>NC_136918.1:31731623-32331623 GCF_949752795.1 Hyperoodon ampullatus
CACCACTTGGAAGTTACAAAAATATCCATCAACAGAGGTATGCACAAAGAAGAAGTGGTCCATGTACACAATGGAATATTACTCCAATAAAGAATATAAATTCAACTTAAAAACAAACATAAGTAAGGAGACATCAGCTTCTGGGGGTTTACCCGGGCACATTCCAATTTAATTATAACCGAGGAACACCACCGGAAGGAAGGTCTGTTTCCTGAGTTACGAGATTGGGAGAAGCAGAAATGCTGCCGCCCTCTGGGCGTTACCTGCAACAGCAGCTTTAAAACCTGTACTAATGGTCACCTCATATGCACAAGTACAGGAGGGCTGTAAAAGAAACCTGCCCTCAAAATGTCTTGAAGGAGGTAATGGCCAAAATACTTCAGAAGGTGGCACATACTTCAAGAAAACTATTTGAAGAGGTAAGCTGTACTCACAGACTGAAGAGAAAAAGGACATGCCTGAAAGCTCAATTTCAAGGGATTATGAGATGCATCCATTTCCAACCACAAAGAGCTATCAGCTCACACCAGTCAGAATGACCATCATCAAAGACTACAAACAATAAATGCAGAAGGGGTTGTGGAGAAGTGCATACCCTCAATTTTAAGTGGGACATTACATGGTAAGAGCCACTAATGAGAACAGAATGGAGGTGCCTTTACAAGGTAAGCATTTTGCTACCATATGATCCAGCTGGCACACTCCCGGGCCTATAAATTAAGAAGACAGAATTGGATAGACACAGGCAGGCAAATGTGCATTGCAGCGGTATTACAATAACCAAGACATGGAAGCAACCAAAAACTCCATCAACAGATGAGTGGACAAAGAAGAACTGGTACATATACAGGTGGAATATTATCCAAGGAAAAAAATGACACAATGCCATTTGCAGCACCATAGGTGAGTCCAGAGGCAATCACGCAACTTGTAGTAAGTCAGAAAGCGAAAGACACATATCCTATATTACCACTTATAGGTGTTACCTAAAAATTGATACCAGTGAAGATATTTCCACAGAGAAAGGCAATAACAGATTCATTAAACAGACTTAAGGTTCACCAATGGAAAGGTGTGAGGACCGTATACATCGGGATATTGGGGTTAACAGAGATATACAAACACAGGTGACGTATATAATCAACATTGTGTCATAACCTACATGGGAAAAGCCTCTGAAGAAGGATAGGTATATGTATATGTGTAAAAGAATCACATCTCGCCCACCTAGAAGATTCAAAAATGGTAATCAAAGTTGCTGTGATAAAAAATAAAAATTAAATTAAAAACACGAACAATAAGTAGTGAGACATAAACTTAAGGGGCTTTTCCTGGCACATTCCATTCTAGTTTAAAACCTAGAAAACGATTTCCATTGAGGCTCTGTTGCCCTAGTAACCAGATTTGGTAAAGGAGAAATGCTGCCGCCTTGTGGCCATTTCTCAAAACAGCAGCTTTAAACCCAGTGCTAATGGTCACTTGATATTCAAAATAATTGCAGGCCTGTAAGTGACACCCGCCCTCAAAACAAATCCCTGGGTTGTATGTCGAGCAAAAAACTCAAAAGACGAGCATATTTCCAAACGACGATTTCAAGAGTCATATCTTATGCACACCTTGTCTTCTCTTTCTTTTTCTTTCTTAATTTTCTTTTGTTAAACAAAGGGCATGGAAAATGCTCAACACCAGGAATTAATAAAGCCATGCAAATCCAGTGTACAAACATTTCCTCAACAAAGCCACAGAATGATCATCAGCAAAAAAAAAGGTCTACAAAGAATAAACATAGAAGGGATTTTAGAGGACTGCGTCCTCTCTAGTTGCTGGTGGGATGTTACCAGGAACACCCAGTACTGAGAACAGAATGGAGGTTCGTTTAAAGGTAAACATTGAGCCACAATGTGATAGGGTAGGCCGACTATGGGCCTATCACCTGAGTAGACAAGAATCAAAAAGACACAGGCTGGCAATCCTGCACTGAAGCAACATGTACCACAGCCAAGACTTGGAAGAAACCAAAATGTCCATCAAGAGAAAAATGCACCAGGAAGAAGTGGTCCCAGTACACAATGGAATATTAGCCATGGAAAAGAATGAAACAGTGCTTTTGGCACCACCATAGAAGGATCTACAGATAATCCCCCAAATTAAAGAAAGAAACCAAAAGACAGATATCCTATGACATCACTTATAGGTGTTATCAAAAAGTGATACACATGAAATTATTTCCAAGAGAAGGATACGCATGCATTCAGAACACCAAATGACATTTAGCAAAATGGAGAGGTGAAAGGAATACATGAATTAGGATATGGGGGTTAACAGACATGTACTAATACATATGAAATATATAATCTCTATGGAATACCAAGAGAGGTCTACTCAACACTCTGTAATAAACAAAAAGGGAAACGATCCAAAGATGAATAGATCGATACATAGATATAATGAACCAGTTTCTGTACACCTAGAAGACACACAACATTTTTATCAAATTTGCTCTGATAATAAATAAAAATTTAATTTAAAAAACAAACAAGAAGTAAGGAGAAATAAGCCCTTGGAGCTTTGTCCTGGCACATTCCACTCTAATTTGCAGCCCACTAACACAATTTCCACGAAGGCTCTGTTGCCCAAAGACCCAGGGTTGGAAATGTAGAAATGCTGCCGCCTTGTGGCCGTTTCCCGCAAGAGCGGCTTTAAACCCACAGCTAACGGTCACTTAACATTCACAAGGATTCAGGGCTGTAAAGGACACCTGCCCTCAAAAAATGTCCTGCGCTAGGGAATGGCCAAAAAACATTTAAAACTGGCAAAGGTTTCAAGGAGATACTATGAAGAGGTAAGTTTTACTCAGTCTTTTTCCAAAAAAACTAAAATGGATAAAAGCTCAACATCAGGAATTCTTAGACTCATGGAAATCTATTCTACAGAAAGGTTTCATCTCACACAAGTCAACTACCATCAGCAAACTCTCTACAATCAATAAATGCTGAAGGGTTATTAGAGTACTGTGTACCCTCTAGCTTCTGTTGAGATGTAAAGTGGTAACTGCCAATAATGAGAACAGAAAGGAGCTGCGTTTATAAGTAAAAATTGAGCCACCATTCCATCCAGCAGGGCCACTGCTGAGCCTCTCACCTGAGAAGACCAGAGTTGAGAAGACATACGATACAAAAGCTGCACCACAGTCATTTCTACAATAGCCAAGACAAGGAAGCAAACAAAACGTCCATCAACAGATGAATGGATAAAGAAGAACAGGTCCATGTACACAATGGATTATTAGCCACGGAAAACAATGAAACACTGCTCTTCGAGGCACCATAGATGAGCCTAGAGATATCCACAGAACATGAGGTAAGTCGGAAAGCAAATGACATATATCCTATTTTATCACTTATAGGCGTTATCTAACAACTGACACAAATGAATATATTTCCACAGAAAAAGACACTCACAGACTTAGAAAACAAACTATGCTTATCTAAAAGTAGAAGTGGGGGGTTGGATAAATTAAGATTAGGATTACCACACGTATACAAATGCATGTTAAATATATGTTTCAAAAAGCCCGACCATATACAAGCGCAGTCTACAGAACACTCTGCAATAATTTACATGGGAAGAGGAACTGTACATGAATATTTATATATATATATATATATATACATATATACATATATACATATGTAGTGTACAAATGAACCAGATTGTGTAAACCTACGACAAACAATATTCTAATCATCCACCCGATTAAAAAAATTAAAACAATGAACGAGAAATTATGTGACATAAATCTATGGGTGTTTGTCCTGGCACATTCCATTCTAATGTACAACCTGGGAACAAGACTTGCAGAAAGCCTCTGCTGCCCTAGTAACCAGATATGTGAATTGAGAAATGCTGCCGCCTTGTGGCCGTTTTCCACAACAGCGGCTTTAAACCCAGTGCCAATGGTCACTAATTATTCTCCCTCATTGCAGGCCTGTAAATGACACCTGCCCTCAAAAAATATCCTGGGGTCGAAAATTGACGGAAAAATTCAAAACAGGGCAACCTTCCCAGAAGACAGTTACAAGAGGTATATTGTACTCACAGTTTTTTTTCTGTTTTTGTTTAACAGAAATAAAAAAGACGTGGAAAATGCTGAACATTAGGAATTATTAAAGACGTGGAAATCCAAATTACTAAACCCTATCAGCTCTCACCAGTCAGAATGGCCATCAGCAAAACTTCTGCAAACAATAAGTGCTGAAGGGGTTTTGGAGCAATGTGTACCCTCGGTTCAATGTGGGTCATCGTAAGGGCCAGTAATGAAAACAAAAAGAGGTGACTTGAAAAGGTAAAAATTGAGCTACCGTTCAATCAAGCATACCCACAGCTGGGCATATCACCTGTGAGGATGAGAATTAAAAATACACAGGCGGGCAATCCTGCACTCCAGCAATATTTACCATAGCCACCACTTGGAAGTTACAAAAATATCCATCAACAGAGGTATGCACAAAGAAGAAGTGGTCCATGTACACAATGGAATATTACTCCAATAAAGAATATAAATTCAACTTAAAAACAAACATAAGTAAGGAGACATCAGCTTCTGGGGGTTTACCCGGGCACATTCCAATTTAATTATAACCGAGGAACACCACCGGAAGGAAGGTCTGTTTCCTGAGTTACGAGATTGGGAGAAGCAGAAATGCTGCCGCCCTCTGGGCGTTACCTGCAACAGCAGCTTTAAAACCTGTACTAATGGTCACCTCATATGCACAAGTACAGGAGGGCTGTAAAAGAAACCTGCCCTCAAAATGTCTTGAAGGAGGTAATGGCCAAAATACTTCAGAAGGTGGCACATACTTCAAGAAAACTATTTGAAGAGGTAAGCTGTACTCACAGACTGAAGAGAAAAAGGACATGCCTGAAAGCTCAATTTCAAGGGATTATGAGATGCATCCATTTCCAACCACAAAGAGCTATCAGCTCACACCAGTCAGAATGACCATCATCAAAGACTACAAACAATAAATGCAGAAGGGGTTGTGGAGAAGTGCATACCCTCAATTTTAAGTGGGACATTACATGGTAAGAGCCACTAATGAGAACAGAATGGAGGTGCCTTTACAAGGTAAGCATTTTGCTACCATATGATCCAGCTGGCACACTCCCGGGCCTATAAATTAAGAAGACAGAATTGGATAGACACAGGCAGGCAAATGTGCATTGCAGCGGTATTACAATAACCAAGACATGGAAGCAACCAAAAACTCCATCAACAGATGAGTGGACAAAGAAGAACTGGTACATATACAGGTGGAATATTATCCAAGGAAAAAAATGACACAATGCCATTTGCAGTACCATAGGTGAGTCCAGAGGCAATCACGCAACTTGTAGTAAGTCAGAAAGCGAAAGACACATATCCTATATTACCACTTATAGGTGTTACCTAAAAATTGATACCAGTGAAGATATTTCCACAGAGAAAGGCAATAACAGATTCATTAAACAGACTTAAGGTTCACCAATGGAAAGGTGTGAGGACCGTATACATCGGGATATTGGGGTTAACAGAGATATACAAACACAGGTGACGTATATAATCAACATTGTGTCATAACCTACATGGGAAAAGCCTCTGAAGAAGGATAGGTATATGTATATGTGTAAAAGAATCACATCTCGCCCACCTAGAAGATTCAAAAATGGTAATCAAAGTTGCTGTGATAAAAAATAAAAATTAAATTAAAAACACGAACAATAAGTAGTGAGACATAAACTTAAGGGGCTTTTCCTGGCACATTCCATTCTAGTTTAAAACCTAGAAAACGATTTCCATTGAGGCTCTGTTGCCCTAGTAACCAGATTTGGTAAAGGAGAAATGCTGCCGCCTTGTGGCCATTTCTCAAAACAGCAGCTTTAAACCCAGTGCTAATGGTCACTTGATATTCAAAATAATTGCAGGCCTGTAAGTGACACCCGCCCTCAAAACAAATCCCTGGGTTGTATGTCGAGCAAAAAACTCAAAAGACGAGCATATTTCCAAACGACGATTTCAAGAGTCATATCTTATGCACACCTTGTCTTCTCTTTCTTTTTCTTTCTTAATTTTCTTTTGTTAAACAAAGGGCATGGAAAATGCTCAACACCAGGAATTAATAAAGCCATGCAAATCCAGTGTACAAACATTTCCTCAACAAAGCCACAGAATGATCATCAGCAAAAAAAAAGGTCTACAAAGAATAAACATAGAAGGGATTTTAGAGGACTGCGTCCTCTCTAGTTGCTGGTGGGATGTTACCAGGAACACCCAGTACTGAGAACAGAATGGAGGTTCGTTTAAAGGTAAACATTGAGCCACAATGTGATAGGGTAGGCCGACTATGGGCCTATCACCTGAGTAGACAAGAATCAAAAAGACACAGGCTGGCAATCCTGCACTGAAGCAACATGTACCACAGCCAAGACTTGGAAGAAACCAAAATGTCCATCAAGAGAAAAATGCACCAGGAAGAAGTGGTCCCAGTACACAATGGAATATTAGCCATGGAAAAGAATGAAACAGTGCTTTTGGCACCACCATAGAAGGATCTACAGATAATCCCCCAAATTAAAGAAAGAAACCAAAAGACAGATATCCTATGACATCACTTATAGGTGTTATCAAAAAGTGATACACATGAAATTATTTCCAAGAGAAGGATACGCATGCATTCAGAACACCAAATGACATTTAGCAAAATGGAGAGGTGAAAGGAATACATGAATTAGGATATGGGGGTTAACAGACATGTACTAATACATATGAAATATATAATCTCTATGGAATACCAAGAGAGGTCTACTCAACACTCTGTAATAAACAAAAAGGGAAACGATCCAAAGATGAATAGATCGATACATAGATATAATGAACCAGTTTCTGTACACCTAGAAGACACACAACATTTTTATCAAATTTGCTCTGATAATAAATAAAAATTTAATTTAAAAAACAAACAAGAAGTAAGGAGAAATAAGCCCTTGGAGCTTTGTCCTGGCACATTCCACTCTAATTTGCAGCCCACTAACACAATTTCCACGAAGGCTCTGTTGCCCAAAGACCCAGGGTTGGAAATGTAGAAATGCTGCCGCCTTGTGGCCGTTTCCCGCAAGAGCGGCTTTAAACCCACAGCTAACGGTCACTTAACATTCACAAGGATTCAGGGCTGTAAAGGACACCTGCCCTCAAAAAATGTCCTGCGCTAGGGAATGGCCAAAAAACATTTAAAACTGGCAAAGGTTTCAAGGAGATACTATGAAGAGGTAAGTTTTACTCAGTCTTTTTCCAAAAAAACTAAAATGGATAAAAGCTCAACATCAGGAATTCTTAGACTCATGGAAATCTATTCTACAGAAAGGTTTCATCTCACACAAGTCAACTACCATCAGCAAACTCTCTACAATCAATAAATGCTGAAGGGTTATTAGAGTACTGTGTACCCTCTAGCTTCTGTTGAGATGTAAAGTGGTAACTGCCAATAATGAGAACAGAAAGGAGCTGCGTTTATAAGTAAAAATTGAGCCACCATTCCATCCAGCAGGGCCACTGCTGAGCCTCTCACCTGAGAAGACCAGAGTTGAGAAGACATACGATACAAAAGCTGCACCACAGTCATTTCTACAATAGCCAAGACAAGGAAGCAAACAAAACGTCCATCAACAGATGAATGGATAAAGAAGAACAGGTCCATGTACACAATGGATTATTAGCCACGGAAAACAATGAAACACTGCTCTTCGAGGCACCATAGATGAGCCTAGAGATATCCACAGAACATGAGGTAAGTCGGAAAGCAAATGACATATATCCTATTTTATCACTTATAGGCGTTATCTAACAACTGACACAAATGAATATATTTCCACAGAAAAAGACACTCACAGACTTAGAAAACAAACTATGCTTATCTAAAAGTAGAAGTGGGGGGTTGGATAAATTAAGATTAGGATTACCACACGTATACAAATGCATGTTAAATATATGTTTCAAAAAGCCCGACCATATACAAGCGCAGTCTACAGAACACTCTGCAATAATTTACATGGGAAGAGGAACTGTACATGAATATTTATATATATATATATATATATACATATATACATATATACATATGTAGTGTACAAATGAACCAGATTGTGTAAACCTACGACAAACAATATTCTAATCATCCACCCGATTAAAAAAATTAAAACAATGAACGAGAAATTATGTGACATAAATCTATGGGTGTTTGTCCTGGCACATTCCATTCTAATGTACAACCTGGGAACAAGACTTGCAGAAAGCCTCTGCTGCCCTAGTAACCAGATATGTGAATTGAGAAATGCTGCCGCCTTGTGGCCGTTTTCCACAACAGCGGCTTTAAACCCAGTGCCAATGGTCACTAATTATTCTCCCTCATTGCAGGCCTGTAAATGACACCTGCCCTCAAAAAATATCCTGGGGTCGAAAATTGACGGAAAAATTCAAAACAGGGCAACCTTCCCAGAAGACAGTTACAAGAGGTATATTGTACTCACAGTTTTTTTTCTGTTTTTGTTTAACAGAAATAAAAAAGACGTGGAAAATGCTGAACATTAGGAATTATTAAAGACGTGGAAATCCAAATTACTAAACCCTATCAGCTCTCACCAGTCAGAATGGCCATCAGCAAAACTTCTGCAAACAATAAGTGCTGAAGGGGTTTTGGAGCAATGTGTACCCTCGGTTCAATGTGGGTCATCGTAAGGGCCAGTAATGAAAACAAAAAGAGGTGACTTGAAAAGGTAAAAATTGAGCTACCGTTCAATCAAGCATACCCACAGCTGGGCATATCACCTGTGAGGATGAGAATTAAAAATACACAGGCGGGCAATCCTGCACTCCAGCAATATTTACCATAGCCACCACTTGGAAGTTACAAAAATATCCATCAACAGAGGTATGCACAAAGAAGAAGTGGTCCATGTACACAATGGAATATTACTCCAATAAAGAATATAAATTCAACTTAAAAACAAACATAAGTAAGGAGACATCAGCTTCTGGGGGTTTACCCGGGCACATTCCAATTTAATTATAACCGAGGAACACCACCGGAAGGAAGGTCTGTTTCCTGAGTTACGAGATTGGGAGAAGCAGAAATGCTGCTGCCCTCTGGGCGTTACCTGCAACAGCAGCTTTAAAACCTGTACTAATGGTCACCTCATATGCACAAGTACAGGAGGGCTGTAAAAGAAACCTGCCCTCAAAATGTCTTGAAGGAGGTAATGGCCAAAATACTTCAGAAGGTGGCACATACTTCAAGAAAACTATTTGAAGAGGTAAGCTGTACTCACAGACTGAAGAGAAAAAGGACATGCCTGAAAGCTCAATTTCAAGGGATTATGAGATGCATCCATTTCCAACCACAAAGAGCTATCAGCTCACACCAGTCAGAATGACCATCATCAAAGACTACAAACAATAAATGCAGAAGGGGTTGTGGAGAAGTGCATACCCTCAATTTTAAGTGGGACATTACATGGTAAGAGCCACTAATGAGAACAGAATGGAGGTGCCTTTACAAGGTAAGCATTTTGCTACCATATGATCCAGCTGGCACACTCCCGGGCCTATAAATTAAGAAGACAGAATTGGATAGACACGGGCAGGCAAATGTGCATTGCAGCGGTATTACAATAACCGAGACATGGAAGCAACCAAAAACTCCATCAACAGATGAGTGGACAAAGAAGAACTGGTACATATACAGGTGGAATATTATCCAAGGAAAAAAATGACACAATGCCATTTGCAGCACCATAGGTGAGTCCAGAGGCAATCACGCAACTTGTAGTAAGTCAGAAAGCGAAAGACACATATCCTATATTACCACTTATAGGTGTTACCTAAAAATTGATACCAGTGAAGATATTTCCACAGAGAAAGGCAATAACAGATTCATTAAACAGACTTAAGGTTCACCAATGGAAAGGTGTGAGGACCGTATACATCGGGATATTGGGGTTAACAGAGATATACAAACACAGGTGACGTATATAATCAACATTGTGTCATAACCTACATGGGAAAAGCCTCTGAAGAGGATAGGTATATGTATATGTGTAAAAGAATCACATCTCGCCCACCTAGAAGATTCAAAAATGGTAATCAAAGTTGCTGTGATAAAAAATAAAAATTAAATTAAAAACACGAACAATAAGTAGTGAGACATAAACTTAAGGGGCTTTTCCTGGCACATTCCATTCTAGTTTAAAACCTAGAAAACGATTTCCATTGAGGCTCTGTTGCCCTAGTAACCAGATTTGGTAAAGGAGAAATGCTGCCGCCTTGTGGCCATTTCTCAAAACAGCAGCTTTAAACCCAGTGCTAATGGTCACTTGATATTCAAAATAATTGCAGGCCTGTAAGTGACACCCGCCCTCAAAACAAATCCCTGGGTTGTATGTCGAGCAAAAAACTCAAAAGACGAGCATATTTCCAAACGACGATTTCAAGAGTCATATCTTATGCACACCTTGTCTTCTCTTTCTTTTTCTTTCTTCATTTTTTTTTGTTAAACAAAGGGCATGGAAAATGCTCAACACCAGGAATTAATAAAGCCATGCAAATCCAGTGTACAAACATTTCCTCAACAAAGCCACAGAATGATCATCAGCAAAAAAAAAGGTCTACAAAGAATAAACATAGAAGGGATTTTAGAGGACTGCGTCCTCTCTAGTTGCTGGTGGGATGTTACCAGGAACACCCAGTACTGAGAACAGAATGGAGGTTCGTTTAAAGGTAAACATTGAGCCACAATGTGATAGGGTAGGCCGACTATGGGCCTATCACCTGAGTAGACCAGAATCAAAAAGACACAGGCTGGCAATCCTGCACTGAAGCAACATGTACCACAGCCAAGACTTGGAAGAAACCAAAATGTCCATCAAGAGAAAAATGCACCAGGAAGAAGTGGTCCCAGTACACAATGGAATATTAGCCGTGGAAAAGAATGAAACAGTGCTTTTGGCACCACCATGGAAGGATCTACAGATAATCCCCCAAATTAAAGAAAGAAACCAAAAGACAGATATCCTATGACATCACTTATAGGTGTTATCAAAAAGTGATACACATGAAATTATTTCCAAGAGAAGGATACGCATGCATTCAGAACACCAAATGACATTTAGCAAAATGGAGAGGTGAAAGGAATACATGAATTAGGATATGGGGGTTAACAGACATGTACTAATACATATGAAATATATAATCTCTATGGAATACCAAGAGAGGTCTACTCAACACTCTGTAATAAACAAAAAGGGAAACGATCCAAAGATGAATAGATCGATACATAGATATAATGAACCAGTTTCTGTACACCTAGAAGACACACAACATTTTTATCAAATTTGCTCTGATAATAAATAAAAATTTAATTTAAAAAACAAACAAGAAGTAAGGAGAAATAAGCCCTTGGAGCTTTGTCCTGGCACATTCCACTCTAATTTGCAGCCCACTAACACAATTTCCACGAAGGCTCTGTTGCCCAAAGACCCAGGGTTGGAAATGTAGAAATGCTGCCGCCTTGTGGCCGTTTCCCGCAAGAGCGGCTTTAAACCCACAGCTAACGGTCACTTAACATTCACAAGGATTCAGGGCTGTAAAGGACACCTGCCCTCAAAAAATGTCCTGCGCTAGGGAATGGCCAAAAAACATTTAAAACTGGCAAAGGTTTCAAGGAGATACTATGAAGAGGTAAGTTTTACTCAGTCTTTTTCCAAAAAAACTAAAATGGATAAAAGCTCAACATCAGGAATTCTTAGACTCATGGAAATCTATTCTACAGAAAGGTTTCATCTCACACAAGTCAACTACCATCAGCAAACTCTCTACAATCAATAAATGCTGAAGGGTTATTAGAGTACTGTGTACCCTCTAGCTTCTGTTGAGATGTAAAGTGGTAACTGCCAATAATGAGAACAGAAAGGAGCTGCGTTTATAAGTAAAAATTGAGCCACCATTACATCCAGCAGGGCCACTGCTGAGCCTCTCACCTGAGAAGACCAGAGTTGAGAAGACATACGATACAAAAGCTGCACCACAGTCATTTCTACAATAGCCAAGACAAGGAAGCAAACAAAACGTCCATCAACAGATGAATGGATAAAGAAGAACAGGTCCATGTACACAATGGATTATTAGCCACGGAAAACAATGAAACACTGCTCTTCGAGGCACCATAGATGAGCCTAGAGATATCCACAGAACATGAGGTAAGTCGGAAAGCAAATGACATATATCCTATTTTATCACTTATAGGCGTTATCTAACAACTGACACAAATGAATATATTTCCACAGAAAAAGACACTCACAGACTTAGAAAACAAACTATGCTTATCTAAAAGTAGAAGTGGGGGGTTGGATAAATTAAGATTAGGATTACCACACGTATACAAATGCATGTTAAATATATGTTTCAAAAAGCCCGACCATATACAAGCGCAGTCTACAGAACACTCTGCAATAATTTACATGGGAAGAGGAACTGTACATGAATATTTATATATATATATATATATACATATATACATATATACATATGTAGTATACAAATGAACCAGATTGTGTAAACCTACGACAAACAATATTCTAATCATCCACCCGATTAAAAAAATTAAAACAATGAACGAGAAATTATGTGACATAAATCTATGGGTGTTTGTCCTGGCACATTCCATTCTAATGTACAACCTGGGAACAAGACTTGCAGAAAGCCTCTGCTGCCCTAGTAACCAGATATGTGAATTGAGAAATGCTGCCGCCTTGTGGCCGTTTTCCACAACAGCGGCTTTAAACCCAGTGCCAATGGTCACTAATTATTCTCCCTCATTGCAGGCCTGTAAATGACACCTGCCCTCAAAAAATATCCTGGGGTCGAAAATTGACGGAAAAATTCAAAACAGGGCAACCTTCCCAGAAGACAGTTACAAGAGGTATATTGTACTCACAGTTTTTTTTTCTGTTTTTGTTTAACAGAAATAAAAAAGACGTGGAAAATGCTGAACATTAGGAATTATTAAAGACGTGGAAATCCAAATTACTAAACCCTATCAGCTCTCACCAGTCAGAATGGCCATCAGCAAAACTTCTGCAAACAATAAGTGCTGAAGGGGTTTTGGAGCAATGTGTACCCTCGGTTCAATGTGGGTCATCGTAAGGGCCAGTAATGAAAACAAAAAGAGGTGACTTGAAAAGGTAAAAATTGAGCTACGTTCAATCAAGCATACCCACAGCTGGGCATATCACCTGTGAGGATGAGAATTAAAAATACAGAGGCGGGCAATCCTGCACTCCAGCAATATTTACCATAGCCACCACTTGGAAGTTACAAAAATATCCATCAACAGAGGTATGCACAAAGAAGAAGTGGTCCATGTACACAATGGAATATTACTCCAATAAAGAATATAAATTCAACTTAAAAACAAACATAAGTAAGGAGACATCAGCTTCTGGGGGTTTACCCGGGCACATTCCAATTTAATTATAACCGAGGAACACCACCGGAAGGAAGGTCTGTTTCCTGAGTTACGAGATTGGGAGAAGCAGAAATGCTGCCGCCCTCTGGGCGTTACCTGCAACAGCAGCTTTAAAACCTGTACTAATGGTCACCTCATATGCACAAGTACAGGAGGGCTGTAAAAGAAACCTGCCCTCAAAATGTCTTGAAGGAGGTAATGGCCAAAATACTTCAGAAGGTGGCACATACTTCAAGAAAACTATTTGAAGAGGTAAGCTGTACTCACAGACTGAAGAGAAAAAGGACATGCCTGAAAGCTCAATTTCAAGGGATTATGAGATGCATCCATTTCCAACCACAAAGAGCTATCAGCTCACACCAGTCAGAATGACCATCATCAAAGACTACAAACAATAAATGCAGAAGGGGTTGTGGAGAAGTGCATACCCTCAATTTTAAGTGGGACATTACATGGTAAGAGCCACTAATGAGAACAGAATGGAGGTGCCTTTACAAGGTAAGCATTTTGCTACCATATGATCCAGCTGGCACACTCCCGGGCCTATAAATTAAGAAGACAGAATTGGATAGACACGGGCAGGCAAATGTGCATTGCAGCGGTATTACAATAACCGAGACATGGAAGCAACCAAAAACTCCATCAACAGATGAGTGGACAAAGAAGAACTGGTACATATACAGGTGGAATATTATCCAAGGAAAAAAATGACACAATGCCATTTGCAGCACCATAGGTGAGTCCAGAGGCAATCACGCAACTTGTAGTAAGTCAGAAAGCGAAAGACACATATCCTATATTACCACTTATAGGTGTTACCTAAAAATTGATACCAGTGAAGATATTTCCACAGAGAAAGGCAATAACAGATTCATTAAACAGACTTAAGGTTCACCAATGGAAAGGTGTGAGGACCGTATACATCGGGATATTGGGGTTAACAGAGATATACAAACACAGGTGACGTATATAATCAACATTGTGTCATAACCTACATGGGAAAAGGCTCTGAAGAAGGATAGGTATATGTATATGTGTAAAAGAATCACATCTCGCCCACCTAGAAGATTCAAAAATGGTAATCAAAGTTGCTGTGATAAAAAATAAAAATTAAATTAAAAACACGAACAATAAGTAGTGAGACATAAACTTAAGGGGCTTTTCCTGGCACATTCCATTCTAGTTTAAAACCTAGAAAACGATTTCCATTGAGGCTCTGTTGCCCTAGTAACCAGATTTGGTAAAGGAGAAATGCTGCCGCCTTGTGGCCATTTCTCAAAACAGCAGCTTTAAACCCAGTGCTAATGGTCACTTGATATTCAAAATAATTGCAGGCCTGTAAGTGACACCCGCCCTCAAAACAAATCCCTGGGTTGTATGTCGAGCAAAAAACTCAAAAGACGAGCATATTTCCAAACGACGATTTCAAGAGTCATATCTTATGCACACCTTGTCTTCTCTTTCTTTTTCTTTCTTCATTTTTTTTGTTAAACAAAGGGCATGGAAAATGCTCAACACCAGGAATTAATAAAGCCATGCAAATCCAGTGTACAAACATTTCCTCAACAAAGCCACAGAATGATCATCAGCAAAAAAAAAGGTCTACAAAGAATAAACATAGAAGGGATTTTAGAGGACTGCGTCCTCTCTAGTTGCTGGTGGGATGTTACCAGGAACACCCAGTACTGAGAACAGAATGGAGGTTCGTTTAAAGGTAAACATTGAGCCACAATGTGATAGGGTAGGCCGACTATGGGCCTATCACCTGAGTAGACCAGAATCAAAAAGACACAGGCTGGCAATCCTGCACTGAAGCAACATGTACCACAGCCAAGACTTGGAAGAAACCAAAATGTCCATCAAGAGAAAAATGCACCAGGAAGAAGTGGTCCCAGTACACAATGGAATATTAGCCATGGAAAAGAATGAAACAGTGCTTTTAGCACCACCATAGAAGGATCTACAGATAATCCCCCAAATTAAAGAAAGAAACCAAAAGACAGATATCCTATGACATCACTTATAGGTGTTATCAAAAAGTGATACACATGAAATTATTTCCAAGAGAAGGATACGCATGCATTCAGAACACCAAATGACATTTAGCAAAATGGAGAGGTGAAAGGAATACATGAATTAGGATATGGGGGTTAACAGACATGTACTAATACATATGAAATATATAATCTCTATGGAATACCAAGAGAGGTCTACTCAACACTCTGTAATAAACAAAAAGGGAAACGATCCAAAGATGAATAGATCGATACATAGATATAATGAACCAGTTTCTGTACACCTAGAAGACACACAACATTTTTATCAAATTTGCTCTGATAATAAATAAAAATTTAATTTAAAAAACAAACAAGAAGTAAGGAGAAATAAGCCCTTGGAGCTTTGTCCTGGCACATTCCACTCTAATTTGCAGCCCACTAACACAATTTCCACGAAGGCTCTGTTGCCCAAAGACCCAGGGTTGGAAATGTAGAAATGCTGCCGCCTTGTGGCCGTTTCCCGCAAGAGCGGCTTTAAACCCACAGCTAACGGTCACTTAACATTCACAAGGATTCAGGGCTGTAAAGGACACCTGCCCTCAAAAAATGTCCTGCGCTAGGGAATGGCCAAAAAACATTTAAAACTGGCAAAGGTTTCAAGGAGATACTATGAAGAGGTAAGTTTTACTCAGTCTTTTTCCAAAAAAACTAAAATGGATAAAAGCTCAACATCAGGAATTCTTAGACTCATGGAAATCTATTCTACAGAAAGGTTTCATCTCACACAAGTCAACTACCATCAGCAAACTCTCTACAATCAATAAATGCTGAAGGGTTATTAGAGTACTGTGTACCCTCTAGCTTCTGTTGAGATGTAAAGTGGTAACTGCCAATAATGAGAACAGAAAGGAGCTGCGTTTATAAGTAAAAATTGAGCCACCATTCCATCCAGCAGGGCCACTGCTGAGCCTCTCACCTGAGAAGACCAGAGTTGAGAAGACATACGATACAAAAGCTGCACCACAGTCATTTCTACAATAGCCAAGACAAGGAAGCAAACAAAACGTCCATCAACAGATGAATGGATAAAGAAGAACAGGTCCATGTACACAATGGATTATTAGCCACGGAAAACAATGAAACACTGCTCTTCGAGGCACCATAGATGAGCCTAGAGATATCCACAGAACATGAGGTAAGTCGGAAAGCAAATGACATATATCCTATTTTATCACTTATAGGCGTTATCTAACAACTGACACAAATGAATATATTTCCACAGAAAAAGACACTCACAGACTTAGAAAACAAACTATGCTTATCTAAAAGTAGAAGTGGGGGGTTGGATAAATTAAGATTAGGATTACCACACGTATACAAATGCATGTTAAATATATGTTTCAAAAAGCCCGACCATATACAAGCACAGTCTACAGAACACTCTGCAATAATTTACATGGGAAGAGGAACTGTACATGAATATATATATATATATATATATATATATATACATATATACATATATACATATATACATATGTAGTGTACAAATGAACCAGATTGTGTAAACCTACGACAAACAATATTCTAATCATCCACCCAATTAAAAAAATTAAAACAATGAACGAGAAATTATGTGACATAAATCTATGGGTGTTTGTCCTGGCACATTCCATTCTAATGTACAACCTGGGAACAAGACTTGCAGAAAGCCTCTGCTGCCCTAGTAACCAGATATGTGAATTGAGAAATGCTGCCGCCTTGTGGCCGTTTTCCACAACAGCGGCTTTAAACCCAGTGCCAATGGTCACTAATTATTCTCCCTCATTGCAGGCCTGTAAATGACACCTGCCCTCAAAAAATATCCTGGGGTCGAAAATTGACGGAAAAATTCAAAACAGGGCAACCTTCCCAGAAGACAGTTACAAGAGGTATATTGTACTCACAGTTTTTTTTCTGTTTTTGTTTAACAGAAATAAAAAAGACGTGGAAAATGCTGAACATTAGGAATTATTAAAGACGTGGAAATCCAAATTACTAAACCCTATCAGCTCTCACCAGTCAGAATGGCCATCAGCAAAACTTCTGCAAACAATAAGTGCTGAAGGGGTTTTGGAGCAATGTGTACCCTCGGTTCAATGTGGGTCATCGTAAGGGCCAGTAATGAAAACAAAAAGAGGTGACTTGAAAAGGTAAAAATTGAGCTACCGTTCAATCAAGCATACCCACAGCTGGGCATATCACCTGTGAGGATGAGAATTAAAAATACACAGGCGGGCAATCCTGCACTCCAGCAATATTTACCATAGCCACCACTTGGAAGTTACAAAAATATCCATCAACAGAGGTATGCACAAAGAAGAAGTGGTCCATGTACACAATGGAATATTACTCCAATAAAGAATATAAATTCAACTTAAAAACAAACATAAGTAAGGAGACATCAGCTTCTGGGGGTTTACCCGGGCACATTCCAATTTAATTATAACCGAGGAACACCACCGGAAGGAAGGTCTGTTTCCTGAGTTACGAGATTGGGAGAAGCAGAAATGCTGCCGCCCTCTGGGCGTTACCTGCAACAGCAGCTTTAAAACCTGTACTAATGGTCACCTCATATGCACAAGTACAGGAGGGCTGTAAAAGAAACCTGCCCTCAAAATGTCTTGAAGGAGGTAATGGCCAAAATACTTCAGAAGGTGGCACATACTTCAAGAAAACTATTTGAAGAGGTAAGCTGTACTCACAGACTGAAGAGAAAAAGGACATGCCTGAAAGCTCAATTTCAAGGGATTATGAGATGCATCCATTTCCAACCACAAAGAGCTATCAGCTCACACCAGTCAGAATGACCATCATCAAAGACTACAAACAATAAATGCAGAAGGGGTTGTGGAGAAGTGCATACCCTCAATTTTAAGTGGGACATTACATGGTAAGAGCCACTAATGAGAACAGAATGGAGGTGCCTTTACAAGGTAAGCATTTTGCTACCATATGATCCAGCTGGCACACTCCCGGGCCTATAAATTAAGAAGACAGAATTGGATAGACACGGGCAGGCAAATGTGCATTACAGCGGTATTACAATAACCGAGACATGGAAGCAACCAAAAACTCCATCAACAGATGAGTGGACAAAGAAGAACTGGTACATATACAGGTGGAATATTATCCAAGGAAAAAAATGACACAATGCCATTTGCAGCACCATAGGTGAGTCCAGAGGCAATCACGCAACTTGTAGTAAGTCAGAAAGCGAAAGACACATATCCTATATTACCACTTATAGGTGTTACCTAAAAATTGATACCAGTGAAGATATTTCCACAGAGAAAGGCAATAACAGATTCATTAAACAGACTTAAGGTTCACCAATGGAAAGGTGTGAGGACCGTATACATCGGGATATTGGGGTTAACAGAGATATACAAACACAGGTGACGTATATAATCAACATTGTGTCATAACCTACATGGGAAAAGCCTCTGAAGAAGGATAGGTATATGTATATGTGTAAAAGAATCACATCTCGCCCACCTAGAAGATTCAAAAATGGTAATCAAAGTTGCTGTGATAAAAAATAAAAATTAAATTAAAAACACGAACAATAAGTAGTGAGACATAAACTTAAGGGGCTTTTCCTGGCACATTCCATTCTAGTTTAAAACCTAGAAAACGATTTCCATTGAGGCTCTGTTGCCCTAGTAACCAGATTTGGTAAAGGAGAAATGCTGCCGCCTTGTGGCCATTTCTCAAAACAGCAGCTTTAAACCCAGTGCTAATGGTCACTTGATATTCAAAATAATTGCAGGCCTGTAAGTGACACCCGCCCTCAAAACAAATCCCTGGGTTGTATGTCGAGCAAAAAACTCAAAAGACGAGCATATTTCCAAACGACGATTTCAAGAGTCATATCTTATGCACACCTTGTCTTCTCTTTCTTTTTCTTTCTTAATTTTTTTTTGTTAAACAAAGGGCATGGAAAATGCTCAACACCAGGAATTAATAAAGCCATGCAAATCCAGTGTACAAACATTTCCTCAACAAAGCCACAGAATGATCATCAGCAAAAAAAAAGGTCTACAAAGAATAAACATAGAAGGGATTTTAGAGGACTGCGTCCTCTCTAGTTGCTGGTGGGATGTTACCAGGAACACCCAGTACTGAGAACAGAATGGAGGTTCGTTTAAAGGTAAACATTGAGCCACAATGTGATAGGGTAGGCCGACTATGGGCCTATCACCTGAGTAGACCAGAATCAAAAAGACACAGGCTGGCAATCCTGCACTGAAGCAACATGTACCACAGCCAAGACTTGGAAGAAACCAAAATGTCCATCAAGAGAAAAATGCACCAGGAAGAAGTGGTCCCAGTACACAATGGAATATTAGCCATGGAAAAGAATGAAACAGTGCTTTTAGTACCACCATAGAAGGATCTACAGATAATCCCCCAAATTAAAGAAAGAAACCAAAAGACAGATATCCTATGACATCACTTATAGGTGTTATCAAAAAGTGATACACATGAAATTATTTCCAAGAGAAGGATACGCATGCATTCAGAACACCAAATGACATTTAGCAAAATGGAGAGGTGAAAGGAATACATGAATTAGGATATGGGGGTTAACAGACATGTACTAATACATATGAAATATATAATCTCTATGGAATACCAAGAGAGGTCTACTCAACACTCTGTAATAAACAAAAAGGGAAACGATCCAAAGATGAATAGATCGATACATAGATATAATGAACCAGTTTCTGTACACCTAGAAGACACACAACATTTTTATCAAATTTGCTCTGATAATAAATAAAAATTTAATTTAAAAAACAAACAAGAAGTAAGGAGAAATAAGCCCTTGGAGCTTTGTCCTGGCACATTCCACTCTAATTTGCAGCCCACTAACACAATTTCCACGAAGGCTCTGTTGCCCAAAGACCCAGGGTTGGAAATGTAGAAATGCTGCCGCCTTGTGGCCGTTTCCCGCAAGAGCGGCTTTAAACCCACAGCTAACGGTCACTTAACATTCACAAGGATTCAGGGCTGTAAAGGACACCTGCCCTCAAAAAATGTCCTGCGTGCAAAAAAAGAAAAAAAAAAAAAAAATGTCCTGCGCTAGGGAATGGCCAAAAAACATTTAAAACTGGCAAAGGTTTCAAGGAGATACTATGAAGAGGTAAGTTTTACTCAGTCTTTTTCCAAAAAAACTAAAATGGATAAAAGCTCAACATCAGGAATTCTTAGACTCATGGAAATCTATTCTACAGAAAGGTTTCATCTCACACAAGTCAACTACCATCAGCAAACTCTCTACAATCAATAAATGCTGAAGGGTTATTAGAGTACTGTGTACCCTCTAGCTTCTGTTGAGATGTAAAGTGGTAACTGCCAATAATGAGAACAGAAAGGAGCTGCGTTTATAAGTAAAAATTGAGCCACCATTCCATCCAGCAGGGCCACTGCTGAGCCTCTCACCTGAGAAGACCAGAGTTGAGAAGACATACGATACAACAGCTGCACCACAGTCATTTCTACAATAGCCAAGACAAGGAAGCAAACAAAACGTCCATCAACAGATGAATGGATAAAGAAGAACAGGTCCATGTACACAATGGACTATTAGCCACGGAAAACAATGAAACACTGCTCTTTGAGGCACCATAGATGAGCCTAGAGATATCCACAGAACATGAGGTAAGTCGGAAAGCAAATGACATATATCCTATTTTATCACTTATAGGCGTTATCTAACAACTGACACAAATGAATATATTTCCACAGAAAAAGACACTCACAGACTTAGAAAACAAACTATGCTTATCTAAAAGTAGAAGTGGGGGGTTGGATAAATTAAGATTAGGATTACCACACGTATACAAATGCATGTTAAATATATGTTTCAAAAAGCCCGACCATATACAAGCACAGTCTACAGAACACTCTGCAATAATTTACATGGGAAGAGGAACTGTACATGAATATATATATATATATATATATATATATATACATATATACATATATACATATATACATATGTAGTGTACAAATGAACCAGATTGTGTAAACCTACGACAAACAATATTCTAATCATCCACCCAATTAAAAAAATTAAAACAATGAACGAGAAATTATGTGACATAAATCTATGGGTGTTTGTCCTGGCACATTCCATTCTAATGTACAACCTGGGAACAAGACTTGCAGAAAGCCTCTGCTGCCCTAGTAACCAGATATGTGAATTGAGAAATGCTGCCGCCTTGTGGCCGTTTTCCACAACAGCGGCTTTAAACCCAGTGCCAATGGTCACTAATTATTCTCCCTCATTGCAGGCCTGTAAATGACACCTGCCCTCAAAAAATATCCTGGGGTCGAAAATTGACGGAAAAATTCAAAACAGGGCAACCTTCCCAGAAGACAGTTACAAGAGGTATATTGTACTCACAGTTTTTTTTCTGTTTTTGTTTAACAGAAATAAAAAAGACGTGGAAAATGCTGAACATTAGGAATTATTAAAGACGTGGAAATCCAAATTACTAAACCCTATCAGCTCTCACCAGTCAGAATGGCCATCAGCAAAACTTCTGCAAACAATAAGTGCTGAAGGGGTTTTGGAGCAATGTGTACCCTCGGTTCAATGTGGGTCATCGTAAGGGCCAGTAATGAAAACAAAAAGAGGTGACTTGAAAAGGTAAAAATTGAGCTACCGTTCAATCAAGCATACCCACAGCTGGGCATATCACCTGTGAGGATGAGAATTAAAAATACACAGGCGGGCAATCCTGCACTCCAGCAATATTTACCATAGCCACCACTTGGAAGTTACAAAAATATCCATCAACAGAGGTATGCACAAAGAAGAAGTGGTCCATGTACACAATGGAATATTACTCCAATAAAGAATATAAATTCAACTTAAAAACAAACATAAGTAAGGAGACATCAGCTTCTGGGGGTTTACCCGGGCACATTCCAATTTAATTATAACCGAGGAACACCACCGGAAGGAAGGTCTGTTTCCTGAGTTACGAGATTGGGAGAAGCAGAAATGCTGCCGCCCTCTGGGCGTTACCTGCAACAGCAGCTTTAAAACCTGTACTAATGGTCACCTCATATGCACAAGTACAGGAGGGCTGTAAAAGAAACCTGCCCTCAAAATGTCTTGAAGGAGGTAATGGCCAAAATACTTCAGAAGGTGGCACATACTTCAAGAAAACTATTTGAAGAGGTAAGCTGTACTCACAGACTGAAGAGAAAAAGGACATGCCTGAAAGCTCAATTTCAAGGGATTATGAGATGCATCCATTTCCAACCACAAAGAGCTATCAGCTCACACCAGTCAGAATGACCATCATCAAAGACTACAAACAATAAATGCAGAAGGGGTTGTGGAGAAGTGCATACCCTCAATTTTAAGTGGGACATTACATGGTAAGAGCCACTAATGAGAACAGAATGGAGGTGCCTTTACAAGGTAAGCATTTTGCTACCATATGATCCAGCTGGCACACTCCCGGGCCTATAAATTAAGAAGACAGAATTGGATAGACACGGGCAGGCAAATGTGCATTGCAGCGGTATTACAATAACCGAGACATGGAAGCAACCAAAAACTCCATCAACAGATGAGTGGACAAAGAAGAACTGGTACATATACAGGTGGAATATTATCCAAGGAAAAAAATGACACAATGCCATTTGCAGCACCATAGGTGAGTCCAGAGGCAATCACGCAACTTGTAGTAAGTCAGAAAGCGAAAGACACATATCCTATATTACCACTTATAGGTGTTACCTAAAAATTGATACCAGTGAAGATATTTCCACAGAGAAAGGCAATAACAGATTCATTAAACAGACTTAAGGTTCACCAATGGAAAGGTGTGAGGACCGTATACATCGGGATATTGGGGTTAACAGAGATATACAAACACAGGTGACGTATATAATCAACATTGTGTCATAACCTACATGGGAAAAGGCTCTGAAGAAGGATAGGTATATGTATATGTGTAAAAGAATCACATCTCGCCCACCTAGAAGATTCAAAAATGGTAATCAAAGTTGCTGTGATAAAAAATAAAAATTAAATTAAAAACACGAACAATAAGTAGTGAGACATAAACTTAAGGGGCTTTTCCTGGCACATTCCATTCTAGTTTAAAACCTAGAAAACGATTTCCATTGAGGCTCTGTTGCCCTAGTAACCAGATTTGGTAAAGGAGAAATGCTGCCGCCTTGTGGCCATTTCTCAAAACAGCAGCTTTAAACCCAGTGCTAATGGTCACTTGATATTCAAAATAATTGCAGGCCTGTAAGTGACACCCGCCCTCAAAACAAATCCCTGGGTTGTATGTCGAGCAAAAAACTCAAAAGACGAGCATATTTCCAAACGACGATTTCAAGAGTCATATCTTATGCACACCTTGTCTTCTCTTTCTTTTTCTTTCTTAATTTTTTTTTGTTAAACAAAGGGCATGGAAAATGCTCAACACCAGGAATTAATAAAGCCATGCAAATCCAGTGTACAAACATTTCCTCAACAAAGCCACAGAATGATCATCAGCAAAAAAAAAGGTCTACAAAGAATAAACATAGAAGGGATTTTAGAGGACTGCGTCCTCTCTAGTTGCTGGTGGGATGTTACCAGGAACACCCAGTACTGAGAACAGAATGGAGGTTCGTTTAAAGGTAAACATTGAGCCACAATGTGATAGGGTAGGCCGACTATGGGCCTATCACCTGAGTAGACCAGAATCAAAAAGACACAGGCTGGCAATCCTGCACTGAAGCAACATGTACCACAGCCAAGACTTGGAAGAAACCAAAATGTCCATCAAGAGAAAAATGCACCAGGAAGAAGTGGTCCCAGTACACAATGGAATATTAGCCATGGAAAAGAATGAAACAGTGCTTTTAGTACCACCATAGAAGGATCTACAGATAATCCCCCAAATTAAAGAAAGAAACCAAAAGACAGATATCCTATGACATCACTTATAGGTGTTATCAAAAAGTGATACACATGAAATTATTTCCAAGAGAAGGATACGCATGCATTCAGAACACCAAATGACATTTAGCAAAATGGAGAGGTGAAAGGAATACATGAATTAGGATATGGGGGTTAACAGACATGTACTAATACATATGAAATATATAATCTCTATGGAATACCAAGAGAGGTCTACTCAACACTCTGTAATAAACAAAAAGGGAAACGATCCAAAGATGAATAGATCGATACATAGATATAATGAACCAGTTTCTGTACACCTAGAAGACACACAACATTTTTATCAAATTTGCTCTGATAATAAATAAAAATTTAATTTAAAAAACAAACAAGAAGTAAGGAGAAATAAGCCCTTGGAGCTTTGTCCTGGCACATTCCACTCTAATTTGCAGCCCACTAACACAATTTCCACGAAGGCTCTGTTGCCCAAAGACCCAGGGTTGGAAATGTAGAAATGCTGCCGCCTTGTGGCCGTTTCCCGCAAGAGCGGCTTTAAACCCACAGCTAACGGTCACTTAACATTCACAAGGATTCAGGGCTGTAAAGGACACCTGCCCTCAAAAAATGTCCTGCGTGCAAAAAAAGAAAAAAAAAAAAAAAAATGTCCTGCGCTAGGGAATGGCCAAAAAACATTTAAAACTGGCAAAGGTTTCAAGGAGATACTATGAAGAGGTAAGTTTTACTCAGTCTTTTTCCAAAAAAACTAAAATGGATAAAAGCTCAACATCAGGAATTCTTAGACTCATGGAAATCTATTCTACAGAAAGGTTTCATCTCACACAAGTCAACTACCATCAGCAAACTCTCTACAATCAATAAATGCTGAAGGGTTATTAGAGTACTGTGTACCCTCTAGCTTCTGTTGAGATGTAAAGTGGTAACTGCCAATAATGAGAACAGAAAGGAGCTGCGTTTATAAGTAAAAATTGAGCCACCATTCCATCCAGCAGGGCCACTGCTGAGCCTCTCACCTGAGAAGACCAGAGTTGAGAAGACATACGATACAACAGCTGCACCACAGTCATTTCTACAATAGCCAAGACAAGGAAGCAAACAAAACGTCCATCAACAGATGAATGGATAAAGAAGAACAGGTCCATGTACACAATGGACTATTAGCCACGGAAAACAATGAAACACTGCTCTTTGAGGCACCATAGATGAGCCTAGAGATATCCACAGAACATGAGGTAAGTCGGAAAGCAAATGACATATATCCTATTTTATCACTTATAGGCGTTATCTAACAACTGACACAAATGAATATATTTCCACAGAAAAAGACACTCACAGACTTAGAAAACAAACTATGCTTATCTAAAAGTAGAAGTGGGGGTTTGGATAAATTAAGATTAGGATTACCACACGTATACAAATGCATGTTAAATATATGTTTCAAAAAGCCCGACCATATACAAGCGCAGTCTACAGAACACTCTGCAATAATTTACATGGGAAGAGGAACTGTACATGAATATATTATATATATATATATATACATATATACATATATACATATGTAGTGTACAAATGAACCAGATTGTGTAAACCTACGACAAACAATATTCTAATCATCCACCCGATTAAAAAAATTAAAACAATGAACAAGAAATTATGTGACATAAATCTATGGGTGTTTGTCCTGGCACATTCCATTCTAATGTACAGCCTGGGAACAAGACTTGCAGAAAGCCTCTGCTGCCCTAGTAACCAGATATGTGAATTGAGAAATGCTGCCGCCTTGTGGCCGTTTTCCACAACCGCGGCTTTAAACCCAGTGCCAATGGTCACTAATTATTCTCCCTCATTGCAGGCCTGTAAATGACACCTGCCCTCAAAAAATATCCTGGGGTCGAAAATTGACGGAAAAGTTCAAAACAGGGCAACCTTCCCAGAAGACAGTTACAAGAGGTATATTGTACTCACAGGTATTTTTTCTGTTTTTGTTTAACAGAAATAAAAAAGACGTGGAAAATGCTGAACATTAGGAATTATTAAAGACGTGGAAATCCAAATTACTAAACCCTATCAGCTCTCACCAGTCAGAATGGCCATCAGCAAAACTTCTGCAAACAATAAGTGCTGAAGGGGTTTTGGAGCAATGTGTACCCTCGGTTCAATGTGGGTCATCGTAAGGGCCAGTAATGAAAACAAAAAGAGGTGACTTGAAAAGGTAAAAATTGAGCTACCGTTCAATCAAGCATACCCACAGCTGGGCATATCACCTGTGAGGATGAGAATTAAAAGTACACAGGCAGGCAATCCTGCACTCCAGCAATATTTACCATAGCCACCACTTGGAAGTTACAAAAATATCCATCAACAGAGGTATGCACAAAGAAGAAGTGGTCCATGTACACAATGGAATATTACTCCAATAGAGAATATAAAGTCAACTTAAAAACAAACATAAGTAAGGAGACATCAGCTTCTGGGGGTTTACCCGGGCACATTCCAATTTAATTATAACCGAGGAACACCACCGGAAGGAAGGTCTGTTTCCTGAGTTACGAGATTGGGAGAAGCAGAAATGCTGCCGCCCTCTGGGCGTTACCTGCAACAGCAGCTTTAAAACCTGTACTAATGGTCACCTCATATGCACAAGTACAGGAGGGCTGTAAAAGAAACCTGCCCTCAAAATGTCTTGAAGGAGGTAATGGCCAAAATACTTCAGAAGGTGGCACATACTTCAAGAAAACTATTTGAAGAGGTAAGCTGTACTCACAGACTGAAGAGAAAAAGGACATGCCTGAAAGCTCAATTTCAAGGGATTATGAGATGCATCCATTTCCAACCACAAAGAGCTATCAGCTCACACCAGTCAGAATGACCATCATCAAAGACTACAAACAATAAATGCAGAAGGGGTTGTGGAGAAGTGCATACCCTCAATTTTAAGTGGGACATTACATGGTAAGAGCCACTAATGAGAACAGAATGGAGGTGCCTTTACAAGGTAAGCATTTTGCTACCATATGATCCAGCTGGCACACTCCCGGGCCTATAAATTAAGAAGACAGAATTGGATAGACACAGGCAGGCAAATGTGCATTGCAGCGGTATTACAATAACCAAGACATGGAAGCAACCAAAAACTCCATCAACAGATTAGTGGACAAAGAAGAACTGGTACATATACAGGTGGAATATTATCCAAGGAAAAAAATGACACAATGCCATTTGCAGCACCATAGGTGAGTCCAGAGGCAATCACGCAACTTGTAGTAAGTCAGAAAGCGAAAGACACATATCCTATATTACCACTTATAGGTGTTACCTAAAAATTGATACCAGTGAAGATATTTCCACAGAGAAAGGCAATAACAGATTCATTAAACAGACTTAAGGTTCACCAATGGAAAGGTGTGAGGACCGTATACATCGGGATATTGGGGTTAACAGAGATATACAAACACAGGTGACGTATATAATCAACATTGTGTCATAACCTACATGGGAAAAGGCTCTGAAGAAGGATAGGTATATGTATATGTGTAAAAGAATCACATCTCGCCCACCTAGAAGATTCAAAAATGGTAATCAAAGTTGCTGTGATAAAAAATAAAAATTAAATTAAAAACACGAACAATAAGTAGTGAGACATAAACTTAAGGGGCTTTTCCTGGCACATTCCATTCTAGTTTAAAACCTAGAAAACGATTTCCATTGAGGCTCTGTTGCCCTAGTAACCAGATTTGGTAAAGGAGAAATGCTGCCTCCTTGTGGCCATTTCTCAAAACAGCAGCTTTAAACCCAGTGCTAATGGTCACTTGATATTCAAAATAATTGCAGGCCTGTAAGTGACACCCGCCCTCAAAACAAATCCCTGGGTTGTATGTCGAGCAAAAAACTCAAAAGACGAGCATATTTCCAAACGACGATTTCAAGAGTCATATCTTATGCACACCTTGTCTTCTCTTTCTTTTTCTTTCTTAATTTTTGTTTGTTAAAAAAAGGGCATGGAAAATGCTCAACACCAGGAATTAATAAAGCCATGCAAATCCAGTGTACAAACATTTCCTCAACAAAGCCACAGAATGATCATCAGCAAAAAAAAAAGGTCTACAAATAATAAACAAAGAAGGGATTTTAGAGGACTGCGTCCTCTCTAGTTGCTGGTGGAATTTTACCAGGAACACCCAGTACTGAGAACAGAATGGAGGTTCGTTTAAAGATAAACATTGAGCCACGGTGTGATAGGGTAGGCCCACTAGGGGTCTATCACCTGAGTAGACCAGAATCAAAAAGACACAGGCTGGCAATCCTGCACTGAAACAACATGTACCATAGCCAAGACTTGGAAGAAACCAAAATGTCCATCAAGAGAAAAATGCACCAGGAAGAAGTGGTCCCAGTACACAATGGAATATTAGCCATGGAAACGAATGAAACAGTGCTTTTGGCACCACCATAGAAGGATCTACAGATAATCCCCCAACTTGAAGCAAGAAAGAAACCAAAAGAGAGATATCCTGTGACATCACTTATAGGCGTTATCAAAAATTGATACCCATGAAATTATTTCCAAGAGAAGGATACGCATACATTCAGAACACCAAATTACATTTAGCAAAATGGAGAGGTGTAAGGAATACATGAATTAGGATATGGGGGTTAACAGACATGTAGTAATACATATGAAATATATAATCACAAAATACCTATGGAATACCAAGAGAGGTCTACTGAATACTCTGTAATAAACTACAAGGGAAATGATCCAAAGATGAGTAGATCCATACATAGATATAAAGTACCAGATTCTGTACACCTAGAACACACACAACATTTTTATCAAATTTGCTCTGGTAACAAATAGAAATTTATTTTAAAAACAAACAAGAAGTAAGGAGATATAAGTCCTTGGAGGTTTGTCCTGGCACATTCCACTCTAATTTGCAGCCTAATAAGACAATTTCCACGAAGGCTCTGTTGCCCAAAAACCCAGGGTTGGAAATGTAGAAATGCTGCCGCCTTGTGGCTGTTTCCCACAAGAGCGGCTTTAAACCCACAGCTAATGGTCACTTAACATTCACAAGGATTCAGGGCTGTAAAGGACACCTGCCCTCAAAAAATGTCCTGCGCTAGGGAATGGCCAAAAAACATTTAAAACTGGCAAAGGTTTCAAGGAGATACTATGAAGAGGTAAGTTTTACTCAGTCTTTTTCCAAAAAAATTAAAATGGATAAATGCTGAACATCAGGAATTGTTAGACTCATGCAAATCTAGTCTACAAAAAGGTTTCATCACACACAAGTCAACTACCATCTGCAAAAATTCTACAATCAATAAATGCCGAAGGGTTATTAGAGTACACTGTATCCTCTAGCTGCTGTTGAGATGTAAAGTGGTAACTATCAATAATTAGAACAGAAAGGAGCTGTGTTTGTAAGTAAACATTGAGGCAACATTCCATCCAGCAGGGCCACTGCTGAGCCTCTCACCTGAGAAGACCAGAGTTGAGAAGACATACGATACAACAGCTGCACCACAGTCATTTCTACAATAGCCAAGACAAGGAAGCAAACAAAACGTCCATCAACAGATGAATGGATAAAGAAGAACAGGTCCATGTACACATGGATTATTAGCCATGGAAAACAATGAAACACTGCTCTTTGAGCACCATACATGAGCCTAGAGATATTAACAGAACATGAGGTAACTTGGAAAGCAAAAGACATATATCCCATGATATCACTTATAGGCGTTATCTAACAACTGACGCAAATGAACATATTTCCACAGAGAAAGACACTCACAGACTTCGAAAACAAACTATGCTTATCTAAAAGGAAAAGTGGGGTAATGGATAAATTAAGATTAGGGTTACCATACGTATACAAATACATATTAAATACATATATCAAAAAGCCCGACTATATAGCAAGGGAGGTCTATGGAACACTCTGCACAATCTACATGGGAAGAGGATCTGTATATGAATATATATATATATATATATATATATATATATATATATATATGTAATGTACAAATGAACCAGATTGTGTAAACAATATTCTAATCATCACCCTGATTTAAAAATTAAAACAACGAACAAGAAATAATGTGACATAAATTTATGGGCGTTTTCCCTGGCACATTCCATTCTAATTGACAACCTGGGAACAAGACTTCCAGAAAGCCTCTGCTGCCCTAGTAACCAGATATGGGAATGGAGAAATGCTGCCGCCTTGTGGCCGTTTCCCACAACAGCAGCTTTAAACCTAGTCCTAATGGACACTAAATATTCTCTCTCATTGCTGGCCTGTAAATGACACCTGCACTCAAAAATCATGCTGGGGTCGAAAATCGAGGAAAAAATTCAAAACAAGGCAACCTTCCCAGAAGACAGTTACAAGAGGTATATTGTACTCACAGTTTTTTTCTGTTTTTCTTTAACAAAAATAAAAAGGCGTGGAAAAATGCTGAACATTAGGAATTATTAAAGACATGCAAATCCAAATTACTAAAGCCTATCTGCTCTCACCAGTCAGAATGGCCATCAGCAAAAATTCTGCAAACAATAAATGCTGAAGGGGTTGTGGAGAAATGTGTACCCTCGGTTCAGAGTGGGTCATTGTAAGAGCCAGTAATGAAAACAAAAAGGGTGCCTTGAAAAGGTAAATATTGAGCTACCATTCAATCAAGTATACCCACTTCTGGGCCTATCACCTGTGAGGATGAGAATTAAAAATACACAGGCGGGCAATCCTGCACTCCAGCAATATTTACCATAGCCACCACTTGGAAGTAATGAAAATGTCTGTCAACAGAGTTATGCACAAAGAAGAAGTGGTCCAAGTCCCCAATGGAATATTACTCCCATAAAGAATATAAATTCAACTTAAAAACAAATATAGATAAAGAGACATCAGCTTTTGGGGTTTATCTGGGCACATTCCAATCTAATTTATAACTGAGGAACACCACTGACAGGAAGGTCTCTTTCCCGAGTTCCCAGATTGGGGAAAGCAGAAATGCTGCCACTCTCTGGCCGTTACCTGCAACAGCAGATTTAAAACCTCTACTAATTGTCACCTCATATGCACAAGTACAGGAGGGCTGTAAATGAAACCTGCCCTCAAAATGTTTTGAGTGCGGTAATGGCCAAACTGTTTCAAAATGTGGCACATACTTCAAGAAAACAATTTGAAGAGGTAAGCTGTACTCACAGATTGAAGAAAAAAATGACATGCTTGAAAGCTGAATTTCAAGGGATTTTGAGGTGCATCCATATCCAACCACAAAGAGCTATCAGCTCACACCAGTCAGAATGACCATCAGCAAAAAACTACAAACAATAAATGCTGAAGGGGTTGTGGAGAAGTGCATACACTCAACTTTAAGGGGGACGTAACCTGGTAAGAGCCACTAATGAGAACAGAATGGAGGTGCCTTTACAATGTAAGCATTTTGCTTCCATATGATCCAGCAGTCCCACTCCTGGGCCTATAACCTAAGAAGACAGAATTGGATAGACACAGGCAGGCAAATGTGCATTGCAGCAGTATTTCAATAGCCAAGACATAGAAGCAACCGAAAAGTCCATCAAAAGATGAGTGGACAAAGAAGAACTGGTACATATACAGGTGGAATATTATCCATGGAAAAAAATGACACAATGCCATTTGCAGCACCATAGATGAGTCCAGAGGCAATCATGCAACTTGTAGTAAGTCAGAAAGCGAAAGACACATATCCTATATTATCACTTATAGGTGTTACCTAGAAATTGATACCAGTGAAGATATTTCCAGAGAGAAAGGCAATCACAGATTCATTAAACAAACTTATGTTTCACCAATGGAAAAGTGTGAGGATTGGATACAATTGGATATTGTGGTTAATAGAGATACACAAATAAGCTGAAGTATATAAACACCAAAGACCTACAGAATATCAAGAGAAGACTAGTCAACATTGTGTCATAACCTACATGGGAAAAGCCTCCGAAGAAGACACATCTATATATGTAAAAGAACCACATCTCGCACACCTAGAACAAGCAAAACATTGTAATCAAAGTTGCTGTGATAAAAGATAAAAATTAAATTTAAAAAATGAACAAGAAGTAGTGAGACATAAACATAAGGGGCTTTTTCCTGGCAAGTTCCATTCTAATTTACAACCTAGAACACGACTTCCATTGAGGCTCTGTTGCCCTAGTATCCAGATTTGGTAAAGGAGAAATGCTGCCGCCTTGTGGCCGTTTCACAGAAAAGCAGCTCTAAGCCCAGCGCTAATGGTTACTTGATATTCATAATAACTGCAGGCCTGTAAATGACACCGGCCCTCAAAACACATCCGTGGGTCGTATGTCGAGCAAAACTCAAAAGATGAGCACATTTCTAAATGACAATTTCAAGAGGCATATTTTATGCACATTTTGTCTTCTATTCTTCTTTCTATCTTTTTCTTTTGTTAAAAGAAGGGCCTGGAAAAATGCTAAACATCAGGAATTAATAAAGCCATGCAAATCCAGTGTACAAAGACTTTCACCTCACAGCCGTCAGAATGATCATCTGCAATAAAGTATACAAAGAACAAATGCAGAATGCGTTTTCAAGGACTGCATTCCCTCTGGCTGCTGGTGGGATGTAACCTGGTAACAGCCAGTACTGAGAACAGAATGGAGGTGCATATAAAGGTAAAAATTGAGCCACCATGTGATCTGGTAGCCCCACTGATGGGCCTATCACCTGAGTAGACCAGAATCAAAAAGACAGTCTGGCAATCCTGCACTGAAGCAACATTTGCCATAGCCAAGACTTGTAAGAAACCATAATGTCAATCAAGAGAAAAATGCACCAAGAAGAAGTGGTCCATGCACACAATGGAATATCAGCCATGTAAAAGAATGAAACAGTGCTTTTGGAACCACCATAGTATGATCTAGAGAGAATCACCCAAATTGAAGTAAGAAAGAAACCAAAAGACAGATATTCTATGACATCACTTATAGGTATTATCAAAAATTAATATGCATGAAATTATTTCCAAGAGAAGGACAAGCATGCATTCAGAAAATGAATTTACATTTAGCAAAATGGAGAGGTGTAAGGAATATATAAATTAGTATATGGGGGTTAACAGACGTGTACTAATACATATGAAATATATAATCACAAAATACCTATGAAATACCAAGAGAGGTCTACTCAACACTCTGTAATAACCTACACGGGAAAGGATCCAAAGATGAATAGATCGATACATAGATATAATGAACCAGATTCTGTACACCTAGAACACACACAACATTTTTATCAAATTTGCTCTGATAATAAATAAAAATTAAATTAAAAAACGAACAAGAAGTAAGGAGACATAAGCTCTTGGGGGTTGGTCCTGGCACATTCCACTCTAATCTGCAGCCTACTAACACGATTTCCAGGAAGGCTGTGTTGCCCAAAAACCCAGGGTTGGAAATGTAGAAAAATATCTGCCACCTTGTGGCCGTTTCCAGCAAGAGCGGCCCTAAACCCACAGCTAACGGTCACTTAACATTCACAAGGACTAAGGGCTGTAAAGGACACCTGCCTTCAAAAAATGTCCTGAGCTAGGGAATGACCAAAAAAATTCAAAACAGGCAAATGTTTCAAGGAGATAGTATGAAGAAGTAAGTTTTACTCATTGTTTTTCCAAAAAAAAAACGTAAAATGGATAAAATCTCAACATCAGGAATTATTAGACTCATGCAAATTTAATCTACAAAATGGTTTCATCTCACACAAGTCAACTACCATCAGCAAAGGGTCTACAAACAATAAATGCTGAAGGGGTATTAGAGAACTGTGTACCCTCCAGCTGCTGGTGAGATGTAAAGTGGTAACAGACAATAATGAGAACAGAAAGGAGCTGCATTTATAAGTAAAAATTGAGCCACCATTCCATCTAGCAGGGCCACCACTGAGCCTCTCACCTGAGAAGACCAGAGTCGAGAAGATACAGCATGCAACAGCTGCACCACAGCCATTTTGATAATAGCCAATACACGGAAGCCACCAAAATGTCCATCAACAGACGAATGGATAAAGAAGAAGAGGTCCATGTACACAATGGAATATTAGCCATGGAAAACAATGAAACACTGCTCTTTGAGGCACCATAGATGAGCCTAGACATATTCACAGAACATGAGGTAAGTCGGAAAGCAAAAGACATATATCCTATGATATCACATATAGGCGTTATCTAACAAGTGATGCAAATGAACACATTTCCACAGAGAAAGACACTCACAGACTTAGAAAACAAACTATGCTTATCTAAAAGGAAAAGTGGGGGGAATGGATATATTAATATTAGGGTTACCATGCATATACAAATACATATTATATAAATATATCATAAAGCCCGACCATACAGCAACGGAGGTCTATGGAACACAGTGCAATAATTTACATGGGAAGAGGATCTGTACATGAATATATATATGTGTGTGTGTGTGTGTGTGTGTGTGTGTGTGTGTGTGTGTATATAATGTACAAATGAACCAGATTGTGTACTCCTAGGACAAACAATATTCTAATCATTAACCCGATTATAAAAATTAAAACAACAAACAAGAAGTAATGTGACATTAATTTATGGGGGGTTTTCCTGGCATATTCCATTCTAATTTACAAGCTAGGGCATGACTTCCAGAAAGCCTCTGTTGCCCTAGTAACGAGATTTGGCAAAGGAGAAATGCTGCCGCCTTGTGGCGGTTTCTCCAAACATCAGCTTTAAACCCAGCACTAATGGTCACTTGATATGCAAAATAATTGCAGGCCTGTAAATGATACCTGCCCTCAAAACAAATTCTGGGGTTGTAAATCGACCAAGAAATTCAAAAGACCTCCACATTTCAAGAACACAGTTTCAAGAGGCATATTTTATGCACAGTTTGCTTTTTCCTTCTTCTTTTTTATTTTTTTTAAAAAAGAGGGTATGAAAAAATGCTGAACATCAGGAATTAATAAATCCATGCAAATCCAATCTACAGAAACATTCACTTCACAGCTGTCAGAAAGATCATCAGCAAAAAGTCTACAAAGAAAAAATGCTGAAGGGGTTTTAGAGAACTGTGTACCCTCTAGCTTCTGGAGGGATGTAAACTGTAACAGCCAGTAGTGAGAACATAATGGAGGTGCGTTTATAGGTAAAAATGGAGCTACCATTTTATCTCGTAGGCCCTTTGATGCACCTATCACCTGAGCAGACCAGAATCAAAAAGACATAGGCTGGCAATCATGCACTACAGCAACATTTAACATAGCCAAGACTTGGAAGAAACCAAAATGTCCATCAACAGAAAAATGCTCAACGAATAACTGGTCCATGTACATATGGAATATTAGCCATGGAAAAGAACGAAACAGTGCCGTTTGCACCACCATAGAAGGACCTACATATAAACACCCAATTTGAAGTAACGAAGTAACCAAAGAACAGATATCCTATGACATCACTTATAGGTGTTACCTAAAAATTGATACCCATGAAATTATTTCCAAGAGAAGGACATGCATGGATTAAGAAAACAAAATTATATTTAACCAAATAGAAAAGTGTAAGGAATGGATGAATTAGGATATGGGAGTTAACAGACATGTACTAACACATATGAAATATATACCACAAAAAAACTATGGAATACCAAGAGAGGTGTACTCAACACTTTGTAATAGGGTACACGGGAAAGGATCCAAGGTGAATAGTTAGATACATAGATATAATGAATCAGATTCTGTACACCTAAAACAAACAACATTTTTATCAAATTTGCTCTAACAATAAATAAAAATTAAATTTAAAAAACAAACAAGAAGTAAGGAGATATAAGCTCTTGGGGGTTTGTCCTGGCACATTCCACTCTAACTTGCAGCTTACTAACATGATTTCCAGGAAGGCTCTCTTGCCTGCAAACCCTGAGTTGGATATGTAGAAATGCTGCCTCCTTGTGGCCGTTTCCCGCAAGAGCGGCTTTAAACCCACAGGTAACGGTCACTTAACATTCACAAGGACTCAGGGCTGTAAAGCACACCTGCCCTCAAAGAATGTCCTGAGGTAGGGAATGGCCAAAAAAATTCACAGCTGCCAAATTTTTCAAAAAGATAGTATGATGAGGTAAATTTTACACACTCTTTTTTTAGAAATAGGAAAATGGATAAAAGCTCAGCATCAGGAATTAGTAGACTCATGCAAATCTAATCTATGAAAAGGTTTCAACTCACATCAGTTGAATGACCATCAGCAAAATATCTACAAAGAATAAATGCTGAAGGTGTTTTAGAGACCTGTGTACCCTCTAGCTGCTGTTGAGATGTAAAGTGGTAAGATCCAGTAATGAGAACAGAAAGGAGCTGTGTTTAAAAGTAAACATTGAGGGGCTTCCCTGGTGACGCAGTGGTTGAGAGTCTGCCTGCCGATGCAGGGGACGCAGGTTCGTGCCCTGGTCCGGGAAGATCCCATGTGCCTTGGAGCGGCTGGGCCCGTGAGCCATGCCGCTGAGCCTGCGCGTCCGGATTCTGTGCTCTGCAACGGGAGAGGCCACAACAGTGAGAGGCCTGTGTACCACAAAAAAAAGTGAAAATTGAGATGCCATTTGATCCAGCATGCCCACCACTGGGCCTATAACCTAAGAGCCGAATTGAGAAGACACAGGCTGACAAAGCTGTACTGAAACAATATTCAAAATAACCAAGACATGGAAGCAGCCAAAATGTCAATCAACAGATGAATGGACAAAGAAGAAGTGGTACATGTACCTAATGGAATATTAGCTTTTGAAAAAGATGAACAATGCCGTTTTCATGACTACAGGTGAGTCTAGAAATAATCATATTACGTTAAGTCAAAAGTGTATGATATATATCGTATGATATAATTTATAGGTGTTAACTTAAGATTCCTACCAATGAACATATTTCCAAAGGAAAAGACTCTCAGAGATGTATAAAACAAACTAATGGTTAACCAAAATGAAAGGTGGGAGGATGGATAAATTAGGATTATGGGGTTAACATACATACAATAATGTATGTTATATGTACATAAACTTATACTATATAAAATATATAAATTATATAATCACTAATACATATAAGTTATATAATCACCAAACACCTACCAAATACCAAGGGAGGTCTACTCAACACTCTGTAATAACCTACATGGTAACAGGATCCAAAGATGTACAGATATATGTATGAAAATTTGATCAGAATCGGTACATCCAGAGAATCACAACACTCTACTAAAATTGACTCCGATTGGGGCTTCCCTGGTGGCACAGCAGTTGAGAATCTGCCTGCCAATGCAGGGGACACGGGTTCGAGCCCTGGTCTGGGAGGATCCCACATGCTGTGGAGCAACTAGGCCTGTGAGCCACAACTACTGAGCCTGCACATCTGGAGCCTGTGCTCCACAACAAGAGAGGCTGCGATAGTGAGAGGCCCACACACTGCAATGGAGAGTGGCCCCCACTTGCCGCAACTAGAGAAAGCCCTCACACAGAAACGAAGACCCAACACAGCCAATAATAAATCAATAAATATTAAAAGCAAAGAAGAAAGGGGAAATTGTAGATGGAGTAAGGATCTAGCTTAAAAGAAGTTTAGTCCGATAAAAAACATAAAATAAATTTAAAAAACAAACGTAAGTAGGAGACATAAGCTTTTGGGAGTTTATCCTGGAACATTCCACTACAATTTGCAACCTATGAACACAACTTCCAGGAAGGCTCTCCTGCCCTTGTAATCAAAGCTGGGAATGTAGAAATCTGCCGCCTTGTGGCCATTTCCCACAACAGCAGCTTTAATCTCAGTGCTATTGTTCATTTAATATTCAAAAGGACTGCAGGGCTTTAAATGACACCTGCCCTCAAAAAATATCCTGTGGGGTGCTTCCCTGGTGGCGCAGTGGTTGAGAGTCCACCTGCCAATGCAGGGGACATGGGTTCGTGTCCGGTTCAGGGAAGATCCCACGTGCCGCAGAGCAGCTGGGTCCATGAGACATGGCCGCTGAGCCTGTGCAACCAGAGCCTGTGCTCCGCAACAGGAGAGGCCACAGCAGAGAGAGGCCCACGTACCGCAGAAATAATTAAAAATAAATAAATAAATAAATAAATAACATTGTAAAGGTATTAATTCTCCCCAAATTAACCTACACCAGGCATTAGCAAACTAAACCTGGAGATCACATCAGGCCTATCACCTTCTTTTGTAAATTAAATTTAATGAATGACCGACAAGAAAACCCATAATGAGACATCAAGTCACACCTCTCAACGTGGCTATTATTCCAAAGTCTACAAATATGAAATGTTGTTCATGACATGGAGAAGGGAATCCTAGTACATTGTTGGTGGGATTGTAAATTGGTACACCCACTATGAAAAGAATATGGAGTTCCTGAGAAAAGATACAAGTAGAACTATTATATTAGCCAACAATTCCACTGCTTGGTATAGGTCCAAAGAAAATGAAGACACCAATTTGACAAGATACATGCATCCCAATGTTCATAGCAGCATTATTTACAATTGCCAACATAAGGAAGCAAACTGAATGCCCATCAACAAATGAGTGGATAAAGAAGATGTGGTATGTATACACAATAGACTATTACTCAGCCATTAAACAGGATCAAATTCTGCCATTTGCAACAACGTGGATAGGCCTAGAATATTTATACCTACTTAAATAAGTTAGAGGAAGACAAATACTCTATGTTCTCACTTCTCTGTAGAATCTAAAAATGCAAGAAAGGAATGTATATAACAAAACAGAAATAGACTCACAGAGAACAAATTAGTGGTTACTGGTGGGGCGAGTGAAGTGGGGAGGGAAAGACAGTAGATTGTTTATCTAAATCCAGTATCCCTATGTATGAAATAAACAAACAAGGATATATAGTACAACACAGGGAAATATAGCCATTATTTTTTAATCACTTTAGTGGAGCATGATCTATAAATATATCCAATCCATATGTTGTACCCCTGAGACTAATTTAATATTGTAAATCAACTATACTTCAATTTAAATAATCCATAGGGTGGCTGAATGGATTAAAGAAAGTTCAATTATACTGTGTACAAGAGATTCATGTTAACTTCTAATCCATAGCATAAAATTTATAGCATAAAATTGAATGACTGGAAAAAATACTCCATGAAAATGATACTTGCCTGACTAGTCTATTATGAGGTAAAAAAGTCTTGAAGTCAAACTTCTCAAAGGAAAGAAGGTTATCATATAATGATAAATGGATTAATTCATCAAGAAATCATGAGAATTATAAATATGTATGTATCCAGCTTTGGAACCTCTCAACATATAAAGAATATATTAACCCACGTGAAGGGGAAAATGTGCAGAAATAAAATAATGGTAAGAAACATCGATACACAACTTTCAACACTGTATAGATCATCTAGACAGAATATCAATCAGGAAACACTGAACTTGAACACACACTTGATATCAAATGTACCTAACATACATCTACAGTATATTCCACTCAACAGCAGCAAACTTTCCATTGTTCTTAAGTACACATAGAACATTGCCTAGGGTAGACCCTATGTTAAGCCACAAAACAAGTCTTCAAAAATCCAAGAATATTGAAATCATATCAAGGATCATTTCCAACCACAATGGTCTGAAACTGAAATTCAATATTAAAAAGAATAATTGAAAATTCAAGAACACTTAGAAATTGAAAAATAAGCTCCTGAATAGCCAATGCATACAGGAATAAATCAAAAGGGAAATTTAAAATAAATCTTAAAGCAAACAAAATTGGAAACACAAAGTACCTAAATTTATGGAATACAGGAACAAGACTGCAATTCAAAGAGTTATGTTTACAGTAATAAATGCATATATTTTCAAAGAATTCTTGAGAGGGGAATCAAGATGATAGAGTAGGAAGATACTGAGCTCCCCTCCTGCCATGGACACACTCAAATTACAACAACTTACACGGAAATTTTCTCTGAAGACTAGCAGGGAACGTTTTCCACAACTAAAGATATAAGGAAGCAGAAACCACAAGGCAGGTAGGAGGACTGGAAACACAGTCTAATTGGAACCCACACGTGGAGCACAGTGACCCACAGCTGGAAGATATCACAATTGTATAGGTCCTCCACATGGAGGGAAGGGTCTGAGCCTGGCATCAGGCTGCTCAGCCCAGGGTTCCTGCACTGGAAGAGAAGAACACAGCAGATCTGGCTATGAAAACCTGCAGAGCTTATTTTCAGGAAAGCTGGAGGCTAAAGAAAACTGAGAATTTGCTCTCGTAGGGCACACTCACATCTCACATGTTCTCAGTCCCTGTGCAGAGCCAATGGTGTGAAAGATACGTGTGTCAGACCCACTTGCTAATCTTGGAGAGCTTCTTGGAAAGGCAAGAGGCAGCTGGGACTCTCACTAGGAACTGAGACATTGGCAAGCAACATTTTAGAGTCTTCCCTGGATCTGATTAGAATCAGGGGCCTGCCCCATATACCACCATGCCCATAGCACTCCTGCACCAGAAGGCCTCACAACCAGACACACTGGGGGCCTACCCTGTCTGCCTGTGCACCTGGAGCACCACACAGCCACCCATAATGGAGGGCTGCCTTGGCTATCAGCACTCCCACGGCAATCACGTACGGCAGGGGCTCACAGCCATTTAGGCCAGGGTCCAACACCACCTACCAGCTTGTCTACAGCAGTTGCCCCCACCGTAAGAGAAAGGTGTGTGCAGCCCACACAGGGGACACCCCTGGAGCATGTGGCTCTGCTGGCCAGAGGACAGTGTGCTGCTGGGCCCTATCAGTCATCTCCTATATAAGGCCACTTCTCTGAGACCCGGGAATGTAACAACCTGAGCCTAATGAACAGAAATGCACAGAGAATTAGGAAACATAAGGAAATAGAGGAATATGTTACAAATGAAGTAACAAGACACGACATCAGAAAAAGAACTGAATAAAATAGCGAGAAGCATTCTACCTGATAAAAAAAAAGTGTTCACAGTAATGATTATAAAGATGCTCACCCAAGTCAGGAGAAGGATAGATGGACATAGTGAGAATTTCAACAAAGAGTAATAACATGTCAAAAAGAGCCAAACAGTGAACAAAACAATAAAAGAGATTAAAACACACACACACACACACACACACACACGAGAGAAGCCACATTATATTGTATGATACAGAAGAACAGATCAGTGAAATGGAAAACAGAGTAGTGAAAATCACCCAAACTGAATTAGGACTATAGGTCCTAATATAGGTCCTGAATTAGGACTATAGGTAAAGGGACCTCTGATACAACATCAAGAATATTAACATGAGCATTACAGGGGCTCCGGAACGAGAAGAGAGAAAAGGGCAGAGAAATTATTAGAGGATATAATAACTGATAACTTTCCTAACCTGGGGAAGGAAACACACATCCAGGTCCAGGAAACACAGAGTGCCAAACAAGATGGACACAAACAGGTCCACACCAAGACATATTATAAAGCGCCGAAATTTAAAAAATTAAAGAGGGATCACAGAAGCAGTGAAATAAATGGGTCTAGTTATGTTCAAGGTATTCCCATAAGACTGTCAGATGAATTCTCAGCACAATTTTCAGACTAGGAAGTAATGATAGGATATAATCAATGGGCTAAAAAGAAAAAGTCTACAACAGGAATACTCTACCAGCAAGATTATGATTCAGATTTGAAGGAGAGTGCTTCCCTGATGGCACAGTGGTTGAGAATCTGCCTGCCAATGCAGGGGACACAGGTTCAAGCCATGATCAAGGAAGATCCCACATGCCACAGAGCAACTAAACCTGTGTGCCACAACTACTGAACCTGTGCTCTAGAGCCAATGAGCCACAACTACTGAGCCTGTGAGCCACAACTACTGAAGCCTGAGCCCTCAAACCCATGTTCTGCAACAAGAAGAGCCACCACAATGAGACGCCCGTGCACCACAATGAAGAGTAGCCTCCAACTGCCACAAGAGAAAAGCCCATGCACTGCAATGAAGACCTAACACAGCCAAAAATAAATAAAATTATGGGGAAAAAAAGAATTGAGGGAGAGATCAAGGGTTTCCCAGACTAGCAAAAGCTAGTCATCACTAATAAACCAGCCTTATACACAATGTTGAAGGAATTTACTTAAGCTTAAAAGAAGTCTCACTAATTATTGATAGTAAGAAGAAAACAAACAAAAGTAAAAATCTCACTGCAAAAAGTATACATAGAGTAAGGGTAGTAGGTCATATATTTATTAAGCTTCTGTAAAGAATAAAAGACAATAGTAGTATTTTTTTAAGAGAGGGTCCAAATAAATCAGAAATGAAAGCGATGATGTTACAACCGACACCACAGAAATACAAAGTATCCTACGATACACACTGGGTAACTCAGGGCTCAGACTGGACAGAGCCCACTCTCCATTCCACTGTACATGAGTTACAGGAGCCTCAGGAACTGAGGAGGTAGTCCCTGAGGGGAGGCACAGATAGAAGATGTTAGGCATTAACCTGACTCTATTTATGTTAAACGTACCTGAACGACATTCACATGAAATGGATTTGTCCTGTATGTACATCGGCACCTTTAGTCTGAACTGCAGATCTTTGGCTTCACCACCTCTACTGACAGCACTAATTTCACCTGCTGTGGACCATCTCCTATAGGATTTCTAGAACCACAAAGAATTGAAGCTTCACAGGACCCAGAGTCTGTGAGATTCCACTCAGAGTCTCAGAGTCTCAACTCCACTCAGAGACGTAGAGTCACAACAGAGACTCCACTCTTGTAGGGCACACAACAGTAGTGTGCACATCAGGACCCAAGGAAAGGAGCAGTGACCCCATAGGAGACTGACCAGACCTACCTGCTAATTTTAGAAGGTCTCCTGCAGAGGTGGGGGGTGACTGTGGCTCACCGTGGGGACAAGGACACTGGCAGCAGAAGTTCTGGGAAGTCCTCCTTGGCATGATCCCTCCCAGAGTCCGCCATTAGCCCCACCAAAGAGCCACATAGGCTGCAGTGCTGGGTCGCCTCAGGCCTAACAACCAACGGAGAGGGAACTCAGCCCCATGCATCAGCAGACAAGCGGATTAACGTTTTATTGAGCTCTGCCCACCAGAGCAACACCCAGCTCTACCCACGACCAGTCCCTCACATCAGGAAGGTTGCACAAGCCTCTAAGGTAGACTCACCACCAGAGGGCAGACAGCAGAAGCAAAAAGAACTACAATTCTGCAGCCTATGGAAGGAAAACCACATTCAGAAAGATAGACAAAATGAAAAGGCAGAAGAATTTGTACCAGATGAAGGAACAAGATAAAACCCCAGAAAAACAACTAAATGAGGTGGAGATAGGCAACCTTCCAGAAAAAGAATTCAGAATAATGATAGTGAAGATGATCCAAGACCTTAGAGAAAGAATGGAGGCAAAGGTCAATAAGATGCAAGAAATGCTTAAAAAAGACCTAGAAGAATTAAAGAAAAAACAAACAGAGATGAAAAACACATTAACTGAAATGAAAAATACACTAGAAGGAATCAATAGCAGAATAACTGAGGCAGAAGAACGGATAAGTGACCTGGAACACAGAAAGGTGGAATTCACTGCTGCAGAAACAGAATAAAGAAAAAAGAATGAAAATAAATGAAGACAGCCTAAGAGACCTCTGGGATAACATTAAACGCAACAACATTCACATTATAGGGGCTCCAGAAGGAGAAGAGAGAGAGAAAGGACCCGAAAAAATATTTGAAGAGATTATAGTCAAAAACTTCCCTAGCATGGGAAAGGAAATAGCCACCCAAGTCTAGGAAGCACAGAGAGTCCCAGGCAGGATAAACCCAAGGAGAAAAATGCCAAGACACATATAACCAAACTGACAAAAATTAAAGACAAAGAAAAAATAATTAAAAGCAACAAGGGAAAAATGACAAATAACATACAAGGGAACTCCCGTAAGGTTAACAGCTGATTTCTCAGAAGAAACTCTACAAACCAGAGGGAAGTGGCACGATATATTTAAAGTGATGAAAGGGAAGAACCTACAACCAAGAGAACTGTACCCAGCAAGGATCTCATTCAAATTTGATGGAGAAATCAAAAGCTTTACAGACAAGCAAAAGCTAAGAGAACTCAGTACCACCAAACCAGCTCTACAACAAATGCTAAAGGAACCTCTCTAAGTGGGAAACACAAGAGAAGAAAAGGATCTACAAAAACAAACCCATAACAATTAAGAAAATAGTAAAAGGAACATATGTATCAATATTTACCTTAAATGTGAATGGATTAAATGCTCCAACCAAAAGACAGGCCTGCGGAATGGATACAAAAACAAGATCCATATATATGTTGTCTATAAGAGACCCATTTCAGACCTAGGGACATATACAGACTGAACGTGAGGGGGTGGAAAAGGATATTCCATGCAAATGAAAATCAAAAGAAAGCTGGAGTAGCAATACTCATATCAGATAAAATAGACATTAAAATAAAGAATGTTACAAGAGACAAGGAAGGACACTACATAATGAATAAGGGATCAATCCAAGAAGAAGATATAACAATTATAAATATATATGCACCCAACATAGGAGCACCTCAATACATAAGGCAACCGCTAACAGCTGTAAAAAGGAAATCGACAGTAACACAATAATAGCAGGGGACTTTAACACTTTACTTAAACCAATGGAGATCATCCAGACAGAAAATTAATAAGGAAACACAAGCTTTAAATGACACAATAGACCAAATAGATTTAATTGACAGTTATAGGACATTCCATCCAAAAACTGCAGATTACACATTCTTCTCAACTGCACACAGAACATTCTCCAGGATAGATCACATCTTGGGTCACAAATAAAGCCTCAGTAAATTTAAGAAAACTGAAATCATATCAAGCATCTGTTCTGACCACAAGGCTATGAGATTAGAAATCAATTACAGGGAAAAAAACATAAAAAACACAAACACATGGAGGCTTCACAATACGTTACTAAATAACCAAGAGATCACTGAAGAAATAAAAGAAAAAATCAAAAGCTGCTTAGAGACAAATGACAACCAAAACATGATGATCCAAAACCTATGGGATGCAGCAAAAGCAGTTTTAAGAGGGAAGTTTATAGCAATACAAGCCTACCTCAAGAAACTAGAAAAATCTCAATTAAACAATCTAACCTTACACCTAAAGGAACTAGAGAAAGAAGAACAAAACCCAAAGTTAGCAGAAGGAAAGAAATCATAAAGATCAGAGCAGAAATAAATGAAATAGAAACAAAGAAAACAATAGCAAAGATCAATAAATCTAAAAGCTGGTTCTTTGAGAAGATAAACAAAAATGATAAACCTTTAGCCAGACTCAAGAAAAAGAGGGAGAGGACTCAAATCAAAAAAAAATCAGAAGTGAAAAGGGAGAAGTTGCAACAAATACCACAGAAATACAAAGCATCCTAAGAGACTACTACAAGCAATTCTATGCCAATAAAATGGACAACCTGGAAGAAATGGGTAAATTTGTAGAAAGGTATAACCTTCCAAGTCTGAACCAGGAAGAAATAGAAAATATGAACAGACCAATCACAAGTAATGAACTTGAAACTGTGATTAAAAATCTTCCAACAAACAAAGTACAGAACCAGATGGCATCAGAGGTGAATTCTATCAAACATGTAGACAAGAGGTAACACCAAACCTTCTCAAACTTCTCAGAAATTTGCAGGGGAAGGAACACTCCCAAACTCATTCTATGAGGCCACCATCACCCTGATACCAAAACCAGACAATGATACTACAAAAAAAGAAAATTATAGACCAATATCACTGGTGAATATAGATGTAAAAATCCTCAACAAAATACTAGCAAACAGAATTGAACAACACATTAAAAGGATCATACACCATGATCACATGGGGTTTATCCCAGGGATGCAAGGATTATTCAATATACACAAATCAATCAATATGATACACCATATTAACAAATTGTAGAATATCATCTCAATAGATGCAAGAAAAGCATTTGACAAAATTAAACCCCCATTAATGATAAAAAAAAAAGTCTCCAGAAAGTGGGCATAGAAGGAATCTACCTCAACATAATAAAGGCCATATATGACAAACCCACAGCAAACGTCATTCTCAATGGTGAAAAATTAAAGCATTTCCTCTAAGATCAGGAAAAAGACAAGGATGTCCACTCTCTCCACTATTATTCAACATAGTTTTGGAAGTCCTAGACATAGAAATCAGAGGAGAAAAAGAAAAGGAATACAAATTGGAAAAGAAGAAGTACAATTGTCACTGTTTGGAAATGACATGATACTATACATAGTGAATCCTAAAGATGACATCAGAAAACTACTAGAGCTAATCAATGAATTTGGTAAAGTTGCAGGATACAAAATTAATGAACAGAAATCCCTTACATTCCTATACACTAACAATGCAAGATCAGAAAGGGAAATTAAGGAAACAATCCCATTCACCATTGCAACCAAAAGAATAAAATACGTAGGAATGAACCTACCTAAGGAGGTAAAAGACCTGTACTCAGAAAACTATAAGACACTGCTGAAAGAAATCAAAGATGATATAAACAGATGGAGGTATAAACCATGTTCTTGGATTAGAAGAAGAAATATTGTGAAAATGACTATACTACACAAAGCAATCTACAGATTCAATGCAATGCCTATCAAATTACCAGTGGCATTTTCTACAGAACTAGAAGAAAAATATCTTAAAATTTGTTTGGAGACACAAAAGACCCCAAATAGCCAAAGCAGTCTTGAGGGAAATTAAAAGAGCTGTAGGAATCAGACTTCCTGACTTCAGACTATACTACAAAGCTACAGTAACCAAGATTATATGGTAGTGGCACAAAAAGAGAAATATAGATCAACAGAACAGGAAAGAAAGCCCAGAGATAAACCTATGTACCTATGGCTAACTCATCTATGACAAAGGAGGCAAGGGTATATACAATGGATAAAATACAGTCTCTTCAGTAAGTGGTGCTGGGAAAACTGGACAGCTACACGTAAAAGAATGAAATTAGAACACTCCCTAACACCACACACAAAAATAAACTCAAAATGGATTAGAGACCTAAATGTAAGACTGGACACTATAAAACTCTTAGAGGAAAACATAGTAAGAACACTCTTTGTCATAAATCACAGCAAGATCTTTCTTGACCCACCTCCTAGAGTAACAGAAATAAAAACAAAAATAAACAAGTGGGACCTAATGAAACTTAAAAGCTTTTGCACAGCAAAGGAAATCACAAACAAGACGAAAAAGACAACCCTCAGAATGGGAGAAAATATTTGGAAATGAATCAATGGACAAAGGATTAATCTCCAAAATATATAAACAGCTCATGCAGCTCAATATTAAAAAAACAAACAACCCAATCCAAAAATGGGCAGAAGACCTAAATAGACATTTCTCCAAAGAAGACATACAGATGGCCAAGAAGCACATGAAAAGCTGCTCAACATCACTAATTATTAGAGAAATGCAAACCAAAACTACAATGAGGTATCACCTCACACCAGTTAGAATGGGAATCATCAGAAAATCTACAAACAGCAAATGCTGGAGAGGGTGTGGAGAAAAGTGAACCCTCTTGCACTGTTGGTGGGAATGTAAATTGATACAGCCACTATGGAGAACAGGATGGAGGTTCATTAAAAAACAAAAAATAGAATTACCATATGACCCAGCAATCCCACTACTGAGCATATACCCAGAGAAAACCATAATTCAAAAAGACACATGCACCTCAGTGTTCACTGCAGCAGTATTTACAATAGCCAGGACATGGAAGCAACCTAAATGCCCATCGACAGACGAATGGATAAAGAAGATGTGGTGCATATATACAATGGAATATTACTCAGCCATAAAAAGGTATGGAATTGGGTCATTTGTAGAGACGTGGATGGATCTAGAGACTATCATACAGAGTGAAGTAAGTCAGAAAGAGAAAAACAAATATTGTATATTCACACATATATGTGGAACTTAGAAAAATGGTACAGATGAACCGGTTTTCAGAAATTGAGACACAGATGTAGAGAACAAACGTATGGACACCAAGGGGGGAAAGTGGCAGGGGTGGTGGTGGTGGTGTGATGAATTGGGAGATTGGGATTAACATATATACACTAATATGTATAAAATGCATAACTAATAAGAAGCTGCTGTATAAAAAAATAAAATTCAAAAATTCAAAAAAAAATAATAAAAATTGTTTGGGGTCTTTTGAGTTTGGGCTCATTCACATTATTCCTTAGATATGCATCTTTACTATATAGGGCCATCATCCAAAGCACAACATGCATCCTGTTTTTCCATACTGAATTCCCCTCAGTGCACACCACGGGAGCAACAGGCAGTGGCTCTCGTGACTGGTAGCTTGATCCCTGAACTGGAATGGCAGGCAACATTCCCTTTCCACAATCCCAGTAATCAAATACCACCTATGTGCCAGCTGTCAAGACATTCATAGGCCCAAGACTGGTAATCCAAATGTAGACAAAAGACATATCCTGAGGGGGCACACAGAATGCCAGACCTATTATTAAACTTTTAGGACATGGTCAAGCTAGGGATCAGTGTCATACCTTTACAAATTGGACTTTCTCAGTCATTCTTAGTTTGGCTCAAACATTTTGATATTAAATATGGAAGTGACATATGCCGGGAAATATAGGTACACAAAGGTCTTTTTTTGTTTTTAAATCTGAGGGCCAAATTTCAACTTAGTCAAAAAAACAGGGGACAGGAAATTCTGTTGATTAGCCTAACCTGATATGTTACAACCGAGAACTTTTTTTGTAAGTCACAGTGACGTTAGGGATGGTTGAAAATTCATGAGAGGCACAACCCAGGGGTCAGCATGTCAAATGCAGAAAATAGTTTTGGATGACATATCCAACAGTTAGAGAGATTACCTGCTTTTGCCAAAGTCTGAGAAATCCTCATTATTGAATTGTTCTTCCAAGCTTGGGAAGTTAGAAACAAAGCAGAAGCATAATAAGAGAAAACAATCATTCTGGTAACCTAACAAGCTATTGATATTTAAATTGCCTTCTGAAAGTTTTACTTTACAAAGTTACCACTGCAGCAATTCTGTTCACCTCAATTTCTTTCTTGCAGCTTCCTTCTGAAAAGCAACTTAAGAACTGTTAGAGGTTCACTTGCCCACTTGGAGAAGCCAGTGTCAGGGTCTGGAACCAGCCATGTTTTGGACGATCTGTCAAGGTTCTCTCCTTCCACATGGTTTTCATTTCCTGTAGACAGATGTGTGGCTCTGTTGATCTCTGCAAGATGAGCTTACTGTGAGTGTGATGAATCCATGTCTTAATTCCCTTCTGCTTCACTGAGGAATGGGTCACAAGTAGCACCTCATAAGGTCCAATCCAGCAAGTATGGAACGGGTCCAGGAAGCACAGAGAGTCCCATACAGGATAAACTGAAGGAGGACCACACTGAGGCCATGTTAATCAAATTGACAAAAATTAAAGACAAAGAGAAAATATTAAAAGCAACAAGGGAAACGCAACAAATAATATACAAGGGAATCCCCATAAGGATATGAGCTGATTTTTCCGCAGAAACTCTGCAGGCCAGAAGGGAGTGGCACAATATATTTAAAGTGAAGTAAGGCAGACAGAGAAAGACAAATACCATATGATATCACTCATATGTGAAATCTAATTTTTTAAAAATGATACAAATGAACTTATTTACAAAAGAGAAATAGCCTTACAGATATCAAGAACAAACTTATGGTTACAAAAGGGGAACCATGGAGGGGCGAGGGATAAATCAGGAGCTTGGGATAAACATACACACACTACTATATATAAGATAACCAGCAAGGCCCTACTTTACAGCACAGGGAATTCTACTCAATATTCTGTGATAACCTATATGAGAAAATCTGAAAACAAATGAATATATGTAATATGTATAACTGAATCACTTTACTGTACACCTGAAAGTAACACAACATTGTAAATCAACTATACTCCAATAAAAAAACAAGCAAAACTAATATATGAGTAAGGAGTCAGTAGAGTGGCTACCTTTAGGGAGGGAGATTAGTTGATGGGATGGTATATGAGGTCAATTTCTGGAGTTTTCTTGTACTTGATTAGGATGGTAGTTACATGAGTATGTTAACTTTGTATAAGTTCTTTGTACATTCATGATTTGTATGCTTTTTGGAATACATGTTATATTTGAATTTTAAACGTTTATTAAAAGGAAAACAAAAACACAATGATCCAAAACCTATGGGATGCAGCAAAAGCAGTTCTAAGAGGGAGGTTTACAGCAATACAACCTTAACTCAGGAAACAAGAAAAATCTCCTGTCAACAACCTAACCTTTCACCTAAAGCAACTAGAGAAAGAAGAACAAACAAAACCTTAAGTTAGTAGAAGAAAAGAAATCATAAAGATCAGAGCAGAAATATTAATAAATGACAGATGAAGAAAATTGAAAAGATCAATTAAACTAAGAGCTGGTTCTTTGAAAAGATAAACAAAATTGATAAACCTTCAGCTGACTCATCAAGAAAAAAAAGAGAGAACTCAAATCAATAAAATTAGAAGTGAAAAAGAAGTTATAACCGACACCACAGAAATACAAAGGATCATAAGAGATGACTGCAAGCAACTATATGCCAATAAAATGGACAACCTAGAAGAAATGGACAAATTCTTAGAAAGGTACAATCTTCCAAGACTGAACTAAGAAGAAACAGAAAATATGAACAGACCTATCACAAGTACTGAAATTGAAACTGTGATTAGGAAACTTCCAACAAACAAAAGTCCAGGACCAGATGGCTTCACGGGCAAATTCTATCAAACATTTAGGGAAGAGTTAACACCTAACCTTCTGAAACTCTTCCAAAAAACTGTAGAGGAAAGAACACCCCCCAACTCATTCTATGAGGCCACCATCACCCTGACAGCAAAACCAGACAAAGATACCACAAAAAGAGAAAATGACAGGCCAACATCAGTGATGAACATAGACATAAAAATCCTCAAGAAAATACTAGCAAACCAAATCCAACAATACATTAAAAGGATCATACACCATGATCAAGAGGGATTTATCCCAGGGATGCAAGGATTTTTCAATATTTGCATATCAATCAATGTGATATTCCACAGTAACAAACTGAAAAATAAAAACCATAAGATCATCTCAATAGATGCAGAAAAAACTTCTGATGAAATTCAACACCAATTTATGATTAAAAAAAAAACCTCTCCAGATAGTGGACATAGAGGGAAACTAACTCAACATAATAAAGGCCATATATGACACACTCACAGCTAACATCATACTCAATGGTGAAAAGCTGAAAGCATCCCTCTAAGATCAGGAACATGACAAGGATGTCCACTCTTGCCACTTTTATCCAACATAGTTTTGGAAGTCCTAGCCTCAGCAATTACAGAAGAAAAAGAAAAGGAATCCAAATTGGAAAAGAAGTAAAACTGTCACTGTTTGCAGATGACATGATACTAAACATAAAGAATCCTAAAGGTGCTACCTGAAAACTACTAGAGCTCATCAATGAATTTGGTAAAGTTGCAGGATACAAAATTAATACACAGAAATCTCTTGCACTCCTATACACTAACAACAAAAGATCAGAAAGAGAAATTAGGGAAACAATCCCATTCACAATCACTTCAAAAAGAATAAAATGCCTAGGAATAAACCTACCTAAGGAAGCAAAAGACCTGTGCTCCAAAAACTATAAGACATTGATGAAAGAAATTGAAGAAGACACAAACAAATGGAAAGATACACTGTGTTCTTGGATTGGAAGAATCAGTATTGTTAAAATGACCATCCTAGACTACCCAAGGCAATCTACAGGTTCAATGCAATCCCTATCAAATTGCCAAAGGCATTTTTCACAGAACTACAGTAAATTTTAAAATTTGTATGGAGGGCTTCCCTGGTGGCGCAGTGGTTGAGAGTCCGCCTGCCGATGCAGGGGACACGGGTTCGTGCCCCGGTCCGGGAAGATCCCACATGCCACAGAGTGGCTGGGCCCGTGAGCCGTGGCCACTGAGCCTGCGCGTCTGGAGCCTGTGCTCCGCAACGGGAGAGGCCACAGCAGTGAGAGGCCCGTGTGCCGCAAAAAAAAAAAAAAAAAAAAATTGTATGGAAACACAAAAGACTCTGAATAGCCAAAGCAATCCTGAGAAAGAAAATGGAGCTGGAGGAATCAGGATCCCTGACTTCAGATTATACTACAAACCTACAGTCATCAAAACAGTGTGGCACTGGCACAACAAATATAGATGAATGGAATATAGATCAATGGAACAGGATAGAAAGCCCAGAAATAAACCCATGATCAATTAATCTATGAAAAAAGAAGGCAAGACTATACAGCATATCACTTTAAAAAGGTAAAGAAACGTCAAATCTGTTATCAATAGCAGCTCAGTATTCCAAAAAAAACTTTGTTCTCCTGAGAGAGAAATCAAACTCCAGTCTCATCAGTTTTTAATAAAAATTCATTCACCATTGTATTCAATCCAATCTAACCAGCCCTGACCATGCACAAAACTCATCAAGGTTCCTTTTCTACAAACTTTCCATAAATTTCTGTATCTGTTAGTTAATCCCTTATTTTCTTTCCTATTTTGAAATAACGAGCTTTAGGACAAAATTACTTTCTTTTCCCTTAACACAACAGATTTTCATTCCTCATACCTTTTTACTGAACACATACATCCTACTTTTCTTGCATACTGAACTATTTCCCATATTTCTAGTAGTTTTAGTTACAATTTAACCCTTTAAAACCTTCATCTCCAGCAAAAACCAAGAAGTGAGTAATTGTGAACTGTCTGTCATATCAGCATTTCCTGATTAACCAACTTATGAACATATTCTATAGCCTCTAGAAACATTTTCTCACAGCATAATTTCTTTCCTCAATGTGGTATAAGAGGTGTGTCTAGTAAATCCAAACACCTTGAGTTCCTCTCTAGTATGAGGACAAAAAGTAAACTTAGACTTGTTTAGCAATTAATGTTCTAACGGTATCTTATTTGAAATAATCTGGATATTTAATGAATTTATTTAACTTAATTTAGCAAAACTCTGAAGCTTCAAGTTTCCAAAATCTGTAGACTATTTTTAGACATTCCAAAAACATAGTTATTCCTGAAGAGTTCACCTAAAAACCTCTTCTCATTTACATTTAATTTACTTAAGTTTTATCATACCAAGTTAATTTTCTTGTTGAAACATTTTGTAACAGATATGAACTTGACATAGTATATCTAGGTACAGTGAAAGTATTATACTTAATGACTCTAAAGATATGTCTGTATTAAATCAACAACTTAAACTTGTTATTCATTGAAGAAATCCTAGATCGTGTGATCCGTTTAAAAATTTAGCTTAGTTTCTGTTGTGTTTTAGGATTCATATAAACTTTAATTTCCTTTAAGCCAATTAAATAGAGCTCATTTACAAGTTAATTTTGGTAAAATCCAGAGGTAGAGACATATTTATAACTGTACATATAGACATACCTACATCCCTATAGACACACACAGACCTCAGTTTTCCTCCTTGAGTTTAAAAAGGCCTCTTTTTCTCCTCTCATCTCAGGACTTGGAGATAGTCTAAGTAAGAGTAAGATAGGAGTTCCTGAGAGTCCTGGTTGAACACTGACATCTCAAAGGCACAGGGATAGAAATGCAAGTTCTTCCTAAAAAGACTTGTTTCCTTAGGGTCAGAATTTTGAAAATGTTTTAATCAAGCCAGCTTTCTCTAACACATACACAAAACCAGTTTTGGAATGTCAAAGGAGCCCCGTCTTGGTCTTTTTTCTCTGGAATCTAAGGAGTATTGTGGCCATGCAGTGTTACAAAAAAGTTTTTCCTTTGAAAGTCACCCAATTGTGGAGAATGCTCCAAGGGGAAAAATCGAATTAAACGTTTCTCTTTTTTTTTTTTTTTTTTGCGGTATGCGGGCCTCTCACGGCTGTGGCCTCTCCCGTTGCGGAGCACAGGCCCTGGACACACAGGCTCAGCAGCCATGGCTCATGGGCCCAGCCGCTCCGCGGCATGTGGGATCTTCCCGGACCGGGGCACGAACCCATGTCCCCTGCATCGGCAGGCGGACTCTCAACCACTGCGCAACGAGGGAAGCCCCAATACAGCTATTAATAACTAAGACAATCTGACACAGATGGACGTGAACAAGACCAAAACAAACAAAAAAAACAATCCAGAGGCCCGAGCCTTTAACCCAGGTACTGAGTACCTCAGCAGCTGTAACCTTTCATATTGTCTGCCAAATTCTCACCAGGTGGACCTCCAACCTAGGACCTGGACAGGACTGCCAAACAATCTTGGCACAGGGATATTTCTTTAATGAGGTCACTCACCCAAAAGACACCTTCCAACCCAAACCCCAAACTGTTTTTTCACTGCAAAAGAAAATTAAGTGCCAGAAGTCTGCAGTGCCTCCCTGGGGAATTCCAAGGGATGGTCCCTAGAATCAGGGAACTGCTGAGACTTGTCCACAGGCTCTCAATACCAGCAAGGGGTCAACAAACCATGGGCAAAAGCTCCATCTGGAGGTAACCTGGCTGGCTTGCCAAATTTGTTACCAAACTAGGTTTGTTTTGCCTGTCACACAGCAAGCCAAAATGCTGAGAACTGTTTACGGCAAACCTTGTTTATTCACAAGGCAGTCAGGAGAGGTGATGGGAGAACAAATCTCAAATCTTCCTCCATGAAGGCAAGGGGTTCAGGGTATTTATGGGATGAAGAATAAAGAAGCAGGGCAGTCTGAAGCATGGGGAGTGTGGGGAAAGGTGATTGGAATAAGGCGTGGTAATCCACGTTCTGTGCAGGTATAACTAGGCTACAGGCCTCTGCATGTTCAGAGGGTGCAGTTTTAGCCCTCATGTCAAAAGGTCACTGAGAAGATGCTCGCACATGCCCAGTTGAAGGGTTAGTGGTCCCCTCCAGTCTTAACCAGCTCAGCTCTATCTAGACACAGCTAACTCTGGCTCAGCTGAACTAGACACAACTCAAGTTCCTGGAAAACTCGGGCAAACATCTTACTGTTTAGGCTACATGAGGCTTGGAGGATATGCAAGTCTTGTAGCAACAATTAGAATGACCTTGATTAACAAAGGCAGATTACAGGTGAAATGGAATTAACTAATGTTTACCCACTGTTTCAGTTCCCTGAATCTTTTGATTATTTTTCAATCTTGAGGGAAGAGGGGTTATGACCACTCTGGGCTACTTCCTGCTAAGTAGCATAGCCCTAACAAGGGCTTTAGGAATGAAACTGTTTAGCATTCATTGAAAATACTCTTGTTCCTGGCTTCAAGCTTAACAAGTCTTGGTACAGCATTTAAGAGCACAGTTTATAGCTAAATACCCAAATAAAAGGATGAGAAGTATAAATAAACCAAGTTTTAATAGTCTCTGACATACAGATCTAATCTCTTGGGGAATCCAGGAAAATAGTCCTGAAAACCAGTCTGGACCCAATACTTCTTGGGATACTTACAGCCAGTTGCTGAATTGTCTATACTGTTTTCTGTTTCAGCAGAATCATTAATTTATACACAGGAGGTATCACCAATAGCATAAATCCTACTCTGTTGAGCCAGAATATAATCTAGAGCTATGCAGTTCTCTAGGATTACTTTGGCTAATGAGTCAATTTCTCTTTGTAGGCCAGTCATAGCTAAAGCATTTTCATTTGCTGTTTCAGCTACCCTAGGGGTAAGGTTTCTGATCATGTGATGAGACTCCCCAACGTGGCAAAATTGCTCTATCGAGCAATTCATCTTCTTGATACCCAAGCAAGTAGGTGGTCCTTTTTATTCTAGAGAACAATTTTAAAGACCTGGTCCAATGTTGGGTCTCATTTGGATTGTGAACAGAAAGGAGGTGACTAAGTATCCCAATAAACAAATACTACCTATGTACCAGCTGTCAAGGCATTCATAGGCCTAAGATTAGCAATCGAAACCACAGACAAAGATGTAGCCTAAGGGACACAGAATGCCAGATATATTGTTAAAATTTATGCTATTTTTAGGAATTTTATCTAGGACACAGTCAAGCTAGGGATCCGTATAAGGCAACATCCACGAGGAATCATTTAATTAGCAAATAGGCAGAGGTGTGTGCAGCCCTTGAGAGTATGTTTTTTCTTGTTTTACCTTTTATATATTGAAATGTCTTTATTATCAGTTTGGGTGAAACACTTGGATATTATATATGGAAGGGACATAGACTGGGAAAAACCATCCTGTTTCTACAATATTCTGACAAAGTAGAATTTTGACAAAGGTAGACACCAGGGTTTTGTTTGTTTTGGGGGGGTTGTTTTTTTTAGTTTGTTTGTTTGTTTGTTTTTAGGACAGGAGAGGACCAAATTTTGGCTTTAGTCAAGAAAAAAACAGGGGGCAGGAAATTGTTGATTAGCCTAACCTGGTTATATCTGAGGGCTTTTTATCCTAAGTCACAGTGATGTCAGGGATGGTCACAAAATTGACAGGCACAGCCAAGGGGTCAGCATGGTCAAATACAGAAAATGGTTTCAAATGACATATCCAACAGCTAGAGAGATTACCTGCTTTTGCCAAAGTCTGGGAACTCCTCATCACTGAGTTGTTCTTCCAGGACTGGGAGGTTAGGCTTTCTGTTTCTAACAAAAGGGGGGAAAATCATTCTGGTAACCTAACAAGTTATTAAAGTTGCCTTCTGAAGAGTTTTGCTTTACAAATTTACCATTGCAGCAATCCATTGCACCTCAATTTCTCTTGGCTTCCTTCTGAAAACGAACTTAAGATCTGTTAGGGGTTCCCTTGCCCTCTTGGAGAAGCCAGTGTCAGGGGTACAGAACCAGCCAAAGTTTGTATGATCTTGGTCACGGTTCTCTTCTGCAGCATGGTTTCCATTTCCCGTTGCTTTCCTGTAAACAGGATATGGTGGCTCTGTTGATCTCTGCGGGACCAGCTTAACGTGAGTGTGATGGATCCATGTCTTAATTCCCTTCAACTTCATCGAGTAGCACCTCATAAGGTCTGGTCCAGTAAGGATGGAACTTGTTTATTTTCTGAGATTTCAGCAGGACTCAACCTCCAGGACAGAAGTGGGGTGCAGGGGAATAGCCATGGGAAACATAACCTGCTAGGCGAAACATGTATGGCAGAGTAGCTCCCAATGATTGTACATATCCAACAGTGTCTGGTTTCTTGATTCAAGTTCCCTCCTGGTCTCCTAAACCATTTCTGAAAAATAGGAAGGGTCTCCCATACAACATTCCATAAAGGCTCACTCAGAGCTTGCTTCTAGGGGTTACCCTCACTCGAAGCAGGGCAAATGGTAGGGCCGTATTCCAGGGGATTATAGCTAAAATCTGTCAAGAGACTAGTCTTTTTAAGTTTATGATTTATCTTTTGTTTTGCCAGTAGATTAGAAATTACATGCTTCATGGCAACCCCAACGAAGGTTTCAAGCTCTAGATGCTTGAGTTACTATAAAGGCCCCTCCACTGTCACTGTGAATGGACAGTTAACCCAAACCTAGGAGTTATTTCTTTTAGTAGGGCTTTTACAACCTCAGAAGCTTTTTCAGACCAACAGGGAAATGCTTCTCACCAGCCAGTAAAAGTGTCCACAAATACTAGTAAGTACCTAAGGTTTCCAGTGGCTCTTGGCATCACAGTGAAGTCAGTCTACCAATCTCGGGGTCTAGCACCTACAGTCTCAACTCCTTTGATTGGTGGTAGCCCAGGTTTAGCGTTATTTTTAGCACATACCATATATTTCTGTTTCACCTTTTGAATTGTCCTTTGCATGTTTGGTCCTATAGTGAATTTCTGAATCCACTGCAGGGATTTTATGTAAAATCCCTGTATATAATTTATTAGATCTTCCATAAGGTCCTCAGGTACAAGCACCTTGCCTTGTCTATTCTAAACCCACCCTTCCTTGGTGTAACTATACAGGCAGCCTCCTGAGAATGGACAGGACTCCAGTCAAATCCCCATTCACTGGCCCTTTCTAAGTCTTCAGAAGACTACTTTGGATAGCATTTTGTCAAATCCCTATCAGAGGTAAGGGCCAAATTGGGAACCCAGGTGTTTTAGTCCTGACTGTTAGCTTTGCCACCTGATCTGCTAGATTGTTCCCTCAAGCAGTCAGACGACCAGATTTCTGATGTCCTGCACAGTGGACAATAGCCAATTCTTTTGGCTCCATGACAGCTTCTAATAAGTTTAAAGTTTCTTGGCACGTTTAGTTTCCTTCTTTTCTGCAGTTAACAGTTCTTTTTCCAAACAGCCCCATAGGCATGGACCACCAAGAAAGCATATTTGAAATCAGTGAAAATAGTTATCCTTTCATCCTTACCTAGGTGGAAGACTCCAATCAGGGCTGTTAAGTTCCACCTTTTGTGCAGAGGTGCCTGGGGAAGGGCTTCAGCTTCCAGTGTCTTTTGATGAGTCAGTACCACATACACAGCCTTGCGTTGGCCCTGGTCCCTAAAGCTGCTTCCATCTGTGAACATCTTGTCAACTTAAAAATTCACAACCTGAAAGTTGAGAATTATGTCTTATTTGGGGCATTACTGAGGATATAAGCCCAGGATACAGCCTCTTGGATAGCTCTGAGGGATTGTACTGAAGAGGTAACGGAGGAGGTAGGATATAGAGGAGTTTTTGCAGAAAAAAACAAAAACAAAATCAAAACAGGTAGTTGAACATTACTGCTAATTAAAGCAACAGACATCTCAAGTTAATGAATTTAGCGCTTTTCTTTGTATGGAAAGATGCAAGAGTCTGGGCTCACTGAAATCATTCCTTTGATATGCACCATAACAACCTATCCCATTTTTCTCCATCCTGAATCCCCTCAGGGTGCACTGTCAGGGGCCGCTGCAGTGGCTGAGGGCTGCAACATTCTTTGTTTGCTGATATGGCAGGTGACATTCTGTGTCCAGAGTAGAGACTGCTTTCAGAGAAACATTAGGATTACCCAATAATATGGCCTGGTATTTTCCCCATCTTCCTGAAGTTAACCAGTATTCTCCCTTCTGTTCTACGAGGGGAAGTACACAGTGAGGGGCATGCACAGTGGTAAGTTCTCCTAGTGTAAAATTCTCTGCTTCTTATATAAGATCATAGGTAGCTGCTGTGGCCAGAAGGCAAACTGGCCATCCCTTAGTGACTGTATCTAAATGCTTTGAGAAATATGCAACAGGCCTCCTTATGCTGCCCAGGTTCTGAGTTAGGACTCCAAGGCTGATTCCTTGTTTCTCAATAATAAGTCAAAGGGCTTTATGATATCTGGAAGACCTCCAGCCAGGACAGTTAGCAGTTTCTTGACCTGGAATGCCTTGTGGCATCCCCAGTCCGGTTTAGAGGTTCACTGTCTACTCCTTTAAGAGCTTCATAAAAAGGTTTTGCTATGAGTGCAAAGTTAAGGATCCAAATGCAGAACCCGGCCATTTCTAGAGATCCCCACAATTGTCTCTTGTTAGTGAACTGCAACCCTGGCGAGATCTTCCCTTCTGTCAAAGATTAAGTCTCTGTCCTTGTGAAAGTTCAAAATCCAAATATTTAACAGAAGGCTGAGAATCTGTGCCTTTTTATTAAACACCTCATAACCTCGTTCAACCAAGAAGTTCAAAGTCAAAACTGTATTTTGGTCTGAGGTGTCCTTTGTCTTATAAAAAAACAGACTTATCTACACACTGGAGCAGGGCTCCCTCATTTAACTGAGAGTCCCTCAAGTCTTTTGCCAAGATTTCTCCAAATATCATGGGGATTTTTTAATCCCTGAGTGATAGGGACAGAGTAGGTGATCAAATAGTTAATTCCATTAGGGGACTGTAGGTAGAGAAAAAAGTATGGGAGACCCCTGTGAGTTAATGATCACTCAAGAAAGGAAGCTTGCTTAACAACTAAACCAAGCAACAGAAACACAAGACATGCCCCCAAACAAAACAATGGTGGAATGAGACCCACATCCTACCCAGTGAAGTCAGCAAGTTAATGAATGTTGAGAAGGCGCTTTTTCTGCATGTACTAAGAGGAGAAATATAAGTGAAAGGTGACATTATACTGAAACCTGAGATGATTTACCATGTTTTCATATATGTTACCGCCTTTTTGCTCATTTCCTTAGCGCTGTGACAGTGCCAGTTTGCCTATGCAGGGACAAGAAAACTCCTCTGTCCGACGTGGAGGAGGAGCTGATGCTGGAAGTTTGACGTCTACTCCAGAATGAGGAAGAAGGTGGTCTTCTCCCCCTCCCCACTTTTCCTCTGATGATAAACCTATAGCCCACTAAGTTCTCGGGGTGGCACTCCCTTGCCTGCCTGTTTGTATCTCTCACAAGCGTCTTATACTAATAAATCACATCTTGCCTGTCCCTTTGCCTCTCGCTGGATTCTTTCTGTGCCAAGACAAAAGAACCTGTGCTTCATTAAGCCCTGAGATGAGTTCTGAGTTTTCAGCAACTTGTGCTCTACTGAGTCCCAAGACAAGCTGTACGGTTTAATGAGGAAGTATTGTCCAGCAGTACTGTTTAACTTTTGTATCTAGATCTTCCCATTCGAAAGCAGACAACTCTTGTGATTCAAAACTCAAGGGTACACCAAAAAATGGCATCTTTCAAATCCAAAATGGTAAACCAACAAAAATCTCCAGACAAAGTAGTGAGCAGAGTGTATGGGTTAGGCACTAGATGAATATCTTCTACAGTTTGATTGTTTTTGGTTTGTGCACAAACCAATATTCATCTGTGTCTGGTTTCTGACTGGTAAAATTAAGAGTACTAGAAGGTGACAGGCAGTGGTGTATTAAATCATATTCAAGGAAGGCCATTAGCAGGGGTTGAATTCCATGCTTTCACTGTTTCTTTAATGGGTAGTGCTTTTAAGTTTGGAATTTTTGCCCCAGGGCAAAGCCTAACCTGTATAGTATAACTGTCTTTGTTCTCCCTGGTCTCACATCCACCCACACCTCTGGGCCTCCTACCTTCTGCCATATCTCTCCTCGGACAGTTGCTGGATGTTCTCTTCAGGGTCAGAGCAATAGAGCCTGCAATGTGTAAGCCTGCTCTGGTGGTATTTTAATGTCCATTCATCTAGGTGCAAAGGTACCTTTGGCATTTAACTTAGTAAATCTCACCCCAGAATGGGATGGGGCCTTCAGGCATGTATAAAAAGCCATGCTTTAGATGGGTGTCCCCCATCTGACTGTCTAGCATCTGGAGAAAAGGCTTTTTCAAGGTCTCTCCGGATACTTATCCTCAGAAGACAGTTTAGAAAGCCGGGTATTTAAGACTTAAGTGGCCTCGGTATCCATTAGAAAGTCCAAAAGTTGACTTCCCACCTGGGGTTCTGTATTGATGGATGCAGGATGTAAAGGAGCCCCTGGTCCCTGTCACTCTCAGTCACTGTCATTCTCACATCTGATGTGCCTCCTGTTTACCTTCAAGAGTCTTATTTAGGATGTGACAGTCTCTTTTCCAGTGTCCCTCCTGTTTACAATATGCACATTGCCAGGGTCCCACTGTTGAGTGCCCCATTCGAGTGGGAGTTTGGGGCTTGAGGCCTCCTACCTTTTGCCGAGTCCCTTGTGACGGTCCTCGATTTGATCTAGCTCTCCCCTGTGTTAAGGCAGAGGCCTATTTTGCTCTCCACTGTTCCCTTTTCTCCTGAACCTGGTTTTTTCCATGAAAAACTTTGAAGGCAATTTCAACAAGATGAGACACAGGCAGCCCTAGAGCCCCTTCCACCTTCTGCAGTTTCTTCTGTATATCGGGGTTGCTCTCACCAAAAGTCATTAAACATCTTCTAAATTCTCATATCCACCAGGGAGCTACCCAAACTCAGGTAGGGCAGTCCCACCTGGGTCTTAGGGTCTATATCTGCATGTTGCCTATAGGCTTTATAGACCCTTTCTAGAAATTCTGAAGGGTCCTCATTCGGTTTCTGTTTTACCTCCCGTACTCTATTAAGACTTCTTTGTTTTGGCACCCTCTTCGCAATCCTGCAAGAATGCAATCTTGATAAAGTTCAGCATTCTCGTCCCAATTAGGGTCCATTGTTGGTACAGCTAGCTACACTTGCAGCAGCCTGTACTGGGTTACCAGGGGCTTCTGTATGAAGCCCATCTACTTCCTCCCTAGTTTTATCCAGCACCATTCTATGTTCTTCTGAAGTGCGGAGGGAATTTAATAAACTTTCAACAACAGCCCGGGTTGTGGGTTTCAGAAATCAGAAAGACACTTTCCATTTTCTGGGGGTCATCTCTATAAACTGGCATATTGTTGTTTTTGTTTTGTTTTGGCTGTGCTGTGCGGCATGTGGGATCTTAGTTTCCTGACCAGGGATCGAACCCGGGCCCCTGCAGTGGAAGCAGGGGTCTTAACCACTGGACCGCCAGGGAAGTCCTGGCATATTGTTCTTCTAACTGATTAAATCTGAAGTTGAAAAGGGGGCGTGGACCCAGATCAATGCCATCGGCTGCTCAGTCTCAGCATTTATACCCCCAATGAGGATTTGCCTTGCCAGTAGGATTGCCCTACCTGAGTGTGGTAGCTCCCTGGTGGATATGAGAGGGGGAGACCATTCCTATTTCTCGATCCTCAGAGATGGGGGGAGGGGGGCCTGAGACTATGGCTCAGGCGCTGGCAGGGAAGGAGCAGCAGCCTCATCATATGGGGGTGGAGGAGGAGCAGGCAGAGTGTTCCACTGAATTAACAGCAAGTCGTCCTCCTTTTCATTAGGATCAAGTAAAACAGGCTTCTTTGCCTTCCCTTCCTATTGGATTGTAATCTTATTTTCTTTGCACAGGTTTACTCTGATACAATGACATAAAAGACTGTACATAGGTATTTCATCCCACTTTTCTTCATATTTACAAAATAAATCTAGCTGCAAAATTGTATCGTAATTTAGACAGAAAGATAGCCAAGATGAAAAGGCAGAGGGTTATGTACCAGATGAAGGAACAAGATAAAACCCCAGAAAAACAACTAAATGAAGTGGAGATAGGCAACCTTCCAGAAAAAGAATTCAGAATAATGATAGTGAAGATGATCCAGGACCTCAGAAAAAGAATGGAGGCAAAGATTGAGAAGATGCAACAAATGTTTAACAAAGACCTAGAAGAATTAAAGAACAAACAAACAGAGATGAACAATACAATAACTGAAAGGAAAAATATACTAGAAGGAATCAATAGCAGAATAACTGGGACGGAAGACCAGATAAGTGACCTGGAAGACAGAATGGTGGATTTCACTGCTGTGGAGCAGAATAAAGAAAAAAGAATGAAAAGGAATGAAGACAGCCTAACAGACCTCTGGGACAACATTAAACATAAAAACATTCTCATTATAGGGGTCCCACAAGGAGAAGAGAGAGAGAAAGGACCCAAAAAATATTTGAAGAGATTATAGTCGAAAATTTCCCTAACACGGGAAGTGCAGAAAGTCCAATACAGGTTAAAGCCAAGGAGAAACACGCCAAGAAGCACAGTAATCAAACTGGCAAAAGTTAAAGACAAAGAAAAATTATTGAAAGCAGCAAGGGAAGAACAACATACAAGACAACTCCCGTAAGGTTAACAGCTGATTTCTCAGCAGAAACTCTACAAGCCAGAAGGGAGTGGCATAACATATTTAAAGTGAGGAAAGGGAAGAAGCTACAACTAAGATTACTCTACCCAGCAAGGATCTCATTCAGATCCGATGGAGAAGTCAAAAGCTTTACAGACAAGCAAAAGCTAAGAGAATTCAGAACCACCAAACCAGCTCTACAACAAATGCTAAAGGAACTTCTCTAAGTGGGAAACACAAGAGAAGAAAAGGACCTACAAAAACAAACCCAAAACAATTAAGAAAATGGTAATAGGAACATACATATCGATAATTACCTTAAAAGTGAATGGATTAAAGGCTCCAACCAAAAGACACAGGCTCACTGAATGGATACAAAACAACACCCATATATATGCTATCTACAAGAGACCCATTTCAGACCTAGGGACACATACAGAATGAAAGTGACAGGATGGAAAAAGATATTCCATGCAAATGGAACTCACAAGAAAGCTGGAGTAGCAATACTCATATCAGATAAAACAGACTTTAAAATAAAGAATGTTACAAGAGACAAGGAAGGACACTACATAATGATCAAGGGATCAATTCAAGAAGAAGATATAACTATTATAAATATATATGCACCCAACATAGGAGCACCTCAATACAAAGGCAACTGCTAACAGCTATAAAAGAGGAAATTGGCAGTAACACAATAATAGTGGGGGACTGTAACACCTCACTTACACCAATGGACACATCATCCAAACAGAAAATTAATAAGGAAACACAAGCTTTAAATGACACAATAGACCAGATAGATTTAATTGATATTTATAGGACATTCCATCCAAAAAGAGCAGATTACACTTTCTTCTCAAGTGCGCACGGAACATTCTCCAGGATAGATCACATCTTCGGTCACAAATCAAGCCTCAGTAAATTTAAGAAAATTGAAATCATATCAAGCATCTTTTCTGACCACAACTCTATGAGATTAGAAATCAATTACAGGGGAAAAAAATGTAAAAAACACAAACACATGGAGGGTAACAATACATTACTAAATAACCAAGAGATCACTGAATAAATCAGAGGAAATAAAATACCTAGAGACAAATGACAATGAAAACACGATGACCCAAAACCTATGGGATGCAGCAAAAGCAGTTCTAAGAGGGAAGTTTATAGCAATACAATCCTACCTCAAGAAACAACAAACGTCTCAAACAATCTAACCTTACACCTAAAGGAACTAGAGAAAGAAGAACAAACAAAACCCAAAATTAGTAGAAGGAAAGAAATCATAAAGATCAGAGCAGAAATAAATGAAATAGGAACAAAGAAAACAATAGCAAAGATCAATAAAACTAAAAGCTGGTTCTTTGAGAAGATAAACAAAATTGATAAACCATTAGCCAGACTCATCAAGAGGGAGAAGACTCAAATCAATAAAATTAGAAAGGAAAAAGGAGAAGTTACAACAGACAATGCAGAAATACAAAGCATCCTAAGAGACTACTACAAGCAACTCTGTGCCAATAAAATGGACAACCTGGAAGAAATGGACAAATTCTTAGAAAGGTAGAACCTTCCAAGACTGAACCAGGAAGAAATAGAAAATATGAACAGACCAATCACAAGTAATGAAATTGAAACTGTGATTTAAAATCTTCCAACAAGCAAAAGTCCAGGACCAGATGGCTTCACAGGTGAATTCTATCAAACATTTAGAGAAGAGCTAACACCCATCCTTCTCAAACTCTTCCAAAAAATTGCAGAGGAAGGAACACTCCCAAACTCATTCTATGAGGCCACCATCACCCTGATACCAAAACCTGACAAAGATACTACAAAAAAAGAAAACTACAGGCCAATAACACTGATGAACATAGATGCAAAAATCCTCAAGAAAATACTAGCAAACAGAATCCAACAACACATTAAAAGGATCATACACCATGATCAAGTGGGATTTATCCCAGGGATGCAAGGATTCTTTAATATACGCAAATCAATGTGATACACCATATTAACAAATTGAAGGATAAAAACCATAAGATCATCTCAATGGATTCAGGAAAAAGCTTTTGACAAAACTCAACACCCATTTATGATAAAAAACTCTCCAGAAGGTGGGCATAGAGGGAAACTACCTCAACATAATAAAGGCCATACACGACAAACCCACAGCAAACATCACTCTCAATGGTGAAAAACTGAAAGCATTTCCTCTAAAATCAGGAACAAGACAAGGATGTCCGCTCTCATCACTATTATTCAACATAGCTTTGGAAGTCCTAACCATGGTAATCAGAGAAGAAAAAGAAATAAAAGGAATACAAATTGGAAAAGAAGAAGTAAAACTGTCACTGTTTGCAGGTGACATGATACTATACAAAGAATCCTAAAGATGCCACCAGAAAACTACTAGAGCTAATCAATGAATTTGGTAAAGGAGCAGGATACAAAATTAATGCACAGAAATCTCTTGCATTCCTATACACTAATGATGAAAAATCTGAAAGAGAAATTAAGGAAACACTCCCATTTATCACTGCAACAAAAAGAATAAAATACCTAGGCATAAACCTACCTAGGGATACAAAAGACCTGTATGCAGAAAACTATAAGACAGTGAAGAAAGAAATTAAAGACGATACCAACAGATGGAGAGATATACCATGTTCTTGGATTAGAAGAATCAATATTGTGAAAATGATTATACTACCCAAAGCAATCTACAGATTCAATGCAATCCCTATCAAATTACCAATGGCATTCTTTTTTTTACATAACTAGAACAAAAAATCTTAAAATTTGTATGGAGACACAAAAGACCCCAAAGAGCCAAAGTGGTCTTGAGGGAGAAAAACAGAGCTGGAGGAATCAGACTCCCTGACTTCAGACTATACTACAAAGATACAGTAATCAAGACAATATGGTACTGACACAAAAACAGAAATATAGATTAATGGAACAGGATAGAAAGCCCAGAGATAAACCCACGCACCTATGGTCAACTAATCTATGACAAAGGAGGCAAGGATATACAATGGAGAAAAGACAGTCTCTTCAATAATTGGTGCTGGGAAAACCAGACAGCTACATGTAAAAGAATGAAATTAGAACACTCCCTAACACCACACACAAAAATAAACTCAAAATGGATTAGAGACCTAAATGTAAGACTGGAGACTATAAAACTCTTAGAGGAAAACATAGGAAGAACACTCTTTGTCATAAATCACAGCAAGATCTTTTTTGATCCACCTCCTAGAGTAATGGAAATAAAAACAAAAATAAACAAATGGGACCTAATGAAACTTAAAAGCTTTTGCACAGCAAAGGAAACTACAAACAAGATGAAAAGACAACTCTCAGAATGGGAGAAAATATTAGCAAACGAATCAATAGACAAAAGATTAATCTCCAGAATATATAAACAGCTCATGCAGCTCAATATTAAAAAAAAAAACAACCCAATCAAAAAATAGGCAGAAGACCTAAAAAAAATAGACATTTTCCAAAGAAGACATACAGCTGGCCAAGAAGCACATGAAAAGCTGCTCAACATCACTAATTATTAGAGAAATGCAAACCAAAACTACAATGAGGTATCACCTCACACCAGTTAGAGTGGGCATCATCAGAAAACCTACGAACATCAAATGCTGGAGAGGGTGTGGAGAAAAGGGAACCCTCTTGCACTGTTGGTGGGAATGTAAATTGATACAGCCACTATGGAGAACAGGATGGAGGTTCATTAAAAAGCTAAAAATAGAATTACCATATGACCCAGCAATCCCACTACTGGGCATATACCCAGAGAAAGCCATAATTCAAAAAGACACATGCACCCCAATGTTCACTGCAGCAGTATTTACAATAGCCAGGACATGGAAGCAACCTAAATGCCCATCGACAGATGAATGGATAAAGAAGATGTGGTGCATATATACAATGGAATATTACTCAGCCATAAAAAGGTATGGAATTGGGTCATTTGTAGAGACGTGGATGGATCTAGAGACTATCATACAGAGTGAAGTGAGTCAGAAAGAGAAAAACAAATATTGTATATTCATGCATATATGTGGAACTTAGAAAAATGGTACAGATGAACCAGTTTGCAGGGCAGAAATTGAGACACAGATGTAGAGAACAAACGTATGGACACCAAGGGGGGAATGTGGCAGGAGGGTGGGGGTGGGGTGTTGAGATGAATTGGGAGATTGGGATTGACATGTATACACTAATATGTATAAAATGGATAATAAGAGCCTGCTGTATAAAAATAAATAAAATAAAATTCAAAAATTCAAAAAAAATAAAAATTGTTTTGGCTATTTGGGGTCTTTTGAGTTTGGGCTCATTCAAATTATTCCTTAGATACGCATCTTTACTATATAAGGCCGTCATCCAAAGCACAACATGCATCCTGTTTTTCCATACTGAATTCCCCTCAGTGCACACCATGGGAGCAACGGGCAGTAGCGGTCGTAACTGGTAGCTTGATTCTTGAACTGGAATGGCAGGCAACATTCCCCTTCCACAATCCCAGTAATCAAATGCCACCTATGTGCCAGCTGTCAAGGCATTCAAAGGCCCTAGATTGGTAATCAAAGTGTAGACAAAAGACATATCCTGAGGGGGCACACAGAATGCCAGACCTATTACTAAACTCTTAGGACATGGTCAAGTTAGGGGTCAGTGACGAATTGGGAGATTGGGATTGACATGTATACAATGATGTGTGTAAAATGGATGACTAATAAGAACCTGTTTTATAAAAAAATAAATAAAATAAAATTCAAAAGCAAAAAAAAATTGTATCGTAATTTAAGGATCCATTTTCAGGCCATTTTGGTCTTAGGCCTAAAGACATGCAGTGTTACCAAAAAATAGCAACTTTTTCTTTTCCATGGATTTATAACTGAGATCTCCCCAGTTTTGGAGAATGCAGCCTAGAAGGCTGCAAGAGGGAACTGAATTAACATTTCCGATTTTGAAGGGGCTTTACTGCCAGGTGCTCACAGCAACAAAATCCTTCTGCCAGTCCTTGCTATGGTCACCAAGAAGCTCAATCCCCAATAGCCAGCTCTTAATAAGTAAGACAACCCAACACAGACATGGACAAACAAGACCAAGACAAAACCAAAGCAAACCAAAACAAAACCGGGAGTCCCAAGCCTTTAACCCAGGTACAGGGTCCCTCAGCAGCTGTAACCTTTTACCTCATCTGCCACAATCCCGCCAGGTGGGCCTCCAGCCCATGATCTGGTCAGGCTTGCACAGGTATGTTTCTTTAACAAGGTTTCTCATCCAAAAGACATCTTCCAAACCGTTCCTTCGCTCCAAAACGAAACTAAGCGCCGGAGGTCAGCGGCACCTCCCTGGGGAAATCCGGGGCTGGGTAGGGGGTGGGAGAGGTCGTCCCTGGAACAAATGGCCCAGGCAGCTACTTGGACTTGTCTACAGGCTCTCAGTACTGGCAAGGGGCTGATGAGCCATGGGCAAAACTCCGTTCGGACTTACCTTCTGGCTGGCTCACCAAACCTGTTACGGAACCAGGTTCATGCTCCCCGAAGCACAGCAAGCCAAAACGCTGAGACGCCAAGGTTTGCAGCAAACAGAGAGGGTTTATTTGCAAGGCAGCTAAGAGAGCAGACGGGAGAACACACCTCAAACCCACCTCCCTAAGGCAACGGGCTCGGGGTATTTATATAGGATAACCAATAAAGAAGCAGGGCGGTTTGAGGACCCGGGAGGGTGGGGAAAGGTGATTGGAAAAAGGTGCAAAAATCATTGTTCTGCGCAAGCGTAACTAAGCTACAGGCCTCTGCTCGGTCAAAAGGTCACTTGCGCATGCCTAGTTGAACGGTTGGTGGTTAAGAGTCTTAACCAGCTCAGCTGGAACCAGAAGCAGCTGACTCTAAGTTTCTGGAAAACAACTCGGGCCAATATGTTATTGTTTCGGCTACGTGCAGATTGGACGACACGCAAGTCTTTTGTAGGAACAATTAAAATGACCTTGATTAGTGAAGGCAGGTTACAGGTGAAATGGAATTGACTAACAATTACCCACGGTTTCACTCCAGCCTGAAAAGATCTTCGAATTAAACTTTAGGTCTATGCAATTACATCCTTCACCACGCACATTTGAATTCCTAATGATGTCTATTCTCTTTGGGGCAGGAGACCTGCCTAGGACCAGGACTACCACATCTGTGTCCCCATGTGGCCATTGTTGCAATGAACCCCAGTGAAGTGTCTTTCAACGGTTCCTTCATTTTCACTTGTGTTCAATTTAATTTGACCAAGCCCCTCTGGTTTTATTTCCTGAACCCAAATATAACCCTGCATTTGATGGGTGCAGCAGCTGGGAATTGCTGAAAAGTGTCCCCTGGCTTCCTACCCCCTTTCCCTTCCTCTCAGGGGAGGAGTCCTGGACACACGTGAACTTACTTCCCTGCGTGGGCTTAGCAGACAGGCCCGGTTTAATCTCATCTGTTAATTACCAGCTGTGCGGACTTAGGCAAGTAACTCAACCTCTCTGTTTCTTCATCAGTGAAGTGCGGTGGCCAGGATGATTAAATGAAGTCATGTTTGTAGGGTGCTTATCCCGTGCTCTGGCACACAGAATGCCTAATAAATGGTAACCCTTGTTCTTAGCTATCCAGGTCAAGTCAGTTCACCTCCTGCCTACATCTCCCCCACTGCCACCTACTTGGGTCCTTTCGATGATCTGTGCTCCCTCTTGTATTTTCAATTTTCATTCCCTTAGCAAAGAAACATGTTTGGCTCACCTGTTTTAAGACATCCTCCCCTTGACCCTGGATCTTTTCTGGTTCCATCCTCCATCCCTTGTCCCCTTCACCCCTGGTCCCTCTCCTCATCTCTCCATCCCTCAGCCTCCTGCACCCTGGCATGTCAAAGGTCACCAGTCCAAGGTCACCAGCGTTCTCCCACCTGCTGCTACAATGACTGCAGTCTTCAGCTGACATTCTCGCCACAGCAGTGCGCTGTGCCCACTCAGGGGCGCTCTCCACCCTCTGAGGCTCCCTCCGCAGTGCCTCTCCTGTGCTGAGTGCACTGTTCTTCCAGCTGGAGCCAGGCCCACGGCCCAAGATGTAAATCAGACCAGGACACGTTACCAGTGAAAGTGTTTAATAGTTAAATTAGTTAAATAGACTTTTCAATTTCCATGGGAAATCATAATTGTATTCATTTTTGCAAGAGCAGGGATAAAAAGTGTGCACACCCCTTGGAGGGAATGAAGAGCTAGCACTACACGTTGTCACCAGTCACTGCCAGGATGGGGAGGATGGGTCCCCACAAGGCCAGGGAGGCCATGACCAACAGGGGAAACACAGGAGAAACTCAGCACACACATTACTCAGGTTGGGAGCAAAATGAAAACCCAGCACCACTGGCGGGCCATATGGAGGGGTCAGGGACTTGAATTACAACACCATGGAGAGAGCTGGCCCCTCGTGACAGATGCAAGAGGCGTGATGCAGAATTCAGAGGCTGGAGCAGCAAAAGCAGAGAGAGACTAAGGCTGCCAGTGTTAGGTCCATAAGCTTTGCTTCTCAGAGCTGTGTTCAAACTGGGGTGGGAGACAGTGTGTGGAAAGGGGAGGGCAGTGCTAGTGTCCAGTGGGAGGTGGGGCAGGTGGGCATCAAAGTAACATCTCGCAGCTGGTATAGAGCTGCCTCCTCACCTCCTTCAAGCCCATGCTGGAGGCAAGAATCATGCTGCCCTGAGAAGCAACGAGAAGATCTGGGCACAGGACCAAAGGATTCTGTTTGAATATGTCTCTATAATAGTATATCATTTCCCAAATGCCTCCCTCATAGGGTATAAAAAAATAGAGCTTTTTCTTGGTATATTTGACTGCTCCCTCCCCCCAAAACAAAAATCAGACAAAATAAGATTTCTGCTAGCTTTGCCCCATGGACTCTGAAGCTGGCCCCTACTCTTTCCTCTGTCTGGTTTGCAGGTGGAGAGCAAGGCCACCGCCCTTGCCTTGCCTGAGAGCTGCACATTACATGCCCAAGTCTGAGGGATCACCTCCCTAGAGAGCCACCTGCACCTCGGCCAACAGAGGAGCCAGGCAGGCGAGGTTTCCTCACACCCCCAACACCAGCTGAGCTCTCAGAGTTGCAGGAGCTGCCTCTCTGCAGGCAGCAAACGCTGACATCTCAGGGAGTGGAAGGGTGGAAGGTGGCCGAGCTGTCCACCGCAGGTGGAGGCTGCTTCCCTTGATTCCAACTTGGCCTGAGATGGGAAAGAAGCTTTTGTTTTCTTTTCATTTTGTTTGCATTTTACTTAGGGGAAGTGATGTGTGTGTGTGTATATATGTGTGGTGTGTGTGTGTGTGTGTCTGAGTGTGAGTGAGAGAGAGAGAGAGAGAGAGGGGTGGGGTAATGTGTGCATGCATCTTCCTACCTATGGTACCCCGAAAGGACATGCTCACTGTTCTGGTTGGACCTGGGGAAATCTGAAGTGAGGGAAACAGGTGTCCTGAATGAGACCAGTTCCGCAGCATAAACACACACACACACACACTCCAGTACATTGACATACGTACAGTACAAATGAGCACAAATGCCCTGCTGTGCACAGCTGTTTTCTAATATAGAGAATTTACAAAATATAGAATTTGGTATATTTGTTAGATCTCCAAGGTTTTCAATAATACAAAGTAAAAAATACAAAAAGACAAGTTGGGATCCCCGCCCTCCCTCCCCAGTGGCATCCTGCTTTGCCTGTGGGTTTCTTACACGCATACAACTAGCAGAGTCTAAAGAAGGGCACAGAAACGTGTTTTGTTTTATTTAATAAATATTTTCTTTTTCTCAGAACCGCCACTCCTTGCTCCGGGGCCTCTGGCCTCCCCCTCACAGTTCTGCCCCCTCCATGGGGCACCGGCTGTGGGTGTGGGTGTGGGAGGAGCCCGCGAGGAAAAGGTCCCTCCAAAGCCAGCACTCCTGCCCAGGGCCCCCTCCACCACGGAGCAGGGCCGCGGCCTCGGTCTGAAGTTTAAAGGCTCACATAGAAAAGCAGCCCCAGGGCCCGGGGCCAGGTGGCGCCGCCTCCCGCCCGCCGAGGCCGTGCTCCCGTGGCCCCGCACACGGGGATGCCGCGCGCCCAGGCCCCTCCAGCGGCGCCTCTCCGCCCGCGCACGCGCCGCAGCACCCGGTAGAAAACGAGATTCCGACCGAGTCTGGCGGCGTCTACTACAGGGGGAGACATCTTTGGTCAGCTTGGTGCTCGCAGGACGCTGGCACCCCGGGGCCTGGGACGGAGACCGCCCGCCCGCCAAGGCAGAAGCTGCTTCTGGAGTCAAAGTGGAAAATCTCAGGGCGGCCTCGTGGGCTGGAGCGAGGCTTCCGCCGTTTCTCTGGAGGCCAGGCTGCCTGGCGTCCGCGGCGGCTGCTAACTGGGTGGGGGCCCTCCGTTGAGGAAGTATGTCATCATCTCGCCTTTGCCCTTGACCTTGACCACACCCCGGCACTCCAGCTGGTACGTGTTGGCGGCCAGCACCTGGTACATGTCTGTGGTGACCTAGGAGGCAAACGAGGAGAGAGGACAGGCCATTCATGACCTGAGCCCTGACTGCCACCGACTCGGAAGGGTGGGCGGCGTGCCCCTGCGGGGCGGCTCGTCCAATGAAGGGCCTCAGAAACCGGAAGGACAGCAGCACCCACCCCTGCTGCGTGGCGTGGCGAGCACCTCACGTGTGCCTGTAGCCCACAAACTGCCTGTCATCATCCACAGTGGGAGAAATGCAGACACTGAGGGGAGGCGCTCAGGAGCTCACAGCCGTCTGACTCCCCACAATCAGTGCCCAAGGGTTTATCAAAGTCTAACTCCTGAGTGATCAGAAAGTTCTAGAAACCGTTTTTTCACCACAGACAGTTGGAGAACCACTGCTGATCTCATTTCATCCTTCTGTGAGGTAAGAACTATGATCTCAGGCTCATAAAATCTAAGTCACTTGCCCGATGTTATGTAGCTAATAAATGCTAGAGCCCGGATTCACTTCAGATGGTACTGCCTGTCTCTGCTTTGGCTTTTGGAATAAACAGGAGAACTCACAGGTGGTTTCAGTAATGACACAGCACTACTGCAGGGCGAAGGGCCAGAGCAGGGGGCACAGGAGCAGCAGGACGGCGAATGCCGCACCACAAGGTGATCCAAGAGCCATTTCCGAGCATAGCCAGCACCCGGCCCCCGCCAGCGCCCCCATCACACGCCTGCTGTCGGACCAGGGAGGAGGGGGCAGCATATTCCGTGAAAGGTAAGCCCCGTGCAAAGGCGAGGTGCTGGGTTGTCATGTGCTTACTGACTGAGCCCCTCACACCTGTCTGTGGGCGGGGTTGCAGGCTCTGTAAACACTCATCCTGTCTCCCCATCTCCCTTGAGGACCCCCACTCCCAGCCTGCTGTCCCTTCCCCCGCCCGCCCCCCCCGCTTTGGCACAGGGATAGAAGTGAGAGAAGGCCATCTGGCCAGAGCCCTTAGGCAGCACCCGCAGGCCAGCCAGGGCTGTGCTGGGGTCAGCCCCTTTGTTCAGAGGCCCCCCAGGGAAGAGAAGTTAGGGGCCAGTTAAGCAGCGTCAGTGTGAGCAAGGACCTTAACAATGGCCCAGTTTGCACTTGGGAAAACTGAGGCCGGGGAGGCTAAATGACCAGCCACAGCCTCACGGGGACCCGGGGGTGCCAGACTAGAGCCCAGTCCAGGGCCTCTCTGTGTCAGATTGGAGCAGAAAGAATCAAGGAAGGCCTGAGAAAAAAAAAGAAAAGCAGCTGAAGAGCAGCAGGCCTGGGAATCACAAGTACCAGATGCAAAGGATGAAGAGAGGAGAAAGTCTCCAGGTCTCTGGCCAGGCCCCTTGGCTGTTGAGGCTGGTGAGAGCACCATCCCGGGACCATTGGCCTCGTCTGGTTCTCAGAGTTAGGCCCTGAGTGCTGTGGGCTCCATTTGGCAAGACCCTGCTCGTTGCGGCCGCCTCGTGTCTGCTCTGCGTGCCTCGTGGCTTGGCATCTGCAGCTGGCTGCCCTCATCCCCCCCAGTTCCTTCTGTGGCCAGTAGAGGGCTTGCATAGGGTAGAAGATCTGTCCAAGGTACCGACGGACCAAAACACAATTGTGTTCTCCAAGCTTCCAAGATACCAGCGCCAACTGCCCCATCACCCTCCAATTTGGCTGCAGAAATTCTGACTGGGAACAGCGGGCGGCCTGCCGGAAGACCACTTAGCATCACACAGAGGTCCCCACATGGGTGCTCCTGCACTCACCTGGATGCGGTCGGGCACGCCGGTGCTGTCCATGCGGCTGGCCACGTTCACTGTATTGCCCCAGATGTCGTACTGAGGTTTGCGGGCCCCAATCACCCCAGCCACTACGGGGCCGATATTGAGCCCTGCAGGGGACAGAAGTCAGAAAGCTCATCAGGGTTCAGACTGACGCTTGCCCTGCCTGCCCTCACTACCGTTCCTCCCTCCACACTCGGCAGATTCTCCCCGACTCTTGGCCTTAAGACACCCAGGGTCCTCCCGCCCCGAGGCTGTGCCTAACCCCACAGCTGCCACTGCTGTGCTCCTACTGCACGCTTGCTAACTTGAGACCACAGGAACCCATTCACATAGCTGCTGCTCCTGTGTCCTCGCCACCCAGGCAACGTTCAGCTCCTGCAAACCCACTGCTAGACTGCCCTCTTCAAAGTGTCCAGTAACCTCTTGCGTTGTCTGATTGCCTTTCCTTAATTCCCCCTCTCTTGGTGGCATTGAAGTTTTCACCTTCAATTCAGACTCAATATACCAGACTCGCCATTTTCTTCTTCCTTGCTCCTCTGTCTGTTTCAGGGGTGCCACCATTCTCGTTCTTAGAGCCTACTTCCTAACCCACCTCCCTGACCCCAGAGTCTCCTCTCTCCAGGTAATCCTCCCTCAGGCCTCTGAGCCAGGTCGGTGATGCCGCAGCACCGTCCACATGGGCTCTCCCTCTCCATCTCTCTCCTACGCTTCTGCTCCGGTCTGTCCACCTTCCCAGTCCCGCCCAGGACAACACTGAGCAACCATGTCCCTGAGCCTCTGCCGTGCTGGTCTCCACCTCAAGTGTCCTTCCTCCTTCTCTCCTGGCGAAGTCCTTTCTGAACACATCTGTCTCAACCGGCATTCGCTAGACATTTCCTACACCATCTCCAAGCCCCAGGGTGCTCCCTCCTATTACATAAACTGTCTTTCACACTGGGCCTTATTAAGCCTCGCTGTTGCTTAACTATTTCTTGTGTGTGAGTGGCAGGACCACAAACACAGCAAAAGCTCCCACATACACCCCTTGGCCACTCCCTAAGTCAGAAATGTCATCAGTTTTCAAAACTGTTCCCTCCACGACCCTCCTCTTTGGTCCCATCAAACCACATGTAGCTTTTTACCTCACGTGCTATTCCCAGGCTGGACTGTCGCCCTCACTGGCCAAAAGCCACGCTCCCCAAGGAAGACGTTCCTGAGTCTGTAGGACGGGATCTGCCACACAAGGCTCCCAACTGCCTGCCCAGCTACTTATCTGCCTGCCACTCAGTCCCCAGTCCTGGTCCAATAAAGGAGCTGGGGCAGCTCACAGAAATAAGTACACACTGGGAGAAAAGTGCAGAGTAGTGCGGGTGAGGGAGATGGGGTGAAAGGCAAATAAGAATGGCAACATCACAGGAAACCAAGAGTGACATTAACACAGAAGCACAGGCTGCCCCTCAGTTAAAGCAGGCCCCCAGCTGGCTCTGGTCTGGCTTTCCAGCAGCCGATGCAAAACGAAAACCTGGTCCAGTCCATAGGCATGTGTCCACGGGCCCACACGGCCAGCTCCTCAGGGAAAGCCCAGTTCCCAAGACTCGGGCCAGGACGAAAGGTCTCCTGAGGACATTCATGATCACAATATTGATTTTTAGGAATCCAATATTTCAGTCTAATGTGCTAATTTTTCGAACTGAAATACCAGTATTTTTGTTGGTGAATCTCTGTTCCTTTTTTTTTTTTTACAAAATTTGAAATCTGAATAATTTTTGGCCTGAGATATTTCTTGCGGGGGGGGTCGGTCATACATTAAAATTTTGACAAGAACGAAGGCCTGCTCTTCTGGAAAGCATTCTTTACCTCCACCATCCTCAGAAGGAGGAGAGAGCAATGCTCAACAAAGCAGTTTCTTCTGAAAAAGGAACTCTTACTCTGAAAGCCTGGGCATCCTTGGCAAGATACATGCTAAAAAAACAAACTGCTGAGACACCTTGAACCTTATCAAGCAACACAGTCAGAGTTGTGATTCTGAGATCATTTTGTGGATATAGTAGGGGACCGAACAGGCAAGTGTGCTGATGTACGTGGGTTTTCCCTGCGCTATTCTTTCAGCTCTTCTGTAGAGTTGAAACGTGTCAGAATAAAAGGTTGGGGTAATAAAACAACAAAATTGAATACCAAAAGGTGTAGGCACAGGGAATATAGCCAATATTTTATAATAACTTTAAATGGAGTATAATCTATAAAAATATTGAATCACTATGTTGTGCACCCGCAACTAATATAATATTGTAAATCAACTATACTTCAATTAAGAAATAAAATAATAAAATACAAAAAATGAAAAAAATTATATAGGGTTTTGGTTCAAAGATTTTCTGAACAAGTAGAGTATGGCTCTGCCTGTTTTGAAACTGACCCAGGGCCTCTGCTCAGAGCTCCCCACTCTCTCCCGTAGCGGCCCTGCCTCCAGGACACCACAGCATCTGCGAAGCTCCTCAAAGCCACCCAGCGAGGGCCAAGGCATTTGACAAAGAAGGGATCCAGGGAAGATATGTGGACTTATCTCCACATCCTCACCGTTTCTTTCCCCAGTTTGCGTAGACCAGAAGAGCTTTCACAGCACCTAGAAGATCTTGCTCACGTGTGCACAGAAACCACTTGGAGCTCAGCGATAACCTCTCTCTGTCTCTGAGTTCCCGCCTCTCCCACCGGGGGCCCCTCTGCCCTTGGCACACAGCATCCCCCCACAAAGCCTTTCTGGCAGGCACAGTGAGTGGGAGAGGCAGGAACTCAGAAAGAGGGTGTCCAGTGCTTACCACCATGCAGAGGAGGCACCTCCAGGCCCTGGGAGAACTCTGCTGTGTGATGGGGGCCTACCCCCACCCCTCGGGCAGGGACACACTGCAATGTTAGCCTCTGCTTGGACCGGGTCATGGTGGCGGCATGGGGGATGGTGGGTGGGAGTCCCAACAAGCCCTCCGGACTCCGGGCCGGGCTCACCAATCTTCATCTGGAAGTTGTTGAAGGAGTGCTCATTGATGTACTTCATTTGGTCCATCAGCTTCATGGCGAAGTCAGCGAGCGCTTTGATATGGGTCTTGCCCACCTTGTCATAGGTGGAGTCGTTGAGGCCCGAGGCGGCCATGTAGGTGCTGCCGATGGTCTTGATCTTTTCCAGCTGCCTGAACCGATCCTCACTGATGATCTGGACAGATGGAGGACAAACTGGGTCACCCCCAAGTTGGGCACAGAGGTCTGCAGGGAAGTGTAGCAGCACGGCCCCCTCTTGTCTCCCCAGTTCACACAGGGGGGCCCATTTCCATCACCAACTCAGTGCAAAGCCCTGGTGCCCCCCAACAGTCAGGCCTTCTCCAGCACTTACCCTGTGGCTGTCTAGTGGCTGTGGGCTACGAGCCCAGCCCCATACAAGAGCCCCTGGGGCCAGGTCACTAGTCACCTCTGGGGCTCTGTCCTCTGACAGGGATTGGCAGCCACTTTCCCCTTTGCTGGCTCAGGTCTCCATCCCTCCCAGGGAGACCTCCTCATCATTGTCCAGCAGGACGCTCTTCTCCTGTCTCCAGGACCTGCTGAAAGCCTGTCCACACCCATTGCAGCCAACTCCAGTTACCCCACCGCCCGGGAGTCTTGGGGCCTGCTTCTGACACTGCCTGGTCCCACCTCCATGCCCCAGCCCCTGTATTCCCACCGGGCTCATCCCTCTCACGCTCACTACGCGGTGAGCTCCCAGCCCTGAGACTGCTCTACTGGTCACAGCATCCCCAGGGCCTGGCACACACTGGGTGCTCAACAAGGGAGTAATAAACCAAGAAGAAAATGTCTTTGTTTCTGCCTCTGCTGTTCAGGGCTTTGCATCTTTGTCCTGCCTCCTCCTTTAGCCTGGGAACTCCTCCTCCCTCAGACTCTCTCAAATGCTGAGTCCCAGCCTGAGCCCCATCCAGTCCTAGATGGCATGAGAGGAATGGCGGGTGATGGGGGTGAGTCAGCCAGGCGGGGCTTCGATGGGGCAGCCAACATGCACAGACTGCGAGTTCAAACAGCTGAGCTGAAACCCCAGCTCTGCCACTTGCAGGCAGTGACCCAAGGCAGGACGCTTAACGTGCAGGGGCCTCGTCCTCCCCATCGTGACATGGTGATGGGGAGGAAATGTATGCAGATGCCTGTGACAGTGCCTGGGACACAGTCAGAGCGCCTGACGCCTCTGCTCACATCTGGTGATGGGAAAAGGGGCGTCGGGGCCCGGCCGCACCTCGTCAAAGTCGGCGATGATCTCGTTGAGCAGCCGCAGGCACTCGACACCCTCGTTGTTGGCCTCCAGCTCCACGTAGAACTCGGAGAAGTTGGCGATGGAGGCGAACATGACGGCCACGCACTCACACGACTGATAGTAGAGCTCATCATTGCGCCGCTCGCGGGCCAGGAAGTGCGCGGCTACGTCCTTGGGCAGGATGTTGTGCAGCAGCCGCCGGTTGTAGGCCTGCAGCTCCTCCATCTCCTCCTTCTCCTCGGTGGCCTGGGACAGAGGACTCGGTCAGAGGGAGGGCAAGCATTGTGCTGCTCGGAAAAAGGCAGTGCGATCCGCCCACGTGCCAGCGCAGGCCCAAGATTTCAGCAAGTGCTGACTTTGCATCCTCGCTGCTGTCTCTACTTCCTGGTTTTCTATAAAGAGCATCTCTTACTTTGACCAACAGAAAAGAGAGATCTGTAGGTAGCTAACTCTTCCCGCCTGCCTCTTGGAAAGCGACGCCTATGAGGGCATTGATCCTGAAGGAGGGAACCCTGAGTGAACACAGGTCCCGGAGGAGAGGCCGGAAGGATCCTGTCTGCCCCAGATGAGGAGATGGCAGGAGGGTAAAGGGATGGTCCAAAACCACACCCAAATGGCCCTCCAGCCACCAAAAGGCTCTTCGACTTTCCATTTTCCCCTTCATATCGGGAAATGCGATCAGAAAGGCGGTTTGAGAAAAATCACTTTAGCAGACTAACCACAGAGAAAAGGGCTCGAAGCGCTGCCCGTTCTCCCTGGTTCCCTGAGAGCTGACTCACCCCAGGGCCAGATGCAACCCGCAGGGCCAGGAGGTGCAGGTACCCAGAGGTTCCCACCTGGGTGGGACAAGGACATCACTGATGACTTTGGTTCTCCCCTAGCTTGGGTCCTGGGTCTGGGACAAGCTCACTCTCCATGATAAAGGGGCAGTGCAGGGCCTCGGATCAAGAGGCCAACAGTGGCCCACAGGCTGAAGCACAGAGGTAGTCCTGCACCTCGGCATGCGACGAGCCAGCTGACCAGAGTGTTCAAGGGACACGGGGGTACAGACTGGAGTCTGCTGGCTTCCTCCCCTCAATGGCAAACAAAATGGCCCCCTGAACTGGGGGTGACCGTGTTGGTAAGGCAGGCAGGCAGGCAGGCAAAGAGTCATTGGCAGGGCTGTTCAAAGGATCTAGCCAGCCTGCCTGGGCCTTCCCTAACTACACATGGAGGCCTTTCTATTCACTGCAACTAGAACATCCAAAAGGGCCAGGACTATTTCTCAGGGCCCTGGCTCTCCCGGTAGGCGGTGGCTGCCTACAGGGAAGGAGCTGGCACACCCACCAAGGCTGCAGGACTGGGTCCAGCAGGGAAGGAGAAAGCTCAGGGACCCTAAGGCTCAGGGTCTAAGCCTTGCCTCTGAGATGAGAGGACCCACTTCATTCCTGGAGCCACTGAAAACGTGGCCACAAGGATGGGGATCACACCCGAGGAAGCTCCTGGACCCTCAGGTGCCTGGGGGCGGTCCAGCGGGCATGTGCTGTCTTCCTGCCAGGTGACCTCTGCTCCTATGAAGTGGGACAGTTTGACCACCCCCCTCCCCAAAAATAAGTGCCACCTGCTCCTACTCGGGAACGGGTGTGCCAGAGGGAGAAGGCTGGAGTGGGAATCCCTGTACTTCTCGCCTGCTGTCCCATGGAGGAGCCCCAGCTGGTCCATCTGCCTCTGAAAATGCACCCAACTGCCCCCACTCCTGCTCCCCACATGCCTGGGGACCCTGGAGCGCCTCAGCTCCTCGGATCAGCCTGCAGGTGGCAGAAATGTGACACGTGCCTTCCCAGAGTGCCTCTGCCCAACATGGCAGGCAGGGTGGCTGTGGAGGCTGTGCGTGGGGACTCAGGGAGCAGAGACGCGGCTGGGAGCGCACGCCAAGCGCAGAGGCCCTGGCCAGGTATGGCTGCCACATCTGGGGAACTCTGCCCAAGACATGCTGGCAGCTGCCAGCACAGCCAGCTGCTTCTAGGGCTGGGCTCTGCCCAGGCAGGATAGCTTAGGGGTCCACAGATGCTTGCTGGTCCTAGTAAGTTCAATGCTGTGGGAGGGGACAAGAATGGGCTCTCCCGAGAGCTGAGGCCAAGTGGAGGGAGCCTTGCGGGTTAGGGTGTGTTCCTCGTGCAGGTGCTTCGGGGAAGCTAAGAACCCCAGGCTCCCCACCTCCCCGTCAGCACCGCACCCACCCATCATGACCACAGACCCAACAGCTAAATGGGCTGCTGCATAAGACTGGGCGTGCGGAATGGACCATCACTCACCCATCCCAAGGACCTGCGTTCAGGTTATTGTTTATCCTGCCCCAAAGCCCTGGAGCACAAGGGGAGATGGAGGGAGGTGGACGCATCATGAGCCTGTCAGAGAGCTTGAGTGGAGAGAGGCTGACACACCTAGCAGGTAGAGACACGCTCACCACCCGCCTGCAGACACACACACAGTGTGCATGGCCTTCTTAATTGTTTTCAAAATGGGAAGTGGTCAGCCACTTCCCTTCCAATTTTCCCTTCCTTCCTGCCCTTGTGCAGAGCTCTTGGTGCCTGAAGAAGGAAGTGATCAGAGGAAGGGGTGCCACGTGTGGTATGTCCAGTGTGCAAGGAAGCAGGGCAGTGAGGGGGGGAGGGCATGGTAGGGCAGAGAAGGGGGCTGGGGTGGGTGGGAGGTGGGTTCCGTCGAGCAAATGAGTAAATATATGGAAGGGGAGGTTCTCACTGCCAGAGATGATGTTTGCATGCATAGAAGGGAGAAGGCTAGAAAGAAGCCTGAGGTGTTGCATTGGCAGTGGGGGTGCTGCTATAAACTCATGGTTTTGAATATCAACAGACAGATATTGGAGTAGTATCCATCTATATGTATGTGTGTATGTGAATGTTTGTTTCTATGTTCCTATATACCTACATACATTTCCTGGCTTCGTCCACAGAGAGGACCTAGAACAGTGAGCACACTGAGTGCCCTGATCTGGGTTTCTAAATACCATTCTCCACTAAAAAGAATTGGGGCACTTTGAAGGGAGGGTACGTGCTGAGCCCCAGACATCTTCTTGTGCCAGAAAGTAAGAAGATGCTCAAAGAATGATGGAGCCAACGGAAGACACACCAGCCAAAGCCAGGACAATTAAAGCATTAAAATAAATGATGAGAGGAGCAGAGTAAACCCCATTGAATTCGATAGGAATCCGGGAGTCTATGCTGATGTAGATAAATGAATGACCAAGTAAATGAGAGGGGGAGAAGGAGAGCTCTGCCTTACAGGAGAATGCTGACTAACAAATGCAGAAGGAATGACAGACATAGGTCATCACTACCTGGCAGGCAGGAGTCAGCAACGGATGCTGAGGCTGGTGGGTGAGGTTTGCTGGAGATCAGAATATTGGCGTAATACCAGAGTATCTTTCCACAAAATGCTAATTGAGTACAAAGGGGAAGATGGGGACCTGACAGTGGAGAAATCTGGCAGACACCCACTTGAGTGGGTGATCAAGGTAAATGTCACCAGGGGTGGGACAGGCCAACATAGAGGAGTCCCCAGGGTGATGCTCTGAGAAGTGCACAGTGTCATTTCCACGGTTTTCCTCCAAGAAGGCATGGCCTGAGTCTGGACATGGGAAACATCAAGGGCTCTAGACTGAGGGTCACAGAATAAGGACCTCTTTAAGACTGGCAAACATGAGAGGAAAAGAAAGGAGACATGACAACTAAATGCATAGGGTACACCAGATGGGATCCAGGGCCAGAACTGGGACAGCTGACACAACGTGAACAGCTCTGTGGGTGGGATGGTATCGTGGGTGCACAGTGTTGATTTCCTGACTGGGAGTTCGCACGGGGATAACGCAGAGAGTGTCCCTGCTTTTGGGAGGTAGACACTGGAGAATTTAGGGGGGTGATGGGGTATTGTTTCAGAAAAGAGAGTGGGGGGTGACGGAGCAAATGTAGACAAATGGCTGGGGAGTCTGATGAAGGGACTGGTGGAGTTCTTTATACTGTTCTTTTAACTATTCTGTAAGTTTAAAGTTATTTTTTAAAACTTCCTCCCATAAAAGAAGATAAAAATGGGGGGGGTGCATGGGTGTGGGGTAGGAAGTCAGGGAGGAAAGATAAAGAGTGGAAATGACCTTTTTCTGCAGCCACATGTGGAAAGAAACACTAACAATACAAGTGCCTGACATCGACTGGGTCTCCAAACCTCCCTAAACCCTCAGCACAGCTGGGGTCGGCAGGGGAATGGATGGGGGCGGGCTGCAGCCGGGGACGCAGGAGGCAATGGGAGTGCTTTGGGCAGATGTTGGGGCCTCAGACCAAGGGGACTGGAGGAAGTCTTGTCCACAACACACCCCTTTTTCCCTGGCTGTTTTGGTTCGGGGAGGTTCACCCTGGCTGAAAGCTGGAAGGCTTCAGCTCTCTGGGAGAGACAGGCACACTGCCTCATGGCTCCTTCAGGTCTTCCGGGGCTACGAGAAAGCTGCTGTTGCCTGGGTACCGGGGAGCCAGAGGTAGGGGCTCCTGGGAAGCTCCAGGCTACTCTGCTCAGCAGGCAGGCGGCCTCGGTTTGACCCTGTGCCCTCAGGAGCTGGACAAGGCCCCGGGATGCGGGTCAAGGGGCAGCTGGTCACAAAGATGCGGAGTGGCAGGCTCACCGTCCCTGGCCTCCGCCCCTTTCTCGGGTCCTTTGTAACACAACAGGGTCACCCAACAGCAACCACCTTGGGAGGGGCTCCCTGGGGGCTCCTGGGGGAGGCGGGGGTTGTGAGCAGAAGAGTGGAGGGGCATTGGCCCTGGACCCCACAAAGCCTGGTCAGCCCCCAGGAGAGACTTGGGGACCTCCTGGGAACTTCCCCAAGAAGAGAGGCGTGAGGAAGTCGGAAGGAGGCTGGGAGGCTGCTCTCCGAGAAGAGAAGGTGCAGCCTCACACTGGGTACCCCCGAGGCCCCTCCCAACCCAGGGCATTCCGCATGGAAAACATGCTCCCCCAGCCTCAGGGCACCCCCACCAGAGACACCCAATAGCAGGGGCAGCCAGATGCCCCCGTCTTCACTCAGAATCCAGTGAAAATCCAGGGCCTCCTGCCCCGGCCCGAAGACTTTAATCTCAACGTTACTAGGAAGCGGAGGATGGAGGAGGCCTAAGCGAGTTGCAGATGAGCTGAAGAAGTAGTCTGCACACAGGGGCCAGGCCAGGGGAGGCAAAAAAAGCCAGGCTAAGCTATGCCTTGCAGGCGGCTGGGCTGGAATAACAGGTCTGAACCCCACCTTCACTCCCATCTAAGACCAGGCTTTCTCTTGGGGCTTCCCTGGTGGCGCAGTGGTTAAGAAACCGCCTGCCAATGCAGGGTACACGGGTTCGAGCCCTGGTCCGGGAAGATCCCACATGCCATGGAGCAACTAAGCCCGTGAGCCACAACTACTGAGCCTGTGTGCCGCAACAACTGAAGCCCACATACCCAGAGCCCGTGCTCCGCAACAAGAGAAGCCACTGCAATGAGAAGCCCGCGCACCGTAACGAAGAGTGGCCCCCGCTCGCCGCAACTAGAGAAAGCCCGCGCACAGCAACGGAGACCCAACACAGCCAAAAATAAATAAAATAAAATAAATTTATATATTAAAAAAAAAGGCAAGACCAGGCTTTCTCATGGGCCCTTGCATGCCCTCTCCTGCATCTTTTGAGGTGGTCCAGCAGGTCGGAAGGGGCCACAGGGGCTGCTGCTGTAGCACCTGGAGTACGCTGTGCATGGCCCAGCAGCACCCCTCCCGCAGGTGGACACAATCAGGGCGCAGGGCACAGAGCCTGGAGGGCAGAGTGCTGGCTGGATTCCAGCCCCACTGGGGCACCCAGCACCCAGCACCTCTGCCCCTGCCTGAGCCACCTCTCATCAAGGCCAGGGCACAGCCACCTGGCTGGACTTCCTGTTGACGATCTTTGATGCCCCTTCCAGCCATCTTCCCCTGGAGGGGTCTTCAAGCCCAGTTTAGGCCACATCGAGCCCTGCTCAGAAGCCTCTGGCACCAACTCCTGCACTAAGGCCTCCGCGGCCCCAGGACTGCACTCCCCCTACTTCTCTCCTCTCCTCCTGCCACTGTTTTCCCCCTGCCCTCCTGACTCTTTGCTGCCTCTGCCACAAACTGGGCCTGCCCATGCCTCCCCTCTGTCCCGGCATCTGGATGCCCACGGTCTTTGTGACTGAAGATCCTCTCTCCCAGGCCCATCAGAGTCCCGGTACCAGGCACTGTCAAGGGTGGGTTTGTCTGGAGCTCCAGGGTTTTGCCTCTTGACCCCAGAGAGCAGGGAGCAGACTCGCTGGGACGTGGGGCACCGGTCTGCTGGTGAGCAGGACACCTTGTCAGTGCAGAACCCAGGCCCAGCCCAGCCCAGCCCAGCGGATGTACTGCTCACTCACAAAGTGCCATGAGGCCTGGGGGTCCCGCCCCACCCTTCCAACCCCACCCCCGACCCCCCCAGCCCGGGGCCACCCACCTGCAGTTTCCAGAGGAAGTCGAGGCGGGCGGTGGACTCCACCTGCTGGGCGTGCAGGTACAGGGCCAGCACAAAGACCGAGATGATGATGGGCGTCACCACCTTCAGCGCCACCTTGGTCGCGTGCTCAGGGCTGCAGGCGGGAGGTAGATGTCCTGGCACTTCATGCCGGGCTCTGAGGCCCCTCAGGCCTTTTTTTCTACCTCCCACTCCAGCCCCCCTATCCTCACCCTCCTTCTCTAACTGCCTGAGGTGTGCCTCCTCCAGGAAGCCTTCTCAGTGGGCAGCCCCTGCTCAGCCCCGGCTCAGCCTGCAGCTCAGCAGCCAGCACTCTTCTCCTGATGGCTCCCTCTCCCCCGTCACTGGGGTGCTTCCCTCTGGTTACATCAGGGGATGAACGAGGCCCTTGTAAAAGGCAGCGTGTACATCTCAGGGCTTTCTCAGTTGACAAGACAGGGGTTGTAACAGGGGAGCCAGGCAGGCCATACTGACCATCTCTGGGCAACCTTGGGCAAGTCCTCTTAACTCCTCTGAACCTTAGTTTCCTAATCCGTAAAATGGGATAACACCCATATTTCAAGATTGTGGCAAGAATTACAGACACTGTATGCAAACTCCTTGTACAGTGTCTGACAAACAGTAGAAAATCCAAAACTGGTAGCTATTATTGTCTGACTATATTTCTGTTAACATTATTAATACTCCCAATAAAAACAGCTGTCCCTGACCCTGCTCCTGTCCCAGCAAAGAGCCCAAACCTTGAAGGCTGTGTAGACTCCCTGCCCAGGAGCAGCCCCGAGGCAGGGCCTAACCTACACGCCCTGCAGGCCTCTCCTCAGCTCCTCTCCTCTGGGGGCAGAAGCGGCACCTGTTCTCCTGCACCCAGGATCTCATGCATGCCCCTGGGGAGAGCTTGAGGCCTGTGGAATGACCTGTGGATCCTGATGGCCTTGGTCACTGAGTCTATAAATCACCTTGGGGTGGTGGAGAGATCATAAAAGAAGGGCACCTACCCAGTGAGGACCCCTTGGTACCTAGGGAGAGGAGGGCCTCCTCCTTCATCACCCACCTTGCCGCCAAGGCCCCCTCCCACCTGGGTACCGCTGCCTCCTCTGCTGGGCTGGTGGCCTGAGCTGGTGGCCTCTGGCTGCTCAGTGCCAAGGGCAGGCAGGGGTTGTATCAGGGAACTTGGAGAAACAGCTTCAACTCACCACTGGGAGGTCCCGTTGTTGTTGAAGTCTCTGTGAACAGGAGTTGGGGAGGGCTGTTCAGGGCTGCTCCCTGCATCAGCAGCCTCCATGCCTGCTCTGCTGCCCCCCACCCCCTGCTGTGCCCCTCTACACCCAGCTCTGCTTCCCCATGCCTCCTGCTTCTGCCCCCACCACTGCTGCTCCTTTGCCACCTCCCCCAGCACCCCTCTTCCCAATCCAAGGTCACTTTCAGGATGGGAGGCTTGCAGAAAGGCCAGCCCCAATTAGCATCTGATCACCATGACCACAAATCACCCAGCCCTCACCTGGGACCCTGGGGCCCTCCCAGCACATCCACCCGGGCAGAAGCCTGTCCCCTCTCCCACCCCAGCCAGTCGCTGCCACCCAGAGGAGGAGAAACACTACACCTGCACTGTCCAGTATGGTAGCCACTAGCTACATGTGGCTACTGAGCTTAAAATGTGGCTAGTACAGGTTAAAATGTCCTGTAAGTGTAAAATAGATACTAGGTTTTGAAGACTTAGTGTGGAAAAATGTCAAATATTCCATTAATAATTTTAAACTGACTATATATGAAAATAATATTCTGAATATATTGGTTAAATAAATACATTATTAAAATTAACTGCTTGTTCTGCCTTTTTAATATAGCTACTAGAAAATTTTAAATTACATCTGTGGCTTGCATGATTTATCTAGTGGACAGTGCTGCCCTAGAGCCACACCAGGGTCTCCCAACCAGAAAGGACCTCCATTCTCTGTGGCTGCTTCAGCAGGAAGAGTGGAGGGGCTCTGGGGAGGGGCGGGGCAGGAGAGAAAGAGGAGGCCAAGTTCCCAGCTCCCGCCCTGATCCACAGGGAGAAGGGTCGACCTCCTCCCTCTCCTGTCCCCAAGGGACTGCAGCCTGCACCGCTCATGATGCTACAGCGTCTCCCTGTCATCTGCCCACAGCTCTGCACAGCTGTGGAGAAGTTCTTCCTTGCATCTGACTTAGATCCTTCACAACATCTTCACTTTCTCAGGCGACACTCTGCACAAGAAGGTAACATTTCCGACACTGGAGTTATTGCCTATTTTATCCATGACTGTACCTTCACTGCCAAGCTCGGTGCCTGGAACAGGGTAGGCCCTCAATAAATATTTTTCAGTGAATGGATAGATGGATGAATGGATCCCTTCCTCTAACTCAGAGAAAGTACAGTTCGCTGCATTTTCTCAGGGGACACAGACCTGTCATTCACGTGTTTTGCTCTTCCTGATGTATGTGTGTGTGGGGGGGATGGTAATGGGAAGGAAAAGGTACTACATATCAGGCACTTTACATATTTCTTACTACTATAGGTATTATTATTCCCATTCTACTGGGAAAAAATAATGAGGTTCAGGAAAAATAGCCAAATGTGTGTCTGAGGCTGAGATTCAAACTCAATTTGACCCAAAATCAGAGCTCTTTCCCCTCACGGAGCTACCTCCCCTGGAAATCTGACAAATGTCACTATATGACCAGGCTGACTGCCAGCTAGATAGCCTGGGGCACAACCCCCATACTTGCCACCTCTCGGCTGTAGGATTTAACTGCTCACCATCACAGCCACAAGCGTTTGAGCAGTGCACAAACTACCCAACTGTCCAGGGTGGCCCTGCCTACTTTGCTAAGTTGCTATGAGGATAAAAGGGATAACGTATGTCCAACTGGTTTGAGGCAGGACAAGTGCCCACGAACAGCAAAGGCTGTTCCTTTGCTTGCACACACCTTGCTTTCCAGCTTTGTTGGACCTTGACCCCTCTGGGCCTGAGGTGCAAGGGCAGTTAGGTGAAAATAGGTCATCAAAGGCTGCCCTGGACAGATGAGGAAAAATTCACTGAAGCCTGAGGTCAGGACTGAGTAGGAGGCTGGAGGCAGAGGGACAGGGGACCTAATAGCTCTGAGGCCACCCTCACCCCTGGGGGAGGGATGGAGGGAAAGAAACAAGACACTGTGTTGCTTTGTCCCGTGGTCAGAGCTAGGAGCAACAGAACACTCCCCTGGCAAGCCCCCTGCGGCCCAGGAATCCAGCCTCCCGCTCTTCCTTCCTCTCTGCAATGCCCCAGAACCCGTGCAGAGCGCGAGGCGGGTGCCACCTACATGGCGTTGGCTGTGACCAGTAGGTCGGCATTGTCAAAGAGCGTGACACCAGGCACCTCAACGACAAGCACGTAGATGAGCTCGATGGCCAGCATGAGCACCAGCTTCCCGATGCAGCTGATCTGCAGGAACACGGAACAGGCCAGCAGGCTGAGCAGCACGCTATAGGTGAAGTACTGTGGAGAGAGGGCAACGGCTTCAGCGCCCCGGGCCCCGCCCACCCCGGCCCCGCCCCCGGCCCCACCCCTGTCCCCGCCCCCCAGCCTCCCTCCAGTCTGAGCTGGCCTCAGGTGAAACTGAGGGTCTGGGGATGTTTCTGCTGATGCAAACTTGTACTGTGGTGTGAGTGGCCCTGGGTAGGAACCAGGAGGTGGGGCTCCAGGCTGAGGAGGACCACTACTAGCAGTGTGGCCCAATGGTTAGAGCAGGGCTCCAGGCTCAGGCAGACTTGAGTTTCAGCCCTGATTCATTATGGACTGTTTGTGTGACTTAAGCCATTTATTCAACCTAAGCCTCAGTTTCCCCATATGCAAAACCTATCTCATGGGCTTACTGTGATGATTACACAATATGAAGCCCCTGGCACAGTGCGTGGTGCCCTCCATTACTGTGGGAGCACAGGCTTCAGCCCCTGATCTGCAACATAACATGTGGTGGCAACATCTGAACTGACCTTATTTGGTGGCCAAACTGACCTACTGATGTGGTGCGAATTATCACCTTTATCCTGCTTCCTGTGACTATACATACATTTTGCTGCAGAAACATTTCTGTGTTTCATTATCAGGCGCTGCCCATACTGCACTGGGGTGTGAGGTAACATTTTAAAACCTGAAAAATTCCCAAGTCCAGGACATATCTAACCCAAAAGGTTTCAGATGAGGGATTGTGCTCTTTCCTGTACTTTGGGGAAATCCTGGTCTCTGAGCCTCAGTTTCTTTCTCAGACAACCAAGGGGCCAAACCAGGTGATCTCAGAGGTCGACTTCTGCTCTGTTGTCCCCTGACACTAGTCCTAGTCATGTCAGCAACTATTATTTTTCTCTTTTAGATTTACCATTGTTATTTCTGCATCAGGCAAAGCGACTCACTGTTCGCTGCCTCTGCCTTGGGCTGGAGGCCAAATTTGGTGGCTGGCAGTGGGGCAGTCCCTTCTGCCTAGGCCTTCAGGACCCCAGAGAGGGACTGCAGAGGCCCCTGGCGGTTGGAAGGGGGAGGGACCAGCCTCAAGTCACCAGCAGGAAAGGGGCAGAGGAAGGAGTAGGGAAGGCACAACCCGATACATCAGCCCCAAGGATAATAGTCCTGTCCTTGGGGGATGGGGAGGGGAACCCAAGCGCCAGCCTGGATTCCCATTCAGACCCTGGGCCCAGACATCCAGGAGGCCAAGGCTTAATACTGAGGTCCACCTCAGGGTCTGTGAGGAGTTGCTGAATCAGAACAACCCTTGTGGGATGGGGTCAGCCCGAGGGGTCTGTAGAGGGCCTGGGATCTGAGGGCCTGAAACTGGTCGGGCTGGTGAGAGCTGAAGTCTGTGACCAACCAACCATCTGCCACAAACAAGGAACCAGAACAGGCCCTGATACCACTGCTTTGTTCCCCCATTCTCCCATGGAGCAACCACCAAGGGGCATGTGCAAGACCAAAAACAGCCTCTGCTTCTCAGCAAACAGCCCTCAGGCAGCAGCTCCTGTGGGCTGTCGGCCAGATGTGAGAGGGAAGAGAGGTGGGGAGCGGAGGGCGGGTGCTGGAGCATGGCTGCCTGGGCAGAGGGAGGGCTTGGCGGGGGCCCAGGGACAACTGGTCTAGGTGAGCACCGGTGAGGGTGAGCCCTACCCCTCACTGAGTTTCCCTTGCCCATGTGTACAGGGGAGTAGGATCAGGTCCATTCCCTGGGGCGGGGGAGGGAGGCCAGCACTGTGACAGCCCACAGGGCCCTCACTGCAGTTCTGAACCCTTGTTATGAGTCATGGGCCCTTTGGGAATTGGATGAAAGCACGGGCTTTGTCCCCAGAAAAGGGCAAAAACTGCCATCATCTTACAGGTTTCACGTGAGCCCCGTCAGGGAGCCGGGTTATGGGAATCACCCAATGCTTGGAGCAAATACCCTGGGCTGGAAGCCTGGCCCTGCTGCTCGCTGCAAAACGGCTCCCTGAAGAAGCACGGCAGGGTGAACAAAGCACCTCGCATACCATAGGCGCTTAATGCACGCTGCTCTCGAAAGGTTCTCGCCATTTTTTAAACCCAATAACCTGTAGGTACATGATTTCTTTTTGGGGTGACGAAAATGTTCTAAGATTAGATTATGATGACGGCTGCACAAGTTTGTGAATATACTAAAAGCTACTGAATTATACTTTGAATGGGTGAACTTGCTGGCAGTACTGGTTTGGGATTGGGTTCCCTTTGCTCCCCTCTGCTCTCTGACCCACGGCAGAGGGGTCAGACAGGTCCTCCTGAGGCCATATCAGGAATGCTGCTGAGGCTGAGCATTGAGAAACAGCTCTGCCTTCAAGTTAAGAGCAAGAGTTCTGAAGCTAGGTGACCTGGGTGGGAGCTCTGGCTCTGCCACTTACTAGCTGTGTGACCTTAGGCAAGTTACTTAACCTCTCTGTGCCTCAATGTCATCTGTATAAAATAGTATCTTTGTCATAGGGTTGCTGTGAGGATTAAATGAGTAAATGTGAAGCCCTTAGCACAGTGTCTGGCACATGGTAAATACCATATAAACAATAGCTATGCTATTATTGTTGTTACTGCTATACTGAGGAGGTCGGCCTTGTTCACTGGTGTCTGGCACAAAGAGTGAGAGAGACTGAGGGGGAAGGAGGTCTCTGTAATGGCAGTGAGCTTGAGGGCCCCTGACTGTCCATCAGAGTAGCCAAGGGCAGAGAGGGCTGGGGTGGCAGGTCCCCAACCGTGTCCAGTCCCTCCCTGCCCAGTACCTCGGGGAAGTTGCAGTTGGGCCAGGGGCTGCCGCAGAAGCCCCGTTCATCACCCAGGCTGTAGTTGCCGGCTGACTCCATCACGTGGCACGCGCTGACCTGGCTGGCACTGATGTTGTGTTCGCCCGCCAGGCAGCCAAACAGGTCCTTGGAGTTGCACGTGAACTGGTGGGGGAGGAGAGGGTCAGCCTGTGGGGACCAGGCCAGGGTAGCTCATCTCCACAGGCAGCAGGTGCCCATCCCGCCTTGCCTCAGGTGCAGCCTGACACTGGCCGGGACAGGAGAGGAGCCTGGAAGAGGCCGAGGAACGGGCAAGATTTGCCCAGCTACCCAGGGCAGGGCTTGTAAACCTCCCTTGGGGCATGCTTCCCTGAGTCTTTCCGGCTCCTCCAGCCTTGAGAGTGAGGACTAAAGGCTGTGTAAGAGGCTTTAGGAGCTAAATGTGATCCCAGACCCAAGGTGAGACCCAAATAAGAACTTCCAGGGAGGAGAACGCCAGGGCCTGGGGGAAAGTCTCCTCCCAGCCCATGCTTGTGAGGTACAGGGCTCCACTGGGTTTCACCCAATGGGCTGAGGAAGCGCTGGGGAGGTGGAGCCACCCACCATGTTGACAAAAGCCGACAGGAACACCAAGGTGATGGTGAACACGCCCACCAGGGTGCTGTTCATCTTGGACCGCACGATCTTCCTGGAGAGCCTCTGCAGCGGGGCCGGGAAGAGCTGTCGCGGGGCAGAGGGAGGACAGAGATGGAACAGAATTCAGTGGACTCCGCACACCGCCACAGAGGAGCTCGGTGGACGCCCTCCCCACCGTTGTCTCTCGCCAACAGAACCACAGGGGCTTTCCTGACCCCCTCCCTGTGGGCGAGCCTCCAGCCTCGCACCATTGCATCCCTGCTTCCAGGCCAACCACAGCGCAGATTCTGCAGCTGGCTAGAAGGGGGTCCACCTGGGGAGCTCACAGGTAAGAGAGGTAGGACGAAAGGAAAGATGCTACCTTCACCCCAACGGGGAAGCAGAGAAAAAAGCACATGTACCCGCTGTGTGAATGCTGGGCCGCTTGGAGTTACAATCAGGGAGGGGCAGGAGGTGGGAGTGGAGGAGACATGGAGGTGCCCAGAACGTTTCCGGGAGGGTCAGAAGGCTTCGGGGAAGAAGCAGGGAGCTGTGGGTCTGAGGGCTTGGAGAGAACCTGGGGTCTGGAGGAAAGGGACGGGCACGTGAGAAGGGAGCAGAGCAGCGTGTAAGCGGACAGCGGGGCCCGAGTCACGGGAATGAAGTGAGCTTTTCTTCAGCAGGATGCCCGCGGGTCTGCCATTTCCCTCCCCTAATCCTCCCTATATTTCCTTCAGCTAGACAAACTGTATGTCCACTCAAGACCCACTGCGGTTTTGGTAATTAAATGATTGGGTCTACCAAATCTGATACACTTGGCCTTGGCCCCCATGTGCTCTTCATCTCCCAAGCAACCTGACTAAAAAAGAAGTTGACAGACCCCAGAAAAGTGAAGTAGTGGATTCGTGCTTCCCCCATCCTACCTACCTTAATGCCTCCTGGTAAGGCTGATCTGCAAGCATGCCATGCGTCCTTTGGAAACCCCTAAGGGCAGATGAAGGTGGTGGAAAAAGCACTCACCAGAGCCTGGAGGCCTGGGTTCTAGGCGTGGCTTTTCCTGTGTGACCCCTGAGCACACCGGCACATTCTGGCTGAGTGTGCCAGACTGCAAGATTTATCCACCCTCTGATACAGAGCGTTTCTGTAGCTGGTCACACAGACAGCTAAGTAGGCAAGGGGACAGAGTGGGACCACGGTGTGAGTGCTCATTCCCAGTGTGGAGAGGACTGGCTTGTGTGCTACAATGTTTAAGGCCAGCAAGTGCCGGGCCCTTGGTCCAGTGTTCCTCAGCTGTGACCCAAACTCACTACATGCAGGGCGTCTACATGGGCCCATCAGGTTGCCCCCATGGGACTTTGGGAAACCAACACAAATATGCTGATGCTTGTGCTGCTTGCTATGCTGTGAGTAATAAAGTCTCTTGTCTCTGACCCAGGAGTCTCGTGACGTCTGCCAGCATCTATGAAAGAGCAACAAGCTAATTTATTAGCTTGTAATTAGGGTAAAACCAAATCTCAGACCCTTCATAGTTTTTGACACCAAGAAAGTGCCCTGCTTACCCCCTCAGTCTTGGGCTTTGGGCTGGGCATGCATGTAGGGAAGCAGTATATCTTTCCACCCCAAATCCTCCTCCACCCTTCCAACAAGGCCACTTCCTATTCAGCAGAGGGAAAGAAGGGACCACAGAGAAGGAATGCAGCAGTGGCAGAGGCCTGCAAGCCCTTCAGGCTCTAGGCTGAGTGGTGTAGACCTTGGACCTCCATGTCCCCAGCAGGGGTGCCTCTCAGATGTGTTCATGGATCATCAAGTCTGTGGCATTCTTCTGAAAAAACACTTCCTTCTGGGGTAATAAAGGAGGCACTCTGACTGAACCCTCTAACATGGCAGAAGAAAAGATATGTGTGATTTGGAGAACATAAGCTTGGATTAAAATATTGGTTTAACAGACATAGAGATCAATGGAATAGAGTGAGAGTCCAGAAATAAACCCTTACCTTTATGATTGATTGATTTTGACAAGGTAGCCAAGAAAATTGAATGGGGAAAGAAGAGTCTTTTCAACAAATGGCGCTACGACAACTGTATCTCCACATGCAAAAGAATTTGGAGCTTACCTCACACCATATATAAAAATTAACTTGAAATGATCAGAAACCTAAATGGAGGAGCTAAAACTATAAAACTCTTGAAAGAAAATATATAAGTAAAGCTTTGTGACTGGATTAGGCAATGGTTTCTTAGATATGACACCAAAAGCACAAGCAAAAAGGAAAAAACAGATAAGTTGGACTTCATCAAAATTTTGAAAAATTTTCCTTCAAATAACACCATCAAGAAAGTAAAAAAGGTGTTGGTGAGAATGTGGAGAAACTGGGACCTTTGTTTGTTGCTGGTAGTTATGTAAAATGATATAGTTGCTGTAGAAAACAGTATGACAATTCCTTAAAAAATTAAACATAGAATTATCATATGATCCAGCAATTCCATTTCTGAGTATATACCCAAAAGAACAGAAAGCAGGGGCTTATACAGATATTGGCATACTCATGTTTATAGCAGCATTATTTTCAATAGCCAAAAGTTTAAAGCAACTCTAGTGTCCAGCTATGGATGAGTGGATAAACAAAATGTGGTATACATACACAATGGAATATTATTCAGCCTTGAAAAGGAATGAAATTCTGAAACACGCTACAGCATGGATGGCACCTTGAAGGCATTATGAAAGAAGCCAGTCACAAAAGGACAAATACTATATGATTCCACTTTTTTGAGGTACCCAGAGCAGTCAAATTCATAGAGACAGAAAGCAGAATGGTGGTTGCCAGGGAAGAGGGCAGAATGGGAAGTTATTGCGTAATGAGTATAAAGTTTCAGTTTGGAAAGATAAAAAAGTCCTGGAGATGGATAGTGGTGATGGTTGCACAACAATATGAATGTACCTAATGCCACTCTACTGTAAACTTAAAAATAGTTAAAATAAAAAATTTATATTATGTATATTTTACCATAAATTAAAAATGATTATGAAAAGGAAAATGAAAAGACAACCCACAGAATGGGATAAAATTGTTGTAAACCATATATCTAATAAGGGTCTTATAACCAGAATATACACAAAACTCTTACGACTCAACAAGAAAAGACAAATAACCCAATTAAAAAATGGACAAACAGGGAGTTCCCTGGTGGCCTAGTGGTTAGGATTCCAGGCTTTCACTGCCATGGCCCGGTCAGGGAACTGAGATCACACAAGCCACGAGGAGAGGCCAAAAACAAAACAAAACAAAAAAAAAGCCCACAAATACTATGAATAGAGATTTCTCCAAAGAATCTACACAAATGGACAACAAGCACGTGAAAAGATATTTGACATCAACAGTCATCAGGGAAATGCAAACCAAAAACAAAAGCAACCACTTCGCATCCACCAGGATGGCTATAATCAAAAAGTCAGATAGTAACAAGTGCTAGTGAGGATGTAGAGAAATTGGAACCCTTGTACACTGCTGGTGGGAATGTAAAATAGTGCAGCTGCTTTGGAAAACAGCTTTGCAGTTCCTCAAAATATGACCCAACAATTATACTCTTAGGTACATACCCAAGAGAACAGAAAACACAAGTCCATACAAAACCTTGTACACAAATGTTCATAGCAATATTATTAATAACAGCCTGGAAGTGGAAACTACCCAAATATCCATCAACTAATGAAGGAAGAAACAAAATGTGGTATATCTACACGATGGAATATTACTTGGCCATAAAAAGGAATAAAGCACTGTCAGATAGGACATCGTGAACAAACCTTGAAATATGCTAAGTGAAAGAAGCCAATCTCAAAAGGCCACATAGTGTATGATTCCATTTATACAAAATGTCCAGAACAGGCTCATTCATAGAAGCAGGAAGTAGATTTGAGGTTGCTAGGAGCTGTGGGGAACAGGGAATGAGGAGTGACTACTGAAAGGTATGGGGCTTCTTCTGGGGATGATGGCAATGCTCTGGAATTAGTGGTGATAGTTGCAGAACTTTATGAATATAGTAAAAACTACCGAGTTATAATTTTATAACCTTTATAAAGGTGAATTTTATGGTATGTGAATTATATCTCAATAAAGCACTTATTAAAAAAAATCCCGCTCAGCTTCTTACTGTGTGATCCTGGGGAAGTCATCAAGGGTTCTGAGTTTCCTTATTGGTAAACAGGGAATATCTACCTTCCAGGGTGGTAGATTTTCCAGGGTGGTTATGAAATGATGCATTTGAAAGTGCTTTGAAAGCTGTTAAATTCAATAGAAAATTTACTTAATATTTGCATTTTAAAGAGCTAGGTTGCCGATAAGAACAAAAGTCCTTGTTTCTCAGCAAAGGAATTTTTGGTTTCACAGCTGTGGAAAGTGTTTTGGCACTAGCATGAGGATCTTACTCTGAAATGGTATGACAGGTGGCTTCTAATCTTTGCCTGCTTAAAATTTTGCCATTTAATCCCCCCATCCCCCGTGTTGCTTAAACCATTTCAGTCCCGATCACCCTATGCATCAATAGAACGGCTTCTTTCATCGCCAGTGTAATGACTTGATTTAGACAAAACTTATTAGAAGATGGTAAAGCCTTTATAGAAGGTGGTTGGGGAACAGTATATGCACACAGGCTTCCTGGTGAACCTGGGACCAGAAGCCCCACAGGGGCCACCCACAGAAGAACTGCAGGCTATTAAACAAAATCCAACCTGGAATACTGCAGCTCAGGGGTCTCCAACCCCCGGCCTGTTAGGAACCGGGCCACACAGCAGGAGGTGAGCGGCAGGCGGGCAAGCAAAGCTTCATCAGCCGCTCCCCATCGCTCGCATTACCGCCTGAGCCAAACCCCACCCCACCCCACCCCCATCCCGTCCGTGGAAAAATTGTCTTCCACGAAACCAGTCCCTGGTGCCAAAAAGGTTGGGGACCGCTGCCACAGCTCTAACATCTAATGAGTGATTATCTCAATGCATTGCCTTTTTACAAGCCATTTTCCCTTGTCACCCTTTCAAAAGACCTGCTCTTGACTTAAAGTCTCAGCAGAAACCCAGGAATTGCTGCCTTTTTGAAGTCTCCAGAAGATTTGACATCCTGCCCTGGCACTGGTTTATAGAGTATCTCATCTCCTGTAACAAAAAGTTCATCTGTATGTTGACCCCAAATCCCACCTTTACTAACCCTGGTGTGGACAATAAAATTCTTCACCTGGAGTAGAATCTCCTCGCAGGGCTGCTCTACAGCTGCATACAGATCCTGGAGAGCATTTTTATGGAGGGATAATTGTGTCTGTGCAAACCAATTGCTCAGTGCCTGTTCACCATCAGAGCTCAGAAAAAGAATCAATTTTTAAAAAAAGTACCAATCCCAATATGATTAATCCAAATCAATTCAACTTGAAAAATGGGAATGGCGACACAATTAATAAACCATGACTGGGGTGAGGGACAGTTTTGATCCTGGCCTCTCAGGAAGTCTCCAGGCAAATCAATGACCTCCCTGGGGTCCTGGCTCCCTGTCTGTCATGTGGGATCAGGGTATTGCAGGGATGAAAGAAGGTGATGAAATCTGACAGCAAAAAAATGTAAGAAAACAGACTTTCTGACAAGGAGCTAATAAATGAAGCAGCGGCTCCTACTTCAGAAAAATACTTTTAAAGATATGAACACTTCAGAACAAGACAGGAAGATGCTGACCAGTAGTAGACCCTGACTACTGCTCTTATCACCTGGCCTTTCAGTGGTCAACTGGACATATTAACAAAGGCAGCGTCCTGGAGGGGAAGGACTGTGGGCTCTGGAGTCAAGAACCATCTGGGTTTAAACCCCAGCTATACCACTTCTTAGCTCCAGGACCTAGAGAAAGCTGTCTAACCACTTGGAGCCTCATTTTCCTTATCCTCAAAGTGGATATAATAAAAGCCACCTTAAAGGTTTGGGAAACACTGCTCAAGGTGGCATGGCTGGGCTCTGGACCCAAGATGGCTTGACTTAAAAGCCATGGGAGGAACCTAAGATCTCCTTCCTGAGAATGAAGCATTCTCCACCCCCAAACGAACATGTGCCTGACAGCAACCCATCCTCTTCAAGTGGACAAAGTGTGACCCCGAGCCTCTGGAAAGGGGAGTGTGGAGATTCTGAAGTCATCACAAGACAGAAGCCAGCTGGGAGGTGAGAGGTACTGGTTGAGGAGTAGGGCCCTGTTTTAGAAGCTGTGGACAGGAGTCAGGAGGGCGTGGTAGGAAGGAGAGCCGGCAAGGCGGGACTTGGCTAGCTTCAGGCTTCGGGGAGGGGAGAGGAGCCTTTTAGGTGACTGCACAGAGCAGACAAGGGCCTAGAGGAAGCCCTGGTCAGTTTCCAGGAGGTCAGACAATCAGGTCCAGGAGGTCAGTGGGAGACAAGCCAAGAGGGAGCCAAGAGCAGCCTAGAAGATGAAAGAGATTTAAATATACACACACACATGCACGCACACGCACACACACGCGGCCCTATAGCTGAGTTCTCCTTCTGGGCCTATCTGTACCCAATCCTCAAACTGCAGGAAAGCAGAGCTTGGCCTTCTGAGTGAGAACGTGCTAATGAGCCACAGGAGAGAAAGGGGGCCCAGTCAAGTGCGGGGACAGAAGGGAGCCACTCTCTTCCACCCACTTGGGCGGTGGCAGCAAAAGTGCTGGCACTGTCAGGGGCAGGCCTGAGCTGCCTCACAGGATGAGGGGCAGAAGCCACAGGGGGACTGACAGAGCAGTCAGAGCTGGCCAAGGAGGGAAGGGGCTGCACGCAGGAGACGCGAGTGAGCTCGCCATCCCTGGAGCTGACACGGCAGAGGCTGGCCAAGGAGGGAAGGGGCTGCACGCAGGAGACGTGAGCGAGCTTGCCATCCCTGGAGCTGACACAGCAGAGGCTGGCCCACCTCTTGCAGGGTTATGCAAAGGGGTTCCGGCCTCAGGAGGGTGTCTGGGCTGCCTCACTGTTCGGGCCCCTACCAATCTGAGATTCTCTGAGTTTGGGGACCACATGTGACGGCAAGAAGGGATTTAGCACGGTTTTCTCTGATGAAAGCAGCTCTGGAGCCCAGATGAGCACCGATGCCAAGGGAAGGAAGGAGTGGTGTGTGCAGATGTTCAGACTGGCCCTCTAAGACAGCTTCACCAGAAGGACAGGCTCAGGGGATGATCCTTAGGACAAGGCATCTCAGAGACAAAGGGGATCCAGAGGCCAGCTGATGCCGAAAAGCGAGACCAGGACTGTGGGACAAGATGAAGACCAAGGCACAAAATCACCCTCACTGAGAAATCTAAGTGTGTGTGTGTGTGTGACCTGGGCCAAGCTGTGTCAGGAAAAGATCATACAGGCCCAAGATGAAAAAAACAATCAGAGCCTTCGGTGAGCAGTACATTTCAGAAAAACAGAAAGGACCCAGGAATTGCTCCCTGACAGACAGCTAAGATGACTACATTGACTAACTCAGACCACACTTTCTTCATGTTTCTCTCTTCAAAAAGGATAAAATATGGATGATTTAAGAAAGTAAGTCCAAGTTGTTTTGGGGAACTGGAAAAGTAAATGAAACAGAGAAAGAGACCATGTCCGACAGAACCGCTTGGCTTTGGATCTGTGGAGCCCATAGCAGGCAGGGGTAATTTAGGAACTGCTGTATCTCATCGGAAAGCCACTAGCCATGATTTCTGAGAAATCGTGGAAATCAGATGAAAATTGTCTGAGTTCTGGCAAATCTTTTCACAGGGAAAAACAGAATGACACTGGAAATTCCAGTCCAGTCAGCTTCACAGCAGTACCTGAAAAGGTGATACAATCAACTTTCAGTCAGTCGGCCTGCAGGCAGTGTGGCAGGAGAAGGGGGGCCAGGCCGCCCTGCTGCAGAGATGCCAAAAGGGAGACTTACCCCGTTCACATTTTACTATGCAGTTAATCCACAACGCAAAGAGGAAAGAAGGCTGATTATTAACTGGAAGAGGAGTTCATGCTACAAACAATTGCTCAGGTCGGGGTCTACTTTCCAGAAAGTGGACAAATGCTGAGACAATGGCTTCTCAGAGGCTGTGAGAGAAGCACACAGCTAGGAGCCCAAGATGGGTATTAGTGTCTCTTCAACTCTTGGTCCAGATGAGCAGGTTTCAGGCTTGGTAAGTCAGAGAGCACTTCTTTTCTCAACAAACTCCTTACAGAAGCTCTACATCTGCAAGATGGAAGAAGCAGGCTCCTCTGGTGGAAGGGTGTGGGGAGGTGGGCAGCATGGAGTCGGGGCAGGGAGGGGAGTGTTCCATCCACCGGCCTCCCCCTTAGGAAACTGAGGCCTCAGAGCCGTCAGAAAGATCACTGGGCTGGATGAAGGAATTGAGAACAAGATTATTGACTGTGACACTGATTACAAAATAGGTAGATTCTATAAAACACAAGGAGGCAGGAATGACTTTTATAAATGATCTCTAACAGTGGCAAAAAGAATTCACTAGACCAAGGAACTAACTTAAAATGGCCAGTGCGGGCAGGGCCCGTCCCTCCCCTCCCCACCTCCTCCCCCTCTGCTTCCTCCTCTTCTCCCACCAGCAGATACACACGCAAGTCAGGGAACACAAAACAAATGAAGTCCATGAAGCTCAGGTTCACCAACGCAGCTAACAGAAAAGAGAGAAGCTCGGTTCCAGTTTAAAAATTGTAAACAACAGATAGCTTTGATTCTGATTTGAATAGCCTAATTAAGTGCCTCCGATGAACAAACAAAACAATGACTTTGCCTCAGTTTATAACTTAAGATTCTCTTTGAGCGTTCAGCAAAAGAATGTTTAAGAGGGCCTTTTAGCTACGGTATGCTTTTTTTTAGTTGTTTTATTGCGGTAAGATATATATAACAAAAATTTGCCAATATAACCATTTTTAAGTGTACAATTCAGTGGCATGAATTGCCTGCACAAGGTTGTGAAACCATCACTGCTATTTATTTCCAAAACCCTTTCATCACTCCAAACGGAAGCTCTGTACCCAATAAGCAATAACTCTCCACTCCCCCTCCCCCAGCCCAGGCTATCCTATAGTCTACTTTTTGTCTCTATGAATTTGTCTAGAGTAGATATTTCATATAACTGGAATCATACAATATATGCCCTTTTGTGTCTGGCTTCTTTCACTTAGTGCAATGTCTTCAAGGTTCATCCATGTCGGAGCATGTGTCAGAATCTCAGTCCTTTTTATGGTAGAACAATATTCCATTGTATAGACATAGCACTTTTGTTTATTCATTCATCTGTTAATGCAGTGGTCCCCAACCTTTTTGGCACCAGGGACCGCTTTCGTGGAAGACAATTCTTCCACGGACGGGGTGGGGGGGGATTGTTCAGGAGCTAATGCAAGCGAGGGTTCAGGCGGTACTGCGAGCGATGGGGAGCCGCAGATGAAGCTTCGCTGTCTCACCAGCCACTCACCTCCTGCTGTTTGGCCTGGTTCCTAACGGGCCATGGATGTCCGAGGCCCGGGGGGTGGGGACCCCTTTGTTAATGGATACCTGAGTTTTTTTCCACCTTTTGGCTCTTGTGAATGTACGGCGTGCTTTTATAGCCATGAGAGGGAAGAAAGTGGGACTGTCCACTGGGGGAAAAGCAGGCTGGGGTGCCTGACAACGTCAAGACCAAAAGGCAAGAGGGACTGAACACAGAGCAGGAGGGAGGTCATAGCCTTGAGGAAGGAGCTGGTGGAGAGGCAGGGAGCCAGGATTAACCCCTACAATGCAGCGAAGGAACTGGCTGAGCACACTGCTCAACTTGCCGAGTGACCCTGGCCGGTCCTGCCCCTCTCTGGGCATCCACTTCTGCACCTGCTCAGGGGCACACTGCAGCACACCAGATGCTTCTAAGGTCCTTCCAGTTGTGACAATCAGTCCACCAAGATCTTGACCATCAGATGATTAAGCAGTTTAGAGCCTAATGAAGGACTCTATTTGGAGGATGGAGCCAGAAAGGGGACTTTGGAGATGACAAAGGTCCAATCCCCCAGGAAGGAGAACACGGTGCCCACCGCAGAGGGTGTAGGGAGTGCTGGCAGGGCCTGGGCCCCCCAGGGGCTTGGCTCCAAGTGAGTGTCAGGGAGGAGCAGAGAAATGGTTACAGCAGAAGCTAGAGAGGGCTTGTCTCTGCTGGGACAGAGAGGTTTCTGGAACCAGGCTGGCCCCACCAGGGAATTCTTTTGTGTGTTTTTTTTTTTTTTGATGTGGACCATTTTTTAAGTCTTTATTGAATTTTTGTTACAATATTGCTTCTGTTATATGTTTTGGTTTTTTGGCCGTGAGGCACGTGGGATCTCAGCTCCCGGACCAGGAATCAAACCCGCACCATCCCACGCCCCTGCCCCCCCAACCCCGCCCGGCATTGGAAGGCAAAGTCCCACCACTGGACTGCCAGGGAAGGCCCATGGGAATTCTTAAACCAGTGGCGAAGGAACTGAGGAAGAGGCTTGGTGGGCAAGGCAAACAGGAACCTGAGTGATTTCTACAACAGACCCTAATGACCTGTGGTCAGGTCCCCTTGAAGGACACAGCTTGGGTGGCGACACAGCATGCCTAAGAGGCGGCGTGGGAGAAAAACACAGAACAGGGTCTCATGCCCATGCTACTAGCTGTGTGGCCCTGTCTGAAACAATGAACCACTCTGGGTCTCCCTCTCATCTATATGATGGGCAGCTCAAAAGCCATAATCTCTACGGCCTCCCTCCAGGGCCATTTCCAGGGCACATTGGAACAGAGAAGGGGTGTCGAGAGGGAGCCCTTTCACACTCATTCTTTCAGCAAATGTTTATTGACCATTGCTCTGTGCCAGGCATTGTGCTACGTGCCCTTCCTTTGGCCTACCTGATACCCAGGGGACAGACAGAAGAGACAGCAACAGTATCTTCTTGCAGAGATTTGCAAAGGCTAACTGAAACAGCCAGTACAAATAAGGCTCCTCAGACAAACTACGCCCCCTGCAGTCTGGCTTGCTGCGAATGCCAATCAAGAGTTGTGATCCAGCATCAGGTGCCTGGATCCCAGGTGGGACTCTCCAGCCCCTGGGAGGGGCCCTATCAGTGGGCTGGGAAGGGAGGGAAGAAGGTGACTGGGGTTCAAGTATAAGCTGGACTCACCTTCAAGCAGGAGTAGATCACGGACACAAATACCACCAAGGTCAGCAGCAGGAAACAGGTCAGGTAGAAACTCAACATGAACACGGAGCTGGAAGGAGAGAGGAGGTGGGGAATTCTGGGGCCCTGAGAGGCCCCGCGAAGGAAGCAGAATTTGCTCCATTTCTCCTGCACCTCCTGCCCAGTCTTGGGTGCCTGGCCCCTGACTCACTGAGGAGGGATTACTGAGACTTATGAACCGATGCGGGACCTGCCTCCATAACGGTCTGGCTCCTGCCCTTCCTCCTGGTCTTGCCATTTTCTGGGGGAGCATAGTCCACACAGGAGCCAAATGAAGAACGGGGTGACACCTGCCCAATATTTTGCCTAATTCTTAGCTATCCATAGACTCAGTTCATTTAGCCTGGAAGGGTCCATTTTAAAAATCACCTGGCTGTTCCCTCTAGGTAGTCACTTATGGCCTGGCAAGTAACTCTGAAGGCTGAACACTGGTTTGATAAACGGCCATCATTTATAGAAATGCATTTGTCAACAGCCCAACCAGCTACTCTGAGAAACAGCAGTGACATGTCCCTTTGGAGGGCAGAGTCTCTAAACCCTGTCCCCTTCCTACTGCCAGGCCACACAAGTCCCGTTCAGTTTCTGTTCCCCTATTCCCACCCAGCTCCACAACAACCGTATAAACTGCAAGGATCTCCTGCTGCGTCTCCTCACAGAGGCACATCACAGGTGAGCTCAATGTTCACAAAGGGCTAGTGTCCTCGGGCGGGCGAAAGAACTGCAAGTGAGTTTCCATCCGGAGCCTGCCGTGGCCCTCCTGGGGCAGGGGCTGGTCGAGGCACAGCACTCCCTACCAACCACAGGAGGCCCCAGAAACTCCTTCTCCCTTTCAGGGAGTGAGACAGCCTGACATGACAGGTGTTGCCAGCAGGTTAAAGGCAAGTGGAGGACATAAGAAGGCAGGTGAAGGCCTCTAGGGAGGCATCTTTGTTCCAGGCTCCCCCAGAAGCCAGCACTTAGCTGCCTGAAACAAACAGAACAGGGGAGAGAACTCTCTTCAGAGGGAAAGAAAGACCTTTAAAGTAGCTTTTAAGGCTTCCCTGGAGAGAGGACCGCCAGAGAACGACCTCCATCCATGCCTTAGCAGCTCCGAGCTGTGGCCAGAGGAGGGAGTGAAGCTACTGCGGGCAGAGCAGGGACCTGGAATAACCCAGCCCCAAGCCACGCTACAGAAAGAAAGAAGCAGCAAAAAGGCAGGATTATGCACCCAAGAGAAGGGGGCTCTCAGTTGCAATGGGACGGAAAGTCTAGGTTGCTTATTATACCTATAGCTCCATTTCAATACAGAAAATGAGTCCTATGCCAGTAAAGACCCACAATCCCACCAGCTCTACATGGTCTCAGTGCAGGGGGCAATGGACATTAACTGCATAACCAGGGTGCAGCTGGCTGCCAGTGTCTGGTTTTCACCTGTAGTATCCTGACAGGGTCATAGCAGACACAAACGCAAGGGCCATCTCTTCAACGATAAGTGCCATTAAAAATAAAAGGCATTGAGTAATAAGACATGCCGACGTCATGTACCTCCTGATATGATGCCCTGAGAAAGACACATGACTTCTGTGGGATTCTTGTGAAAAATACATAACCTCCATCTAATCATGAAAAAGCATCAGACGAATCCAATTTGAGAGATTCTACACATTAATTAGCCAGTACTTATCAGAAGTGCCAAGGCCATGAGAGATAAGGCCAAGGAAGCATCACAGATTGGAGGGGACTAAGGAGATACAGCAGCTAAATCCAGTGTGGGGTCCTGGCCCAGCTCTTGGAACACAAAAAGGACATTTGGGGGAATGCTGATGAAATTAGAATACAGCCTACAGATTCGTTCATATATCATTACAGTGTTATTTCCTGATTTTGATTACTGCAGTTATATAAGTTGTCAATAGTAGGGGAAACTGGATGAAGGATGCGCAGAAACTCTCCGTAGTACTTTTGTAACCTTTCTCTAAGTCTATAATTATTTCAAAATGAAAAACAGAAGGTGTTGGAGTGAGGGGACTCTTCCAGATTAAGTTAGATTTATGAGACATAACCAAATGCATCCAGTGGATCTTGAGTAGATCCTGGCTATGAATAAACTAAGAGTAGAAGACATTTAGGCGGACAATTTGGGAGATTTGAATACAGACTTGGTATCAGATGATTGTAGAGGAACTGGGGTTAGTTTTGTTTGGTACATAAAGCATTGTGGTTAAGAAGCAAAATGCCATTAAAACAGGTGTATATTGGTGTTCAGGTGCAAAATGTCCTTGTGTCTAAAATTTACCTTAAAAAATCAGAAATACACCTGAAACTAACACAACATTCTAAATCAACTATACTTCAACTAAAAAAATCAGAAAAAGATAGATTAAAAATTCTTGCAAAATATTAACAATTGTTCTGGGACTCCCCTGGTGGTGTACTGGTTAAGAATCCATCTGCCGAACTTCCCTAGTGGCGCAGTGGTTGAGAGTCTGCCTGCCGATGCAGGGGACACGGGTTCGTGCCCTGGACCGGGAAGATCCCACATGCCACAGAGCGGCTAGGCCCGTGAGCCATGGCCGCTGAGCCTGCACGTCCGCAGCCTGTGCTCCACAACAGGAGAGACCACAACAGTGAGAAGACCGTGTACCGCAAAAAAAAAAAAAAAAGAAAGAAAGAATCCACCTGCCAATGCAGAGGACACAGGTTCAAGCCCTGGTCCGGGAAGATCCCACATGCCGTGGAGCAACTAAGCCCGTGCACCACAACTACTGAGCCTGCGCTCTAGAACCTGAGAGCCACAACTACTGAGCCCACATGCCACAACTACTGAAGCCCGTGCGCCTGGAGCCCATGCTCTGCAACAAGAGAAGCCACCGCAATGAGGAGCCTGCGCACTGCAACAAAGAGTAGCCCCTGCTTGCCGCAACTAGAGAAAGCCCCCTGCACGCAGCAACGAAGACCCAACACAGCCAAAAATAAATAAATAAATAAATAAATTTTTTAAAAAAAGAACAATTGTTCTATCTAGGGGATGAGTGTTGATTATATTAATTACGTTTCTGTATGTCTGAAATATTGCATAATAAAAAGTAAAAAAATATGTGTATATATATATGTGCATGTATATATGGAGTGGTTAAATACATACATACATGGAGTGGTTATCTTTCTCACTTAGCCGTGACCCTACCGTGAATGACTACCTAACAAACACTTCATGTCCAACAGCCCATTTCAGAGTGGTCCCCTTGGAAGCCACAGGCCTCTCTCAGTGACACAGCCAGTCCTCAGAAGATTTCAGGAACACCTCTTAGAGAAAAGTCTTCAGAATCTGAAATCCATTCTTTGAAATATCTGGAGTAGCATAAAACCCTTATTTTTTAAAGATATACTGTTTTTTTGCAAGAACCAAAAGTCACGCAGAAACCAGCTTGGTGAATACTTTGGGTGACTCAATGGGCAACAGTGGTCTGTGTTAAAATGGGATGAGAGGATGAAGTGGAGAGAAGGGGTCTCCCATGCACTGGGCAGTACCCAGACAGAAGTTTTCCACCTGCAATGAGCACATGGCCTACCCATCATGGGGGAGGCAGACTCTTGGCTTCCTGGTCTCACTGAGGACAAGACTGTAAACTTTTCTCCCTGCCTAAGTAAACTCAGCTCAGACTCCCGCCTCTGCTCTCCTACCTGACCTCCCCTGCCACCCCTGGAGCCCCTGCAGCCAGAGGAGGGAGCCCGGGAGGGATGGGGTACTTACTGGGGCACAATGGTGATCTGGACAAAGCAGATGAAGAGGAAGACGAGCGAGGCACATGCCACGTAGGCACCGAATCGGTCATCCACCTGCTTGGAGTACTGAGAGGACATGGGCAGGGTGAGTGGGTGGAGGCACCTGGCCCTGTCTGCTCCAGCCCCCCTCCACCCCAGACACACCCGGGACAGCACGCTCCCAAGACTTGGAAGACCCAGTCGAGAACCAGCCCTAGCCTTAGCTCTCAAGAAACCAGTCCACTCACTATATGGTGGTGCCTGTGGGGAGGGCCGTTGAATTATGTTAAACCAGAAACTCTGCAGGCTGGGGCACCATGAGAATAATTCATAATGATCATGGCTCACATTCCTGAGCACCAACTACATGCCAGAACACGTGCTGGGGCTTGCAACCATCACTGCGCAGCCTCACAAGAGGACCAGGAAATAGGCACAGGACTGCTGCTGTTTCTACGTCAGAGATGAGCAAGCTGAGGAGCAGAGAGGTCACTCGACTTGTCCAGTGTCACAGAGCTCATCTCCAAGGTCCTGACTCCCAGGCCCCACCCTTCCCATGACACCAACCAGCTGCACAAATAGCCGTGCTGGCAGAGTCACCCAGAGAGGGTAATCCATGAGTCAGTTCCATTTACGCTGGTAAACAGACTAAGTTCCCTTCCCATAATTCTTCCCTCCTGATTAAGCGTGCCTCATTTGACCACGGCATGAGTTCACAGGAGCCCATGTTGACGGAACACAAGGGAGACCCTGTGACATCTAGCAAAGACCCTCGACCAGGGTCTCGTTCTGGCTCTGTCACTACTTCACTGGGTGGCCTAGAGCAAGTCACCCAGATACTCTAAGCTTTACTTTCTCAGTCACAATTTAAGGAGATAGGACAAAGAGCTCCTGACTGCCCCTTCCAACTCTAATGCTTTGAGTTTCCAGTGTGCCAAAAGCAGCTGGATGGTCCATTGGGAACTATAATCATAATAATAATAATAACAATAGCATAAAAATAATACAAATAGCAATGTTTATTGAACATCTACTATGTGGCAGGTACTGTTTCATGTGTTTTACATACATGGATGTGTTTAATCCTCACTATGACACGATGAGGTAGGTATGTTAAAAATCCCCATTTCCCAGATAAGGAAACTGAGACACAAAGAAATTAAGATGTATCCTTTTCCACCAAGAAAGTCTCCCTAAAACCCCCATTTCCTGGGTAGGGCAGCATCAGAGCTGGGAAATGGAAGTGACAAGAAGGAGCTCTTTCCAGGGCGGAGACAGCGGGGGGAGCCGTCCTGTTGCCTCCTTCCCCTCCCCTTGGTCCTGGTTCTGCACCGGGGTCGGGGTCGGGGGTGGTCCCCCCCAGGGTGCTGTACCTTCTTCTCTAAGTCAGGCTCCCTGAAGGTCAAGAGGAACTTGCGAACGTGCTCAGATCGTAGCCTGTCGATGCTCCTGGCGTCAATGGCACGGCCCAGAAATTCATCCACTTCATCCTCGGGGTTCGCACTTTCCTGGGCGTTCCTGGGGAGCAACGGGCGCAGACACAAGACAGGCTGACCACCAGGGGGCGCCTCTAGGGGGCCGGCTCAGCCCGTGCACCTGGACCCATCAGAGGGGCTTGATCAGCTCTAATAAGGGGTGGGGAAGCTGGGATTGACACCAGGATGGCCAGAAGCCCAAGTACTCACATGCGCAGAAAACTGCCCAAGGCTCAGACCCGCGGGCTGGGGAGGGGGGTGCCTCACTGACAATAAGGATTTTCTAACCCTATTGATGTATTATTAAATGATAATGATAATATGAATTATTCTCAAGGGTTTTTCTCCTACAGGTAACAGTCTCTGCTCTTCACTCTCTAGCTGTACTGTCATCCTGAATTGAAGGCTGAGACCAGGAGGCAAGACATCTGCTGCAGGGCCTGGGAGCCACCTGGCTGCTCTCGCCTGGCCCAGGGGACTCTCTGGGAAGCACGTTTCACAATCTTTGGGTGCTGAACTAAACACTCTACTTGTAGAGTGGAGCCCAGTCCTCGAGTGGGATTTCTGACAGCCCCTGAGACTGGGGAGTGGAGGAGAGAGACAGGCACATTCCTTCAGGGTGCTGGGACGTGACCAGGTGCTGGCGACTAATGTGCAAAGCCTGCACCTTCCTGGGAGCCGCATGTGTGTGTGTGCGCACGCACATGCATGCGCTGAGTGTAGTTGTGTGTGCATACGTGTGTGTGCGCGTGGAGTGGAGATTATAAATGGGGGACGCCCAGGCCCAGCCTCTCTGCCGGGGGCCTGGGCTCCTCCACTGCTCGTCTCTCAGGTGCAGTGGGCTCTGTTCACTCCCAGCCAAGACTGCGAGACCTGGGCTCATTCTCCACGGAGTATGGAAACTGAGCTCCAGGCAGATTTGGAGACATTCCCCGGGCCGAGGGAGCTGAAGTGAAGAAGGACAGGTTACTCACTTGTCCTTGGGATCTTCAAAGCCCTAAAAGAGAGGGACGGAGAGAGGAGGAGAGGAGGATGAGAACCAAGGGGATGAAAACGGGGAGGCTGCAGCTCATCCCCTCTCCACAGTTCACCAGGAGCTTGGACACAGAGAACACTGTCACTCAGTCATCCCCTCCTTCCTTCATTTGGCAAATATAGCTGGGTTTGGGACAGGCTCCGTGCTAGATGCTGGGGGCGCACTGTGATTTTACTTCATCCACTGGCAAAATCCATGAGTCTAAGCTCTTCATGTCCCCATACCCAATTCCTTGTCATTCCCCAAACCTTCCTTCACCGTCCTCCTGGCCCCTGGGCTTGGTGGGTCCCCTCCCAATTCTGCGACTTACTCAGATGGAAATAAGAGAATCCGCCAGGCCGATCAATCCCCACACGCCTGTGCACACCTGTGCACACACACAGCTCATGCACACTCACTGCCCCCCCAACTCCCGCCAAGCACATATAAAATCTCCTGGGACTTTACAAGTTTTGAGCTTAAGAAAACTAAACTCTGGTTACCTGCAACAGCTTTTCTGGTATCTGAGAACCAATGTGTTCTTATAAGGCTGGAGCTGGCTGGGGACCCAGGAGGTGAGGAACCTGCCTGCCCCGGTTTGATTACTGTTCTGATGTTCACACACACAGGGCAGGCGTGAGGGTGGGAAGGGCCCTTACTGGTTGCCAAACTCAAGGCCCTACCTAGAGTTCATCTATAAAGGACAGAAGTGTGTCAGGGTCTGACCAACTGGGGCAGAATGGAGGGAGGGGCCCCTAAAATGGGAAGGGGTGGGATCTGGGAGGCAGTGGGGGAGGCACAGGCACCCCAGGACAGGCGGCTTCAGGTTGCCAGGACAAGGACAGAGGGTGGCCTCTTGTCCCTGTGGCCCAGCATGGAACACGCTGCTCGGCAGCCAGGGGGCTTGGCAAATGTCAGGGGAACCCAAACCCCAAATGAACACAGCTCTCCTCATTCCCACTGAGGAGTGGGGTTTATGATGCTCTCCGCGAGTCGGAGCTGCCAGGCTCCGAAATAGACGTGGGGCCCATGGGCACTGAGGTGCTGTCTATTCTCCTCACCAGCTCAGGGCTCCCAGGGGCCTTGGCAGCCCCTAGTGCCACATCCAAGCGCCCAGCCATGGGCTCTGAGCTCCTCCTGGGCTGCCCAGTGGTTGTCTTCTTTTCTCCTCGTCCTCTGAGAATCACCAAGCCCTCGGTCCAGGCTGCAGGGCCCCGCCCACCTCACTGTCCCCACTCGAGGCTAGAGGAGTTGGGGTCTCTCATGTGAGTGCCCCTTCTGGGGGCAGGCAGGATCTCTAGGGCACAAGCTTGAGTGGGCAGCGGAGAGTCCGGACAGGCCAGTCTCTGCAGACCATGGCGAGGGGCTGGCCCGCTGATCTCCACCACAGGGGCCGGCAACGATTTTACTCAGAGGACATCCAAGCCATATTATGCCTACGCTGGTGTCTACAGCTCGGAACTATACCTGAAACATGTCTAATGAACCTCTCTCTGACTTCCTCCAGTGCTCCTTTGGTGGTTTGCAGGGGCTGGTGCTGGGAACCAGGTCTGCTCTAGGCTCCCTGGGTGCCGGGCTGGGGTGGTGAACTGACCGCAGTCAGGGAACGCTTTGGTGGATAAACCATGGTAAAGGGCCTTTAAGAACACAGGCCAATAAATAAATAAATAAATAAATAAATAAATAAATTTTTAAAATGGGCTTCCCTGGTGGCGCAGTGGTTGAGAGTCTGCCTGCCGATGCAGGGGACGCGGGTTCGTGCCCCGGTCCGGGAAGATCCCACATGCCGCGGAGCGGCTGGGCCCGTGAGCCATGGCCACTGAGCCTGCGCGTCCAGAGCCTGTGCTCCGCAGCGGGAGAGGCCACAACAGTGAGAGGCCCGCGTAATGCAAAAAAATAAATAAATAAATAAATAAATAAATAAAAGAACACAGGCCAGCAGACTGGGTTCCAGTCCCCCGACCTGCTTTCTAGTCCTAGGACAACGGTCCTCAGCCGGCAAGGAGGACACTCAGATGGGTTCCTGCCATTGTGCCTCAGCACTTCTGGGGAGCAGCTCAGCTCAGTGTTTCTGTTTGGTCCCCGAGTCCTCTCCTTCTGACCTACAGCAAGAGCAGAGGCCGTGGGCCCCTCTGCTCGTCCGCACTGAGGTGCAGACTCTGGTTTGCACGCCTACCCTGGCGAAGCTGCTGTGGGGAACACTTGGGCCCAGCCTGCCGCCTCTGGAGAATGCACAGCTTACCCGGGCCTGGTTAGTGAGCAGGAGTCCACATACGATCTCCCGTCAACCTTTTTATTAATAAAGAACCTTAGAGGACATCCCTGGTGGCACAGTGGTTAAGAATCTGCCTGCCAATGCAGGGGACACGAGTTCGAGCGCTGGTCTGGGAAGATCCCACAGGCCGCAGAGCAACTAAGCCCATGAGCCACAGCTACTGAGCCTGTGCTCTAGAGCCCGTGAGCCACAACTACTGAGCCCGTGTGCCACAACTACTGAAGCCTGCGCACCTAGAGCCCGTGCTCCACAACAAGAGAAGCCACTGCAATGAGAAGCCCGCACACCACAACAAAGAGTAGCCCCCGCTCGCTGCGACTAGAGAAAGCCTGCCAGCAGCAACGAAGACCCAACGCAACCAAAAAATTAATTAATTAATTAATTAATTTTAAAAATACATAAAAATAAAAATAATTTTTAAAAAAAAGAACCTTAGAGACCTTACAACACTCATGCCTAAATCAGCACAGCTCATTACTACATCTTAAAAGCTGAGTAAAAGTTGGAACAAGATTTAAAGAAATAAACTGCTGACTACGAGTTACTCCCCTCTAACTGCTCTCAGTCACTGCTTAATCCAATCCCCTCCCCTCCACTGCATCTTTAGTGGAAGTTGGGGTAGAAGCTTTCTTTTTGCATGTCTTTCCCAAGGGTTTCTGGGTGAGTTTAACACCAAAAGCCAATGGTGTGCCTGGCGGCTGCCAGATCCTGTCCCATCCCTGGCCTAGACACTGGGCAGGCAGGGGCCCAGGGGATGGTACTTTGATGCTGGCCCCTCGGGTGACTCTGCCCAGCAAGGACGGGGATGGGGAGCCTCTTCTCTCCCTCTACAGGGGTGTCCCCGAGCCTTCTGATCACTTTCCATTCCTTCCCCACTGGGCAAAGCAACCAACACCACGGAGGAGCCTTTCCGACAGCCAGTCTCCCGTGAGACTGTTTCCCCAGTTACAGCCCTTCTGCTAATTCTTCCAAGGTTTCTTGTCCTAACAATGATTAATGTCTGCCAAATCGGTGCTTATAGTCCAAACTGCCCCCTTGGAGACTCTGAAATACCTAGAGTCCACCTACACCAAATATCACTAAAGAAAAAAACGTTCCGAAGATTTTAAACAGAGAACGTACCAGCAGGCACCCTTCTTGCCTGCTGGTGGTGCTTCCTCTCCACCTCTGTCCTGCCCATCTTTTATTCCCTGCTCTCCCTCATCTTCTGCTCCCCCCACCATCTCCCCCTTACCCTCTCTGTCCTCCCGCTCTGGCCTTGCTGCTCCCCCGTCCTCCTCTTTCCTCCCACCTGGATGACAGCCTCCCTCCTTGCACCCTGCTCTCAGTCTCCCCCTTTTCCTCTCACTCCCTCTCTCACCTCTTGGCCGTCCTGGTCATGTGGGTACGGAGTCCACAGGAGATGATTCAAGAACTGGGGTGAGAACAGGGGGGATCCAGCAACTGCTCTTTGCTTTGGGGAGGGGCCTGGAGGGAGCGGGAGTGGTGCCTGGAGCCCTGGGTGGCAGTGACCAGGCCTGGGACGTCTAAGTTCAAAGCCCTGGGGCAAGGCTGACCTTTCCCACTCTTCATCGCTTAGGACCCTGGTGTCCTGCAAGTTGTTTCTTTACCACCAAAAGCGAAAATGGTGATCTTGACTCAATTCACTTTTTTCTTCTGTACATTTTCCTTAAACCTTTGTCAGCTGCTATTTGCTAGCTGGCAAGGAGCAGAATGACTGGTCCCTAGCCTGTCCCCTCCCTCAGACCCCTGGATCTGTCTGCCGACTCAGCTGGACTCCCATGGAGTCTCTCGCTAATCCCTGCTGCTGCAGCTTAAACCCAGTCTGATCCACAGGCCCCCAACGTGGGGATCCTAGTGTCGGCATGCCCCCCATTCCTCTACCGGGATCTGTGGGAACTCAGTGGACACACACACACACACACACACACACACGGCTTCCTCACCCATCCCTCCCTCAGAGTGGGCAACTCCTGCCTGGGTACCAGGCTGCCCTTGACCTGAGGAGTGTGCTCAGATGCAGAAGCCAAGATCTCAGATGAAAAGAAAGAAAACATTGCTGCTGCAAACTGACATCTTGTCATCCCTCATTCTCTTCTTCCCACTCTCTGAAGTCTTCTTTCTAGCATTACTGATAGAACCCAGGCAGGGCATCCTGAATTAGCCTGACCCTGCTGTGTGCAGGGTGGCTGAGGGTGTCTGTCCTCTGAGGCCGGCAGGGTCCCTTGAGATGGAAGCAGCACCCCTACCACCGCCTCTGCTCACTCAGCCTGCATGCTCCCACAGAAAGACTGGAATTAGCAGGGCGTTTCTCAGCACAGAGGGCAAAAAGACCATCACCTGGCACTTGCCAAAAAGCACTGGGATGGTTTCTGAGCGACTGGGCCAGAAGATGTGTTTCAACTGCCTGGGGAATGCAACAGATGCTCGAAGGTATCTGACAAGCCTGTGCCCACCCAACTCCCCAGGGCTCCCCAGACAGTGCCAAGAGGCCCTGGAGGCTCTGTTTTGACCCTGAGTCCAGCCAGATGGGTCTGCTTCCAGCCTACACCAGCAAGGTCTGCCAAGGGGGAGGAAAGAAGGGGCTTCACCGCTCTGCTCCAAAGCCAAATCCGGCATGCCAAGAGACGGTGGGGCCCACGGAGAAAGCCCAGGGCCGGAAGTCAGGCGCTCTGTCTCCTGGTCCAAGGAGGGTTGGACCAGGAAGGTGAGCCCCCTTCCAACGATTCCTTCTGTGGCTCTCCAGATTCCCTGGGTAACAGGAGGGGCCTGGCCCAGTCCTCACACCCACAGAAGGCCCTAGCCCTGGAGAGTGCGGCCCACACACCGCCCTGCCAGCTACTCACCATCCGTTTCATCTCCTTGGACACCTGGTTGCCACCCAGGTGGTTGTAGAAGGGGCGCTCAGCCCCCCAGTGTGGTGGGTTGTGCCCGATCGAATTGGTTCTCTGGCGATTCATCTTGGCAATCATGGCCTTCTCTTCTTTCTGGGAGAGCAACATAGATGCATCAGCCTGTGGGCAGGGCCCATCAGGTGAGCCCAAGTAGGGAGTCTCTCATTCCTCCCAGGTGCCTGGCCAGGTAGGGGTTAAGGCAGTACCTCCCTCCCTTCTCTGCACAGCCCAGAGCCCTGAGGTCTGCCAAGATCCTAAAGCTCACCCAAGAAAGCACCTTAAATCCCTCCAAACTCCCCAACGCCAGCCCTGGCTGGGAGCTGGGAGCCTCAGGTGGGAGCAGCAGAACAGGATGACGAGGTTTGTCTTGTTAGAAAGCCAAGGGGCATGGGAACATCTGTCGCTGGCATAGAATTCTAGATGTGGGCAGAGCCTGGGTCTGAAAGTGCTTGGGGGGTGATGGACGGAGAGGAAACATGAGATTCCAATTTCCATCCCCAAACAGGCATGTTCTAGCAGAGCGGGTAGTAGGACAGGCCCTGCAGCTTCTGGAGGTTTGGGTCATTAGAACGTCAGATTCAAGGGCTGATGCGCATTGCACAAATCCACCAACGGGGCCTCAGCCAGCTCTCCATGTGCCAACCACAACCTATCTGTCCATCCACCCAAATAAGCTCGAGGTGGAGGGTTGGAGAGGCCCTGGGGGGACCTGGGTGGCCTTCCCTTCAACTCCCTCCCTGAGCCTGGGAAGGGAGCCGGTCAGATCAGAAGCAGAGGGGAGGGGACACAGCCTGCTTCAGCAGACACTGCCCTGGGTCGGGGCTGGAGGGGTGGGGGGTTTCCTTTGCTGTCTCCATTTCATCTTTTCTGAACCACTTGTCAAGCTAGAAGAATCAAGACCCAGAGAACCCAGGGCAGAGGGTAACCCTTCAGCCTGGGCGGGACAGGAAGGTGAGGCTAGAGGCGCTATGGGCCCAGCAGAGAGGAGGAGTGTGGGAGGGGGCCTGGGAGGATTTCGGTTCATTTATACTCCAGCCAAACAACAAGCAAATGCTTTAAAATGAGTCAATTAAGCCACTAAGTGCTTTCCCCAGAGTACCTAAACCCTCCCATCCCTCTTTCCGGATGTCTGTGGCAGGGCCTGATACCGCTCCCTCAGAGGCACCCCGTAGCCAGGTCCTGTGTGCTGGGATGTGCTTCTGTGGAGGGTGAGGTGTCCCTCTGATGTCCCTCTCAGGGTGGACACCTGCCTCAAAGAGCTCTGCCCACCTTGAAAAATCTACTTTTGCTGTCTCCAAGACTTTCTCTGAACTTTTCTCGCAGCTTAATTTTGTCTTCAGTCTAATTCCTTAGGAAAGAAACAGGGAAGCTTTTCTCTATCAAAGGGCTCTGACCAATAAGTAAATTCAATTGAAAGATTTATAAGTAAAAGGCATTTTAATCTAAGGAAAAATGTAAAATATAAAATGTTCTCCTCGTTTGCTTTAAAAATTAAGAACATGGAACGTGACACTATTAAAAATAGAACACTGAAGTCTGCTAATACTTCAGTTTTATATTTTGGCAAGTGTGGGCTGAGACAAAAGAAGGAAGAAGAAAGACTGGAAAGTGCAAGAGGGGAAAAGACAGAGTTTCAAGAAACAGAGGTTATATAAGTACAGGCGGAGAGAGAGCGGGAGCCACCTAGTTTAGGCAACAGACAAGGAACGAGATGGAAATAAAGGACGTGGTATACAGAGTTCCCTGATGCTTCTTTTCCATCTCATGGCCTTCTGCTGTATTGTTACTAACCGATCTGAGGTCTGTTGCTTTTTCTGCAACAGAAGCAAAATGAAAACCTCCCCTCTTTGCCACCAGCCTTTACAAAGCCTCTGTAGCTCTCACGTCCTTCCTGAGATGCAGGAACCATGACTGCATAAGAAATTCAGGACTTGCCTCAAGGAAAGAGTGAGAGGAGAAGGAAGCAGCAGGCTAAGAAACACTCCTCCCCAAAGAATGAAGCCCTCCCACTTCCCCACCCCAGCCCAGCCCTCGGTCCCCGACCCGCTTCTGGGTGCAGCGCAGGATGAGGAAGGTCTCGATACTGTGCTCTTTGAGGTAGGCGTTGCGCTCGCCCCCACCGCCCGGCTCCACTTCGTAGTCGCCATTCAGGTAGTTGAGTGTGGCCTTGGTGATGTGGATGCGTCTACGGGTAAGGGGGAAAGCAGGGAGAGGAGGGCAGCAGACGTGAATTCAGAACCCCTGCTCTCATGCAGAACCAAACTGTAACCAACTCAGTCATCATTCGAACCCCAGGGCCCCAAACTCTGGCTCACATGCTAACCCCTACCTGGATCTCTCAGTGGACTGTATCCCTCTAACCCCATCAAGATGGCACGGTGGGCCCCTCCCCAGCTCGTGTTCACTGAGACCACACCGCATCACATTGGCATCACGTTATTACAGTGATGTAACACATCGGCCTGCCGGGAGAGCAAGGCCTCCGGTCTCACAAACTTTGCAAACCTGCTCAGAAGCCAGCAGTGGCTCCTGCTGACTGCAGGACTGCGCCCAAATTCCCCAGCCTGGCATGCACGTCCTTAACACAGGCACTGTTTCTCCCACTGGTTCCTAAAAGGCCATCTGCTCTACTTGCGTTCCCTGCAAGTACTGTGTTTTCCTCTGCCTGTGCCCGTCCTCAGCCTGGCTGCTCCCCCGACCCTCACCTTCCTCACCTGCCCCCATCCTGCCCCGTCTGCCAGGCCAGCTGACCTTCCACCTCCTGGCCACCCCCGGAATTATCCAGGGGTCCTCCCTCCTCTAGAAGCCTACCCTGGCCTCCCGCGTCTCACGACAGGCCGCCAGGTTCTGTGTAAATATTTTCTGGGTGAAGACTGGGTGAAGGTTGGGGCCACGCTCCCTACAAGTTGCCATGTGTGGCCTCAGTGCTTGGTTACTAGAGGAATTCCACTTAAATTCTGCCAACCCCAGGGCTGCGGCTACCCGGTCCTGCCCACCCTAGCCCTTTCCCCATGACAGCCACCTGGGTGGGCCGGGCGGGAAGCTGCCCTCACTCACTCACCCCGCCTTGCCTCCAGCCTCCATGTGGTTGGCCAGCGTGACGTCGTTAGACCAGACGTCGAACTGCCACTTCCTGAGGCCAAGGACGCCACAGTGCACTCGCCCGCTGTGGATTCCCACACGCATGTTCACGTTGACACCTGTCACCTCCCGGACCAGCCTGGGGATGGAGTAGGGGGTAAGGCCGGGAGGGGGTCAGGGCCAGGCGCAGAGAGGTCAGGGAGCGTGAGAAGGTGCAGGGGTCAAAGAGTCATTTCTCTCCAGGCCAGCCCAAATCCAGAGTCTGAAACTGTGCATCCTGAAGGGCAGGGCTGGGCCCTGGTGCTCAGGGGCTGAGGGCTGTGAGAGGCGCTGCTTCCCAGCTTTCCCGCAAGGTGGCGCAGTGCCTCACACTACGTCCCAGGCCCACTGCTTCTCCCCAGCGAGGGCACCTGAGCCAGCGCTACCGTAAGTCAATAATTAAGTTGTGTTCTGAAAATGCAAGCGCACGTTAGTGCCGATTTGAGTCGACAGGAAAGTTATAGTCACTCCAAACCCCATTCGTATAATTCTCAGATTTACCCACATTGCTGCTTCTTCGACATTAGCAGGATATGGAGAAAAAGAGAACATAGGCCCTGCCCAGGAAAGATAGGGGAGCTGGGGCAGCTGCAGGGGACCAGGGGTGCTCCACATGCTAGAAGACAGTGCCAACCCCATCACATGCACCACGTACGTATTCGGGGCGGGCCGCCTGTAGGAGGGGGAGTGGGATGGAAGCTCTACAGCTCTGGGTATGCGTCTGGGGCCCGGGGTCTGTGGAAGAGGGAGCCGGTGCTCTGGGGGGAGGGTCACAGTGTGCACTTCTTAGGGACCTGGACCCTCCTTGGCTCCCTGGGGATGGACCCACTCAGCCAGCCATGGGGCCGGCAGTCCGACTTGGCCTGGTGGGCAGGACCACCATGTGGCCTCCAGCTCTCACCCCAGCCCACCACCGAGAGGCTGACACCTACCACAGGGAATATTTATGTCATCCATCTATTTCTCTCATCCTGGGATCAACTCTGCAAATACCTCTGATGGAGCTGTGCCTTCCATCCACAGGGCCTCTGGCCACTTGTTTAGGTTGATATCTCTCATTCTACCTTTTTGGCTTCACTCCAAGGCCACCTTCTTCATGAAGCCTTTCTGGGTCCTCCCAGTGAAATCAACTGCCCCCTCCTGGACCCTCCCACCGCAGTTTGCCTCTCTTACCTGATGGTGTCCACTGGGCATGCCTGGTATCAGAGCAACGGGAGTCCTGGCCCCTCAGCAGGCTCTGTGCTTCCAGGCAAGGGACCCCCTGTCTAGCCTGGGCACACAGGGGCACTCGGCAAACACTGCCGAAAGGAACTGAGCCAAAGAGGATGGACCCGGCCACCTTCTGGGCCAGTTACTCTGACCTCTGACCTTGCCCACTGTGGCTTTTCCTTTGCCCCACTCAGTCTACTTCTAAAGCTCACAGTTTTGGAACCTGGACGCAATCTCTGGCCTACTCCCTTGGCTGACCTGTAAGCTTGGATTGTCCATGTTGCTTAATGACTGGGGCTCCTTCTGTGGTCAGCAGTGACCAAGAATCGGCCAAAGATCCTGGCTGTTATTGCTCCCAGGGAGGATGGATTTTCTTAAACGGGAACACCTGTGTTTGCATCCACCTGCCTAGCAGTATTACCCTGCGGAGCCGTTTAGCCTCTGTGAGCCCAACCTTTCTCAACTGTGAAGAAATGGGACTGGTGACTTCTACCCCTGGCTGGGTGGTTGTGAGAAGACATGAGGCCTGGAGTGCAAGGCCCTGCCATGGCACAGGGTACAGCACAGCTGCCAGCCAGTCCTCCTTTCCTGGAGGGGTGGCTCCATACCTCCTGCTGCCCTGGAGTCTGCAAAGCCCTCCCTTCTTCCAGGACATGTCCCTCTGTGCAGAGCTTCCCAGGCTGCTGTGAGCACAGGAGCCCAGGAGAAGGCTCAGAGCCTGGAGGTATGAATCAACCCTCCGGTGTGGCCAGGGTCCTTGGGAGGTGGCTTTGTCCCACTATTTCCCTGCTTCCATCAGTTCAACATGAGTCAGTTACTCGGGCTATGGGACAGTCCTCCTGCAGATGGGCGGTCCCACTGGAGATGGACAGTGTCCCCACAGGCAGGCAGTCACCCTGGAGACGGGCACTTACGAGATGGCCTCAATCATGTCCATGCCCATCTCCACGCAGCAGTGGGCATGGTCAGCCCTGGCTTCAGGCAGCCCTGAGACGCAGTAATAACAATCTCCCAGGATCTTAATACGTAAACAGTGATTCTCCTGGAAAGCAAATTAATTTTAAAAATTAAAAATAGTAGGAAAGAGAAGTGGGAGGGAAAGAAACAGGAAGCAAACAGATTCACCCCATGCCTGGAATAACTTGCCTTTTAGGGCAGCGAGCACAGACCCAGTGCCGGCATGAGGTGTGGCCCCAGCCTGGGGACAGGCTTATCGGGAGCCGTGGGGGACGGAGGACAGGCTGAGCCGCCCTTGAGAAGCATTCCAGCCACCCCAGGCTCAGGAACTCACTTTTCTGGCCACAGCTGAGGCCCAAGAAGAATACAGCTGGTCCAATGTGGCAGCAAATGGGGCAGACTCATCAGTGTGAGAGGTCCCGAGCTGAGAGTGAGGGGCCCATCCCACTCCCAGCCCTGCGACACGCTCCGACTCTTGACCTAGGGTTCTAGTAACAGTTTTATGACTCTCCTTTTATGAAAAGGCTGAAGCAGAAGTGAGATTTAACCAAAGCTCGCCTGACCCCCAGCCTGAGAGGTCCCGAGCTGAGAGTGAGGGGCCCATCCCACTCCCAGCCCTGCGACACGCTCCGACTCTTGACCTAGGGTTCTAGTAACAGTTTTATGACTCTCCTTTTATGAAAAGGCTGAAGCAGAAGTGAGATTTAACCAAAGCTCGCCTGACCCCCAGCCTGAGATTTTTATCCAAGACAGTTCTGCTAAGCCAGCAAGCACGTGCGCGCTAAGACAGCCACAGAGCGGAAGCACCCGCCCGCTGCAGGGTCACCCTGCAGGCCGCAACCGAAGCATAATTGGGATTGAGATGGACTGTCATTAATCACCAATTCTGAGCTGTCCAAGTCTGCTTCCCAAAGGTTATTTCGTGAAGCTGGTATGCTGGGACCCAAGTATCTGTGTGCCCTGGACTCTCCTTTAAGGCCCTTCCAAAACCCAAGGGCCGAGCATGTCCCCGTTCACCTCGCCCACATTCGGTGATAAAATCAGTGAGGTGTGAGGCCCAGCATCAATGCCCTCGGAGGCCCTTGGCACCGTCTCTCATCCATGATCTGCCTGGTGTCCTGTGACAGCCCAGGGGACGTGTCCACCTCTCAGTGGACATTGCAGTAAGTGGGCCCCGACAAAGGACTCTCTAAAGGCACAGAGCATCGCTCAGAGCCACGAAGGCTGGGAAAGGACGGCAGAGTATAAACAGGGACTAATGAACGTGTGTCCTTCACCACTCCATGCCCGGGGGGGTCACTTCCAATCTGTCCCAACGTGGAAGAGTCCTCTTTCCATAAGTCTCTTGGGTGACACACAGCTGTCTGCAGGCCAGCTGAGATTCAGACTCATTTATTTATGTATTTTATCACTCTGGCCACCCTCATCAGCAAAGTGGCTCTGTGGCACCGAATTTGCTCCTCCAAACACAAATTCCACAAATTCAGGGGTCAGGGCAGCATTTCCTACAGGCCTCACCACCCCTTTCCACTGATGGAAGGCTTGCTCCCTTGTGACTGGTGACACTGTGAGCACCTCTTGAGTGTGCAGCGGGGCTGATGTGAGGTGTGAGGACACGCAGCCACAGCCTGTACGGCCCCGCCTCCCCAGTTCCCGATGGCGGACTCCGCAGCACCCTACCCCAGGCAGCCCAGATCAGGCCACCCTTCCGGCCCCAGCTTGGGCACAGGGGGTCCCCAGGGCAGTGGGCAAGGTGACTCACTGCAGCCAGCTTGTCGAAGCGGGCGAAGAGCTCGTTGAGGGTCATGACAAGCTCCTGGGCAGTGCACTGGGACGCCAGGCTGGTGAAGCCCTCGATGTCAGCAAACAGGATGCTAGAGAGACAGGGGGGAAGACCCCCGTGAGGAAGGAAGGTCAGGGGGACACAGCTGGGGCCACCCTCCGCCTTAGGAGGGCTGCCAGCCAGCAAGAGTCCTGGGAGCTCCAAGCGGCTGCTGGGGAGGGGAGAGAGAGAGCTGACGCTGGTGTTCTCTCCCAGCTGGTAGGGAAATGCCGGGCCAGCCCTCCTTTCTGTATCTCCCTGCACCCTCGCTCCCACCCAGGAGGAAAGGAGGGCCGAGGTGCATGAGGCCTGGGGGCGTACGTCTGCCTGAGGCCATGCAAACAGGGCCTGCCCCCCATTTGACTCCTGAGCAGCCCCCTCAAGGTAGCTTGGTCCAGGAGAAGGGTCTTTGGTTCATCTTGTCTGGAAAGTGTTTCAGGCCCTAATGGCGGCCATACAGAGGTCTCACTTCCCAAACGCATACACAGGGAATCCAACCCCAGGCCCTCCGTACCAAGGGAGTCCTCTAGAAGAGACAGAATAAAGAGGCCCAGGGAGGAGGGAGAGGAAGACACAGCCAGTAAGCGTCTCTGGAAGCCCCCCAACTTGTCCTGCCAGCTCCTTCGGCCTCATCCCCGGGGCCCTCAGGTGCACCCGCTGGTCCCTGCATTGCACGCTGTGATCTTTCATCTGTTCCCGAGATTGAACGTGTCTTTCTTTTCTTTCAAAACAGACTACCAGAGGTGAGGCCCCAGGGCCAGAATGTGTAAGGGCCCCAAGAGCTTTTTCTTAAAATGGACACAGAAATGTACTAACTCTTGTGGGCTGAGATGCTCCTGGTGGCTGGGCACGGGGGCTGGGGTTTCCGACCTGCCACCTCACTGAGCCCTCCAGGCAGCCCTGAAGGAGGGCCTGGTGTCCCCATCCCAAGATGAGGAGCCTTGGGGAAGAGCCACGGACGGTAGCTTGGGGGCTCTTCCCCACGGCCTCTGCTCTCTCCTCTGATCCACGCGGCTCCCGAGGCTCCAGACCGACAGTCTCGCTTCAAATTAGAGTGTAGAACTAAACATGCCTTGTCATTTTATTTGGAAAATGTGTGTTCATGCATTAAGCATATCTTTTCATTCTGCTGTCTGACATCTGGGGTCTTCCTCACCTGGGAAGCCTGCCTCTCCCAGGCCAGCCAGTTCCTAGAGATGGTCAACCACTCACCTCGGAGTCCAGAGCCTCCCACCCCAGTCAGGTTCCCACACCTGGCCCACCACTCCCCTGCCCTACTCACCCCAGGGACAAGTGCCAGGTAACTCGGACAGTCCTACGCCTCAGAGCCCACCGACATTATTCAAACTAGCCAATCCCAAGCCTGCTTACCCTGCTTCACCCATTCCTTCCTGCAGAAACCACAACAGAGGCTCTTGCCCACGTTTCCCCTCTCGCTGCCTCCTCACTGACCCCTGTGCTTCCCTGTATGGCCCCCCAGCCCATGGCGTAACGCATCCTCTCCTCTCGGGACCTGTGAGTAACAAACTATCTTTTCAATGGCAGCCATCTCCTGATCTGCTAGCCTCACCATACCTGGATAATAATAACACCTACATTTTAAAATAGTTGGACATTGTTCTAAGCACTTTACATGTATGAACTCATTTAAGCCTCACAACCACCCTTTGAGGTTGGAATCCTTTTCGAGGTAAGAAAACTGAGGCACAGAGAGGTCGAGTCACCTGCCCAAGGCCACACAGGCTTGTGTGGGTCCACAATCCAGGAGTTAAGCCAAAAAATACTATGCTGTCTGTTGGCCCCATAGTCATCTTAAATGAGTAAAAGCACAGTTCACTGGTCTGGCATTGTATATGGAGCAGAGGGAGGTGGAGGGACAGGTGTGGGCTGCCGTAGGCGGGAAAATACAGGACTCCAACGTGCGGGGGCATGCTCTGCACCAGCTCACACGAGGGGAGGTGGGAGCGCATCTCGGGGCTTGGGCTAGGCAAGTACAAGAAAAGTACAGGAGGGCAGCCCCCAGGCCCCGAGCCCAGTGCTGTTTCCCGGCTCCAAGGCTCCTCCAGCCACCCTGATCCCAGTCCAGACCAGCAGACAAGTGCAGGAGGAAAGCCAAAGAGGGTGGTTGAAATGGGGGAGCTGGCAAGAGAGGAGACAAATGAGGGGGACGGAAGAAAAGGTGAGGAGGAGGAGCAGAGAGGAGAGACTGTCAGCCCACAGGACTCAGAAATCAGACAAGCTGCTCCAGAGTGGCAGCCACGGGGCAGGGGCTCAGAAGATGAAAGGGAGCCGGAGCCCCCATCAGCCTTTTTTTTTTTTTTTTTTTTTGCGGTACGCGGGCCTCTCACTGCTGTGGCCTCTCCCGTTGCGAAGCACAGGCTCCGGACGTTCAGGCTCAGCGGCCATGGCTCACGGACCTTGCCGCTCTGCGGCATGCGGGATCTTCCCAAACCGGGGCACGAACCCGTGTCCCCTGCATCGGCAGGCGGACTCTCAACCACTGCGCCACCAGGGAAGCCCCCCCATCAGGCTTTGATGCCTGGTGTCTGGCAGACAGGCTCAGCACCCCGCCCGGGGGAGTCTGTGGGCATCCACACTGGTGAGAGAGAAGCGCGTGAAGGGAAGTGGCCATGCTTCACACGCTGACCCCAGCTCCCCAAGGAAGCTCAGACCCCTGGCCCAGCCCACCAGCCACCTCCCTGGCTCTCAGTCTCTCAGGAGCCCCACCCCACCTGGGAAGAAGGGAAATGTCTCTCCTGGTCTACGTGAAAGCACCATGACATAGTTGTTCTGGAAATTCTTCTTTAACTCTTAGATAATCAAAGCCAAGGGGAGTTGGGGTCAAGATCAGGTGTTCCAGAGTCACGAACACCTTTAATAAGTGTCAGTATTTCGAATGCAAAGCCGCAGGGACCAGGCACCAGGCCCAGCAGCTGTTCCACACTCGGTCCCAGGCTACAGAACAGAAGCCCGGCTTTGGGGGCTGATGAGACCCCCCCATGGTGGGAAGGAAAAAAATCTCCAAACCCGGCAGAGGCAGGAACGCTACTGGGCAGGGTGACCCACAGCACCAAGCCAAGGAGAAGAGGGAAGGAGGAAAACAACGGGCCGCCCCTAGAAGCACTAGGCAGACGTGTGTGGACCAGGGCTCGGGGGCCTCGCTTCACTGAGCCCTGAGCGCTGCAGCTGCCTGAGCTCACCTAGCCACTCAGCCAGGATGGCCTCTGCCTGCCACATGGGCAGGCCTGCAACCCTTCTCCTTCTCCACAGGGACCTGGCTGGGCCTAGGAGAGCACTTTCTCCACTGCAACTTTCATCTGCTAGACCAGTGGTTCTCAGAGCTGGTGTCCATCAGAATCCCCCTGGAGCTTTTATATGGAGAAGTCCCGGAGCCCCATCCCCAGAGATTCTGACTTCATCGGCCTGGGGTGGGGCTCTGCTATTGATTGGTTTTGTTCTGTTCTGTTTTGTTTTGTTTTATGGTAATCTTCCCTGGTGATTCTAATACGCAGCCAGGGTTGAGAACCAGGGTACTAGTTTAAATGTCACCTTTTCAAGGCTTCCTACACCCTATTTAAATCTACAACCCCTCCCATATGTCTAAGTCCCTCCTCTACTGTATTTTTCTCCATTGCACTTTTCACCATTTATTATTTATTATTATTGTTGTTATTTATTATCATGCTCCTGTCTGCCTCTCCCCACTAGAATGTAGTCTTTGAAGGAGGGATTTTTTGTTGTTGTTTTCTTTTTGGCTGCATTGGGTCTTTGTTACTGTGCGCGGCCTTTCTCTAGTTGCGGCGAACAGGGGCTACTCTTCGTTGCGGTGCGTAGGCTTCTCATTGCGGCGGCTTCTCGTTGCAGAGCACGGGTTCTAGGCATGCGGGCTTCAGTAGTTGTGGCATGCGGGCTCAGCAGTTGTGGATCGCAGGCTCTAGAGCGCAGGCTCAGTAGTTGTGGCGCACGGGCTTAGGTGCTCTGCGGCATGTGGGATCTTTCTGGACCAGGGCTTCAACCCATGTCCCCTGCATTGGCAGGCAGATTCTTAACCACTGCGCCACCAGGGAAGTCTTGAAGCAGAGATTTAGTCTATTTCTTTCAATACCACATCCCGGCCCCTAGTACAATGTCTGGCACACAGAGGAACTGCTCAATAAAATTTGCAGTGGAATGACTGAATGAATGAGGACAGGGCACATCTTCCTTGCCCTCTGCTCTGCCCATCCCCCTACACACACACACACACACACACACACACACACACGCCCAGCACAATACCCAGCACATAGTAGGTGCCTGTGTTAGTTTCCTAGGGCTGCTGTAGCAAAGTACCACAAGCTGGGCCGCTTAAGACAACAGAAATTTATTCTGTCCCAGTCCTGGAGGCTGGAAGTCTGATGTCAAGGTGTTGGCAGAGCCACGCTCCTCTGCAACTCTGGGTAGAACCCTTCCTTTCTTCTTCCTGCCTCCGGTGGTGGCTGTCAATCCTGGTGCTCCTCACCTTGCAGCCGTGTCACTCCAACCTGTCTCTGTCCTCATAAGGCGTTGTCCATGCGTATCTGTGTCTTTGCATGGCATTTTCCTCTTCCTATAAGGACACCACTTATATTGGATTAGGGGCCCACCCTCTCCAGCATGACCTCATCTTAACTTGATTTCATCCACAAAGACCCTATTTCCAAATAAGGTCACATTCACAGATACGAGGGGTTAGTACTTCAACATATCTTTTAGGAGGGCACAGTTCAACCCACACAGTGTCTAATATATATTTGTTGAATGGAAGAGAATATTCATAGTGTAAAGCAAGGAAGAGGCAGGACCAGTAACTCTAGTGGCTCTTCCTTCTACCCCACTGGGCCTCTTGAGGTCCCAAGCACGTTATCTGAGACACGAGTGTGGGGAGCCCCGGGCCTGGCACCCAGCAGATATCCAGCAGTGTTCATGGAACAAACGGTAGAATAGTGATGGAGGCCAGGCATCTTTCTGGTCTGTGCCAGAGGACATCGGAAACAACATCCATGTGGACAGGACCTCCAGGTGCCTTAGAAAGCCTGACCCTCCGGGACTTCCTTGGTGGTGCAGTGGTTAAGAATCTGCCTGCCAAAGAAGGGGACACGGGTTCGAACCCTGGTCCGGGAAGATCCCACATGCCGTGGAGCAACTAAGCCTGTGGGCCACAACTACTGAGCCTGCGCTCTAGAGCCTGTGAGCCACAACTACTGAGCCTGCGTGCCACAACCACTGAAGCCCGCGCACCTAGAGACCATGCTCCGCAGCAAGAGAAGCCACTGCCACGAGAAGCCCACGCACTGCAACAGAGAGTAGGTCCCGCTCGCCACAACTAGAGAAAGCCCGCGCACAGCAATGAAGACCAAGTGCAGCCCCAAAATAAATAAATTAATGAAAATTTTAAAAAAACTAAAAGAAAGGTCGACCCTCCCTCCAATCTGCTGGGACCTATTCTTCCGTAAAAGAAGTTCTTTCAACAGCTGCTGAGGAATCAGGGAGGGACAGGTTGCTGGTTCCCTTCCTTCAGGTGGTGTGACAACGACCAGCAGCCAGGGAGAAGGTTGCTCCAAGCAAGGCTTCTAGCTGGTGCGGAGCTGGGACAGGTCCCACGTCTAAGCCCTGCAGCCTCTGCTCCACGCTGATGGAGACTCTGCCACCTCCACATTCCACCACCTCCTGTCACAAGCAAAGTCACACTCCTCTGCCTCCTCGGGGGAGGATTCTGCTTCGTGTCTGTCACTTCTGGAGGCTGCTCTGTTTTACGAGGTTTACCCAAAGGCAGGCTGTCTGTTCTGCTGGCCAAGATCGCCTGATCTGCTCCTCGGTAATTCCGAAGGCCATTTTACAACAGCGCGGGGCCCAGACACGTGGCAAGGTACTAATTCATCGATTAGCTCCCACTTGAGAGCCTGTCTTGGCAACGTGATCAGGCCCTCGTGGTGGGTCTGCGGAAGCTAGGTCGGCCCACTCCAGCTGTGCGCTCTTCCCTAGTTGCCTGCCCTCCATCACTCATGGTCGCCTGCATTCTGTTCCAGAGGCAGGGGCGGGCAGGCTCTTCATCCCAATTACCACAACAGGCCCTTCAGCTCTGTCACAGCTTCAGCTCAGCCTTACCATGTGCAGTTTTGGTTAAGTGCATTTCCTCACTGTTGCTCCCTCTCACTGCCAACAGGCTCTAGGACTTAGGGAACTGCCGGCATCTGATCCCGTTTCTGTGCAGAACCCACATTCCATAGCATCTCTGAACAGCCAGGAGCTAGGGGTTTGGGCGGGCAGCAGCATGAGAACCCACCCGTCTGAACTCCTGCATTCCCTGCCTGGCACGGAGAGGGAACTTGAGAAATGCCAAGAAGCAAGCCATCTGTCCAGGTGGGCCCAGGAAGAGCAGGGGCCTGGGGAAACAGAGATCATGGGGTGGGGGCCGGGAAGGGAGCATGGCAAGGTCTCAGCCCAACTCCTGGGACTGTGGGCCCAGAGGGAGCGGAAGTTCTGGGGAAGCAGGGCAGGAAGTGCCCTGGAGGCCCCCAGTGTGTAGCTTGGGGAGGCCCAGCCACAAGCCAGGGGTCTCTTCTGGACCAAGAGGGCTGCCCCCTCAGCATCGCTCCATTTGCTTCAAGCCCTACCACCCAGAAAGCCACCCAGGTCCATACCCCTTGTAAGATAAAGGAGGGTCAATGGGCCTCTGCCATGCCCTAGGTGAGCAACACAATCACATGTGGTCTTATAACACCTGGCTGAGAATGGGCTCCAGATGACTGGGCATTTTCTGAGGGGCAGTGGAAAACGATTAGCGGGGCATCTGAACGGGGAGCAGCCAAAGGACCATCTGAGGACACAGGCTGGGAGAGGCAAAGGGGGAAAGCCAGGGAGAGGATGCTGAACACACTGGCTGTTGGCACACATCCACGTACAGGGAGAATCTGCCCTGGGACAGCCGTGCCCTCTCCACTCCCACAGAGACGGGACACCTTCCTTCAGGAAGCAGAGGGTTCTGTGACAAGCCTGACCACCAGGACCGGCTCCAGGGGGTCTGGGATCAAGGTATGTCCTGGGATCCCCACTGCCGGCCTCAGGGCCTCCTGCAGACCCCATTCCAACGCTCCAGCGCCTACTCTTATTTCTGCCCACCAAATCCTACTCCCCCCACCCAGACAATGAAGCCTCCACAGCACTTGAAGGCTTTCTGTTTCCAGAGTCTGGGGAGAACTGGGGAAATGCTTCCTAAAGGAGAAACACTGAAGGGAGGGGAACTGCCCCAGAACTAAGCCGTAGTCGGGACCTCTCAGTGGTGAGAGGATGGGTGCTTTTTATTTTCTTCTCATGCTGCTCTTATTTTCCAATTTTTCTATAAAGAAACTACATCCTTTGTATAATAAAAATGCTAATTTTTAAAAGATGGAAAATAAATCACATTCTTCTTTTAGGCCTTCTGAAAGAAGATTCTAACCCTTCCATCTTCACAATGTCTTCTTTGACTCACCCTGCCCAGAATCAGCCTTCTTGTGTCTGAATTCTTATTAGAATCAGAATCACAAAGCACAATTGATTCCAGTTGTTTCAAAGACAGCCTGACATGTTTAACTGGTCAGTGACCCTGTGCCCCAACTTCTCTCTTCTAGTTTCCCCCAGGGCCCCCCATTTTGAGTCCAGAGCGGTGCTGGCTCCATTCCCCACTGATCCCCATTCTGTGTCCCAGGACAAACTCAGGTCTGTTGTCAAGACCCAATCCCAGGCAAGGATGTGAAGAAACTGGAACCTTTGTGCACTGCTGGTCCAGAGGGAAAACCGTGAACCACTATGGAAAACAGTATGGGGCTCTTCAAAAAGTTAGAAGTAGAATTACCATATGATACAGCAATTTCACTTCTAGGCATATACCTAAAAGTTTGAAAGCAGGGACTCAAGGAGATATTTATACACCCATGTTCATAGCAGCACTGTTCACAATAGCCAAGAGATGGAAGAAACCCAAGTGTCCATCTATGGATGCACAGATAAACAAAATGTGGTAAATACATACAATGGAATATTATTCAGCCTTAAAAAAGTAAGGAAAATATGATACATTCTATAACATGAGTGAACCTTGAAGACATTTAGTGAAATAAGCCAGACACAAAAGGACACATACCGTATGATCCCATTTAAATGTGGTACCTGGAAGTAGCCAAATACATAGAAAGTGGAATGGTGGTTGCCAGGGGCTGGGGGAAGTTGAGGAATGGGGAGTTAGTATTTAATGAGTAAAGAGTTTCAGTTCTGCAAGATGAAAAGACTTCTGGAGATGGATGGTGGTGATGGTTGCACAACAATGTGTCTGTTCTTAATACCACTGAACTGTACACTTAAAATGGTTAAAATGGTACATTTTATACTATGTATATTTTACCACAACAAAAATAATTAATTAATTGATTGACTGATTGAAAGAAAAGACCCAACCTCAGTGGCTCCAGCTGGGTCGTCAGCCACGTTCCCAGAACACCAGGCTCAGCCCTACCTCACTGGTGAGGGCTGGATATTCCTTAAGGGGCAAGCATGGTGTCTTTTCCATCTACTCTGAGTCATGTCTGGCACACAGTAGCAGCTCAATAAATGTTTGTGGAATGAATGAGAGGATAATATAAGACCACTTATATTTATAATTGATACAGAAGATGACAAGAACAGAATATTTTTCTTAATATCAGGTTGGAGACAGGAAAGCTGCGTGTTTGTGGGCCACACCTCTCGTCCATCCGCTGGCTGGGGACATGGGGAGGTAAACATTTTCAATCTCTGCCCACAGGGTGCACAATCCGCCCACGGGTATCAGAGCATCGCAGACATTGCGGAGTGGTCATTATAATTCAGAACCATGCTGTAGCTGAGCCAGACGCTGGAGTGACCTGGGGACGCAGCCAAGCCCTTGAAGGAGACAGGAGAGGAGCCTATAACCTTAAAAGGGGGAGGCTGGGGAGAGACAGGGAAAGAAGGGAAGGGCGGGGGAAGGGCAGCCCTCCCCAGACCCTGCTACACCCACCCTGTGTAGGGCGAAGGTGTAACCTCACTTCCACCCCCGGGTCAGCAGCTGCTCGGCCAGGCCCCCAGCTCCAGCTCCACAGGGCTCCTGGGTCTCTGAGAATGAGGCTCTCATTCAAGCCAGTGAGTCAAGACTGCACCCCCCACCCCCACCCCCACCCCCACGCCCCGCCCCGGCACTCCTTCAGCAGAGGACCAGCGCCCCCTGGAGGAGGTGACCTTCTCTCCACTCCCACAGAGAGCAGAGTCTGGAATGATCCCCCCATCTGCAACCTGTAAAACCTAAGGGCTCCAGCGTACTGGCCAATCAGGTACAGGTCTTTCTCATCCAGCAGGGACCCTTGCGGAAGCAGGGAACCCTTCAGTACCCTCTCAGGACTGGCTGGGTGTTCCCTTCCTCCTGAAACCTCTGGGGTTACCTGACCTTGACTCTCACCGGGTAGCCTGCCCAGGAGCCTGCTCTGCTTCCGCAGGGCAAACAGTGTGCAGCCACCTCCTGGGCCCGGGGCTTTACACACTGCTCGCTGTAGCTGCCCTACCCTTCCAGCACCCCTGCAAGAAGCCCCAGGGCCCCCCTCCTACAGAGTCTGCTCCTCAGTGACTGAGAGGTGGGTTGTCTAGCACTGTATTCTGCCAGAATGCAAAGTCCATGTCGCCAGGTCACTAACCCCACTCCCCATGTGATGCATCCCCAATTTACTAATTAACCTGTTGTTTGCGTGTCCTCCCAAACAGAAGGGGAGCTTCCCCATGACAGAGACAGTGCCCCCCCCCAGTTGCCAGCACGGTCCTGCCTCTGGCTAAGTGTCTGAGAGCACAGCTGGTGATTCCCAGCGATGGAGGTAGAGGTGAAACCTCTGCTGAATGGATGAATGGAAGGACATCACCATTCCCATGTCACAGATGAGGAAACTGAGGCTTAGACTAGGTGACCTGCCCAAGTCCCCACAGCTACTAAGTGGCAGAGTGGGGTGTGAACTAGCCTGCCCAACACAGACACTCATCTTCCTCCACAATGGTGACCTTTTGGCAGGGGTAACCCAGTGGCACCTGGGTCCTGGCTGCATCAGTACCTTTACTCTGCTCCCCCATGTGGTATGTTCTCTGGGTGTCCCTTCCTCCAACCCCCATCCCCCTCCCCTCAGAGCGGAGCACCAGGAGCCCCCAGCCCAGAACAGCCTCCGCTGACATGTCCTGGAGGCCCTTGTCCCAGGAGTACGGACAGCACAGCCCTCCTCTCACCCTGGTGCTGTGGCTGCAGCAGGGCCAGATGTCTGGGGGGAGGTGAGGGTAGGCAGGAGGGCTCTCAAGTCACAGGTCTGAATCCAGCCACGGCCCCAGCCCCAACTGAGCTGTCCAGCAAGAGGGGCTGAAACATCTCCACTCGACACATCAGACAGGAGAGGCATCTGGGGGGCTCCACGGGGGTCTTGAGGGTTCCTTGGCCTCTGGCCTGCCTCAAACCACAGCCAGTGGTGGCCCAGCACCAGAGCATCCAACAGGCCCCCCGGAATCCCGAGAATTGTATACTGTGCAATGATCCTCCTTGGGGCCTGGGGACAATGAGGCCACGGAGAGTGATGGGCACCTGTCTGTCCCCCTTCCCCGCCCAGGCCAAACTCTCTGGCCACCCATTAGTCTCTTCTCTCCCTTAGATCCAGGCCCAAACTGTCACACCTCAGAGCTGATTTATTTTTCTTGTGGCCTTGCTCTCAGTGGGGTTAGAGAAGAGCGTGTCATCACCCTGTCTAAATATTACAACCCCACAGAGAATTGACGAATGTGACTCATCACCCTTCCACTCCAGATCGAGAATCCCCAGGCCTTTCTTTGCTGATAGGAGTGTGGTAATAATCATAAATAACAGTAACAATAATAGCTGCTCCCAATTAGTGAACACTTGCTCTGTGCCAGATATTGTGCTAAGCACTTTCCTCATGTTATTTCATTTACTGTTTTTCTTTTTTTTTTAATAAATTTATTTATTTTATTTACGGCTGCGTTGGGTCTTCGTTGCTGCGCGCGGGCTTTCTCTAGTTGCGGTGAGTGGGGGCTACTCTTCACTGAGAAGCACAGGCTCTAGGTGCACAGGCTTCAGTACTTGTGGCTTGCGGGTTCTAGAGCACAGGCTCAGTAGTTGTGGCGTACGGGCTTAGTTGCTGAGTGGCATGTGGGATCTTCCCGGACCAGGGCTCGAACCTATGTCCACTGCATGGGCAGGCGGATTCTTAACCACTGCGCCACCAGGGAAGCCCTTCATTTCCTCTTTAACAAACCCTGTTAAGTAGGTACTTTTCCTATCCTATTATGCAGATGAGGAAACAGGTTCAGAGTGGCTCAATGCCTGTAACTTGCCCTGGTCACACAGCAGAGCCAGAATGACATGAAGGGCCGCCATGCCTAGGGCCCCAGGGCTAAACACTGGACCATGAGCCAAGCCCCAAAGTGCATTTCTACACTGTGATGTCATCCCTCCACCTACTACTCAACCCCCAACCCAAGCCAAAGGTTCAGCCCAAAACTAGAGACCGGAGCAAGCAATGTGTTTCCACCAAGAGCAGCACCCGGAGGCTGATGAAACAGGGAAGGGGCCCCAGTGGGATATCTGCATATGATTGCTTGCGGCTGGCCTCTGATGTGTACCAGCCACCCCTAGTCCTGGCAATTTCAGAGCCAGAATTATGTCTGTCCCCATGAAAATGATGGCATCTTAGCTTTTCTGTCCTTTCATCTCTTTCCTGATTGCTGTTATTGATCCTGAGCACATTCTAGAACAGACATTCCTCACCCCCCATGGCTGGGGTCTGATTCTGATTCTTGCTGTGCCGATGCTCTAGCCACTCTTGTGATTCTTGTACTGACCCGAAGTCACAGCCTTTACGGGAGTGGAGGGGTGAGGGGGTATCTCCCAGAGGGTGGGCCACTGCGTAGGGCAGTCACTGCGGAGGAGGCCTGAGTCAGCCTCTCTGACCAAACCCTTTTGCTGGAGGGCCGTGGGCCCAAGAGCTAGCAACAGAGGGATGGGAAGTGAGACGAAGCCCCCCATTTGGGAGGACAGAGGGGTGAGAGGGCAAGGTACTGGACAGAGATGCAGAGGAGGCCAAACGTGGCAGATGTGCCAGCCAAGCCAGGCTGGGAAGCTGTGCCTTGAATGCCAGACGGTTTCTGAGTGGTGAATTTTCTGGATTTCCTTTGTGTTCCACTTTATATTTTAGTAAATCTGCTGAAAGCTCTGCTGTGCTAAGAGCAATCGAGGAAAGCACCTTTTGTCCATGCTCTGCCTGGAACAGAGCAATGCCAGGGCCAGCGGCGTGGTGAAGACAGGACCAAGAGAGAAAATTCCAACGGGCGGAGCTCAGGGGTTTGTATGTGTTGGGACCACTTGGCGGGTCACTCCTTCCCACCTGAACTTTGGACCTCTGGGACTTGTTCTGATAAATAAGGCTGTTTCTTTACATGTCCTAAGGTGGGGCCCCCCAGATTTGAGGGGCAGCCAGCAGACAGGAAAGGCCCCGTGGCTCCTGAGTCACACACACGCAGGTGGGAAGCCAAACCTCTCTCCTCCTCTCCTCTGAGTCCCCTCTTCCCTGAGGGCTCCCCAAACCTCCTTCCTACAGAGTCATCCACAAACCCCTTCTGCTGGCGTGTAAAAAAAATCTGTCAAGTAGTCAGGCCAGGTAAAAACTCCATACCAAAAAGCTTTCTGGGGGCGATTCCCTCACTTAACCAGTTACGGATCTTGGACAAGTTAATCTCTGTGCCTGTTTATTCACCTGTTAAAAGGAGATAATAATAGTACCAACCTCTTATATTTGTTGTGGGGATTAAGCGAATATACAAAAGCGCTTAGAACAGTGCTTGGGTTAAAGAAAGCTCTATACAAGCATTAACTATTGCTAGTGATTACTCCACCATGTGAGGACAGAGGCGGGTGTGACAAGCCGAGGAGGGAAACCTCGCATCAGTACCACCTACCGAGGCCTGGACCCCACCTCCCTCTTGAGGTGAGCCCGCAGCCCCTCGGGACACCTCCTCGGCGTGGAGACTCGGCCAGGGCAGCTTTCTTCCTGCGAGTCCAAGGCTGCTGCTGGTCACACTCTCCCTGCCTGACAGTGGAGTGTGGGCGGGCGTCATTGGGGTGGGATACTCTGAAAACGGGACAAATACATTGTCCAGGTACTATTTTCTCCCAAAGGCTTCAAATCTGTCTTGGGAGTTGGATGGAGGACACACGGGCAGAATCAGCAGCGTCGGATTCCGGGACACACTGGGGACTGGGCAGCCCTGTCCACTCTGCAAGACAACACATGCCCTCCCCACTCCTGCTGCCATCAGCCTCATCTTGAATGTGTGTATTTGTGTGTGCGTGTGCATGCACCCACGCACAATAATTTGTATTATTCTCTTTAACCCAAACTTGAAAATTCAGCCCAAACCTCCAAAATGTCCTCTTCACACCAACCTTAGAGGACTCATGGGTCCTAGGAAAACTCGCCCAGGGAGGAAGCAACCCTCTCGAAGGCAAACACAGCAGCTCCTTTTCTGGGCATGTGGGAGGATGAGCAGGCTCTCCAGGAAGCCATGCTGGATGAAGGCCACTGTATCGCTTCATGTCCCCATGGAACACAGAAGCAGATTTTGCACTCTGTAATGTACATCTGTTTGCCTGTCCCTGCTGTCAGAGCTTCCGTCTAGGGAAGCCGCAAACACGCACTAAAAGGAGCGTGGGCTTCAAGGTGGGCTGACCTGGGCACACGACGCTTTACCACTCCTGGCTGAGTGACCTTGGCCGGGGGTCTTAGCCATTCTGAGCTCAATCTCTAAACAAGGGATGTTAATAAGGGTCCCGACCCTGCAGGGTTGTCAGCCTCCTGACAGGATTAGCAGTGAGGTGGATAATGCCTGGTACAGTGTCTGGCACACACTGGCTCAGAAGGCATGGAGGCTGCTGGATGGTGGTGAAGATTGAGATGATGATGGTGACATGTGGGTCCCAAGTCTGTACTGTCTGTCTCCCTTGTTAGGCTAGGAGTTTCCCCAAGAGCTGGTGGTGCTGCTTTCTCCTTTCTCCTCCTTGCCGCAGCCTCACCTCCTCCCCACCAATACTAATTCACTTAACAGACCTAGAGGGGCGGGGCTGGGGTGCCCCAGACAACACACATTCCAAAGCCACCAGACCACCCCGTTGGGCTGTGCCCTCTTGAAGGGGAGGGAAGGGACATGTCACCTCTTTTGGGGTTCAGTCTTCCCACCCTGACTTTGCCCCCCAGCCTCACCCCTACCTCACGTTGTCATGTTTCTGGATGTAAATTTTATGGAACATCATATCCTCCTGTTTGGCATTGATGTCTGCTTTCATCTCCATGGCAACGTGACGGGGAAGGACAGACAGCAGGAGCCGCTCCTGGGGAGGGAAGCAGATGCTTTCATCACAGCTCCTCCCCCTGCCTGGCAGTCCCCTCCCCTCCCCAGGCTTCACTCCTCCCCACCTGAGCCCCCACCCACAGGGCCCTGGAAAACTTTTCAAGCTCTCCTGAAACTCATGCAGCTAACGCTTGTGAGTGCTGGGTGAGAAGTCATGCCCCAGGGCTACCTGGCCCCCGTCTCCCCTGGGACAGCTCCTGGTTCTTCCACGTACATGGGGAAAAGTACTCCTGGTGAATCTGTAGTACCAGGCACCTTGGGTCAGAATCCTGGGTGTCACCTGAGACTTTGGGCAAATGACTGAACTTCTCTGAGCCTCCAGTTCCTTATCTATAAATAGGGATGGGGTTGTTGGAAGGTTTAGATGAGATTCGTTCAGTCACCAAATATTCACTGAGCACCTCCCATGTTCCAGGCGTCATGCCGGGTGCCAGGAGTGATAACCGTGAACGAGACAGGCAAAGTTCCTCCTTCACCAATTCCCAGTCTTGTGGGGCTACAGGTACTACAGGGCACTGAGCAGGGTGACCTGACGTAGGCTGGGGAGAAGCAGGGTGGTCACAGAAGGCTTCGGGGGCACCAGAGGATGACGTGTGAAGGAGGGGGCTCCATTTCGACGTAGGGAATGGTGGCCCAGGAGGATGGGAAAGCTTGCTGACTTTGAGAAACCAAGAAATTAAGACCGGCTGAAGGGGAGGTTGGAGAAAAGCCAGGAGAGGGGCCAGGGCCACCCTGTAAAGTTGGGTAGGGTCACGGCAGCCCTTGATGGGGTCTGGACTTGGCCCCCTTTCTGTGTTCTCCGGGGCCTGCCTGCTCCGAGAGGTCCAACCTCTACCTGCACCCTCTGTAGCCCCCTCTCCACACCAGGCGCTCTGCCAGGCTCGCTCACGAATCCTATCATCTGGAGCCTTTCCTCCTGGCTGTCTCCAGCCCTCCTCATCCTCTCTCCACTCCTTCAGCACCGGAAGCTGGGCTGCTCTCTCACGTGGCCCTAAGACTCTTCTGCTGCTCCTGCATCTGTCTAGTTCCCCTCCCTCCTCCTGGCCTCTGGGAGCACGGTCTCCATCGGCGTCTCCTCTGCTCACCTCCCCACCCACTCCCCCGTCCAGCTGCCCGCCTTATGTCTTGCCACCAGCACCTGACATCATGCCCACGCCATGCTCACCATGCTCCCGATGTTCCTTCTTCTCAAGTTCCCTGCCTTTGTCCATGGCACCCCCGTCCTCCTGATCACGAAGGTCAAGGCCTTGCTCCACAACTAGAATCACCATCCTCAAGTACGGCTGCTAACCTACCTCAGGCTCAGCCCCGTCCCAGGAGGAGGGTCCTGGCTCCAGCTTCCAGCATCCCCTCGCCACCCTGGGCCTTCTTATAGAGCCCCCGATCACTCTGCATTTCAGTGTCAATGGTCTGTTACTGGGGTCTCCCTGAGGGTGGGAACTGTGTCTTGCTCAGCTCCAGAGCTGACAGGCTTATGCTTAGGAAACTCTGGTGGACTAGTGAGGAATGGTGCTCTCTGTGGGCTGGTCTGGCCTCCCCAGACATCAGTGCACATGGTCATTAAAGGCCATTTCATATTTACTGAACTCTCAGCGAACAGCTACTGGTGATAAAAATATCAATACAAGCTAAAGGACAATTCTGTGGAAATACAGGATGACTGGGAGAAAGTGTGCTACAAATTGTTTAGATTCATGAGAGACCTTCCTACATTTATAACTAGCTCTGGGGCTGAGGGCCAGGACGAGTGGACAGGGGCTGGCTGGGGAACAGTGCTGAGTCCCCTCATCAGGTGGCACCTAGGAGCATCCTCAGATCTAAGAGCATCCTTTTCTGCAGAGGGCAGGCGAGGCTTGACTCTTAGCCCTGGCTAGGTGAGGAGTGCCTGTCCCCTGGAAGCATGCCTCCCCTCCCCAGTACCCTGGCCTGAAACATGGTATGGCAAACATATTTTCTCCCCCAAATCCCTGTGGATTTTCTGGAATGTCCAGCCTGGCCAGGGTCAGTGCAAGTAAACTGTGAGGCACCGTAAATGCTAATTTTTTTTTTTTTTTTTTTTTTTTTTTTTGCGGTACACGGGCCTCTCACTGTCGTGGCCTCTCCCGTTGCGGAGCACAGGCTCCGGACGCGCAGGCTCAGCGGCCATGGCTCACAGGCCCAGCCGCTCCGCGGCACGTGGGATCCTCCCGGACCGGGGCACGAACCCGTGTCCCCTGCATCAGCAGGCAGACTCTCAACCACTGCGCCACCAGGGAAGCCCTGTAAATGCTAATTTTACTGGAGAAGGGACAGGACCCAGGAGTGAGGGGGGACATTCCCTAATCCAGAAGGCGAAGGAAGGTATCCTGATCTCACGTGAGAGATGCTGGGGTCTGGAACAGGGATGAGAGGGGGGCTTTAGAGGCAGGTAGGAACTTGGGGGTGAGCAGGGTGCAGAGAGGTGAGGTAAGCTTGTCAAGAAGAGACAGTGGGAAGACTCAGGGACACCCCTGGGAACAGGTTTCATTCAAGAGGCTGGACCTGGAGCCCAGATGGGGCCAAGAGAGCACACGGGAAGGCCAGGCCTCAGACTGGACAGCCTGAGCTGGGGACTTAGCCAGGCACAGCGGCCGGGCGTGGGACTGGAGGGGAAGCAGGGGCAGATGGTGACTGGGGGAGGGCCTGGAGAGGCTCAGCAGAGCTCTCCCCCCTGCTCAGCCATCTGGATGTCACCAGCCGTGGGCTGAATCCAGACAGAGGCAGAGAGGACCTCACACTGTGGCAAACTTTATGCTCGTGGGGTGTTCACAGCGCACACGCCGTGCTGGGCAGGAGGGCACAGATGACTACTGCCATCCAGGCCTCCGGCTCCCTGTCCTCACGATCGAAGGCAGACCTCCGTGTTTACACCTGTCGTCGGCCGACACAGTGTGCAGCACAGAAGAGGACTCCTCCTCCAGTGTTCGTGCAGGGTTTGGCGAGACACGAACCTAAGAAGAGAGGGAGGCCCCTCCGCTTTGGAGTAACCTTATCTCTGAGAGCCGGGACGAGTCCAAGTCCAGTGGGAGCCCCAGCACCCTGCTGACCTGCCCACTCTCCCCCTGGGGTCTCCCTCCGGGCCTGCTGTCTGGGAGCCATGCACAGTCTCAGAGATCCCAACTTCCATCTGGTTCACACACAGGAGAAGACACAGTGGTGAGCCAGCCAGACCTGAACCCCAAACAGGACACCCCCAGGATGACAGGCAGGGAACCCTGACAAGTCCTCAGTCCCTGCCCCGCCTTAGCCAGAGGAGTACACAGGGGCAGGTCCCTCTGCCCAGGGCTCACGGGGAGAAGCCCCCGAGTCTGTGAGCTGCATGAATGGCCTGCCTCCTGGCCCAGGAGTCCCCTGAGGGTGAGGTTTAGGGTGAGACACAGTCGTCTTCCTTTCTCTGAACTAACCAAACCCCAGAGATCATCACAGAGGAAGTGCCTAGTGAGGGTGTCACAGGGGCTGACAGCTTGGTCTCCTCTCCTCCTCCCTCCCCCCTCGCCTGGCGGGCACCTTAATCCCAGGAGGGAACACTGATGCTCTCACCACCCCAACTCATCAGCCCCGGGGGAGAGGTGGAGGGCTGCTTCCTGCCGCCCGAGCTGCTTGGTTTGCTTGCAAACCCCAGGGAGACTGAGGACGCAACAGGCAAGGGCAGGGCTAGAGCTGGTGCTCCAGAGCCTCCCCTAGAGCATTCCCACAGAGCCAGGAACACTGGGCTCCCTCCAGGGGAAACGTTCCCCATAGGCTGGGCACCCCCCCAGGGAGGCGGGGCTGGACAGCTGCCCTGAGCACAGCTGGTGGGCAGGCAGCAGCTCGGCCGGCCAAGGCAGGCTCCCTGCCAGCTGTGCAGGGCAGGAGGGCCTCACTCACCTGCTGCTGGTTCTCCCGCTGCGAATGCAGCCGAGCCTGGATGCACTCCCGGGTCTCCTGGAAGGCCTGTCTCTGGGAGACCTCAGCCGGGTAGTGGGTGCAGACGCCCACGATGTTGGTGCAGGAGAAAATGAGGACATTGGAGACGAGCTGCAGAGGGAGAGATGAGGACACGGAGCTCAGGCCTGGAGCAGGCACCAGGTACTGGAGCCTCAGCCATGACCCTCCCAGTCCCAGAGCTCGGAGCCCCCAGGCCCCACGGTAGCAAACGCACACCTAGCTGCCCGCAAACAAATGCCAAGGGAACCCCCCCACAGCCAACTGCTGGGAGTAGCCAAGTGTCATCAGTCAGGCTCTCTGATGTCCTCAGAGCCTAAAGCTTGGCTGGCCTGTGACAGAATGTGGTCCTAAGGATGCTGAGTCACTGAATACTCATACTGGCCATGTCCACAGTACCAAAGGCTAAAAGGTTAGGTGTCTTGGGGATGCTGTGACAGAGCTGTGTGTGTTGGTGGCGGCAAGGGCACTGCAGGGAAGGTTCCTTGAGGGGGACAGGGTTTCATTGTTTGAAAGTGCGACAGGGTCCACATAGGACAAAGGGCTGCTCTTCCACAGAGAGGCCTTAGCTGGCTCTTCCCCAGGAATCAGCTCCAAGAAGCAAATACTTGCTGATACCCAGCACTGTGTGAAGTCCTCTGGGGACTGAGGGAAGGATGAGGTCCCTGGCCAGCAGGGATCAGTGTCCACACAGGTCTCATCTCCTTCTCTGCACCAGCACCAGGGCCTCCTGGCGACCCCACCAGCACACCTGCTGGCAAGCACCCACCATTACCCCCACTCCTCACGGGTGCCCTGCTCTGTGTTGACAGAGATGTGTGTGGAGAAAGACCACTGTCCCTCGGGTCAGAGACAAGGCTGGAATTCTTTTGAAAGCAATACTTACTGAAAAGCTAAGGGAAAACACAACTCAATCCACAAAAACAGGGTTGACATAGCACATTCCAGGTCCTGGCAAAGGTACTGTTTGGTCAGAACTTCTCTTGGCAGGTACAGCTCCTGGGGTATCTGGGTAAACAGATCCTGGTCCTGCCCTTGCCTCAGGCCATACCGGACAGAAGCCACACAAAGAGGCTCAGCTTTCTAGGCCTCAATCACTCCCTCCAAACATTTAGCTCTTAGTCCCAACTGCAGAAGGGGAGCCCAGGCCGACCCCTGCACCTTCCACTGTGGCTCCTCCAGCCCCCAGGAGCCCTGCATTGGTCTCTAGTCCACTTGTCTATTTGGATCCCCAAAGGGCCTCCCTCTGGGACTTCAGCTGCCTGGCAGTGACTCTTCCACACTCTTCTTCCAGGGTGTCTCTGGACCTAGAAGTCCTGTCCTTGGCTCTGCTCTGCATTCTACCTGAAGGCTTTCCCCGGCCCAGCTCTGAGGTGGCCCTGACCTCCACCCAGGCTCTCAGGCCCAGAGCCATGTGGGCTCCATACCGGATGTGGTGCCACCTTTCCCTGGAGACACCCTATACCATGTCTGTCCCAGTCCATGCACAGAAAGAGACTTTTCCTCTCCCATCTCGGTCTTGCTCTCTCCTCGGCTACACAAAAAATTCTGGTTTTCTGGCTGAAGGACACTGTGGGCTCCCCTCAAGCACCTCCTGGCTCCCCTCCAGATGCCTCCCTGAGGAGCCTTCAGGGAAGAGGCAAACTCAGATTAGCAGCTCCACAGCTCCACCAACTCAGCGGCTCACTCCCAGCCCCCCACCCCAACCTCAGCCACCCCCGAATCCTACCACTGTCATCTTATGTAAACGCACTGCAGAGAAAAACCCAACCCATTTATCACAAGCAAAGAAGACCCCTGCTCTACAGAAGCTTACAGTCCAGTTGAGGAGATAAGCGGTCAAGACTGAGAGAGAACCAGCAACAGGAAGCAGAAACTGACTCATGCCAAGCAAGAGGGAGCGGAAGAGAGCACAGAGTGAGGAGAGACCCCTGGGCAGGCCCGGGCTCCCTGGGCCTGCGGTTAGGGGCATGTTTGCCGAGGCTGGCAGACATAAGAAAGGGCGTCCCTGGAGAGAGCATGCAGGAAGCTCAGGCTTGCGGGGTACTCAGCGTCCTTGAGTAAATAACCCAGAGCTCTCTAATCCTGAGGGTAAGTCCACAGAGAGGAGCTGGACCTGGAAAGGCAGACTGGAGCCAGAATGAAGAGGCATCTGAGTGTTAGGCTGAGAAGTCCTGGCACAATCCTACAACAGGAGCCACGAACACTGCTGAAGCAAAGAATGGCAGGATGAGCACACGGCTTCAGAAAGATTCATCAGGGGCAAGAGTAATGCAGGGAGTCGAGAGATGGGTCAGGAGGCTACCACAGAAGCCCAAAGTATGAGGGAACAAAGACATGAGGCTGGGGGCTGTCAAGGCAGAGCTGACTCAGAAAGAAGAGCCCCCAAGAACAGGGAAGAAATAGACTGCAGCCTGCAGTATGAAGCAATGCAATGACTGTGAAAGGAGACCCCAAGGACACGCCTCCTGGACGTCGCTGGGGACCACTGAGAGAGGGCTAAGGAGAGAGAATGAGATGAGGAGGTGGAGGATGAAGGTGCAGACTGCAGGGAATTCTGAAGAATGTTCTCTTTTCAGGATATCTTTTGAAAGGTGAGAGGAAGGTGCCAGACGATAACAAAAGGAGTGAGGAGAAACTGGAAAGGAGAATATGAGGAGTTACCCTCAGACAGAATAATGCAGCATGATAATGCAACGTGGCCAACTGGGGTTTATCCCAGGAATGGAAGGCTGTGTCAACATCAAAAATCAATGTAATTCACCATATTAACAGACTAAATAGAAAACCATATGGTTATTTCAATAGTTACTGAAGAAGTATTTGACAAAACTTAACATCTATGCAAGATTTTTAGTTTAATTTAATTTTTTTATTTTTTTGGCCGCACTGTGCAGCATTGGGATCTTAGTTCCCCCACCAGGGATCGAACCAGTGTCCCCTGCACTGGAAACATGGAGTCTTAACCGCTGGACTACCAGGGAAGTCCCTATACAAGATTTTTTTTTTAACTCCTAACAAATTAGGAAGAGAAGGGAAATTCCTCAATCTGATCAATGGCATATACAAAAACCTATAGCTAACATCACACTTAATGGTGAAAGACTGAATGTTTTCCCCTAAGATCAGGTACAAAGAGAGATTGTCCTCTCTCATCTCGTGTATTCAACATCATATTGGAGGTCCTAGGCCATGCAATAAGATAAGAGAAAAAAATAAAATGCATACAGACTGGAAAGGAAGAAATAAAACTGTCTATATTTGCAGATGACATGTTTGTCTGTGTAGAAAATCCCAAAGAATCTCCAAAACAGCTACCAGAATTAATAAGCAAGTTTAGAAATACACAGATACATGATCACAGGAAACAAGGTCAATATACAAAAAAGCAACTGTATTTCTACAGGCAAGCAACAATCAGAAGTGAATTTTTTTTTTTTTCGGTATGCGGGCCTCTCACTGTTGTGGCCTCTCCTGTTGCGGAGCACAGGCTCCGGACGCGCAGGCTCAGTGGCCATGGCTCACGGGCCCAGCCGCCCCGCGGCATGCGGGATCTTCCCGGACCGGGGCACGAACCCGCATCCCCTACATCGGCAGGTGGCCTCTCAACCACTGCGCCACCAGAAAAGCCCAGAAGTGAAATTTTTTTAAAGTGCCATTTATATATTACCAAAACTATGAAATATTTATCCATAAATCTAACAAAATATTGCAGACCTGTTCACTGAAAACTATAAAACACTGATGAAAGAAATTTTAAAAGACCTAAATAAATGGAGAGACATACCATGTGCATGTATTGGAAAACTCAGTATTGTTCAGATGTCAATTCTCCCCAAACTGATGTATAGATGCCACATAATCATAATCAAAACCCAACCAGGGTTTTTAAAAAGAAATTGACAAGCTGACTCTAAAATTTATATGGAAAAGCAAAACAACTAGCATAGCCAAAACAATTTTTTTTTCTTTTTTTCTTTTTTTTTGCGGTACGCGGGCCTCTCACTGTCGTGGCCTCTCCCGTTGTGGAGCACAGGCTCCGGACGCGCAGGCTCAGCAGCCATGGCTCACGGGTCTAGTCGCTCCGCGGCATGTGGGATCTTCCCGGACTGGGGCACGAACCCGTGTCCCCTGCATTGGCAGGCGGACTCTCAACCACTGCGCCACCAGGGAAGCCCCCAATACAATTTTGAAGAAGATGAACCAAGTTGGAAGACTCACACTACTCAATTTTAAGACTGACTATAAAACTACAGTAATTAATCTAGCACAGTACTGGCCTAAGGATAGAAATATAGATCAATGGAATAGAATTGAGAGTCCAGAAATAAACCCTTACATTTATGGTTTGCTGATTTTTAACAAGAGTACCAAGACAATTCAATGGGAAAACAATAGTCTTTTTAGCAAATGATACTGAGATAACTTCATACCCACATGCAAAAAAATGAAGTTGTACCTCATAACTCATACCATATACAAAACTAACTCAAAGTGGATCAGAGACCTAAACATGAGAGCTACAGTTATAAAACTCTTAGAAGAAAATATAGGAATAAATCTTCATGACCTAGGATTAGGCAATGTTTTCTTAGACATTACACCAAAAGCACAAATTATAAAAGATAAAAAAAGAGATAAATTGTCCTTCATCAAATTTAAGAAGTCCTGTGTTTCTAAAGGAACCATCAAGAAAGTGAAAAGACAAACCGCAGAATGGGAGAAAATATCTGCAAATCATTTATCACACCTTTATTTTTGACAAATATACAAAGGCAACTAAATGGAGAAAGGAAAATCTTCTCAACAAACGGTGCCAGAATAATTGGATACCCATATGATTAATTCAAAATATACAAAAATTTACTCAGAACAGCTCATAGGCCTAAATGTAAAACCTAAAACTATTAAACTTCCAGAAGAAAACACAAGACTTTGGGTTAGGCAAAGATTTCTTATATACCACAGCAAAACATGATCCATAAAAGAAAAGAAATGGGGCTTCCCTGGTGGCGCAGTGGTTGAGAGTCCACCTGCCGATGCAGGGGACGCAGGTTTGTGCCCTGGTCCGGGAAGGTCCCACATGCTGCGGAGCAGCTGGGCCCGTGAGCCATGGCCGCTGGGCCTGCGTGTCCGGAGACTGTGCTCCACAACAGGAGAGGCCACAACAGTGAGAGGCCCCCGTACCGCAAAAAAAAAAAAAAAAAGAAAAGAAAAGAAATGATAAATTGATAAATCAGACTCATCAAAATTAAGAACATTTGCCTTCAAAAGACACTGTTAAGAAAATGAAAAGACAAGCAGCAGAATGGGAAAAGTTATATGTAAATCATATATCTAATAAAAAGACTTGTATCCAAAATTCATAAAGAGCTCTCAAGTCAAAAATAAGAAAACCAACAACCCACTTTTTAAAAGAGCAAAATATTTAAGTAGACAATTCACCAAAGAAGATATAAGGATAACAAATAAGCACAGAGAAAGATGCTCAAAATCATTAGCCATTAGGGAAATACAAATTTTAAAAAAACAATGAGATACTACTAAACACTGTTAGAATGGTTAAAATAAAATAGAAAACGAAAAGAAAAGAAGAAAGAACTGCCAACACTGGTACAGGTAAGAGTGTGTAGCAACTGGAACTCTCATACCTTGCTAGTAGGAATGAAAAATGGTACAGCCACCTTGGGAAACATTCTGGCATTTCTCATACTTATGCCTGCCATATGACCAGCAACCTCACTCCTAGGTATCTGTCCAAATGAAAAGTTATGTTCACACAAAAATCTGTGCAGGAATGTTTATGGAATACTACCCATCTATAAAATGGAACAATCTAGTGATAACACACAACATGAATGAGTCTTAAATACATTATGCTGAGTGAAAGAAGCCACACTCAAAAGGCTACATACTATATGATTCCATTTATATGGCATTTTGGAAAAGATAAAACTGCAGGGACTGAAAACAGATCAGTGGTTGCCGGGAGGCAGGGGGAGAGGTTGGCTAAAAGGGGCAGCAGGAGGAAATCTTTCAGGGTGATGGAGCTGTTCCATATCATGTTTGTGTTGGTAGTTACACATCTATATGCCTTTGCCAAATCCACAGAACTGTACACCAGAGAAGCTGAATTCTACTGTATGTAAGTTATACTTTAATAAAGAAAGGACAGGACTAAGATCCAGGAGGGACTAGCAGAGAGAATATGAAGAGCCGGCTGGACGGGGAAAGGGCAGCCTTTCCTCTCTCTGAGGCCAGAAAGAGGGACCAGACTCTATTCTGAGACATGATCTCCGAAGTAATTATCAACTGGCTGATGCTGTATCTCAGTACTAATCCTCCTGACCTCTCCTGCTGTAACCTTACTCCTCCTGCAGCCAGAAGGCCAATAGCAACAGACGGTGCAAATCCAGGTAAAATGATGCGCTGTAACCCAATAGGGTCCAAATGGCTTGGCTAAGCTTAGCATGCCTCAGTGTTCCTCTCTCCCATTCACTAAACACACAGTGGGGTGAGGAGGAAGAGAGTGCTGGGTATGAGAGAGGGGTCTTGTGCAAGGCCCCATTGGGAAGGGTGATTGCAGCAAATTGGACCTGAGAGTGAAAAAGAGATTAACACATCAAACAAACACACACACACACACACACACCACACACACTCACACACAGGCCACCCATCAAAAAAGCAGGAATCTGTGTGCCAGGTTTTAATAGATGCTAAGGCCACTGTGCAGACACTAAGGTTATGAATGGAGAGGAAACGTCAGTAAAATCTGATGGAATTCTGCTGACAGCCTTCCAGGAAGGAGTTTGTAGCTTAAAAATGATCTCACACCTCAGGCACAAGGGTCTAAATGCTGACCAGCTTTCTTCTCTACTAAAAATAATTATCAAATATTGAGCCCCTTCATATGTCCTTATGTAAAATACTTAATTAGTAAATAATAGCAGGTATCATTCACAACAAGTAAGCAAGGCCTAATTAAGGGTTTGTTGGTTTTCCTTGTGCCAACCTCACAGGATATGTCCAACCAATGGAAGATGCGTGTGTGTGTGTGTGTGTGTGTGTGTGCGTGTGTGTATGTGTGTGAAGGGATACCTACATTACACCAGGTGGAGTAACAGGGACACCTGACAATACAGCAAACCTCAGCCCTGGCAGTGGCCTCAGCATTTGCTTTTAAAACCAGGCCTACATATGGTTTGGGTCTGGGAGGTCCCAGGACCACACCAGGAGAAACCCCGTGAGTGAGAAATGTTTGGAATTCTGGTCCCCTAGTGGAAACCCAGAGGATATGCCTAGGCATATGTACAACTCCGCTGGCATTTCTAAAACCCCAGCACTTCAGAAACCCAATCTTTGGCTTTCTGTAGGCTGCAGGTTTGATTTGGCCACAAGTGAAGTGACAGTCCTCAATGTGTGCAGTGTCTCCATGGCAAAGGTTGAAAGGACTCCCAGCAGCTTGCCTTGGGCACTGCCATCCGTGCTGCCTCTTCTCTCTGAGTTTTCAGGGGGGACCCAAGGGCCTGCTGCCATAGGCCTGCTACTAACCAGTCCTGAGAAAGGCACAAGGCAAAGAGGAATGAGGAATGAACGGTTTGGAATAGAAGGAAGTAAGTTGGGGAAGACCCCCTCACAATCTGCTATTTTGCATAAATTCTGTTCTGGACAAGCCAGCTTGCCCTTGCAAGTTGGTTCACAGGGTGGATCTGGTGGTGGTGGTAGGAGATGGGGAATCAGAATTCCCCAGGAAGCCAGATTTGGTGACTGGGGAGAGGGGGCAAGATGTTCAGTTATATTTGAATTTCAGATAAACAACATTTTTTTTTTAGTATAAGTATGTCCCATGCAATATTGGGGACATATACGACAAAATTATTTGTTTATCTGAAATTCAAGTTTAACCGAGTGACTGTATTTTCACTGGCAACGTTAACAGGGAGCCCTTTCAAAGCTGCCCTCCCCCAGCTGACACCGTCCCCCCTGGCTGAGGCCCAGCACACTAAGCGTGACCCAGCCTCCACTCCGCCCCACTTCCTCTTCCAGATCCTCTTCCACTCTCAGTGGCTCCTGCACAGATAGACTACAGTAATTCCTCTTCACATCAGGGCCTGAAATCACCCCACTTAAGTGCAAGTCAAAGCTGAGGTCTAACTTTCCAAATCCACCCACCTGGACCCAGGGCGGGCTAGACCAACTCAGGGCCCTGGGAGCTGAGGACCAGCTCTCCAGTATTCTACAGCTGTGACCTGGGACTCCAGCCTTAAAGACAGGCAGAACGCTTTCTGTTCTAGTCCTTTTTCTGTTTACAAACACACAAAACTAGCAACCAAATGAGTCCCAAATAAAAGGAGCTGACAGGCAGGACAAGGGTTCCTTCTGCCTGTCCCAGATTTCATTTATCCTGCGTGGTGCTGGTGGCAAGCTTGGGGGACCTCGGTGGAATCCCATTATGATGTAAAATAAATCAAGGAAGGATGATCTTAAATTATATACTGAGAAGGCATATCAGCAGGGTTTCTTGAATACTGTACCATGCTCGATTAGGTGCTAAATGGCTTTTTAAAAATATTACATATTTTAACTTTTTTTCATCATAGTGATGCCTCTTTTAAAATTTTTCCTTTACAGAGAATAAAGATTGCTATACACTTTTTGTGATCAAAGCCACATTATCTCTGCCTGAGGGTTTCTGTGATGAGGTCCTCTTTCGTAGAGGTGGCTGGTCCATCTCAATGGCTCTGGACAAACAAAACCAGGGTCTCCACTCACTTCATTCCTGCTAGGATTCTGCCCAGGTGGCACCCCTCCTCCTCTCCATTCCAGCCAGGATCTAGCTGCTCAGTGCTTGTCAATCTCTCCTGCACTGGAATCCTCTATGCAACTATCCTCTACGTCAGTGATCCTCATATCCCCTTATATCATGACACTTTCCTGCTCAAAAGCCCACCAGTAAAATAAAGCCCACACTCCTGTGCTGGTATTAAGATTCTACAAGTCTCATCGTGGGCCACGTTCCCCTTCTCCTCACTACCCCAACCATATGGGCTACTCACTGCCTCTGGAAATACCAATCTACAATATGATTCTAAAAGGACAATGTTTGGGACTTCCCTGGTGGCGCAGTGGTTAAGAATCTGCCTGCCAATGCAGGCGACAAGGGTTCGATCCCTGGTCTGGGAAGATCCCACATGCTGCGGAGCAACTAGGCCCACGTGCTGCAATTAATGTAGCCCGCGTGCTCTAGGGCCCGCAAGCTGCAATTACTGAGCCTGAGTGCTGCAACTACTGAAGCCCCCGCCTAGAGCCCGTGCTCCGCAACAAGAGAGGCCACCGCAATGAGAAGACCGTGCACCGCAACGAATAGTAGCCCCCTCTCGTCACAACTATAGAAAGTCCGTGCACAGCAATGAAGGCCCAACGCAGCCAAAAATAAATAAAATTCTTAAAAAATAATAAATAAATAAAGTGTGCAATTCAATGGTTTAAAAAAAAGTAATCTATAAAAGTACGATGTTTATTTAATACAATTTTACTATTACTAAAAACAAATCAATAATTAGCATCTGCTTAATCCATGTTTAGGAAAGACAACATAGACTAAAATAGGAAAAAAGACAAGTATCTAGGAATGATGGGGGTCAGCAATTTACAGCCTTCAAAACACCTTCACAGGTAATATTTCATTGCATCCTCATTGCATCCTTCTAAGATAAGCAAGTTGGGTGGCATCACCCCCTCCTGCTGATGCAGGAACTAAGACTCGAGGCAGGAGCCTCAAAGGCAGTCACACAGCAAGGCGGCGGCAGAGCTCAATCAGATTCTCATTCCTAGTTCAAAGCTTCTGCTCTACCGCACAAAGCTGTTATTTATCCCAACTTAATTTAGGTCACTTTTGTTTTATTCTATTTAATAAAGAAACACTCGACTTTCTTTCACCCTCGTCCTAAGTGCCCCAGGCCTTCTTCATAGATCCTGGTCACATAAAATGCTGCTGATTAGGGCCCTCCTCCCAGCTGCTGCCTCCAGCCCAGCTCTCTCCCAGGAACTCGCCACTGCGGGTGAGAAAGGCCATTGCCTGTCTTGTGAGGCCAAGCCTTACCCTCGTAGAGTGTCCTTTAATTATGTTTTCAGTGAGATACAATTCATATACCATAGAATTCATCCATTTAGAGTATACAATTCAGTAGCTTTTTTTTTTTTTGCGCTATGCGGGCCTCTCACTGTCGTGGCCTCTCCCGTTGCGGAGCACAGGCTCCGAACGCGCAGGCTCAGCGGGCATGGCTCACGGGCCCAGCCGCTCCGTGGCATGTGGGATCTTCCCGGACCGGGGCACGAACCCATGTCCCCTGCATCGGCAGGCGGACTCTCAACCACTGCGCCACCAAGGAAGCCCAATTCAGTAGCTTTTAATGCAATCTCAAGGTTGTGCAACCCTCACCACTAACTCCAGAACATTATTAACATCGCCCATTAATCCTCGCTTATTTCCCCCCGCAGCCCCACCCCCAGCTCCGTCAACTACTAATTTACTTTCTGTCTTGATGGACTTGCCTGTTCTAGACATTTCATATAAATGGTATCATGTAATAGCCTCCCGTGTCTAGCTCTTTTCACTTAGCGTAATATTTTCAAGATTCATCTCTGTTTAGCATGTATCAGTACTTCATCCCTTTTTATGGCCAAATAACATTCCATAGTACAGATATACCACATTTTGTTTATTCATCCATCAGTTATAGACATTTGGGTTGTAGCTACTTTTTGACTGTTATGAATAATGTTGCTATGAACATTCATGTACAGCTTCTTTCAGAGACGTCTGTTTTCAATTCTCTTGGGTATATACCTAGGAGTGGAATTGCTAGATGTTATGGATTGAATGTTTGTGTCCTCTTCCCCTAAATGCATATGTTAAAATCCTGACCCCCAGTGTGATGGTATTAGGAGGTGGGGCTTTGGGAAGACGATTAGGTATGAGGGTGGAGCACTCATGAGTGGGATTAGCACCCTTACAAAAGAGATCTCATAGAGTTTTCTAATCTCTTCCACTAAGTGAGTACACAGTGAAAAACTATGAACCAGGAAGTGGGCTCTCACCAGACCCACATCTGTTGGTGACTCAAACTTGATTTCCCAGCCTCCAGAATGTGAGAAATAAATGTTGTTTAAGCCACCCAGGCTATGGTATTTTGTTATAGCAAACTGGATGGACTAAGACGCTGGTCACATGGTAACTCTATGTTAAACATTTTGAGGAACTGCCCAAGTGTTTTCCAAAGTGGCTGCACCTTTTATATTCCAACCAGCAGTGGCTGAGGGTTCTGACTCTCCACAATCCTCCCCAACACTTGTTTTGTCTGTCTTTTTTATTACAGCCATCCTAGTGGGAGTGAGGTGGTATCTCATTGTGATTTTGATTCCCTTAAAATTTAAAGCAAATAGTGACAATAACATGTAAGGTAGTCTACTCTGTAACTTAAACAGCTGTGCCTTTAGAGAGAAATGGCCACACTGTACACTTTATTTTTGTCATCTTTGGTCACTTATTCCTAGGAAGACCCCAGACCTTGTGTACACAGCCAGAGAAAAACAACAGCTTTCATATAATAGTACTTATTTGAACAGGACATCCTCTTAATTCATTCAAAAAGCATCGACTAAGCATCCAGTGCACAGCACCATACTGGGGCACTGGGGAACCTTGACCCCGGCCACCCAGCTCCTGCCCTCCAGGACTCCAGGTCTGGTGGTGAAGGAAGGCATATGCACAGAAGCAGCTGAGAGGACACAAACTCTGCAGGCCTTGCAGTGTCGCTAAGCCCAAGTTAGTTCCACAAACACTCAACAAATACGGCAGAGGAGATAATACTCTTACTATATGAAGTGGTTTATAAATTAACAAGGAATAAGTAAAATTTAACAGAAAAATGGATAACGTAGATGAAGAAGCTTTTCAAAGAAGTAAAATTACAAATGACTTATAAACACATGATATGAAAAATGTGAACCTCACAAGTAAGCAAAGAAATACAAATGAAAACAGTATTTTGCCTATTAAACTAGCAAAGCTTTTTTTCATGGTAATAATGATGGCAAGAATGCAATAGAAAAGGCACCACACCATCAGTGGGGATGTGAAGGCACAACCCTTCTGGAAAGCGATCTGGCCACGTGTATGAAGAACCTTAAAAATGTTTATACTCTGACCTAGATTCAGTCTCCTCTCAGGAATCTGTGCTACAGAAACTCAGTAGCTTGGGCAGGGCTTTATATCCAAGGAGAATTAGAAAACTTAAAAATGGGGAACAGATAAATGTTGAACAACTAGAGGATAGTTAAATAAATTATGGTGCTTCAATACCCTGGAATATGTCAAGGCCTTTCAAATGTTTTATTTGAAGAAGATTCAACATCATGGGGAAGTTTGCAAAATATAATGTCAAGTGGGGTAAAAAGAGAATACAGAATTGCATATTCAGCATGATCCCAATCTAAAAATATATGTATGTTAACAGTGGTAGACTGTCTCTAGGTGGTAGCATTATAAGTATTTTTACCTTTTTCTTTAGACCACTGAACACTTTCCTACCTTTCTACCATACGTATGAATCTTAAAAGAGAAAAATGATGAATTTATTTTAAAAAGAGGAAAATCTTACATGCTTTTACTCTGAATATGGCAGGCTGAAGGAACTTCTTATCTAAATTGAAGAGATCAGAATTCAAATGTCTACAAAACCAGCCGGAATAAGTCAAATGGGAAAAGAGATTTGAACAAGAAAAAGAAGCCCCGTCTGGGCAGTGGGGACCAAGAAGGCTAGAAGTGTCTGGGGATGGAACCTACAGCGTGGGCAGCATCCGGGCAGCCAGCATGACAGGGGAGGGGTGTCCAGGTGGCAGAAACAACCTGAATAAAGGGGTGGAGGGAGACAGGTGCAAGGCTGCTTGTGGAATGCGAGGAAGTCAACGCTGACTGGGACAGAGCCAGCAAGGGGAACTGGCCAGAGACAGGGTGGGGCTCATTGCTGGATCACGAAGGACATCCACGTCAGGTAAGAAGCTGGCACATGACCCAGGAAGCATTAAAACCTCTTGGTGGCTGCATTTCCCAAAATAAAAAGTATATTAATTTTTCAACTTATAAAATGTGCTTTCATTAGAGAAAATTTCAAAATCATAGAAAAAAATCAATTTACCCCCCAAAGACAACCAGTGCTGTCTGGTTCCTTCCTTCCTTCCCTCCTTCCTCTCTCATCTACTCACATTTTTTTGTTTTTGCTTTTGTGAAGCTAGGATCTTACTGTTTCTATGATTTCGTATCCTGCTTTTTTCACTCAATGCTATAGCGTAAGCAAGTTCCCCTGTTATTACAACTTCTAATGCTGCAGGCTTTCAACAGGGAAATGTGATCAGAGATGCACTTCAGAAAGATTAATTGGACAGCTGGGAAAGAGGTAGTCAAGTCAAGAGGAAGGTGCTCGAGATGGAGAAACCAAAAGGAGAGGTGGGGAAATGGCACAGATGAGAAAGGCCAGGGCCTGAGGGGGGCTAGGGGCCTGCAAAGGGAAGAGGGAGCCATGTTGGGAGGTCCCAAGCAAGACATTTGCCAGAAGTGGCTCTCCAGGGGAAGGGAAGTTTCCATGGTGAGTGGAATGAGTGAGACAGTGTCACGAAAGCTAACTGGAAGAGAGAGATTAAAGGAAGAGTTGGAGGGCCAACCAAGTCAAGTCTGTGGAAGAGGCTGACAAGGTACTATGAATCAAAAGTTGTTAGGGCGTCCCACAGGTGACCGCTGAGGGAGACTGGGTAGAAGAGGGGTCCAGACTGCAACGGATTAAGTCATAGGGTCTGTGAAGGTGACTCTTTCTTAGGATGCTTGAGAGGGAGCATGGAATGAAGGGAAAGGTGGGAGAACCAGATTTATCCAAAGGCAGAGGCAGGGGAGGACTACAGGGGCAAAGGAGGACAGAAGTCTATTGAGCTGCAGGACAGCACTGTCCACAATGGCAGCCGCCAGCTGCACGCAGCTATGAGCACTTGAAATGTGAATAGTCTGAACTGTGGTGTGCTGTAAGTGTAAATACACATCAGAGTTTGAAATAATTTTTAATTACTTGTTTAAATGATATACTAGAGATACTGGGTGAAGTAAAAATACACTATTAAAATTAATTTCACCCGTTAAAAATTTTTTTAATTAATTAATTATTTGCTGCGTTGGGTCTTCGTTGCTGTGCGCAGGCTTTCTCTAGTTGCAGCAAGCAGGGGCTACTCTTCGTTTGCGATGCGTGGGCTTCTCACTGCAGTGGCTTCTCTTGTTGCGGAGCACGGGCTCTAGGCGCGCAGGCTTCAGTAGTTGTGGCACATGGGCTCAGTAGTTGTGGCTTGCGGACTCTAGAGTGCAGGCTCAGTAGTTGTGATGCACGGGCTTATTTGCTCCGCGGCATGTGGGATCTTCCCGGATCAGGGCTTGAACCCGTGTCCCCTGCACTGGCAAGCGGATTCTTAAACACTGCGCCACCAGGGAAGTCTAAATTTCACCCATTTTAAAAAACTTTTTTGGCTACAGGAAAAGTTAAAATTATGTATGTAGCTCTCATTATATTTCTGTTGGACAGCACAGCTGTAGAACAAAGGGGAGGCAAAGCAAGAGGGACTGGGAACACGGTAGACATGGGACAGACCACAAGCTGATTTGCACATTATCAAACTGCTGTTTTTGAAAACCTGACGCTCAGTGAATTGACCTGAGCCCCACCTTTGGGCCACAGAGGGACTGGCCTCCCTCCCTGCCCTTTAGGGGGTCATTTTCCAAAGACTCAGATTCTTTCATCTACTAGGCTCAGAGCAGACTTCAGATGGTGTGCCCCAAGACAGCCACTCTCTCTGGCTTTTGGGAGCATGAAACGTGCAGGAGAAAAGGGACAGGGGTCTCTGGGCACTGAGGCTCAACCATAAGATCCCAAGGGACCAGAAAGTCTCTCACGGGGGGCTCAGGTATAGACTGAGGTATTAAGACTGTATTAAGACAGGATGTCAACGTTTCTAGCATGTCATGAAACTTGGGGGCTTTGGGAAAGTATATGAATTTAAAACCATGGGGAGAAGGGGCAGCCCGAGAGCAATGAACAAATGTCTGGAAGCAGCACAGTGTAAAGAAAGTACTAGGGACTTAGGAGGCTAAGTTCTCATCCTGGATTTGCCACAGGAAAAAAAATAGCACTTTGGGGGCTTCCCTGGTGGCGCAGTGGTTGAGAGTCCGCCTGCGGATGCAGGGGACACGGGTTCGTGCCCCGGTCCGGGAAGATCCCACATGCCGCGGAGTGACTGGGCCCATGAGCCATGGCCGCTGAGCCTGCGCGTCCGGAGCCTGTGCTCCGCAACGGGAGAGGCCACAGCAGTGAGAGGCCCGCGTACTGCAAAAAAAAAAAAAAAAAAAAAATAGCACTTTGGCTCTAAGCAAGTCACTTTTCCTCTATGGGCCTCAGCTTCCTCATCTATAAAACCAGAGAGGCAGTGGGTGATGGCCAAGGTCTCTGCCACCTGGGACAGTCCATGGAGTCCATGGAGTCTCTGCCACCTGGGACAGTCTAGGGCTCTGGCAGCGCAACCATCCTGAGCACACCACTATGAATGGAGACACCACTTACAGGGTTTTCTGGGAAATCTGATTTCAAATATTCTGTCCCATGTTCTTCTGAAATGCAATAAAATGCCCAACATTTCAGCGTATAAGCTGCAGCTTCAAGACAGCTGGTCACACCTGGAAGTCATTCAAAAGTCTCCCATCTGATCCATGCTGAATCTGTGGGGAATCCCAGAGGAAGCCGGAGTCCTTCAGAACCTATGCCAGGCAACGACCCCCCCTCACGCACCCCCAAGGTGTGGGAATCACACGTACCAAGCAGTGTGGAAATGCAGATACGTTCCCACACAAACCAAAGCTATGAGTTGGGGCAGAGGGGTCGGGGGTGATGGACAGTCTAGCTCAGTGGGAGTGCCTTGGTAAGGCTTTCTAGAGAAGCTGGATGGGGCTTCGCCACCCATAAACTGCTTCCCATGCAGTTCTCTGACCTCTGCGGTAAGGGAGAGTTTGCTCTGTGGCCTGGCAAGAAGTTTTTGTGGGCTAGAAGTTTATTTATAATCTGAGTGCAAATGAAGTTTCTCTCCTCCATCCTGGAGAACAATTATCCAGCCCCACCTCCCCAGGTTCCTCCACCCTCAGCATCCTCCTCCCCCTTCCAGGAAAATCAGACAAGACTTCATTGTTCTAGGTGAGCAGTGGTGACAGCTGAGGATGATGCTGGGCTGTGTAGGTGGAGGGAAGGGGCTGACAAAATGCTGGAATCAGATCCCGCGGGAGAGAAAAGAGCAGCCCCTCCCCAAACACTGAATTCGGCTTTCCACCCTACACAGGTGAAGCACGGCTTTCCCTTGTGCCTTCCCTACCCACACCTCCTCCCTCCCTCCAGTCCTCACCTCCAGGGGCCCACTTTAGGTCTGCTGAATTTGGAAGGAAAAAAGAAACACTAAAGAGAAAGTGAAATTGCCACCAAGCTGCTTACCTAACCTCTACTTGAGTGCAGAACATGTATGGGGCTGTGTCTGTCTGTATGGCAGGCTTGGGCACCCTGTGAATGACCCAGGATGGAGGGTCACCCTGCAGCTGCTCGGGACAAGGCGGGCTTGCCCAGCTCCGTCAGGTACCACAGCAGGGATTCAGGGGGCTCCAGACGTTACCCCAGAGGTTGCCTGGAGAGAGAGGCAAGGAGATACCATGGAAAGAGTGCTTTGCTGGGAGTCAGGGGACCCGGACTGACCTTTGCTGGCCTTGTGACTTTGGGTAAATCACATAACCTCCGGAGCTAGCTCTGAAATGGAGCTATGGATGCCTGCTGATTTTACCAATGCAAACACATTACAGGTGTAAAGCAATGCAAGTTGGTCTAGCAATGCCCTGAGTGGCTGGGAGGGGTGAGAACTAGATAAAAGCCCTCCAGGGGCTGGCCATGCCTCCTTCTGCTCACTAGTCCACTGCTGCTTCTGCTCCTCATCCTCCAGGACAGGCTGATACATATCAGGCACCAATAAACACTTATTAAATGAATAAATGGATGAAAAGGACACTGAGGGCTACAGGGTACTTTCAAGGCCTTGAATATTCCAGCTCACGTCAGAAGACAGTCCAGACCCCCAGCCATCTTTGCCTCTGACACTGAGCACCAAGCACAAGGCAGGAGAGGGGGTTACAGGACCCCATCCATGGGAATTCAAAGGCCTGAGTTAGAATTAAATAAAACACAGAGGAGGCCAAGAAAGATGGACAAATGAAGGTGGCACTAACTGCCGTGGCCGCTAAGGGCTTGGAGATGGTTTCTACCAGACAGATGAGCCAGGAGGCAAGTCTATGTGTCCCTGTGAGTGGGTACACAGCTCTGTTGGGCTGGGACCTGGGAGACCCAGGTGTGGTCTTGGTGGGTCCCTGACTGGCTGGCTGGCTTTGAGCAGATCACTGGGAAATCCCTGGAGGCTGGACCTGGGAGGAGAAATGAGATAATGTGGAAACGAGGCTTGTGAAAAGGCTTGATGAACAGTAAGGACCTGGATTACTGCAGGGCCTGCCCTTCTCCTCATAGGCTGGGCTGCCTCAGCAAGTCTGCTGGGTCCCATGAGGTTTCTTTTTATGTAAAACAGGAGAACACGACCCCACATCTCTCAGCTGCTTCACAAGGGCCCTGACATCCTAGGACTCGGGAGGCCTTCTCTGTGATGTGACTCAGCCTCCCAGAGAGAAAACCAAGAGTTGGCCCCGGTCGCCACTTACTCCCAGCTGTCCTGCTAACGAGAGGTAGGAAGGTTGACCGGGGCTGGCACTGAGACTAAGAGCCCAATTCTTGGGATGAAAGAGTTAAAAAGAGTTAAGTCTTCTTCCTCACAAGACATGACCTGAGTGCCAAAGGGTGAGCCATTAAACTCAACCATTACTGATGCAAGTCTATAAAAAGCGCCTAGTGGTAAGAGTGCAGCAAATGTTCATTTGCAAACTGACCCCCCAGAAACGTACTTTCAGCTCGAGGGCCATCTGATGGACTATAGATTATCACACTACCACCTCCCACCATGTCCCTTTAGAGTAGATAATTAGGATTAACCTTTTTACTTAAAAAATAATTTTACATTTGCAACAACATGGATGGACCTAGAGACTGTCATACTGAGTGAAGTAAGTCCCACAGAGAAAGACAAATATCATATGATAGTGCTTATATGTGAAATCTAAACAAATGGTACAAATGAACTTATTTACAAAACAGAAATAGAGTCACAGATGTAGAAAACAAACTTATGGTTACCAGGGGGAAAAGGGCAGGGGGAGAGAGAAATTGGGAGACTGGGATTGACATATACACACCACTATATATAAAATAGGTAACTAATAAGGACCTACTGTATAGCACAGGGAACTCGTCTCAGTACTCTGTAATGACCTATATAGGAGAATAATCTAAAAAAGAATAGATATATGTATACGTATAACTGATTCACTTTGTTGTACAGCATAAACTACCACAACATTGTAAATCAACTATACTCCAATAAGAATTGAAAAAAAATAGTAATTTTAAGGGCCATGACAGAGACTGTTAGTTGTCCACCTAAATTCATTCCCCCTTCTTCCAAAACATTACACCGTAGCTGGACACATGGCTGCCCAGCTAGCGTATTTTTCAGCCAACGTTGCAGCTAGGTGTGGTCATGTGACTATGTTCAGGTCAAAGGGATGTGAACAGAAGTGATGTGTGCAACTTCTATGCCATCTCCCTCTCCATCATCAGACAAGTCCCTTGCCCTACCTGGACCAGCACCTTTTTTCACTTTCTTCTAGGCTGGAACATGGATAGCCCCCAAATGCAGCTTTGACGATATAGATGAGAATAATGGCCTTGTGGGTGGTGGAGCAACCTCATGGGACCAGACCAGGTCACTTTGGGACTACTACCTGAGAAAGGAAGAAACTCTCATCTTCTGAAAGTGACTGTATCTTGGTGTCTCTCTGTTACACTAACATGCCTGCAAACGGCAGAGGTCCATAGATTGGAGCGTCCAATGACAGCCTGATCCCATCCTTCCCGCTCCTCTCCCATCACCTCCTCCAGTGCAGAAGGGAGAAACCACAACATGCAGAGCACAGAAGATGAGGGAAGGCAGGATGGCATTGGAGGTGCGAAAATGGGAAGCCCACTTCAAAAACAGTGGAAGGTTTCCGAGGCAGTGGTCCTGACAAGAACTGGGCCTGAGCCCAGAAACCAGACCAGAGACAAAGCAGACAGACTGGCTGGATTCTCAAGGGCAGGAGGAAGTAGAGTGGCTGTACTCCACAAGGTGGGAAACGGACGCCCAGAGGAAAGAAGGAACGGGCTCTGCATTATCTCAAGGAGATGAAGCATGGTGTGGGAAAGAACATGGCACCTGGTATCAGAAGACCTCGGTTCAGGTCCTGCCTCAGTTACTTATGAGATGAGTGGTGCGGACTGAGTCATTTCACCTTAGAAAGCCTCAGATTCTTCTCCTAGAAAATAGGGAGATACTATCTACTTCTCAAGGACTATTGATAAACTAAATAGGGTAATAATATAAAATGTCAGAAAAGCAGTTATTCTCCCACTGCCTACCTGGTTTAGTTATAGTGAAAGCGAGAAACTGAGAACCGCAACCAATCTATGCCCAGTCCCAGCATGAGGAGTGGAGTGGGGAGGATAAGAACATAGATCAGTATTTGTCGGGCGTCTCGAAGCACCAGGAATGGGGCTGGGAGTGTTTCTCAGAGCATCTCCCAGGGAAAGGGACACGTGGCCAACCGCCCGAGAGTTCTAGTCTGGAGCCTCAGGACCTTGTGCACAGGCAGCCTGGCTTCTCTCACCCATGCTTGGAGGACCAGGCAAGGGCTAGGACAAGCCTGTCACTCCCACAGCCCTGGGGGCAGAGGCCTCCAAAGATGAGAGGAGCTGGAGAAGGGAGCTCCTCTCCTCTGTCCAGTGGCCACTGCAGGCTCTAGCCTGGCGACGACAGGCCTTGACTGGGAGTGAAAGCAAAGACCAAAGCTTCTCTTCTCAGGGGGCTCTCAGCAAACTGTCAGGCATGCACCAGCAGAGGCGTCTGAACCTTAGCTTCCTGCCTGATGGTCACTCGGCATTTCCACACAGTGAAGCACAGGAAGGCAAAAGGTGCCTGAGGGCCTCACCTCGGGAGCAGCGGGGCCTTGGGCTGCTCCTCAGCCAGATTTGGAGAAGAATGAGGGATTTTTGAAAAGGTGGGGCAGCGAAGTCTCTGAGGTCTGTAGTGAGACTAGAAAGAGGGCCTGGGACCCCTGGCCCGGTGGTTCCCTTCTCATCTTTGAGCCCTTTTTCCTCCTTCTCTTCTAATTTTATTTTATTTTTTTAAATTAAAATACAGTTGATTTACCATGCTGTGCCAACCTCTGCTGTACAGCAAAGTGACTCAGTTATACACACGTAGACATTCTTTTCCTCCTTCCCTTCTACAATCCAAGCTCTTTTCTTTCTTCAAAAAATTAGTTGAGTTGGTGGAGAAAAGTGCACTCAAGCTCAGCCCTCTCCCGGTCCTGGGGGTCCCTGATACCCCAGCACCACCATCGGATAACCATCCTGCAGACTTTGCCTCTCTGTCCTGGGGTGCGTCCAGGAGCCTTGAAAGGTGAGCTACCATGCCAGCCCAACGCCTCTTCTTTTGCCTCGGTTTACCCCCATGCTCCCTGCTAGAATACCAAGCCTTCTCGGTCCCACCTGCTCACACCTACTCCAGCTCCAGCCCCGTCATGGCCGGTCCTCCTCACCTCTCCCCGAAGACTGGGCAGCAGTACTCTGCTCTGCCCTCCAGAACACAGGCAGAGAGGGCATTTCCCAGGAACACCGCGGGACCCGGAAAAGCATCGCGATGCCCTGTGGGGCAGGATACCAACCCCCGAATGGTACTCCCATTCTGAGAGGGCCCCGGGTGAGAGGAGCCAGGAGAGCCCTTTCTCCTCTTCATCTGGGGGGAAGCCGAGTCCTTCCCAGGGCTCAGAGGTGGATGGAGAGAGCCCGAGTCCTCGGAAAGGATTCTGGAGTGGAACCTGAGCCAGCAATAGCAGATGCTCTCCATTCCCCGGCCACGTGCATGTGCCTGGAGTGACAGAGCGTGAGAACAAGAGAGGAGAGGAACATAGCAGCCTGCCTCCCCACCAACACCACTCCCCCCGCTGCCCTGCCCCACACCAGCAGTGAGGGCAGGAAAGCCCAACCAGGCTCGTGTCTGGAAACACAGCCATGTGACAGTCCCCTGTGGCTCAATGTCTGCACCAAGGGAGCTGCCGTAGTAAGGTAGCCTAGGGCGCACCCTATCCGAAGCAAAGGGCCACTCCCCTAATAAATCAGCTTTGCAAGTCTGGATGTTTGTCAACTGCGCTCTCTTAAAAAGGGCCACAGCTACAGCAGAAAGCAGAGTCTGGCAAAGCTACCTTGGACCCCAAGCAGCCTGAACCCTGATAAGCAGAGGCTGGGGCAGAGGTGCTCAGAAAGGTGGACACTGCACCACTCGGCCTCCTGTTCTCTCCTGGTCAGCTCAGGTGCTCATCCACTGTGGGAATTATCCACAGCAGATTACTAGCCAGGGTCAGCCAGGCTGCTCTCTGGGCACAGGGACCATATCTTGCAGAGCCTCAGCACCCCACACTGTGCTTAGCATGCTACAGGTACTTGATAAATGCTGGGTGAGCAGGAGAATGGGAAAACATGTCAAGGAATGACTGGCTTGTCCTCACCACAGCCATTTCCAGCCAGCGATATGTACACAAGGAATACAGACTGATCTGACCTCAGCATGAGCCCAAAATAATTAAGAGAGGAAGTCTGCTACAAATCATCCAGTGCATTCCAAACTATCAAATGCATTTAGAAATCCTCTGCTGTTTGGTATTATCCATGCCTCTGGCTTCCTAGCTTAATGGATCTAACTGGATGAACACTCAGAGGGACAGAGGGCTCTCTTGGAGCCGACCAGCCTCAGCTGGGCTGCTCCAGCAGCCAGACTGGGACTGGGAGAATGAGGGCCGAGGGGGCACAAGATCTCCCTACCCCAACCCCATGGTCTTACAGCAGTGACCCCCCTGCCCTGAAGGGCCCTGGGGAAGGAGTCGGGGCAGGAGTCCTGGTGAGCACCTCAAGTGCTAGCACAAGCCAAGTAAGCTAAATTGCCCTGTCAAAACAAAACACTGCAGGCACTTGCAGGGCTGGTCCCTGCTTTCATCTCTGCCACTTGTTGAGCTGTGGAATTTGGCCAAGAAGCCAAGAGCCCCCAGGTAACAAGGGATCAGGGCTGAGGGAATACAGGACCTGGGCTCTAGTCCAATCCCATTTCATCTGCATGGTCACTTGGGAACTTTAGGATACATTTCTTGACCTTTTGGCTCCTATCAAATCAGGATAGGACTTCCCTATATTTGATGGACAAGTCATTATGGTCAACTCCCAACTCTCCACATTAGGGGAGTCAAATCAGTACGTGGCTGGCCCCATGAGACAGGCTGGAGACATTCAAGATGTGGCCCCTGCCTTCAAGGTGCTCACAGTTAGGTGGATGACACGGGAGAAACCACAGGAATAGATGATAGAGAGCAAGATGGCTGGGTTTAGACTGCAAACACCTCTGTGGGCCACAGAGGCCAAGACAGGCTTCAGGGAGGGGGCGAGGTTTGGGTGGGGAGCTGACTAGGGTTTGGATCGGGAGGGGAAATTTTCAGATGAAAGTGACAGCCCTGGAAAAATCCTGGCATGGCTGGGGTGGTGAAGAGACTGCCCAGAAGGATCAGAGAGTGACTGGTGATAATGCTGCACCCAGCTGTGGCCCAGGTGTGAACCAAGGTCTACCAGGATGGAAAGCTTGTCTTGGGATCACAAGCAATAAGGAGGCACTGAAGGTTGGTGGGGGAGGGGGGAGTTTCATGATGAAATGATTTTTAATAGCAACTACTGTCTATTGAATGACTACAATGTGCAGATATAACCTCCTATAATCCTCAGGACAATCCTATGAGGTGGATGCAATTAGAATTCCCATTTTACGGACAAGGAGACTTGTGAGGCATGGCGAAGTTAAGCAACGTGCTCAAGTCCACACAGCTAGGACGTGGCTAACCGCTATGCTACCTGGCCCCCAAGAAGGAAGAATACATTGTCGGCAGTTGCAAAGAGGCATGGAGATGGCAAAAGGGAGGAGCCACAGCATCCACTGGGAACCTGGGTCTGCAGGCCAGGAATACTGTTACGTTAGGGAGATGAGGATAGGGGTGGGGCTGGAGAGGAGAGCTGAATCCAGGAGAGTCCATGAGGAAAGTATTGACAAAATTTGGGACAAACCCATACCAAGCCTCAGGGAGACTCAACTGTTTAGGGGACCCTTGACAGGAATGGAAAAGTTGAGAAAGGCACCAAGTATGGGGCAGATGATGGGTTCAGTCTGAAGAGTTGTGAGTTGTCCACAGAGTGGACGCTCCCTGTCTCTCTCCTCGTTGAGTTCTTCTCCCACATAGCCTAACCTTCACCTACAGCCCAGGTTTTCACAAGTTACCCTCCAGGGGACTGAAGCTCCCACCTTCCCTCATCCCTTCCACAGGCCCCATCTCAATGACACGTCCACCACTACCAGAGTCCCTTCTCCAGGGAAGCACATCTATTCCCGGGGGAAATGGACAGGATCTGGTTAGTGTCTGTTCACTGCCACAGAGTCCAAAGTGGGGGACTTATTACTTCCAAGGCTGTGCGTGTGAAAGTATGCACGCATGTGTCAAGATCCTGCAGATATAAACAGCTCTGCCTCCAAGAAGGAAGCACATTCTCATTTTTCCTCAGTGGACGACAAACAGAGATAAACCAGGCACTGAGCTTTCCCAGGTCCTGCTGCCGGTAACCTCAGCCAAGAGGGCTCTGCATAGGGTGTCCTTCCTGAAGACTCTGGGCCCTGACAGTCAAGTGTCAAGGCATCACCCCAACAACCAGCCTACCCCACTCTGGGCTCAGCCACCCATCTGGGACAGGCCACTCTGTTCCCAGGTTTCAGAGAAATCTGGAGAGTGAAAGATATTTACAACCCAAGGTCAGCAGGCGCCATCTTGCTTTCTTGAGAAAGAATGTCTGCAGCTAAGAGTTTGCCCCAAAAATGCATGAGGGGTCAGAGGGACATGAGGCTTCTGGCAGGCCAGCCATTCTAAGAGCTGGTTTCATCCTTCAGTGTTGACTGAGGGGTCCCTGTGTGCCGGGCACTCTGGTATCTGGGGAAGCTGGACAGGGCACTCACACAGCAGGGGATAGCTGGGAGGCTGGGAGGGTGACTTCAAAGGCCTTGTTTAACCCCGAGAAGCGAACACCTTGCTCACCTGTCCACATCAGCGTCTGTCCTGGCGATTCTTAGGCACACACAGTGAGGAAGCCTAGCAGAGCCCCACAGCTGGGCTCCATGCAAGCCTTCAGAGTGGTGGTGGGAGTCATGATGGCGATAGTGATACGGGGGTTTTAAGCCAAAAGTTGAGTTCCTTCATGGTTGTTTGGGGGCATGTGTGCAGCAGACCTGGAATTCCTCAATCTGCCTGCTCTCTAGGGCAAGGGGCTACAGTGGGGTAAGGGGAGACTCAAGGGCTGCTTGGCAGTTCTGCTGGTCTCAGCAGGACTGTGGCTAAGGTGGTCTTTGGTTTGGGGACCCACAGGATAGAAGAGCAAGGAAATGCCAAGAGTGTGGCACAGGTGGTCACAGTTAAGCTAAGGGGTCCAGGGGCAGGCTCTGGACCTTGGCACTTCCATAAGAGAAATCAGAATTTCTTCTGAGGACTGTAAGTTCTTTCTGCCTGGGGTTTCCCAGTCCAGGCTATATGTTTTTGAGAAATGTCTCATTAGGAGGAGGGGACACTTGTTCCTAGAGGCCTTTCCTCTACTCGAGGCCTCAGGACGTAACCTGCTAAGTGAAAATCACGACCAGCCCATAGCCAGTCTGCCCACTATTTGGATGCCCAGGGAGGTCTAAAATAGGTAACAATGGGGACTCCCCTAGTGGTCCAGTGGTTAGGACTCGGCGGGGCCCAGGTTCAATCCCCGGTTGGGGGACTAAGATCCCGCAAGCCACGTAGTGCAGCAAAAAAATAAAAAACAAAAAAATAAGTAACAATAAACCCCTCATCCTTAGCTCCAGAGCAGAGGGGGCCGGGTGAGCTAAGAGGATGAGGAGAGGCTGGAAAAGAGAGGTCTGGGCAGGCAGGAGGGAGGAACCAGCACCAAGCCCTCAGCAAGGAAAGGTCAGGAAGAAGTTTCACTGAAATATTCCCAAAGCCTAATTTTAGACAATAGTTCCTTTCTCCACCAGCATTCTTCGCAGAATTAGGATCTGCTTCTGGTGAATTCCCGTCATTCCCTGGGGAAGTTTCATCCTCTGGTGTTTCAAGCATGGAACACATCTAATCTGTGCTGAGGTAGTCCAGGGTGAGATGTGCACCAGCAAGAAGCAGGCAACCTTGGACCGAAGGTTCTAAAATCTAAAATCTAAAATCATATGCATGTTCCACCCTCCACACATACACCTGTCCACCTGCAGCTGATGAGGGCAGAACAGACAAGAACTGGAGTTGTACACAGCAGCCAAGGTGATCTTTTCAAAACACAAATTTGATCGTGTAAACTACACATCCTCGCCCACTTCAAACTTTGATAACTTCCAAGTCTCTTGGAATAAAATCCAATCTCCTAACTCAGCTCCCTGGGCTCATGTCATCTGCCTCCTTCTGCATCTCCAGCCTCATCTCACATCACCTCTTGCTATCACTACCGTAAGTTCAATTCCACTCCATCTGGCCACAGGGCTTCTGCATATGCTGGTCCCTCTCCCAAGAAAACACCATTCCCACCCCTCTCTACCTAGTTACCTCCTAGTCTTCTTTTAGTTTTTAAAATATTCATTTATTTATTTATTTGTTTTGGCTGTGCCGGCTCTTAGTCGTGGCACATGGGATCTTTGCTGCGGCACGCCAGCTCTTAGTTGCAGCACGCCGGCTCTTAGTTGCGGCATGTGGGCTTCTTGGTTGTGGCACGCAGATTTCTTAGTTGCAGCATGTGGACTCCTTAGTTGCAGCACGCATGAGGGATCTGGTTCCCCAACTAGGGATCGAACCCAGGCCCCTGCATTGGGAGCTCGGAGTCTTACCTACTGGACCACCGGGGAAGTTCCCCCTCCTACTCTTCTTTTAGACCGCAGCCAAATATCCAATTCCTCTGAAAAGCCTTTTCTGACCTCCCAAAGTGACGTCCCCCTAACAGCTACCAAAGCCCATGTCTCTCTCCCTTTTGTGTTGAGTACGGCTGGAATTTTACCATTACCAGTGTGATTTCCCATCAGTGTACAACTTCCCCACTAGAGTGAGAGCCCCATAAGGGTAGGACCTGTCTGCTCACCAGCAAAACATCAGCACCTAGCATGGTGCCCGGCATGTAATAAATGTTCAAGAAACTTTGCATGAATGAATGAGTGGATGAATGAATGAATGGACAAGAAAATCAAATCACTTACGAGCTGGGCATTCTCCAAAGCTAGAGCCATCCATAATTCCACCTGAGAATAAAGCTGAGAAAAAGCTTGGGCATAGCAGCCACCTGCCCTGCCTTTTCACCCTGAGCCCAGGAAACCTTTCTTCTCCAGCATGTTTACTCAACTCTGATCTTCAGAGCCTCTCCAAATTTCAGACCCTGAGAGGGCTTGACGCTCTACTTTTTCAGATGAGGAGATGGGTTCAGTGCCTCAGATCACGCTTTCAGGCAGCAGGACAGCAGGACTACATCAGGCCCCTTGATTCTAATATGCTGCTCTGTTAGTCAGAACAGGCAAGGCTATGCTACAGGAACAAATACACCCCGGCAACTCCAGCACTTAGCTCCGTACAAGTTGAGTTCTGGCTCATAAAAAATGTGATACAGGCCACATTTGGACCATGTGGAAGGTCCATGTCAGGTCCCTGTGGAAGGGGCGAAGAGAAGGCACTGGGTATTTTCAAAGACCAGGCCTGGAGGTGGTACACATCAAGCTGTACGTGGCTTTCGCCCACATTCCACTGGCTACCACTCAGTCACGTCGCCCCAAATTAATTGTGAGGGAGGCTCAGGAACACAGTCTTCCCAAGTACCCACAAAAAGAGAATGATGTGGAGAGCACATCTCCACACTGCTGTGGGGCCCTAACTAGGGCGAATTCTGTCCAGAGTCCTGAAGAGTCCTGCAGCCTCCACTGACCTAGTGGCCCCATGTTCCTGCTGGGAGGACAAAGCTTCCTTTCCCAAGATGACATGCTGACTAGGAGCCCCATTTCCCAGAGCACAGAGCCCCAGGCAGAGATCAGCCTGGGAGTTGCGAGGGAAGGACTGAGGGGGTAGGGAGACCACGCCTTCCTGCTCCAACCACCCTGACCTCACTCCTCAGAGGCTCCAGAAGGTCCAGCTGGTCCCATCCTGCAGGAAGGCAGCATGACCCTATCCTAGGGAAGCCCCACTACCATGTTGAAATGGAAGGCTCTTATCCCTGTCATCTGCCAGAGATGCCGAGGGCTGCTCTGATTGGCCAGATGTCTTTAGTTGTGTCTCTTCGTGCCTTTGTTTCCCCAAAGGTAAAATGGAGATGCTCAGCACCAACTCCACCCTATCCTCCACTAGCCGAGGGTTAGTGTGTGGATTCAAGAGGAGAGGGAGGAATGATGTTCAGATGAAAGTGACATCAGTTACTATAAACAGAGAAAGTCCTCTAAAGCTCCAAGGCAGCTCCTTCTCTTTGGCCATCCTCTGACTCTGCAAAAAGGCCCATGTTGTCAATGCCCTGTCCCACACTTTCATTTTCAGGGTACATGTCCCCGGTTTCCAGGAACTCAGGCTGAACTTCTCCAGGTGAAATGAATTCCTGGTACTGGCTATTGTCCTATGGTCCTTGGAAAGAGCATCAGGAGCAAATGTTTAGTTTCCTACATGCTTCACTCGCCCACCCTCTCACAGACAGGTTCCACCATCTCCGGCCAAGGGACACAGGACCACTTGTGGCACTTAACCGTAGTGCTTGGTCTTTTGCTGGCAGAAGTTCCGGTGTTGGAGGGAAGGGCTGATAGAGAGGACAAGGGGTGCGGTGGGGAATGTTCGAGACCCCCAGGAGGCTGAGCCTGGGGCACGCTTTGGCTCCCCTGGGTCGAGACCTCCCATCAGCTCCCCTCACAGAGGACTTCTGAGGCAATTCTCTCTGCCTGTTTGAAATAGCACTGAGTCTCTCCGCTCTGGGAGGGGGAGTCTTATGAGGTAAGAAAGGAACTGACACAGGGCAGGAGCGAGAGGCTGCAGGCCCACAGAGCAGGTGGGTTTGCAGGAACTTTGGGAGACTCCAGGACAGTAATTACTGCGGGGGGCGAGGCGGGAGGGTGGTGGCTTGGAAGTGGGGGCAATGGGAACGGGGCAGGTGGGGGGAGAAGGTGTGAGAAGAGAGTGGGCGAGGCAGACAATGGAGGCTGTCAGGAACAGCTCTGTGACAGCACAGAGTGTGGGAAGGGTGTGTGGGTGAGGGTAGGGTCGCCTCACGGGGGCTCAGAGACATGGCGGCTTTAGAGTGGGGCGGGGGGTGGGGCGGAGTGGCAACGGCGAAGTTGAGAAGCCCAGTCGGAGGCCCCAGGTCTCCGCCAACTTCGGATCAGACCTTGTCTGAACAGCAGAGAGATTCCGGGCTAAAAGCGTTACCAGAACTGCGTTTCTCCTTCCTACGTATCTCACCCCAGGTCTCTACAGCAACTTGAACAGATTATCCTAACTTTTGCAGAAGAGGAAACTGAGACTCAAAGGAGAAACCAACTCAAACCAAGGACACGCAGATAAAATATTAAATGCAGGGTGAGAATTCAAGTCCAGGTCCTTTTAGCCCAAAGGACACAGCCAGACATCTGGGTCTGAATTTCCTCTCCCATCAATAGGCCAGACTCTCCTAGTTAGGACTACTTCCCTAATTAGAAGAAATTAGGGGACTTCCCTTGCCTCTCTTCTCAGAAAGAGTGAATCCAGGCTTGAGTACATTTTGGTTTCCCAGGAAAAAATAAGCCAGAAAAGTCCCAGTTACAACGACCAATGCCTTGGTATAATTATCAACCACAAACATTTACAGAGAGCCATGTAAATGGGGAACAAGCTGAGTAGAGGTGGGTGGGAAAATGACTATACTACCCTCTGCCCTCAACAGGATTCTGGTCCTGTCAAGCAAAGCCAAGGTCTGAGCAGCATTTGGGGGATTGTGAATCATGGGCCCCAGAGTGGGGAGTGCAGTGAGAAGAGGTGAGACCTAGGTGAGCTTTGTCAGTTCACTTACCAACCAAAACCATGCACTGCAAACTGCCCCCCACCTGCCCTCTTTATAAACACGAGCACTGCTGGCTCCCTCTCTTGGAGTCAGGATGCCCCACAGGGGCTCGCCTCCCTAAAATTAGGGTGGGCACATACCCACAGTGCCAGGCATGGGGTCACCACCACGGGCCCTCCTCATATCCCATCCTTCCCCCATGAGAAGTGCAAACAGCATGGTGCCCCTCCCATGGTGCTTCACCTCTAGCCAAGGCAAGAACCTGACTGTGCCTCAGTCTTGTCTCCTGTGAAATGGGGACACCTTCTAGGTTAGCATGAGGATTAAATGAGTTACTGTATTATAAAGTGCTAACAGTGCTAATAAATGTAGCTCTCGTCCCACTCAGAGTAAAAGGAAGGGCCAAGTCGTGACAGTGGTCTTGAGGCCTTTCACAGTCTACACCCTTCTCCTTCCCTCACTGGCCAGGCACGTTCTAACCCCAGGGCCTTTGCTCTGGCTGTTACCTCTGCACAGGACACTCTTACCCCAGATATCTTTCCCCAAACAGAGGACCAAACATCCCTTTCAAGTCAGAAAAGTCCTCTAAAATCATACCTATCCCTTTGTCCCAAAGCTGGACTGCACTTAATCCAGCCTTTAAAAAGCATAGAGTGTTGGTGAGGATGTGGAGAAACTGCAACCCTTGTGTGTTGCTGGTGGGAATGTAAAATAGTGCAGCCTCTGTGGAAAAGAGTACGGCAGTTCCTCAAAAAATTAAACATAGAATTACCACCTGATCCAGCAATTCAACCTCTGGGTATATACCCCAAAAAATTGAAAGCAGGGACTCAAACAGGTATTTGTACACCCATGTTCACAGTGGCATTATTCACAATAGCCAAAAGGTGGAAACAACTCAAATGCCCATGGATGGATGAATGGATAAACAAAATGTGCTATACACATAATGTAATATTATTCAGCCTTAAAAAGGAATGAAATTCTGACACATGCTACAACATGGATGAACTCTGAGAACATTTCGCTAAGTGAACTAGGGCAGACACAGAAGTACAGGTATTGTCTGATTCAACTTACACGAGGTACCTAAAATCAGTAGAATTCATAAAGACAGAAAGTAGAATCATGGTTACCAGGGGCTGGAGAAGGGAGGAGTGGGGAGTTATTGTTTAACAGGCATATAGTTTCTGTTTAGTATAGAAAAAGGTATGGAAATGGAAGGGGGTGATGGCTGTACAACATGGTGAATGTGTTTAATGCCACTGAATTTTACACTTAAAAATGGTTAAAGTGACAAATTTTATGTTATTTATATTTTACCATGATATCAAAAAGTCGAGGAACAATCATGAGGTTAAAAGACTCAATTGCATATGGAACCATTCTGGACCTCACCCTCCCTCCTGACCCCCCGGCCTCCTCCACACCCACCCCAGGGTCTGATGCTGCTACCAGGTGACACTGACCATCATGCACAATGGGTGGCCAAGTGTTGCCCTGCCCTGGAGAGGGAAGGGGGTGCTCCCGGTCTGCTGCATCCCCTAGTGATACCCTGTGAGGGATGCTCAGGCACAGATATACACGGGAAGTCTCTTGCCGAGGAGATGGGGCTTTGTGAATGGGTGGAAAGTGCAAAGGGAAAGGCAGTCGCTGGTGAGGCGTCTGGGGGCCTTTGATTCTGCCTCCAGGACTGTGGGCTTCAGCAAAGCCAAGTCAGGGGCACGCATGGCCACAGTGTGTGACAGAAGGAAAGGAGGAGCCCTCCATCCCCTCCGCAGCCCAGCCTGCTGCTGCTGCAGGGATGTGAAGTGGGTCGGCGCGGCCCTTGCGCTCGGCAAGCTCTCAGGCCCACTCTCGGCTCCCCCTTTGGCTTTACCAGCCATCGGTCAAGGATGAGAGGGGAGAGACAGATTCTTTTGGTCTCCAGGGAAGTTTGCGATGCTCACACCTCTGCCCCAAAACCAGGGTGGGATGGGGCTGCCCAGCTGAGCTCCAGGCTCCCACCTTCTGGAGATGGACAAGCTCTTTAGGGAGAAGAAAGCCAGATGGAAAAGTGCCTGCCCACGGGGCTAATTTTAGGCTCCACAGCAGCAAGGACAGCTCCCTGTGCAAAGGCTCCTGTTAAAGTCAGCTAGGGAGGTTTACACTATGGGGCCACCCAGAAGGGCAAGAAAATACACACACACACACATGCACCCATGCACGTGCACATACAACCATGTACACGCACAGGCGCCTGTGCACATGCACGTGTGCACACGTACACCCTTCCTCCCCGTGGGCCTCATGAATTCTCCTTCCCGCCCTGTAAGAGGAAGAGAATCTGTCAATCCTTTACTCTCTGCAGTTCTGAACCCAGTAAGGCCCCAGTACATAGTATTAACCACATGACCATATGACTCCCGGGTCAGAGGTGGCTAGGTCCCAAGAAAAGACCCTGAGGGAGATTTAATAATAAACAGCCTTCAGACCGCAGCTGCAGATGGGACCAGCTGTCCCCTCTGAGAACAGAGCAGGACGGCTCAACAGTACATATTATCAAGGAATTTGGTTGGACTTGAAGATGAGCCGTCCAACCAAGGGAAATCTAAAACACTGAGTCACGGAGTCTGGTCCCGGAGCATGAGTGCATCACAGAAGGCTGCCTCTTCCCTTGGGCAGGGTCAAGTGTGGCCCACCTGTGGACGAGGGGTGGCGTAGATGGCCTTTGGAGCCCTTGACCACACCAGCTGTATCTGCGCCATCACTGGATGTGCCCTTTCCATACATTACCTCAGAGATGCTGAGAGCCTTGCCTCAGGGCACACAGTGCGTTAAGGGCCAGAGCCGGGACTTGAAGCCAGGTGTGTCCTTGTAAAGCCTGTCCACTGTCACACACACTGCCCTTTCTCTGACCCCAGAACCAAGCTCCAGGGGCCATTTAAATTCGCTGCCCAAGAAATTGCTCCTCCTTTGCCTCTTCCCTATTAAAGCCACAGGAACTGGCCCAAAGCCCGAGGGCACCTCTTCTCTCCCAACCTCCCGCTCTGGTGCTCAGCTCTGTGACAATCTGTGAGCCCCAACTTTTCTAATTTGAGGAGCATAGTGGGCACCAGTAACCATCTTGCCCTCCCTGCTGCTCCTAAAGCCACCACTCCTTCTGTGACCCTCAGCTCAGAAGAAGGAGTGGACAATAGGACTTCAGGGACGCAGCCACCGAGTGCAGGACCAGCCCTTCGGTCTCCTTGAAGTCCCTGGGACCCCGCCCCCTTCTCCAAGTCATAATATTTACAGGGAACACTGCAAAGCCAGCCAGCCAGCAGCTCCCCTGGCTGGCAACTTACGGCAAACAGCAGATGCCTCTGAACAACGTGAACACAGGTCCCTCTCCTTATACTCCGCACCCCACCACAGCCCCGGTAAACAAACAAACAAGCAAGACGCTGGAGCCAAGCTAGCTGCCCCTCCCACAGAGGTCACCCTGGAGCCTGTGTCGCACTCCACTCGAGAGCACGTCCTTCTAGGGGCAAAAAATGTCCATCGCAGACGTACACACACACACACACACACACTCACGACCGGGGTTATAATCTGTGTGTGTGTGTGTGTGTGTGTGTGTGTGAGAGAGAGAGAGAGAGAGAGAGAGAGAGAGAGAGAGAGAGAGGCAGGGGTGGGGGAGCAGTGGAGAAAGGAGAGGGAATGTCAATAGAGCCAAAAGGCTTATTTTATTAAAACCTTTTATAAATAAGTCCCACTTAGCCCCAGCCCGACATGCAGTGTCAGTGCCAGAAATCATGACTCCTCTACTTTCTGGAGACCTAGCTGGTGAGACAGAGGTGTGCACGGGGTGGGAGGGGAGACCTGCCAGCGTTCTGTCAGAACCCTGAGTTCCAGAGAGAAGGACGCCCACAGGATCCCAACTCGCACCCCAGCTTCTCAGCTTCCCGCCACACTGCCCGTGATGCCCCAGTCTGCCTGGGGTGCCCTCTGGATGGAACTGAAGAGCTCCCAGAGCAGGCCTGTCTTCCATTCAGGAGGCCCTCTGTTCTGATTTGCCCAGGACAGTCCTGGTTTATGCCTGATGTTCTGGAGCAATTATTCACAGTGCTCCCTCCCCTTTAACTGCCAAAAGGGTCCTGGTTTTGATGCTAAATTATATGGACACCATACTCTCACTCCCCACGCACAGCTCCTGAGCCCTGGGCCTAAATCTGCCCTTAAGGGGGGCACCCCACTGTCCTTGGGCAGTTCCAAGGACCTTTAAGAAATACCCCTGACCAGATTCCTTGATTTTCCAGGCTATAGAAACTTTCTTCCCACACTGCCTGCCAGCCACCCATGCCTGTGACTTCTAGAAGGGGCCCAGCTGGGCCTTCTCAACACCACATAAGTGACCGAAGGTCATAAGCCAGCAGAAAATGGAAAACGGCCACTCCAGAAGAGAGAAAGGAGGTGGCCAGAAGTATCACCCAGCACTGCTCATGGATACACTAGGATCCATGAGAAATCACTGTATCTTCAAGAAGAGAAACAGATACTCCCTCAAGCTCTAGTCTGTTTGTTCATTCATTCAACAAAAATTGATTAAACATCAACCAGGCTCAAGGCTGTGTCCTATAGTCAGTGGAACCAGAACCCACAAAATTAAAGTATATATACAACCTATAGAATTAGGATGGAGATACACACACATGTGCATATACAGATTTAGTTATTTGTGCTTGTGAGTTGTGAGCTATCCCAGGAATCTGAAAATCACTGGAATCAGGCTTTGACATGAATTAGGTGATTTTTTTTTCAATACTTTTACCTCCTTGATGATGTTTTAGCCCATATGATAGTACATTGTTATTCAAATGAGCCTGGATTCCGAGATCTCTTCTACATTCTCAGAAAATGCCTGGTTTTGAGGAAGCTAGCCAGGGGGGAAAAAATCAATTTGGCCAAATTTATCAATCTGGAAGTATGGATTAATTGCCCAGGATGTGACCAGCATGTAGGAGGCCGGGGGTAAACCAAATGCAAACATAAGGCGAGAATAAAAAAACATGCAAATCCAACAGCCTGCAGAGAGAAGCCTGAGGACAGCTGAGGAAGCCTGAGAGAAGCTGAGGAGGACATTGATCTCAGCCCAGCCCAGTCACAAATATGGGTCATTCAAACCAAGTGACATAGTAACCTCCTTTAAAAAGGTCTATTAGCAGATGCAAGAGAGAATTTATCTTCATACAACATTAATTAGACAAACATGTTCTGAGGCCAATGGCAGGCCAGGCACTCTGCTAGGGCTGGAGAAATCAGCAATAAATAAAGCCCAATCTCAGATCTTGAGACACACCTAGTCTAGGGGGAGAAAGATAAATAGAACCAGGAGGGCACAACAGCTGGGTGAGTGTGGTCAGAGAGGGGTCCCAAGGAAGGAAGGAAAAAGCCTAACCCTGCAACTTGGGGTATGGCCCAGGAAGGCTTCCTGGAGGAGGTAAAGTTTGACTTGGATTCTGGAATGCAGATGAGTAGTGGCTGAACAAGCAGCAGTTGGAGGGACTGAAAACCTTCCAAGAAAGCTTGGAGAGGGAGCTATGCATGGCAGGTGGGGGGGGAGGGGAGCCAACATGCAGAGCCAGAATGGCCCGGAAGTGATGTGCTCAGTCCTGAGTTATGGCAATGCAGCATTACAGCTGTGTGGAAGGTGCGCCAAAGAGGGAAAGAGCCAAGTCAGGGTACCCCGTTAAAAGGCTGTTGCAGTGGGTAGATGAGAGATGATGAGGGCTAAGCAGGGCAGGCTGGGAGGCGATGTGGGAGGTGGAGGAAGGGTGAGAGGGTTTTCAGAGTCACAACCATCAGCACCAGATGACCAGGTGAAAGTGGGAGGCAAGGAGAGGGAGTGGTCAAGGATGACTCCCAGTTTTCAACTGGGCACCAGGGGAGGGTGATGCCAGAAAACAAGATGCAGAAGAGAGGTAGAAGAGAAGCTGGCCTTGTCGGGGAAGTGGGGTGGATGCATCAGGCAATGCCACGATAGGTTTTTGAGGTACCCAGGGACAAACAGCCTGGGAGCAACAGACAGCTTGAAATCTGCGAGTGGATCTCCAGAGAAATCGGAGCCAAAGGGACAGATATGGGGGACAACTAACTGAATCACAGAGGTAGGCAAGATCAGCCAGAAGCGGGCCCACTGCAGAGTCTGGGAAACACCTCAGTGTTAAGGAGGAAGGAGAGGACCGGAGGCCCAGATAGGAGATGGAGTGAGAACCAGGAGTGTCAGGAAGGAGGCGGGGCCAGGTTGACGAGAGACAGGAGACCAGCAGCTGAGGGGCCTCGACCACGTGGTAGCCAGGAGACCCCAGTATGTGAAGCAAGGTCTTCCTTCATCGTGGGGGGGATTGCTGAGTTTAGGGAAAGCTACCCAGTTGAGAGGGCTGGTGGTGACAGAGAAGAGAGAGAACGTGAGAGGTGGAGGCCTGAAAGAGACTGAGGGTGGGTTTGATGCAGGAGAACCTGTGTCCTCACTCAGCATCTGAGGGAGCAGAGGCTGAATGACACTAGAAATGATGGAGAAAGAGCAGAACAGAGGCCAGGCCAGTGGAGGGAGCACCCTGGGCAGGAGAAGGTCAGGGCTGGCTCTGAGAGGCCGGGAAGGGCACCCAGGACGTAGTTGAGACAGAGAGGGACAGGGGTTGAGGGGTCCTCAGTGAGGCAGGAAGTTCTTCTGCAAACAATGAGAGCTTAATGGTGACACAGAATTGGAAGCCAGAGAGACAGTAGGGAGGGCTCCAGCTGGCCACTCTGGGGAGGAAGATATGGATAAAACTGTGAACCTCATTAGAAAATCCTTGCAAGAGGGGCCTCCCTGGTGGCGCAGTGGTTGAGAATCCGCCTGCCAATGCAGGGGACACGGGTTCGTGCCCCGGTCCAGGAAGATCCCACATGCCGTGGAGCGGCTGGGTCTGTGAGCCATGGCCGCTGAGCCTGCACATCCGGAGCCTGTGCTCCACCACGGGAGAGGTCACAACAGTGAGAGGCCCGCGTACCGCAAAAAATAATAATAATAATAAAAATAATTAAAAAAGAAAATCCTTGCAAGAAATTATGGCCCTGGAGGGGAAGGGAACTGGTTTAGAAAAATTAGGAACACAACTTAAAGAGTTTCCTCCAGGCTAAGATTTATAGTCTTGTCCCAAAATCTTTCAGTCCCTTTTCCCCAATACCAGTAGGGTCCTTTTGCACATGGAGAGTTTTCACAAAAGACAGTTAACTGGGGACTTCCCTGGTGGTGCAGTGGTTAAGAATCCGCCTGCCAATGCAGGTGACACGGGTTCAAGCCCTGGTCCAGGAAGATCCCACGTGCTGCGGAGCGACTAAGCCCGTGCGCCACAACTACTGAGCCTGCACTCTAGAGCCTGTGAGCCACAACTGCTGAGCCTGCAAGCCACAACTACTGAAGCCTGCGCGCCTAGAGCCCGTGCTCCGCAACAAGCCACTGCAATGAGAAGCCCACTCACCGCAACTAAGAGTAGCCCCCGCTCGCAGCAACTAGAGAAAGCCCACACAGAACAACGAAGACCCAACGCAGCCAAAAATAAAGAAAATTAAATCTTAAAAACAAACAAACAAACAAAGACAGCTAACCGCCCCCCCTGCTGCCCTCCCCCCACTCCCTGCACACCATAGCCGGGACTCTAGTCCAGCACAGGCCCACATCTGTTTCTTGCTCTTGGTGACGCCCCCAGCAGAGCACCACATGCAGAGAGGCATGTGACAAACAGATGAGAGGGACACTAACCCTGAGGTTAGAAAAACCTATAACTTTCCCCCTCGCTGACCACAGGGTCAATCAACTCTCCCAGAATAAGTGCTTCTCAGTCCGTGGCTCGGAGCAGGATAAACTCCAGCGTGAAGTGAATACGACCGGAACCTAATTGCATGGAGGGTACACAGATGTCCAAAATGGCCCGCGTCCTCCCTCAAGAGCAGGGTCAGGGTGGGGGAGTGTACAATGGGGGCAGAGCCAGGGGAGGGGCCTGGGGAGTCGTCCTACAGACGTCTGGACACTGGGACAGAGCAGGTGGCCCTAGGTGATGGGGGTGAGGGTGGCTGTAGATCCCTGGGCCATCAAGCTTCCAGCTTCAGTCTCAGGCTGGGAAGCTGGACAGACACTTTGAACCATCGGCTCAGAAAACTGAACCCGTCCCCTACTGCTCATCCCCAGCAGACACAGCTCACAGCCAAGCCTGACTTTTGTGCTGCTTGTAGAAAAAGGGGGAAGGAAGAGGGAGCTGGTGGTCCCTGAATGCTGTCATTGTGGCAGAAGCAGAGGAGCCTTCAGAATCTGCTTGACCACCCAGTTGGGCATCAGTCTAGTGCTTACTCGCGAGGTCTCCCACTGCATCTTCAAGCCTGTTTCCCCCGTGCATGCTGGTGGAATGGGCCATGGAGGGCCAGCCTCTCTGTGAGATCTGGTTAGCAGGGGCTCTACCTGAGGCTTGTATAGGTGGTCTTCAGGAGCCCAGGTCTCCCTAAAATGGTACATTTCCCTGCAGGGAGGGTTAATAGACTTCCTTAGATTTTTCCGAGGGGCTGAGACACAAAGGAGGATAAAAAGTTGCTTTACAGAATTAAGAGGTGCTGTGGGGTACGGAACGAGGGCTGGTCCTGGACTCCTGTGGACGTGGGTTAAGCACCCTCCTCATAATCCCCTGCTGGTCCTGGGCTCGCAGGGTGAGGCCACCCAGTCACAGCCTTGGAATGGACTTGTCCTGTTCCTTCTCTCCCCTTCACCTGCTCAGGACAGCAGGCTGGAGTCTGCATCCAGGAAGGTTCACTTCTGTGGTCTGTCCCCTAAAATCTCTACCTGAGAAGAGAGTATTTGTTCAACTTTCAACCCTGCTACAGAGACTTGGGGCGTGAAGGGGGCATTTCGAGCTGTCTCTCCTCCCTGGAATGACTTTGGAAAACCAGAAGCAAACACTAAAGCACTTTGCGCTGATCCAGCTGTGGGCAGGGTCCAGCGCACCTCCCATCCGGCCCTCCAGGGGCTTGGGGGCCGCCCAGTGCACCTGCACACGAGGACCAGCTGCCCAAACAGACTGGCCGGGGTGCACGGAAGCTTGAAGGATGTACAGGCACACTGATCCCTCCAGGTGGGTGAGATGGGAGGATATGGACGGGAAAAGAAGCGAAAGGATGTGGGTCTGAGATGAGAAAAGTGAGCTACATTCTCAGAATTTCAAAGCATGTGCCACCCCTGAGGCCACTGGGCCACTAAACTAGGCCAAACCCACCCTTCCCAGTCGGTTCGTGGGGCCACTGTGTGAGGACCACAGACTGTCTAAACACTTCCAGATGTCCTTGAGGGCCTTACAGGGGACAGCAAGTGCAGCTCAGACAAAACAAAGTGAAAGATCATCTCTTGGGAAAGAGAGGCTATAAATTAAAATTATGACTTCCCACCCAGGAGGGAGAGACCCCAGGGCTGAGGCCTGAGGGCGGAAGATGGGTATGTCCTTCCTGAGAGGAGGCAGCCTCCACCCAGCCCAGGAGGCTGAGAAGCAACAATGCCCCCGAACAACCCCACCGGGGCTATCCCTGGTCTCCTTCCTCCAGCCCAGCTCCCCTTCCCAAGGTCCAAAGGCCACGGGATGGAAGCACAACCGAAATAACCTCGCCCTGTGAAATGTGCTGAGCCATTTCCAGGGCCCAGGGCTCCTATTAACTCACAGGAGTGACACGGGCAGTCCTTCGGGCTTTGGTACAACCTCTCATTGCACAACTCCAGGGGGCGCCACTCAATGCAGATTATGTGTGAACAGCTCCCTCTGCAGCGACAGGGCTTTGCCCATAGCCCTGCAGGATAGCGGGTGGCCAGGTGCCCCTGCAGTCCCTGCCATGGCACCTCTGTCATCGTCAGTCCTGGCAGACCAGGACTCCGAGGCTAAGGGCAGGGCCACAGGCTTCCAGAGGCCTCAGAAGCGCAGCTGCTGACACAGGCCGCTGAAGGGCAGCCAGCTCCACCTCCTCCTCGGGTCTAATTTGCTTCACATGATTAAGAAAGATGCACTATGTAGGGGCAGGCATGGGGGAAGCAAGTTACAGAACAGAATATCCTGTATTATACTAATTTCAGTTTTAAATGATTAGAAGGAAGTATCAAAATGTGTAGAATTAAGGGTGATTTTCCATTTTCTCCTTTTTACTTTTTTTTAATCTTCCAGATTTCTTCAATGGATATATATAGCTTTTATGATCAGAGAAAGAAAGCTATGCATGCAGTAAAGATTTTATTCCTCAGAGAAACCTTGAGTGGAAAATTCTGTGAGTTCCAGGTAGGACAAAATCTGTCTGGTTTGTAGAAAGTCTGAGAAGCGGTGAAGACGGACTGGTGTCTGCAGGTATCACAGGTGAGGGCGTGTCCCTTGAGATTCTCATACACCACAGAGTTAGAGAGACCAAGAAACCATTTCCAACTCACTCAGCTTATGACTGGTTGCCCGAGTCCCAGAGGGCACGAGGCTGGCCTAAAGTCGGTTAGCCAGGAGGTAGCGGCCAAGCGGAGTCTGAACCCAGGCCTCTCAACTCCCAGGCAGAGAACATTGTTGTTACCCTGCTCTGCATCTCTGTCTCTGTTACACACACACACACACACACACACACACACACACACACACACACACACACACACACTGCCCTTACCTATCCCACTCCCCCAATAGAACAAGCTCTTTTTTCGTGTTTGTGGGAGGCCACCAGTCTCCCCCACCCCAGGTGGCTCAAGGGACATGTGACTCTAAATGCACTGGGTCTAGGCAATGGCACCCAGTAGGAAGACTCAGGACTTCAGTCCATGTAATCAGGCCACATACCAGGCAGACAAGCGAGTAGCCAGGCACAGAAATCCACACACCTTCTGCCTGAATCGCCCCCCACCCCACCGTACCGACACGGGCCTTGGTTCAAGCTGTTTCACTTAGAGCTGAGCTCTGCGGCTGTGGGCATGTTAGTCCTCTTCTCTGAAACCCCGTGTAAAATGAGGACAAGAACTTTTGCTCCTAGGGGCGTGGTATCACATGAGAACCAGATAACATGAGCAAAGTGCCCATTCGAGTTGGCCCGGCCAGGTGCTCACTAACTGGCAGCTACTGTTGTCATGAACTTGGGCCTTCTGCAGACCCACCTTCCACCCCATACCAGCCCCAGGCCCAGTCTGGCCCATTCCCAGTTCTCCCTTCTTCCCTCCAGCGCCAGCTGCTGAGGACCCTCAGGGACTATGTACAACAACAACAACTAATTTTAAGATAGTACATTTTAAATTTACTTTTCTAACTTTAAAAAGTACATACCTTGTCTTTATTCTCTTAATTTGATTAAAAAATATTTTTTTCTCACCCTAATCAGAAATAATAAAGGATGTTGCCTCCAATACTTAACCAATCAACTGTTTTCTGTTCCCTCTCAGGGACCTGACCATTTTTGAATGAATAAAAAGAATGCGTATTTATACTAGCCTTCTATAGCACAGCTGAGAACCCAGAAATAGCCAAAAGGATACCCTATATGGGACAAAACAAATGCACTTAGACTATGCACTCACTTTCATAAAGTTTACCCGTGAGTGATCATCTCAGGTTATCTCTAAGTACCTGATAACTGTTAGTTTCCACAAATTCTAATAATATAGTTGCCAAGCTCATGCAGCTTAGAAATAGCAAATTAGAAGTGGTGGTGGGATAGGGGTGGGAGAGGTGAAGAGCTGCTTGGGCAGGCGCTGTGATAACTTTGAGAAGTGACAAGTGACAGTCTATTAACCAAGGAAGAAGACAGAAAATAATTTTTTAAAGTATGAATAAGTTATCAAAAAACCCCAGTACTTGGACTATTTCATGTAGGAGCAAACATCCCTGCAACCCCCAAGCAGGTCTGCCCTGTATTATAGCAGAAGACAATAACTTACACAGTGATGGCTGGAGTTATCCAGAAAAGGTTACATCGTATCAGTGACTATTTAAGGAGTGGACAAAGTACATATTTTAGGAAGACTTCCATCAGAAATAGTTATAATAATAAATGCAGCATAAATACTTAATTATCCGGAAAAGCAGGCCACACGGAATGGTGTACTCCCCAAGGGTTTGGAGAAAAGGGGGTTACCGTGCCAACTTCATTTCTTAAGTGAATTGCCCCTCAGACTCTCCCCACTTTGAGCAGCCTTGTGTGATGAGCAGAGGGGCGCCCCAGCTATCAAGGCCATAACATAGACTACTCCCCACTCAAAGGGCCCATCCGGCCAGTGCCCAATGTCCAAGCGGAATCTCAGTCTATGCAACATCCCAAAACTGGGCTCCGCTGAGGCCCCAGGAGGGCCTACCGTACCCACGCTCCAACCCCAGTCTGCCTGCTCTCCCCGACCATGCCCACACACCCTCATGCTGCTGGCCGCGTTTGCCCACGGTGTTCCCTCACAGAGCCTGCCACTGCTCTCCCCATCAAAGTCCCACCTGCCCTGCAAATCCTCCTCACATGCCCTGGCCTGGGCCTCCCCTCGAGCTCCTTTCCATCCTGTGTTGACTGGCACTGCCTGCACACCCGCCTCCCCTGCTCGGCTTGACGGTAAGCTGTGTGCAGACAGCACACAGCCTGTTTGGGTCCCCACAGCGGACAGCATGCTCAGCACCTCGCGGGCGTTCAGTAAACTTTTGTCAGATTTGAAGACCCGTGTCCACACCACAGCAGATCAGGGGCCCTGCTTTCTGGAGCACACACGGGTGTGCATGCCTACAGGCACCCTCACACACATGCCTTCCCACCACTTTAGGGAAACTCACGGGGGATGTGATCTCCTGGAATTGGGAAAGGATGACAGGAGGTCCAGCTGGGAAGGAATTCCCTCTTGCCCAAGAAGGATTTTATGCTAATCTTTTTCTCCATAAACTCTGAAAAATAGAAGGGCTAAATTTGTCTCTGTCCTGGTGTTCCTGAGAATGGGTGGAACTAGGTGGAAGGGAAGGAGGCCCTGCCAACAATTTCCTCTGTGTCTTGCCTAACTGACTTTTTCCTTACTCTTTGCTGTGGCATAGTGGGGGGGGGGGGGGGGGCGGGGCGGGGGCGGGATAAGCACAGAAACATCCAGAATCACGCAGCCCCTCTTTTCTCCTACTTGACCAGGCAGGAGTCTCCCCTGTGCCCAGAGACTGCTGAGAAAAGGAACAACTGACTCATCCATTCCAGCACTTAATTGTCAGGTCTGGAAGTTCTTCCTGACATCTAGCTTAAACCTCTTCTTCTGTTCTGTGGGAAGGATCTTCTTTTTCCCACTCTCAACCATTTTTTTTCCCCTCTGATCTTAAGCGGTGGGCTTTTCAAACCAGAGATGAAGAATGATGAGGAAAAGGGGGCCTTAGTTAAGGGTATCTCTGGCTCAAACTAAAACAGTGAAGGGGCCACGTAGGGGAGACCCCGCACAGAGAAGCCAATGTGGAGAGCAAAGAAGAGGGGACAGGAGAAAGTAAGAAGGAAAGCTTAAGGGTTAACCCTCCTGTGCAAAGTCTAGCTGACTGTTGGGCACCAACAGAGCTGCTCACAGGTATCTTGGGGTTCAGACACCTCCTCATCTGGGTTCCCCCCCTCAGTCTTGTAGCACCCAAGCAGCCATCTGCTGCCCTCCTCCTCAGGGCACTGCCAACCTGTGCCCATTGCCATGGCAACCAGCTCTCCCAGCACCTGGAGAGCGGGGCTCATCAGCGCAAAGGCCCCCAACTGACCTCTAGCAAAGCCCCCTTCCCTCTAAAAACAAGGGCTTTACCTGCCCCTCAGCTGGGACCCACACACCCCAGCGACACAGTGATGGGAGAGGCCAGTGTGCACCCTCGCTCAGGACATTCGTACAGGCCACCAGATGGTCTAGGGGGCCTGTCTCAGGGATCCCCAGGCTGAGGTGACACAGGGATACTGGGAGGTGCTCAGTTCTCTGAGATTTTGCAAGGATGGATCCAAATGTACCTTACCATCCATCATCACCACACCGTCTACCGCCCTCATCACCTCTGGTCCAGATTCCAGGCCAGTCGCTGGTGTTCCAAACCATCGCGCTCACAGCCACCACCACCAGGATAATCTTTTCCAAGTACCATTTTTACCCAATCACTCCTCAGCTCAAGCACCTAAAATAGCCTGCCCCAGCTTATCAGATCATATCTAAACCTTTACATTATGTACACATCCACACACTCCAATCCTAAATCCAGGGCCTTGCCTTTCCAGCCACACCCACCTCTTCTCTGTCTCAATTTTCTTGTTCTTGCCATGTTTTCTTTGCTCATGCCATTATCCCCCTCCTGCCATGTTCTTGCATCCTGGCTCACATTCCTCTCCTTCAACAAGCCATGCTGTATCCTGTCACTATAGATACTTGCATCTACCTTGATGTTGCTATAAATGACCATTTGATTGTGGGTTCCAAATTTCTAACTTCATTGCAAACTCCTCAAGGGGGGATCTTCCTCTTTCATTAGGCTGCGAGATCCCCCTGTTAGACTAGGGGCTCCCGGAGGACCCACAGAGCTTCCTCCATTAGACTGGGCACTCACTAGACAAGCACCGCGACTATCCCATTAGCATTCCCCAGGGACAGGGCCTGGGGAGCCATCTCTCCACCTCCCCCAAGCCTCAGCCCCTCATGGGCTTCTCTATATCGCAGCCATAGCTTCCAAAGCAAGGCGAAGGGTGAAAGTGTAGAGCAGGGCTATTCACTGGAACTTTCAGCAGCACTGGAAATGTTCTGTAGCTGAGCTGCTCACCAGTTGCACGTGGCTGTTGAGCACTTGACACGTGATGAGTCTAAAATGAGATGTACTGTAAGTATAATATAGACACCAATTTCAAAGACTTAGTAAAGATGCAAAATATCTCATTGGTAATTTTCTATATTGGCTACATATTAAAATGATAATAGTTTGGATATGTTGGGTTACATCAAATATAGTGCTAGTATAAATCTACCTGTTTCTTTTCTTTTTTTTTTTTTGGCCACGCCGTATGGCCTGTGGGATCTTAGTTCCCCGACCAGGGATTGAACCCAGGCCCTCAGCAGTGAAAGCTCCAAGTCCTAACCACTGGACTGCTGGGGAATTCCCTGTTTCTTTTCATTTTTTAAAAATGTGGCTACTGGAAAAAATTTTAATTACACATGTGGTTAATGTTATGTGCCTACTGGACAGTGGCAGTCTAGGGAGCTCTGGGTGTGTTTACTGGTCTGTACCTTTTAGTTGAAATAGTCTCTCTTTGACCTCTGAAGGGTATAATGAGTGTTCCTTTTGAACTGTCCCCATGTCTCACTTTTCTTTCTCCCTCTCCATATTGCTTAATGTGGTAAAAACCACATAACATGAAATTACCTTTTAAACAAAATTTTATGTATACAGTATAGTATTGTTAACTTTATGCACTTTGTTATACAGCATCACTTTTCTTAGTTTTATTTATCTTCATGTATACCCTCTCTGATAGATGCCTCATATTCTCTCTGGAACAAACTGGTATTATAAATGAGTTAATTAAGTTAGACCTTTAGTGTCCTAATGCTGAATCTCCCATCCCAGGAATACTTTCCGAATAACCATAATCGTAATAGCGTGTTTCGTTTGGATTGTTCCTTACTGTATTGTGGTGTTTTCTGCACACTGACCCTGTGAAGCAGGCAGGTCAGGCACTGACAGCCCCGGAAAAGAGGTAAGGGAACAGAGGTCAGGGGGGTTAAGTCAGGTGTGTGCAAAGGTGGTGTCAGGACTAGGACCCAAACCCTTGACACCCAGACGCCTTCCAGTGCACACATGCAGGAAGGGCCATGGACACAGTTCAGAAGCAGCCGAACTATATGCTCTCCTTGCTTCCACAGGAAAGACTAGGACATAACTCAAAAAAAGGAAAGGAAACATTATTAAAACAGGAGTAGGCAGTGAGGACAGTTAAGAGGTCTAAAGTGTGAGGCTACAGGCCTTGATTCCAGAATCACCTCTGCTCTCAAGGAACTGTGAGCCCCTGGATCACCACTCCTCTCACATCTCTGCACTTCAGTTTCCTCATAAGTAACATAGGAGCTGGATGCTTCGAGAAGCAGCTGGATAGGCACCCACTTACCCTGCTATTGGGAATGCAAACCAGCTCAATCCTTTTGTACAGCAATTTGGCAATATGTGTCAAGAGCCTTAGAAACGTTCAAACTCTTTGACCCAGTAATTCCACTTCTGAGAACCCTAAGGAAATAATCCTAAATAAGCAAAAAGCTTTATGTGCAAGGACTTTCATCTCAGCACTACTTCTGACATTAAAATGCTAAATGAGCTAAAGTCTAATAGTAGGAGAATGTCTAAACTATGATATGGCAATTTCATTTAATGAAATATGCAGTTATTTGACAAAACAGAGCGCTGACATAGACTGTGCTTTTGGCCACATGAAAAAAAAACCCAGGATATTAAAAGGCCGGTACTGTATAACTGTAATTAAATTTTTATAAAAAAGAAGTTTTGGGGGTCTTCCCTGGTGGCGCAGTGGTTGAGAGTCCGCCTCCCGATGCAGGGGACACGGGTTTGTGCCCCGGTCCAGGAAGATCCCACATGTCGCGGAGCAGCTGGGCCCATGAGCCATGGCCGCTGAGCCTGCGCATCCGGAGCCTGTGCTCCGCAATGGGAGAGGCCACGACAGTGAGAGGCCCGCGTACCACAAAAATAAATAAATAAATAATAATTAAAAAAATAAAAAAGAAGTTTTGCACCCCTATATGGGGTGCAACACCTATATGTTCACAAAAACTCAAAGGAAATTCACCATAATGCAAATAGTGACTATTTAGACTGATGGGATTATGGGTGCTTGTTTTTTTCTTCTTTTCTCAATTTCCAAATGTGCATAAATAATTTTGGGAAAAAATACATGATGAGGGTCCTGATTTGAAGTTCCCCAGGAGTACTCATGGCTCCAACAGGTGGCTGGATCAGACAGACGGGGCGGGAGGTTCGGATGCTAAGCCCAGGCACATGCCGGGGTTGGTCATGGGAAACCCAGCGCCTGAGGACTCCTTCTCAGGAAAAGCAAAACACCGTGACACCAGGGCAGCATAATTCATGTGCAAGTGGGGAACTACCGTCCCGATGCCACCCCTCTACTTAAAAAAACAAAAAAAAAAGACCATTTCGTGGCTATTGGCACTTAGGGTAAAAACAAGCATATGTCTGATCACTCTACAGCCTAGAGCAGATGATTTTCAACCTGTGCTCCTTGGAGCCCAGTTAGTGGCTGGAGTCACGGTGGAGGAGCTGGGCAGAGGAAGGGGAGATGGCTACCTAAATTATAAACTGTTTTTCCCAGAGAGACCTATATAAGATTTCACTGAAACACATGGTGGCAAGATCAAGGCAACTTTTCCTGAGGGGGTGGGGAAGAAAGCTGGGATCATCCTGAGCCCTGACCTCTCTCTCTGGTCAGCATTCTTCATGGCAGGAACAACTTTTTCCCAAACTTTCCAGCTGTTCTCTGGGGCCCCTGCTGTGACATGTGGCTATAACCAAACCAACCTAGAGAACATGGCCTGTCTCAGAAAGGGCCTTAGAAACATATCAGGAGGGACTTCCCTGGTGGCGCAGTGGTTAAGAATCCGCCTGCCAATGCAGGGTACACGGGTTCGATCCCTGGTCCGAGAAGATCCCACATGCCGCGAAGCAACTAAGCCCATGTGCCACAACTACTGAGCCTGTGCTCTAGAGCCTGCAAGCCACAGGTACTGAGCCTACGCACCACAACTACTGAAGCCTGCGTGCCCTAGAGCCCACGCACCGCAACTACTGAATCCTGTGCCCTCTAGGGCCCTTGTGCCGGAACTACTGAGCCCGCGTGCTGCAACTACTGAAGCCCACGTGCGCCTAGAGCCTGTGCTCTGCAACAAGAGAAGCCACTGCAATGAGAAGCCCACACACCACAATGAAGAGTAGCCCCTGCTCGCCGCAACTAGAGAAAGCCCACATGCAGCAACGAAGACCCGACGCATGCAAAAAAAAAAAAAAAAAAAGAAAGAAACATATCAGGAGACTGAGATGACCCTGGATGACCCCATGGTGCCTGCCCCTGCCCCAGAATCCACAGGCAATGCCTCAGACAAGGTCTGGCCAGGCTGGAACGGGTCCCCAGGGGAGAGCCGAGTAGACAAGGGCCATGAAAAGGCAGACTTTTTGTGCACCAACTCCTCTAAGACGAGGGCTAAATGCCCCTGAGAGCTTAAAGAAGCACAGTTAGACATAAGAAGGAAGTGCGTCCTACCAAGCTGGACGGGAACCCCTGGTCCCCATCTCTCTTAAGAGCTGAGATAGGCTGAAAACAGAACAGGCTCATGGAGGGTTCAGATAAATTAAGAGAAGGCAGAACCACGACTGGTTATCAAGGGACCTGAGGGATGCCTGGACCACAAGCAGGACCTTTTAAGGCTGATGGCAAGGAAGACAACCCTCCGCTCTCCAAATATACAGCTTGGGCTAGGCCCAGAGGTGGAATGCTGGGGCTGCAGAGCATGGCTCTAACCCAAAGTTACTATTCTTGGGATCAAATCTGGCTGCTGGACAGCACTGGACTGCTGGTAACCCTGGTGACAGCATGATTGACAATGCTGGCAGGATGTTAGAAGGCAGGAGTTGCAGGGGAGGGCTTGTAATGCAAGCAAGGGTGTCTTCCAACGTCTCCATCCCAAGGCAGAGCAGCTCATAGGACCATGGTTGGGAAAAGTGTTCAAATGGGGCTCTAGTCACGTCTACAGTTTTTCCTTTTTGGCAGGGGAGATGTACTTATATTTATTACCTGATTAAAGACTGGCAATTAAAAAATAAAAGAAAGAAACCATTAAAGCATCCCTCAATACAGATGCGATGAATAATGAAATCAAAAGCTTTCTTTACCATGTCTTGCAGAGTCTTGAGTAGCATGAAGAGCACAGATTTAGAGCCAGAGAGACCTGGTTTTGACTCGTGGCTCCACCACCTATAGCATGTGTGACTTGGGTTCAGTTTTCTCGTTGGTGAGATGGGGATGGTAGTAACAGAATCACTATGAGGAAAAACTCAGGCCATGTCCCAGTGCAGTGAGGAACCCATTCTTAGTTCCATCGTCCTAAGGACGCCACCTTCTCCTACTCCCAATCCACCCCATACGACCACCAGGTGAATGAACCAACCACATCAATCAGAAGCTCCCAAAGGGTTCCCGCTGTCCATGAGATTAAGAATGAACCCCTGAGCCATCCCTTCCCAGCCCACGGGGGCCTCTCCTCACACAGCCTGCCTCATGGACCCCGGGTCTCTCCTTCCTGTGTGTCCTTGTCACCTTCCTCCTTCTATCCTTCTGCATCCAATCCCTTCTCTCTGTGGAATCCATACCCATCTATAGTCCCTCCTCCGTGAGGTCTCCTCTGACACTCCAGCCAGAAGGGAATCTCTCTCTCTCCCACCACCTTCTCACATGCTGCTTGATTAGAGTCAGCTACGTGGAGGTGTTCACCTTCCTGATTTAGCATACAGTTTGAGTTTGGTTAGTTTACAAGAAAGGAGTAAGACCCACTCCTCTTCCCTCAAAGAATCTGAAACACAGTGAGGAAGTACAGAGATATGCCCACCCAGGAAACACCAAATGAGGCAGAACAGCCAACTGCAAAGCACCAGCAGAAGCGACACAATCAGCACTGTGTCTGAGTCACAACCCTGCCCGCCCCAAGCAGAGAGCCACTGCTACCGGCTTCGGGAGGGGACTTTTAAATACAGTGTGAACCCCGGCTGGTGAACAAGCACTGCCAAGCACCCGAGTGCTGAGAACACGAGACCCCAATGAAGACACGGTTCCTCTTCCCCTAGCTTCTGACCTTGGACAAACATTGCCCCTGCCAGACCCAGGGGATGGACATGGTCACTCTGGAGCTGCCAGTCAGTTCTGAGCATCAAGCAGAGGGCCTCCTGGTACCTCCAGCCCTTGACTCACCACCCCCCAGCCCCGACTTCGTGCTCTACCGAGGCCTGCTTCCTGCCTTGCCCCGTCTCTCCAGCTGTGTTCTGGAGAGAAGAATGTGTACTATGCCCAGAACAAACACTCACACAGGCCTCCCAGGTGGGAAGGCAGCTCGGAAGAGTGGGAGCCTCCACCCCCATCAGACAAGGGCTCCTGGCAGCTCTGTGGGCTGCGTGTATGTCACCAGAGCCACTGAGTTCAGCTCTAGGGGGTTTTCAGACCAGACGGAGCCTGGTGGGAGAGTCACACAACCAGGGGTCCCCGGAGGAGTCAAGCGGAACCTGGACTCGTCTGGGCATGAGTCCTCCCCAGCTGCAAGAGAAGGTGGCTGACAGACAGATTTCTGTCTTATTCCATCTTTTTACACTCCATCTTCAACTGGCTCTCAAAGAGAAACCCTGTCCAAGGGGTCTGGAAAACGTGTTTGCTTTGGGGCTTGGGCCGCCCATTCTGGCCTCCTCTGAGCCTCCATTTTCATGTACCACAGAGAGAACTAGACGGACCCTCCCTGCCTCTGGGGTGCTGCTGGGACAACACAGAGACGACAGAGGGAGGGCAGTGGGGAACGAGCATGCCAGAACCACCAGAAATGTGACCTATGACTGTTGCTGCTGGTCGGCCAGAGCAGCATCTGAAAGAAGAGCTGCCTGGTAAAGGCCTGAAGGCCAACCAGCGCCGGCTCCCAGGCCTGCCTTCCTGCTGCCGTGGTCTTGATTTTGTGGCCGAGACCCAGACCCTCAGAGGCTCGCAGCGCCCCACCCCTGCATGTTCCTCCTTGCACCCCTGGGTGAGGCTCTGAGCGCCAGCCTAGAGCTGACAGAGATGGACAGGCAGACACCAGTCATCTCAGGCCAGAGCGTGAACGGCTTCCAAGTCCCCTTCTCCCTGGAAGGCAAATGCTTCCAAGAGTCCACCCAGGCAGGGAAGAGGACTCCAACTTTCTTCTCTCCTTCGGTACCTGAGAGAGCTACGAGAGGCAAGGAGGAGAGCAGGGCGTGATGGGAGAAGCACCCCTGCCAAGCCTGAGTAGGACTGTGCTGGGAACAAGGTCCTGAGGTTCCCCACTGTATCAATCATGCCTTTTTTTTTTTTTTTTTTGCGGTACACGGGCCTCTCACTGTTGTGGCCTCTCCCGTTGCGGAGCACAGGCTCTGGACGCGCAGGCCCAGCGGCCATGGCTCACGGGCCCAGCCGCTCCGCGGCATGTGGGATCTTCCCGGACCGGGGCACGAACCCGTGTCCCCTGCATCGGCAGGCGGACTCTCAACCACTGTGCCACCAGGGAAGCCCCCAGTCATGCCTTTTTATTTTTCTGTATTTCAGACACTTCCACACCTTGGGGCTTACCTAGTCAATTCGGAGAGAGAGAGTCAATGACTTGCCTCTTGCCTGTGTGTGAGCCTTCTTCTTTATCAAGCTCTTACACTCCCACACTCGGGCCCACCACTCCCCTGCCCTACTCACCCCAGGGACAAGTGCCAGGTAACTCGGACAGTCCTACGCCTCAGAGCCCACCGACATTATTCAAACTAGCCAATCCCAAGCCTGCTTACCCTGCCTCACCCATTCCTTCCTGCAGAAACCACAACAGAGGCTCTTGCCCACGTTTCCCCTCTCGCTGCCTCCTCACTGACCCCTGTGCTTCCCTGTATGGCCCCCCAGCCCATGGCGTAACGCATCCTCTCCTCTCGGGACCTGTGAGTAACAAACTATCTTTTCAGTGGCAGCCATCTCCTGATCTGCTGGCCTCACCATACCTGGATAATAATAACACCTACATTTTAAGTGCTTTAAACTTAAATTTAAAGTTTAACCCTACGGTTCTTCAGTCAGTTACGAAGATAGTTGTCTGGTGCCACTGACCAGCAAAGTGGTGTTTCATTTGAGTTGGAGGGACTGACAGGGAGAGGAAATGGATTTTTTTCCCTCCTGAAACTGTGCTCTTGAGACTCAGGGCTATTCCATTTCTCCCATGATCACTCAAATGGTACAAACAATGCTCTAATCAACACTGACTGTTGTAATGCTGGGAGGGACAAGAACGCTCGGGTGACTTGAGGTTGAGCAAGCTGGCATTCCCACAACTCCGCCCAGCTGGGTTCCTTATAAGGCCCCGCTCCTCTCCTGTCCCACGCCACTCCTCTCAGGGATACGCCGCCATGCTCAGCCAGCCTGTCACTCCCACACCCGCCCAGCAGGCCAGGCCACAGCTATTGCTCCTGTTTCCCAGGAAATCCAGGACCTTTTCCATCTGGGCACGAGGTCACACCTTGGTTTTGGATCAAAATTCCTCACCTTGAAGCCATTCACATGCAGGCTTGGGGACATCGTCGGAGTTCAACCACCACATTTCCCTGAACTGACTACTCCTCTGTTCTAGGAATGTGGCACCCCCTCAGCTGCCCCTCCATGCCAAGCTCCATCATCCTGCTCCGCCCCCTTGATCCCTCAAGGGTACATACCCAGTCCCACCTCTGACCACCAACTCTACCTTCTCAAGACTCCCTACCACTGTCCCATGTCCCATGCAGCCTCCATCAATAAACTCCGCTTGTGACACCCCTCTCTTCTCAAAACATTAGCATCACACTCCAGAATCCAACATTAGCCCTTGGATTTCCCTGGTTACCAAAAAGAATGGGACTGGATAAACAAAATGTGATACATCCATGCAACTGAATATTATTCAGTCATAAACAGGAACGATGTACATGATATATGCTACAACGTGGATGAACTGCAAAGACATTATACTAAGTGAAAGAAGCCAGACACAGAAATACACATATTGCATGATTCCATTTACATGAAATATCCGGAATAGGTAACTCCATAGAGGCAGAAAGTAGACAAGTTGTTGTCAGGGGCTGGGGGAAAGGGAGAATTAGGAATGACTACTAATGGGTATGGGGTGTTCTTGGGGGTAACAAAAATGCTTTTGACTAGACAGAGCTCATGATTGCGCAGCATTATGAATGTACTAAATGCTGTTGAATTGTATACTTTAAATTGGTTAATTTTGTACTATGTGAATTTCACCTCAATTTTTAAAAAAGAAATAGATCAAATCATCCATGATATACAGTGTACAGTGGGCACGTAAAAAGAAATATAAGAGGTGGTCTGGGATGGTACAAAGAGCCCTGGACCTACAGTGAAAACTCCAAACACCAATTCAATGTTCATGATGCTTGGGAAACATTAAGCAAACCACAGAACATCACCTCCATGGGATATTCTACTCCATGAATACAGTCATAATACTTACCTTCAGTGCTGTTGTGAGAATTAAATGAGATAATATAGGGCCATCACACAAAAGACACTCATTTGTACACTCAGCAAGAAAATTAGTATGCAAAATGTTAAGTTTAAAGAAAACAGCAGACAGAAAATTCTAGCTATGCAGACCGCATTTACATATTCACAATGCACCTCTGTAGACACAGGAAAGACTTAGAGAACTAGCTTGTGTTTTAAGCTTATGACATTTTTTTTGATAAAACTGTCTACACAGAGAGTATAAAGTAGGAGTCCAGGAAGCCACATTCTAGTTCTGATTCTGCCCCTAACCAGCCTAGGAGGCCTCTGTGCAATGCTCTCCCCAACTGAACCTTGATTTCCTGGTTTTGAGAATGGCTTAACCATGACAATGGTTCAGTTTAACCAGACCCACTCTGCCCCTAGTTCCTCTATGTGCCAGGGCCTGTGCGAGGCACCACAGGGGCCCAGGGATTAGTGAGAGTGACTCCCAGTGTTCAGGGAGTGTGCAACAGCACTGTAAAACCAGGCACAATAAGAAAATGAGGACAGATGGCCCAGTGCACGTGGCTCTCAGTGTGGCCATGGGGGAAGGTGTCCTTTGAACCAGGGCCTCAAGGCAGGACGTGGCTTTCTCAGGTGGAGAGGGCGAGTTCCGAACCACAGACCCGTCTAAGCAGCAAGGTGGGGTGAGGGAAGGGTAACCATAAACTCTCATTTGAGTGTCTAGCACCACGGCTCTCAAAGTGGGATCCCCAAGCCAACAGCTGCCGCATCACCTGGGAACTGGCTAGAAATGCGGATTCTTGGGTCCCATCCCAACCTCGGGAATTGGAAACTCTGGGGTGCCCCCCGTCCCACCTCAGAAAGCCCTCCAAGTGGTTAAGGTACTGCTCCTCTAGCACCTGCTTTCTTAACAGTGTAGAAACTTCCCCTGAAAGACACTCCTTCCTGGCCTGGCCCCGCCCACCCCCCAGGTCCCAGCCGGCTGAGCTGAGAGAGTTTCCTAGGCTCAGAGGAGCTAATCTATCAGCTGGATATAGATTAACTCTTCCTCTCTTCACCAGCTCACTGGCCTGGGAAACGCAAACACCTAAAGGGAGAGCCATCATAAATCTGTCTGCTGTCACACGGCCCCAGCTTTTTCCACAGCCCTTCCCACACCCAGTGCCCCCACTCCCAGACCTATGCTCCCCAGGGCAGTGGCCGCATAGCCCGGAGGTCCCCAGACAGGAGGAGGCAAAGGGACATTCCACTGTTCTCCCCACACAGCCCAGGGCCCGGATCCTATCAGCTCAGCAGGAAGCCCCTATCTGCCCCCAGGGCCCCCTCCAGAGCTGGGAGGATGAAGGAGGGAGGGATGGGGGCGGGAACACAGCTGATCACCCTTTTTTTTTTTAATTAATTAATCTAATTTATTTATTTTTGGCTGCGTTGGGTCTTCGTTGCCATGTGTGTGCTTTCTCTAGCTGCGGCGAGCTGTGGCTACTCTTCATTGTAGTGCGCCGGCTACTCATTGCAGTGGCTTCTCTTGCTGCGGAGCATGGGCTCTAGGCGCACGGGCTCAGTAGTTGTGGCTCGCGGGCTCTAGAGCGCAGGCTCAGTAGTTGTGGCACACAGGCTTAGTTGCTCCATGGCATGTGGGATCTTCCCGAACCAGGGATTGAACCCGTGTCCCCTGCATTGGCAGGCGGATTCTTAACCACTGTGCCACCAGGGAAGCTCCTTTTTTTTTTTCTTTTTAATTTTTAAAAAATTTATTCAGGGGCTTCGCTGGTGGCGCAGTGGTTGAGAGTCCGCCTGCCGATGCAGGGGACACGGGTTCGTGCCCCGGTCCAGGAAGATCCCACATGCCGCGGAGCGGCTGGGCCCGTGAGCCATGGCCACTGAGCCTGCGCGTCCGGAGCCGCATCGGGAGAGGTCACAACAGTGAGAGGGCTGCGTACCGCCAAAAAAAAAAAAATTTAGTCAGCTGATCACTCTTAAGGGTGGCAAAGTGACTGCGAGTTTCCTCTCTAGAACTCCCCAGGAAACAGCTCGCGAAGACTCCCTTTCGGGGCATCTCTGCCCTGTGGAAGAGTTCTCCTCCCCTCCTCCTCCTCCTTCTCCTGGAAGGAGCAGCCTGCGACCACCACCATCTCCCAGGTGTCAGCTCTCCCTCCGTTATTCCAAGGCCCTTGACCACACCCTGCACCTGATCTGGCTTTGGAATCACACTTCCATCACATACTAGTCGGGTGACCTTTGAGACTCAGTTTTCTGGAAAACCGGGATAACAATACCCTCCTTAGAGGGCTGCGGGGAGGATGGAATCAAAGGACACAACACAAAGCACACACAGGAAAGGCTCAATAACGGAAGCGCTTACATTTGTCACCTCCATCACGCCCATCCTTTATTCAAACACCTTCAATGGCTAATCCAGAGTTGCTTTAAGTCCTGGCTCCCACAGAGTGCCAGCCCAGCACCACCTGCTCTGCCCCCAGGACTCAGCCCAAGTCCTCAAAGCAAAGCAGGGAGGGGGTTCAAGCTGCTCCTGAGCTCAGACTCTAGCCTGGGGACCAGGCCTCCGGGCTCCGGCATGCCTGTCCCCAAACGGCTCAACCTAAAGGGACAGCTGGGCTAACATGTCAGTACAGGTGAGGGAGCCCATGCACAGCTTTCAGCCCATGTTGACTGCACAACAGAGTCCCGGGTGGACAGACTAGAGCCTTCATCGCCCTTCCCCACACACGCCCAGTTCCTGTCCCTTCCGCCTGTGGGCCCACTTACCAAACCCACCCAAACAGAACTTCCCATCTTCTGGAGCACGCCCTCCCCCCACAAAGTCCAGCAAAGCTTCAGAACACCAAGCCAGGAGCTCGGGATACCCGCCCTCATCTCTAGGAGGTGCCAAGAAGGCTCCCACTCACAAAAATCTTCCTCCACTTAGGGAAAGATCAGAAGAGACAACAAGAGGGAAGGAGGCTAGACTTCGGGGAGACTTCCTGACAAAAGGGGAATGCCGGGCTTCCCTGGTGGCGCAATGGTTGAGAGCCCGCCTGCCGATGCAGGGGACACGGGTTCGTGCCCCGGTCTGGGAGGATCCCACGTGCCGCAGAGCGGCTGGGCCCGTGAGCCGTGGCCGTTGGGCCTGCGCGTCCGGAGCCTGTGCTCCGCAACGGGAGAGGCCGCAGCAGCGCGAGGCCCACGTACCGCAAAAAAAAAAAAAAAAAAAAAAAAAAAGGGAATGCCACAGAGGAGAGAAAGCAGCTTTCCCTGTGGGCTTTACTGGGCCAGCCTGGCTGCCCTGTCGTAGTTCAGATTCCTGCCAGCAGGCGCTTAGAGAAGACATTCTCCCCGCTAGGAAATGGGGGCGACGGGAGGGATAGGACCAGAGCGACAGAGAAAACGACCTGATAGGACTGTCCCCGTGTATCTCCCTCTGACCCCAAGGAAATGTCAACTAATGCAACTACCGTGTCCCCCACATCCAGGCACTCCTTAACGAGCGATTCCCAAAGGGGCCAGAGCCCCCGGAGGGCTCTTGTGATGACGTGTTACGGCAATGACGATGGCAGTTCCAGTGCTAGTGGAAGACAGCTCTGAGAGAAGGTAAAAACAAAAACCTAAGAGGGGGACATACTCAACAGTCGGGCTGAAGGTGGGAGTCCAGTGCAGAGGGAATCGGAGCCCCCATGGAAGATAAATTATCAGCTGGTTATCTGTTATGTGGGAAACTCTGGGACCCACCTTCCCTGCATCTGTCATTTCCTATCTCTGGTCTTCAGCTTTGCCACGAAAAACATCTGGAGAACTAGAAACATCTGGATCCTTCCTCAGGCTAACAAAACAAACAAACAAAAAAGGGCAGTCATGGTCACGTGCTCAGGCAATGATTGCCCTAAACAGCCCCGTCCATGCACATGCCTGTCACAAAGGCTGGGGACCGTCACTTGCCAGGTACAGAGGCCCAGTAGGGCCTCCAGAGCAGGCCATCAGAGCTCAGACTTGGACTTTGTTTCCTGGTTAAATCCAGATTTGTGAGAAATCACTGCGCCCCCGGAGACATCCTCAGCGTCAGAAGCAGACTTCACGGCACAGGCTACGACACAGGCTCATCCAGGAGACGATGAGCCTCTCTCCCCTGTTCTGTTTTCCTGTTTTCATCTGAGAAATGCTGCCAGCCTATGGGAGAGGAGCTGCAGACCTTGCTTCCCGGCAGATAGGCCAAGCCCAGGACCAGGCTGTTTTCTTAAGCAGTGACCTTTCCGAAGGCAGGCGCTGAGTGTGCCTAAAACACGTCACATTTCCCCGAACCCTAATCGCACGCAGGCAGGCAGGAGCACTTCCGGTCCCTGATGAGATCCCAGAGCTATGAGCTCAGGCCTATGGGTGGGCTGGGGCCCGAGGAAGGTTGTCTGTTCCTGGGAGGCCTCTGATCTCAGTCTGAGGAGGGAGGGGGATGCTCCCTCCCAGACAGAACTTGTGGAGTAGAACCCCAGAAAAATGCACACGGGGAGGGGCTCCCGTCAGAAACTTGAGGCCTGAAGTTGGGAGGCCAAGTCAGGGGTCAGCTCTGCATCCAGACCTGCCTAGGATTCCTCCAAACCACCCCCAAACCAGTGTGACTCTCAGCAGAGGGGACGACTGAGTCCACAGTCTCCGGAGACTTGGGCAGCAGGGCCACTGCAGGAAGCGGACCTGCCTGAGCCTCTGGCTGCAACTTGAGGCATCTCTTGTTCTTGCCTCAGAAAGGACAGAGAAAGCAGTTCCCTTCCCCTTTGATTTGCTCAATGAGTATTTATTAAACATGATTGTGTTGGGTACATGAGACAGGAACCCCAGGCTCTGTCCCGAAGGAGTGTAGAGGCAGCAAAGACCAAGGAGGGGCAGGGCCGTGTAGTGGACAGAGCAATGCCTGGGAGTCACGTCCCAGCCCCACTGGAGACTGTGTGCCCCTGGGCATGTCATTTCACCTCTGTGCACATAGCCTCCCTCTCAGACAGAGCTAGGGGAGGTGACCCCCAAAGTCCCTGTCCGCTCTGGTTCAAATAAAACAAAACTCAGAGAGGAAGAGAGAGAGAGAGAGAGAGAGAGCGAGATTGAAAAATGGTCCAGACAGTATATTGCCAGCTAAAGGCATACAAACTGCTGGAGGATCTGCCCAGGATAGGTGAGTGAAGACTGACTTGGGGGGACACTGAATCTTCAAAGGCCTGAACCACTTCTCATTCCACCCCCAGACTTCTCTGCTCCCAGGTGGACAATCCTAGCCCTCCGGCCACTCCACACCAATTTCACCCACTAGCCTGTGCCACACCTGAGCCCCACCTCCACACTTACTGTGCAACTTTGTACAATCCTCTTATCCTCTCTGAGCTTCAATTTTCAAATCTACAAAATGGGGACGATGATAATTCCTACTTCACTGATACTCCAATGAGATAATGTATGGGAAACTGTATGTATGGGTCCTCAGAAACTGTATCAATAATTTTTTTTTTTTTTTTGCCAATAATTCCCTGCGTCCAGTACCGAATGCCAGAGGGACATGGGAGCTCCAGGTCAGGGGGGAGAGAAAGCAGCATCATTTCTGAGGACCAGTGCTAAGCTAGGGATTTGACTTGACAACTCATCTTTAAAGCAACCCTTCCGAGGATCTACAAATGAGGAAACTGAGGCTATGCAAGGTTAGGTAACCTGTCCATGGTCACATGGGTAACCAAGGCGGGAAGCAGGATTTGATGTGGGTCTGTCTGACGCCAAAGCTTCACCACAGCAATCTCTGGGACCCCCAGAGAGAAGAGCTAAGGGGTGAGCCACAGCGGGGCCTGCAGCCCCCTCCCAGTCAACAGGGAGCAGATCTGCAAGTCCTCCCACGGTCTCCACTGGCCCTTGGGTCTGACAGGAAGTGTTTATTCTAGACTCTGATATTTTCTGTAAACACGGCTTAGGTTGCCAAGAGAGGGAGAGAAATTCGTTAGAGAGGAATGAGACAAAACCGTTAAACTTCCTTTGACTCAGCTGGGGACCAGGGGACAGGGTGGAATCAGCCCTGGACAGAACCCTAAGCAGCCTCTCCCCAGCCCTGCCATCCACTAGTACACCTCCACGCCACGTGCCAGTGTGCCTGGGGTCTCGCTGGTCGGGCTACTTCTCACCAAAGCCCTGGGGAGATCGTCATGGTACAAGATAAGATGACCCAGATTCTTTCTGAGCTGGGCCACTTGTCCTCCCAGGGGTGACAGCGGCCCCTGGGAGGACTAATGAGCCTCTCTTCAGTGTCTGCGGGACCGTTTAGAAAATGATTACTTTTCCTGCGACCAGAGAGAGGGGGTAGCACGTCCCACAGTGCCTCTGTGGCCTTAGGGAGGAGCTCCAACCAGGGAAAACGCAGTTTAATTACAAATCCCAGGTCTCAGGTTTAATCTGGCACACCTTCTTTCTACACTGTTGTTCTTTTTAAGTTCTCCTTTATTTTACCCAATACCACACCCTTGGGAAAAATTCACAGTGAAGAAACTGAGAGGTGAGAGCATCACTGACTGACCTGGGATGGCACAGAGAGGCAGAAATCAAATTCGGATGCACATTTTTTTTTTTTTCAGAAACACTAAGTATATACAGGTACATGGACATGATGGTTGGAATTTGCTTTAATAGATTTCAGCAAGAGGAAAAAAAGAATAAATGAAGTAAATGTGGGAAAAATCATGCTAATTACCGAATCTGAATGATGGGTGTGTGGGAGCTCACTATTATTCTACTTTGCCATGTTTCACATTAAAAAAATTTGAGACAAAGGTCCCACCCAAGGGCAGGAAGTTATAACGCAGGACCCAGGTGAGGTGCCCAGGGAGGGCACAGGGAAAGGGAGACAGAGGGACGGAAGGAAGGAAGAGGTGGTGCAGGGGGGCCAGAAGCAGAGACGATGTTGTCCCTCAGAGAGTGGCGTTCTCCAGGACCCGCTGTCTTGCTGGGCAGGTCACCTCCCCCCACAACAGCTCTCTGAGACTTCATTCTTCAGGACTCACTTGCAGACTTTTCCTACAAAGGGCCAACAGCAAGAATCTCCTTCTCTGGAACTTTTATCATCAGGGCATTTTGTCCCGTTGGGTTGGGGTTAGACACCAGGCTGCCCCACAGAGAAGTGGCCTAGCTGGCCTCCCAAAGGTCCTCCCTGACCCCAATCTGATTGGGAAAGAGGGGAGGGAGCTTTAATGACGAGGGACACTCAGACTCTGCCTCATCATCTGAGGTAACTGACAGGATGTGACAATTCTCTCACAGAAATTTGTAGAGACCTTGAGATTCTGAGCAAATTTCCTACCAATCAGGTCTTTCACACCCATGGACAGGGCACCCTGATGATGAGGAAGATACAAACCCATGGCTCTCGTTCGCAAATCTTCTCTGTTATGGACTGAATTATGTCCTCCCAAATTGATTGGTCCCCCCCTAATGTGACTGTATTTGGAGATGGGGTCTTGGGGAGGTAATTAAGATTAATGAGGTCATAAGGGTGGGGCCCTCATCCAATAGGGCTGGTGCCCTTATAACTAGAGGAAGAGACATCTGAGATCTCTCTCTCCCCAAGCTCATGCACAAAGGAAAGGCCATGTGAGAACCCAGCAGGAAGGCAGCCATCTGCAAGCCAGGAAAAGAGTTCTTACCAGAAACCAAATCTGCTGGCACCTTGATCTTACACTTTCAGCCTCTAGAACTGTGAGAAAATAGATGTCTTATTTAAACCAAGTCTGTGGTATTTTGTTAGGGCAGCCCAAACTGACTAATCCTTCCCCTCAGAGACACGAACCCCAAAGGCACATTGTGGTTCCACTGACCCAGTAAGCACACCTGTCTGGCTCAAGTGCCCCTGATTTCCTAGCATCTCCCAAGGTACAAGTTCCCTCCTTCCTCCTCGTCCCACCACGCATGATCTGGGCCAGGAGGCATAGAAAGGCCACAGTGAGTCTGCCTTTCCAGGGAAGAAAAGGAGCTGTACCAATGAGAGGCCACCCCCCCGCCCCCTCAGTCCTCTTCCCAGGCTCACCACAGGGCAGTGAGGGAAACCACTGCTTGATGGCCAAGCCAGCCAGAAACAGTGAGCCCTCCTCCCTCACAGGCCATGGGGGCTTCAAGAAGGAGCCTCTGAGGCCCCAGCATTGCTGCAGGGGGCGGTGAAGAAGCACAGGCCCAGAAGCTGGAGCGGGCAGGGCGTGTCTGGTACACTGAGTCTTCCCAGTGACCCACGTGCAGGGTCCTCCCTGGGACAGGCGGGAAGTGAGGCCTCACATGCTGGCTCGAGGCGCGTCTGTATAATGTAGCCATCAGAGGGGGTTCCTTGGGGTTTGTGGGCACGGGCACATGGTTTAGGCTGCACCTTAGAAGCGAGTGGACAAGGAGAGTGTGCGGGGTGGGGAGCATGTAGCCGGGGGTGCCCTGGAAAGAGGCTGAAGCAGGTCTGGGAGAGTGGGATGAGCCCTGACACAGGTGAGGGAGCATCGTGGGAGTGGGAAGAAAGAGCGAAGGGAAGACTTTTCTCTTGGAAAATTGACAGAATTTGGCAAGTGAGGAAGAGGAGGCATGGAGGATGAGCCAGGGTGAAGGAACAGTGTTGCCATTCAAAGAGAAGTAGGGGGGAGGGTGCCTCCCTGGCCTTGGCTCTGTGCCATCCACCTGTGCAGCACTGGGGCCTCTGGTGTGGTAGAGGGCAGGTCTCTGGGGAATCACTGTGGGACAAGGGGGATGCAGGGCCCTCTCTCGGGTACCCGGGATGGAGGGAGCACAGAGCAGGTGGTGAAGTGGGATCCTGGGGTGAACATGTGCCACTGGCCTTTGTGACCAGCATGGGTCCTGGCTCCTGGGCCCCTGGCTGCTTGTAGCTCAGACCTGCCAGTGGGCCTAATGGCCAGGGCTCTTCAGGGAAATGAGCCCCCTCTGATTCCTGAGAGGAGCTATCTCCTTGCCCACAAAATGAGTTGGTGGCCATGGCTAGTCCTGGGTCTTACCGTGCTGGAGGACTACTCTGCATCTTTCTCCACCCCTCCCTGGGACAAGACGTCCCCGACTGCCTGTGCTGAGTTCCTCCTCCTCCACAGCCCCCCACCTCCACTCTCAGCTTGCACTTCTCCACGCTCCTTGTTTTATTCCCCTTAGATTCAGGGTTATTTTGTGCTTGTCTTAGACGCCCACCCGCTGCTCCGCCCCGGCAAATGACAAGCTCCCGGTGGACGAGGCCAGCACCTTCCTCATCGCTGGATCCCCGTGCCATGCAGACAGAGACACATAAGACCTGTCTGTTCCCTCAAGTGATACTGCACAGCCCGTTCTCTGGAGGGAGCAGGCAGGGGCGGGCTGCCGAGGTGCGCCTCGGGAGCTGGCATCACCCACCCCGGGGACAGGTCTCCTCCGTCCAGCACAGCCTGATTGTGCATTCATGAGTCATGGTCACAAGGCCCATAGAAGCTTAATGAGGGACATTCTCAGTACACACACTCACACTCACACACACACACACACACACACACGGATACACCCCAGACAGGCAGACCATTTCCCAACTAGAGATCAAAGCTAAAGTTCCAGGAGACAGGCGAGGAGAGGGGCAGAGATATTCAGGCCTACAACCCACTGTGGCTTGTCCTCTCCAGGGATTTATTACCTCCTTTCTCCATTTCCTCCTGTCTGGAGCAGGGGTGAGGTAGGGAGTGCTACAAGAAGCAGAGGCAAGAGGCAGGAAGGCAGGGTGGGAGGCGAGGGGTGGGCTATCTGCACCCCAGGCCCTACGAATGGCTCCAGCTCCATTTACCTGCATGGCCAGAAGCCCAGGTCATCTGAGATGCCAGAGCCTCCGAGCCAGCCAAAGCCTGACAGCAGGCCCCGGACCCTGGCCTGCTTGTCCCACCTCCATTCTTCTCCCCTGCAGGCGGCAGGCAGCTCAGGGGAGCAGTGGGAAGCAGTGCCTCCTGGCCCCTATCAGACCCTGCCTTCATTTCCTAGGGCTGCCTTAACAAAGGACCACAAACCAGGTGGCTCAAATGACAAAAAATAATTGCCTCACAGTTCTAGCAGCCAGAAGTCCAAACTCAAGGAGTCAGCAGGGTTGGTTCCTCTGAGAGCTGTGAGGAAGACTCTCTCAGGTGTTCCTGGCTTGTAGATGGCCCTTTCCCTGGGTCTTCAGGCCATCTTCCCTCAATGTATATCTACCTCTAGGTCCAAATTTCCCCTTTTTTCTAAGGACACCAGTCATATTGGATTAGGGCCCTCCCTAATGACCTCATCTAACTTGAGTATCTACAAAGACCCTATTTCCAAATAAGGGCAAAGCTACTGTGTTAGAACTTCAGCATCTTTTAGGAAGACAATTCAAGGCATAACACATCCCAAGGGTGGGAGCTGCTGAAGGTACTGGTATTGTTCCTACTGAAAAAATAGTAACTGAAAAAGAGCTGACCCTCATGGGCGTACCATGTCCCACATACCATTATAGGCATGGATAAGAACACTATGGAGTTACTTTTATTATCTCCACTTCCTGATGAGAAAGCTGAGGCCCAGAGAGGTTAGGGAACTTCCCCAAGGTCACAGAGTTTATGCATGACAAAGCCAGGGTTCTAATGCAGGTGGTCCTCAGCCGTTGCACTATAATAATCATACCATACGATGTAAGCATTTGTGCCAGTTCTGGGCAACACAGATATCATCTCACTCTGACATCTTGTCCTAAATCCAGAACCTGGGTGTGGTCCACTCTGGCCATTAGATTGAGCCATGGAGAGTTCTCACAGGGCAACTGCCCACTGACCCTGGCTCAAGTCACCACCCAAGAGAGCAGACAGGCCTGCAGTGGGGCAACACAAAGGTGGGAGGAGTTCCTAATGGGTGAGTGAAGAGCAGGGGGCAGGGGACACATAAGGCAAATGGAGCCCACTGCCTCCCTTTCTGGGACATCCCCACCCGTCCCTAGATGGGCATAGGACCACACTGTGCTCTACTGGAAGGAACTTACTGATTTGTCCAGAAGGCTTTTTCTTTAATAGGGGAAGGCTGTGGGAGAGAGAGTTGAGCATGAAAACCCTGAAATCTGCTGCCTTCAAGCCCCACGGCCATCCCTGGTACACTAACCGCAGCCCTGGCCTGGAGCCAGGCCCTCAAGTCTCAGCCTTCTCCATAACTGTGTGTGCTTGTCGATGTTGTTGCTGTTATTATTACTGTTGTACTAATCATATTACTCAGTGTTTCTTCCCTGGCTACTCTGGGGACAGCACAGACATTAGATCACAATAATGCAGTCTTTACTGGGAGGCAAAAAACCGTGCAGGCACTGGGACTGCCAGCTTCCTCCCTAGCAGAAAGGGGCCCTCGAAGGGTTCTGCCCAGCTCCTAATACGGCCACACTCTCTCCAATTCTCTCAGCAAAGTGGCACCAAAGCTGAGTCTAGATTTAGATGAGTAGTTAAAGCAGCCAGAAGTTAAAGTACACAAGACCGGGCTTCCCTGGTGGCACAGTGGTTAAGAATCCGCCTGCCAATGCAGGGGACATGGGTTTGAGCCCTGGTCCGAGACGATCCCACATGCTGCAGAGCAGCTAGGCCCGTACACCACAGCTACTGAGCCTGCACTCTAGAGCCTGCCACAACTGCTGAGCCCATGTGCCTAGAGCCTGTGCTTTGCAACAAGAGAAGCCACCGCAATGAGAAGCCCGCGCACCACAGTGAAGAGTGGCCCCCGCTCACCGCAACCAGATAAAAGCCCGCGCGCAGCAACGAAGACCCAACGCAGACAAAAATAAATAAATAAATAAATAAATAAATAACATAATTTTAAAAAGTAAAGTACACAAGACCATGGAAAAATCAGGGGCAGCGCAGTGGCCAGAGGAACTAGACATCTCATTGACCCACCTCCTCTCTCAGCCTGTCCATGGGATTTCCATGGGCAGTGGGGAAGGTCAGGGTGTTTTACACAGATTAGTGCACAAGTCTCACAGCAGTACTGTGCCGTGGACAGCGACAGCCCCAAGTGGTCAGATGGGGACACTGAGGGTCAGACAGCTGTGGCCACTCATCCAAGGTAACCTGTACACAGGCAGGCGGCAGAGCTGAGTTTCAAATCCAAGCCTGCCATTAAACCACGCAGCCACTGAGTCATGACCTGCACATCAGGGGCAGTGAGCTCAGCTCACAACCTGGGGGCTGCAAATCCCCTGCCACCGCTGCCACCAGAACGCCCAGCCAGGAGGACCCACCTCTTCCCAGACCCTAGGACACTGGCTTCCAGGCAGGGCCCACCAGCAGCAGGCTTGGTCCCCCTCCTTGTGCTGCTGGGAGCCCTGAGAAGCCACTGCACTCCAGAAGAGACCAAGGATTGAGTCCAGGAGAGGGGCGAGCACACAAATTAACGAGATGGTCCCTTATCAAGTAGGGGAGAAAGACAGACACAGATACATCAGTCTGTCAGGGGTTGGTTGGCACAGTCTGGATGCACAGACCAGAGAAGACTTCCCAACCGTCCCTCCCGGGGAGAAGCATCAGCACTGACCTCGAGGACAAGGAGATGATACTTCCCTGCACCTCAGAGGACGGGACAAGCCAGTTACCGGGGCTGCCCTGGCCCTCAGCTCAGGAGTAGGTCACACGAGGCAGCAGCTCAAAAGGGCACTTCGTCTTAAGGCCACCAGGGGCACCAGCCCAGCCCTCCCTGACTGCCCACCTGTTCCACACCCGTGCCTGCCTCTCGGACTGCCCTGAGCTTATTAGCACAAACCTTTAGTGCTCAACCGGCTCTCAGGCTTGTGAAATTCTGCCCCTGACCTCAGCTATAAAACCCATCCCTACCCCACCCCTGGGAAGAAGGGGAAGTGGAGGGAAGCTCCTGATTAAGGGGATGGAATTCTTGGCTCTGACTTCCTGCAGGGAGATGGGAAGTTTCTCATCTTCCATATCCCCAGCTAAGGCCATGTGGCTCCCCAGAATTCTACCCTCTTTCCAGGCACCCAGGCGCACCTTTGTGTCCCACAGCCAGAAATTGGGTTCTGAGTGGTGGAAGAGGGTCCTGATCCCATTCTCAGGGAGCTCCCAGTCTGATGGGGGAGATATGGTCCTTGTCCTCAGGAGCTCCTAGTCTCAGTGGAGGAAATGCAGCCCCTGGCCTCACCCCCACTCTCATGGAAGGGGCAAGCCCCTACCCTCAAGGAGTTCCCTGACTCCGAGAAGGGCTGGCATTGAGTCCCAAGGCAGAAAAGCCCCACAGGACATAGCCCGGCAGCTGGCAGTCCCTCTGCAGTAAGTATCCAGTCCCAGGAGTGCAGTGTCTTACTGAGGCCAAGAAAGGGGTCTTGAGGATGAGGAAAGTGGATGGCCCGTGCCCTAAGATGGGAAGGGTGGGGCTGGCCAGCTTTGTGGGAGAAAAGAGGGAGCCACCCCGGGACTCAGGCCTGGTCGCCACCACTCCAGCCCCCGATGCCCTCACTCACTGCCTTGGAGACGGCAAAAGCACCATTCGCGATTCTCACAAGCGCACACCAAGGCCCAGGTAAGGCACCAGGCAGCCGAAGGAAGCAGGAAGGTCCCTATTGCTCGTTCTATTCTCCTGTTGGTTCCATGCTGGCCTTTGGGAGCCCCGGGGTCAAGGCTGTCAGGGGGAGGGAACATGGCCAGGGCCCCAGCCTCAGAGCAGACAAGCTGGCCCTGAGGCAAGGAGACCGGACGCAAGTGTGGGGATCATCTCACACCATGCACACAGTGCCCTGCACACAGGTCTGTGTGGGTGGCGGGGCTGGCGCCTGCTCTGCTGCCAGCAACCTGCTCTCAGAGGGATCAAATGGTGGTCAGGGCCACGTGCACGCTGCCCCTCAATGGAGGCCGGTTCCCCCTGAGGCTCTCTGCTCTCAGACAGTGGCACCTCTTCATCTCACGACCAGAGCCCAGGGTTGTCCCCACCAGGCTGGGAGCTCTCTGAAGGCAGAAGCCAAGTTTCCCTCCTCTGGAAGGGGAGGGTTTGGTGAAGCAGGGCAGAAAAGCAGGCCTCCTGTAGGAAGGAAGCAAGGGCTCTCCTGCCTCCTAGCAAGGAGGCCTTAGATCTCCCAGGTCTCCCTGCTGATTCCTCTGGAAAGAGGGTTCAGGCAGGATCCACAATCCCCTCCCACGTGGCTCCTTCCTGAACACCCCTGATGGCAAGAGAAGGGGAACAGAAATGCCTTGGGGGTGGAGGTGTTTCTGGGGAATGATGAACGTGGGGAGGTCGCGGCCTCCCATCACCCCCACAGCCCTTCCTCCCCCCTGACTCAGAGAGACCATCTTTTGGTCATTTCCCCCTTTTGCATCCCGTGTTCAGCCTGGTGGGCGCAGGCTGGCTTTTCCAATGGGTTCTGGGTTGAAGGGTGTGTGTGTGTGTGTGTGTGTGTGTGCGTGCGCGCGTGCATGCGTGTGTGTGTGTGTGTGTGTGTGTGTGCGTGTGCATGCGTGCGCCCATCTGTCCTGGGGAGCAATAATAGTTAATAAATAAGTGAATGGCAAAAATAGCCTCAAAGGAGCTGACAGGCAGAAGGCCAAAGTGGCCGGGCATGGGGCCAACACCCTGAAATGCCAAATGTTAATTTAGCCAAAAAGAAAAAAATGTCCATTTTAAGACCGCCTCCATTAGCCAGGATCAGGGGCTGTTGCAGTTTCTGGCTCTGGCACAGCCCCTCCCCACACATCGTAAGTGCAGCCCAGGCGCAGGGGGCCCCTCGCTCAGTGTGAGGGTAACAGCTCTGGAGAGAAGGGGCCCAGTCAGGGACACACAAGATTACGGACGGGCAGAAAGCCGGCAGGCCACGTGCCAGCAGTCCTCCTACGGTCCACCCAGCTGGCCAGCCCTGCGTCCAGTCCCAAAGGTCCAACCAGCTGGGGGCATGTTCTGGACATCATCACAATCTCTTGCCCTGGGCATGGGCCCTGCCCCACCTAAACACTCACTTGGGGGCGAGGGATTTGACTCAATGTCCTGGTTGTCGCTCGACCTCGGCCAGATCCCTCAAGGGTCTCATCTGATTTCTCTCAGGCCCTTCGCTAGGCCTCCCCGGCTTTGAGCGTTCTCCGCCCTGAGGCCTCTGGGGCCCACGGGTGCCTTTGTTGTCCTTTGTGCTGGGTGTGCATGTTGTAATGAAGTTACAGAAGGAAGCACATCTGGGAAAAGCAGATGTGTGCCCACTCTCTTCCCTAGTGGTTCCAACCCTTTCAAAACCGTCCTCAGTTTATTTACTGGCCTCTCTAGAATGGTCCTTGGAGAGGATGCTGGTCACATCCCTGCAGCTTCCCTCAGCTACAGCCACCCCCAAATTCAGGGGGACCTGGCTGAGCCCACCCCCCATTCACACTCACCCAGGGCACTCCTGGCTCCAGCTCTCAGGCTGGTCCCAGTCAGTTCTAGAGGCTGCCTCACTCCTGGACGGTCTGTGCTGGACCTTGGTGGCCAGAAGCCAGCATAAGGATGGGGCAGGGGTGGGGGGAAAGCCCATGGCCCAGGACCTACTCCTTCCTCCAGCAATTTTCTCCTACCCTGTTTACTGCTGTCCAAACACAAAGGCCTTCAAGAGAAACACGAGGCCCTCCTGTAATGTGTGGGAATTTGAAAGCTTATACGTAGCCAGGACAGACCTTGGGTCATTTACGGAGGGCGTTTTTCTTGGCAGTCCCTGTGCTAAGTGCTTTGCATACATCATCACATAGAATGGACAACAGAACCTTCAAGGGCTGCAGTTCTTATTATATCACATTTTGTGGACTACACTTAGGCTCAGAAAGGACAAGGAGCCTGCCAAGGAGAAACAGCTGGGACATGGCGGAGCTGGGATGTGAACTGTGTAGGCACAGAGAACACAGCCGTGAGCATGAGGAGTCCCTGCCTGGAGAAGCTGACGTTCTAGTGGGGGAGGGGAAGCGGGCAAGCAATGAACAAGGGGCTTAAATGTGCACTTTGTCAAGTGGCCCCCGAGAAGGGGCAGTGCGTGGAGGGTGTCATATTGGGCCTACAGGAGCACCAGGAGCTCTGCTGGGGGTCAGGGTGGCCAGGATGCCAGTGGCCCAGAGAGAGATGAAATTCTCAGAGACTTGAGATCTCTGGGCAACGGAGCTGGTTGGGGTGGGGGCTCCTGGGTTCCAGAGGGAGGAGGAGCTCAGAGGTTGAATGTTTGGGCGCTTAACACCTAGATAAACGCAGAGCCCCGGGCATTTGAGGAGAGGAGGCTGACTTGGGATATTTAAAGCCCAAGAAAAGGTAAGGAGGAGGGCCCTCAGGATCCACCTCAGGTCCCCTGGGAAAAAGAGGATATCTAGTTCCCGGAGGCTGGGGAGCTGGTCTCCTAGTTAGGGAGCACAAGGCTGTGGGCTTGGCACCACTGGTAACCAAGGCAAGGAGAAACTAATAGGTAAATGCCCAGATGCACCCTGTGACCCGTCCCCTCTTGTTGAAGGCCCTGACCCTCAACCCTCCAGCACCCTCGGGACTTCTCCAGCCTCCCCGGACAACGGCAGCAGCCTCTGCACTCGGCACCAGCTCTCCCTCTTCCAAGAGGCTGCTCCTTCCAGATCCACACACTAGAGCCACCTTTCCAAATATAGATGGGGCGATGAGAACAGATCCCCACTGCCTCCAAAAAATGCAACCCCCTTGGCCCAGAAATCTATACTCTTCCCAACCTAGTCCACATACTAGCAGCCTCACCTCTGCCACATACCTCTTCCCATTCCCTCCCTGGTATAGGCTGCATGCTTATCTCTGCTGCTAAAACCGCAGGTGTCATGCTGCGTCCAGAGGGTGTGAGTGCCCGTCTGTCCACTGCACTTGGGAGGTCAGAGCCCAGACTTGGAGCCAGGCTGCCCGGTTCATTGTGTGAGCTTGGGCCAGTTACCTAACCTGCCAGTCTCAGTGTCCTCATCTGAAAAATGGGGGGTGACAACAACAGTGTTCACCTCCTAGGGCTGTTGTGGGGATTAAATGAGTTAACAGAACAAAATAACGCAATTAGAACAGAGTCAGGCGTATAGGAGGCACAATGCACAGGCTTGCTCTTGAGGGCAGGGTCTGCAGCTCTTTCCTCTTGGCTTCCCAGTGCCTAACACATGGTAGATACTGTTAAATAATTCAGTCCAGCAAACATCTAACACCACTACCTAGGCAAAGAGAGAACGGACATGACAAAAATAAAGCCAATTTAGGGATCATGATGAATTTTGTTTGGGGACATGCTGAGTTCGAGGAGCTGGAGGGACTCTGACCGGGAGGATCAATGGACAAGGACCCATGAGGGCCATGCACTGTCTGGCCTTGTGACTCTCAGTCCCCCCAGGGTTGTATCATTTTCGTCCCCATTCTGCTCCCCATCCACGCCTCTGGAGTGAAGTCCTTTCTCATTTGGGCCCAGTGCCCCTGTTAATGTACACACGGGAAGGACCTTCAGAGAATGTCTGATCTGTGTTGTCCAGACGAGGAAACTGAGGCAGAGGCAGATGTCTCCCGGTCAAAACTTCTGTGCCTGCAATGTCACAGCCGGTGTCCCTGCTGTCATCTGAGAATCCCTTTGTCTGCCTCCTTTCTCTGGCCGTTGACACGTGCTCTCTCCCGGACCACTTCCCAGCTCCCGCCCCCCAGATTAGAGTCTCTCCCTCAGTGCTTCCAAAAGCCTCCTCCAGCTCTGCCCCCTGAGACCCACCAGGCTCAGCAGAAAGGGACCTCCTACCCTCAGTCTAACCATCTCATTCTGCCTTCCCCAGCTACCTCCTGAGGAAGTCAACACAGAAACCTCTGTCTCTGCGGGTGGCCGGGCACCGCCCCCCATCACTTCAGCCTCAATCCTTTCTCCACCTGGGGAGGCACTGTAGGGTGGAACTGTATCCCTGGGGCACCTACCTCAAATTTTAGGGTGCCTACTTAAGATGTAGATTCCTGGTGTCCACCTTAATCTTACTGGATCAGACTCTCTTGACAAGGGGCCCAGGAGTTGATTTTTAAATAAATTTCATGGGGACTTCTTGCACACGCTAGTTTGGGAGCTGCTGGTGTACTGGCTGGGATCACGAGCTCTGGAGCCCGCTGTACCACTCTCTAAACGTACAACCTTACAGGAGCCACTTACCTTCTCTGGGCCTCAATTTTCTCATCTATAAATTATCCTCTTTAAAAAAAAAAAGCAACACCTACCTAAAGGGAGATTACGAGGATCAAATAAGTTACCAAGTGTTCAGCGTTTCCTGGCAAACAGTAAGTGCGTGATAAATGATAGGAATTAGCAACACTGTCCTATCTTTAAGTTGGGTATCTCAGAAAGGCAAAAGATTTCCATCAGACTGAACATTCCCCCAGGGGAAGGACAAAGCCCCCTCTTTCCTCCCCATGCCCCAGGGCCCCAGGGTTTCATCAGGACTGCAGCAAAGACTGGTGAATGGAAAAGAAAGAGATGCTGTTCCCAGTGGACAGCCCACCCTACACCAGGCAGGCTATCAGGACACCTCCAAGTCCAGAGGGGCCCCCGGAGAAAAGGAAGAAAGAGGAGTGCCCCCCTCCCCAGGGAGTGCCTGTGCTCAGCCCCTCCCCAGCCCTGGATGAACGCAGATCCCAAAGCCCTCCTCTCCTCAGAGCAGGAGCCCAGGCACCTGGCCCCACCCATTCCCACCTGCCAGTAAGGTAGGTTCCCCAGGCTTTTCATTCTGGGGGCCTGGAGAGGTCAGAGTTCACGCAAACACGAAGGGAGGCACTTCTGAGACCACCTGATACCCATTCCCTGGAAGGGCGGTGCTGCACAAGGGGGTGGGAACAGGCGGGAGAAGTCAGGGCGGCATATGGCACCTGCGTGTGGCTGGCCTGGTGGCTTCTTGGCTTCCGGGAGATCCAAGGCTCTGAGCCTCTGTGCCCTCCTCTACACCTGCGCTCAACTGCAACAGGTCCTCTGAGCTCACCTGCCCGCAGCCACTGCCCTGCTCCCTCCAGGCCCCAGTGGTCCCTCTTAGATGAATTACAACTGCGGGTGTGAAGATCCAGCAGAAAATGCCCTGCACATCACTCCAGGGCCAGCCTTGGCCCTTCTCCCCACCTCTCAACTGAGTTTGCAGGGATGCCACCTCTGTCACCTCTCCCAGTGCCTCCTCCCGCCTTCCATCCCCTCGCAGTCCAGAGGCTCCAGCATCTGCCCTGAGACCCTCCTCCTGCTCCACAGTGGAACCAGAGATGACCCTAGGGGAAGTGGGATGGAACAGTCCATATATTTTTGATCCCTTAAGAGAAACCAGGTCTGTTCTTTAAAAACAGGCTTTGGGTGATTTTCCTTTTACTCCCTGCAGACTATACAGAGTAAAATTAAAGAACAAAAAAACTACTGGAGAACACAGGCTGGAACCAGTCTTACAGACCTGGATGTGGCAGGGTAAGACCTCACCTGGATGCCATCGCCCCCTCCGAGGAGAAGCAAAGAGCAGCGCCAGAGGCCACTCCCTGTCACCCAGGATCAGGGCAGAGGATGACACCACTTAGATCCAGCAGGACTTCCCTTTAGATCTGTTTGCCAGTGAAATCACCCCAGAGGCCCCCGAGGGAGAGGATTTAAATCAGCCCCAGAGACATCAGGTGGGAAAGAAGCAGGGGCAGCAAACACCCCCCAAGGGGAAGATGTCAGATGGTGACTAACTGGCTTTTCTAGGCCATTGTCATCAATGCCGGAGAAATATTACACTTTAAAAATAAATGTAAAGCAAAATCCAAAATTAACTCTCCCCAGATAACCCTTTTCCAAAAAAGACCACGTCGTAATCCACATGTGGCCTTTCATAGAGGATTTAACCCAAGGATGTCTCTCGGTCCTGGATAGGGATGCTTCCCAGGCCTCAGCCCACACATCTGGTGACTTTCAACCCTTCCAGTCCTCAGATGGACCCTGATTTCATGTGCATCTCTCAGTCCTCCCAGAGCACAAGGGCTACAGCAGGATCCTTGTACCTTTCTAACCAAAGGTGCTAGGAAAGAAGTAGCTTCAAAGTGCACAGGAAGGAAATCCTTTCAGAGTGCAAGCTCCATCTCTTCATCACCCTACACATCACCTTTCTTTACTCTTTTAGTCTTTGCCACACATGCTGATAACAATACGTGCAAATGGGGAGTCACTAACTGTATAATTCCTTACACATTTCATGAGCTCAAGGGTTGAAGAAAAAGTAATGGCGGTATTAGTGCTGGACTCACATTGCTATTTACCTGCTGTGAGCAAATTCATTCATTCCTTTAACAAATATTTATTGAGCATCTACTACAGACATTTTCTAGTTTACATTCTAGTTGGAGGGAGACTCACAAAGACTAATGTACAATTTCTCCTATTCAAAAGGGAAATACCACATAAAAAAGAGAGAAGGGAAGAGCTGACACTTATCACTAGGCATCTGTTTGTAGCTAAGAGGCCGTCAGGAATGCTGAGTGAGATTTGCTGCTCTGCTAAGATGGCTCCATTGAACACATGGTATAGCACTCATTTTCTAAAATATCCTTGCAGTTATTATAGCACTGCACTAATCCATTTATCGAGCCATGTTTGGGACTAATTGCTGGTGATAAGAGGAACATAAATATACTGAGCCACAGCCTTGCCTGACAAGGTTTTATACACCAACCGCCAATCAAGTTTTCTTCCCCTATTACCTGCCTGTAATCATTTTTAGTGGCCATCACTCTTTACTGAATCACCACAATAAACCCCTTTCAATATAAGCAACTTCCCTTTCGATATAGCCATAAATCAGACTCGGCGTCATCCTTGTGAGCCCTCTGCTGATGAAGGGTGGCTCAGGGCAGTAGTTCTCATCCCTCGGCACGTCAGAATCAGCAGGAGCATTCCAAAATGCTGATGCCCAGGCCCACCCCAGATGAGCCTGGATACTGGGGTTATGTAAAAACTCCTAGATATACCTTCACTTCCCACGCCTTAAGCTCCGTAGGGTGACTGGAGGTTAACCCACCCCAAGAGCTGAAGTCTCAGCCTTGGGCGTGTGAGGTGAAAAACGGAGCTGACACATGCACTGTAATACAGGGCAATCAACCATAAGGAAGTTTATAATGCACGGTGAGAACTGCTGTTTCATGGGATTGCTTTGAAAAGAATGAAGAATACTGTTTGGAATTTGTGTAGTTATCCAGGCTTATATTTATTGTCCTTACAGTTGAACTTGCCTCCTGGCAAGTCTCTGAGGTCTTTCCCACATCTTACAGCTCGAAAGAGGGAAGTGGGAGGACTCAGGAGGAGGAAAAAGATACCAGAAGAAAGCTGAGAAGAAGAAAGGGGACCAAGGATGGGAGAGAGAGGCAAATGGGGGCAACAGGGACACTTCCTGACATCACCCAACAGACCAGTAGGGAACCCAAGGGAGGGAGGGCAAAGATGGAAAGCAGTGTTTTCTAAGCCCACACCCCCAGGCCCAGAGCCCCTTGCCAGTGGAGGACAAGCTTGCCTTGGTCCAGGGAGGGAGCCCCATGAGGGACCCCTGGCTGCCAAGAGTCAGCATTCCCTGTAGAACCTGAGAATGGGAACTGTCCACCTTCTTCCCACAGTGCTGGGCAGTAGGGGTTGGAAAGTCAGTAACATTCAGTAAATATCTGAGTATTCAAACAGACAAGGCCCCTGTCCTCAGACAGCTGACTGTCAAGTTGAAAGACAGATAGATAAACCTACAGAGATAAAATTACAAACCAGTATGAGTGCTACAGAGAAAAAGAAGAGGGTGTTTCAGAGTGACTCAGATGTTAGATGCAGAGTGTCAGATGTTGCAAAGGCAGGGCACCTCTCCCTCGACAGGGAGGGGTACAAGCCTACACTGCTCACCTGGGATTCAGTGATGATCCCTCTCCCTCGGCAGCCTCCTTGGCTGAGATGTCAGAGCCAAGGCACTTCCGAGCTGGTGTTACCCGCTGGGAGCCTGTCAGGATGGCTGGGTCCCTTCCAGATGGCATGGTGAAATGCTTACAGGAAAAGGGACTTGGCCAGAGGAAGACTGGGGGCTTGGGCATGTTAAGTGAACAAATAAACAGCCTTCCCACCCCCAAAAGAAAATGCAAAAATAAAACCTTGAAAATCCACTTAGCAAAAGAATTGCACTTGGGTAGGAGTTACGTTTTCCTTTAGTTTTCTTGAGAAGAGTGACAAGGACAGAAATGGATTTGAAGCAGGATGTTTGGGGTACTTTTTAGGATGTTGATGGTTGTGGGGAGCTGGGCTCTAAAGACATCCTAGAGGGACTTCCCTGGTGGTCCAGTGGTTAAGGCTCTACACTTCCACTGCAGGGGGCGTGGGTTGGATCCCTGGTCAGGGAGCTAGACTCCTGCGTGCATCACGGCGTGGCCAAATAAATAAATAAACGAAATAAAGACCTCCTAGAGTAAGCGTTAAACTGTGCCATCTACTAGATGCAACTCTACAGAAAGACCCCAGGTCTGACCTCTGAGAAGCGATCCTGATGTGTGTCCCCAGCCACCTCCTTCCCACCCCTGTTCCATGTACACCACCAGAAGCCTGGACATGAGGCAGCCTCACACCCAGACCTAAGCTATCCCAGCGTTGAGTCTGACCCATCTCCTGGGTCTCGGTCCCTCCTCACGCATCCAGAAGACCTTTCGGGGGCTCTTCACAGGTAAACATCTGATCCCAGGTGCCCCCTGAACACTTCAGCACTACCCCCGCTCGCAGCATGACTGCAGGCTCAGGAAATGACAAATCATTTAACGCCCATCTGAGCCAGACACCACGTGGGAAGGAAGGCATCACAAATAAGAAACCGCACGTTCCACAACCACCCAAGACGACTGCTTGATAGCAGCTGTGCCTTCTAATTTAGGCACCATGGGATGGACTCGGGGCTGGGTCCAAATGTGAAAAGAGCACTGGATTTGGAGTCAGAGATCTGGATTTGTATAGCAGCTCCTAAGCTAACTGGCTGTGTAACCTGAGTGAGGTCACTTAACCTCTCTGAACCCCTACTTCCTCCTCTCCAACACAATACCAGCAGCACAGGTCTGTAACTATGAGTACTCTTGCAGGCATTACTGTATCGGCACCCAACAACAGATCCTGTCAGTCCGGGAACTGACTGAGTGAGAGTAAGGCAACTCAGCCAGGACCATATAAGCAGGGACTTCTCCTGGGCCCCTGGGCCCAAAAACCAGTGTCTGCACCTTCTTAACTCATCACCTCCTCAGAGCCATCATGAGAAGCAAGTAAGATCACACGTGGTAAAGTCCTGTGTCCTCTATAAAATGCTAATCAGGTGTCCAAGTATTTGAGTCTTTGGCTGATATTTGAGCCACTGTCTAGGTGACAGAAAGTCATACATTTTTAAGAAGCAGAAATTAAATATATATATATTAACAAAAAATATGTATATAGTTTTTAAATTTTCACACCATTCCACTCACTAGTCCAGAAACCACCCTACTGGTGACAAAATATGTTATCAGATAGGAGTGAGGGGCCAGGCAGGACTAGGGTTCTGAGTCTGCCACAGAGTTCTGCACTTGATGCATTTTGCCCTAGCAAAGCGGCCACTGCCCTCCCTAGTGTTCAAGTCAAACCCAGATTAGAATTCCAGCTTCTCCACTCTCAATTTGGATTGTCCCTGGAAAAAGATCCTGAGACAAGGATTTGAAAGAAGTGGTTTACCTGGAGGTGACCCCAGAAAACATTAGACAGGGAATGGAGAAATGAGACAAAGAAGGGAAGAAAGAAAAAAAAAGAAAGGGAGGAAGGAAGAGAGGGAGGGAGGGAGGAAGGAAGGGGAAGAAAAGAAAAGAAAAGAAAAGGAAAGAAAAGAAAAAGAAAAAGAAATGTTTTCACGCCTATACCACTGTGGGCAACCAGAGCTGAATCCTTCTGCAGGACTAGAAGCCAACAGAGAAGGCTCGTCTCAAAGTTACACTCCTCCCACACCGGGGTCAAGGGAGCTGGGGTATTTATCCACCAGCTCCCAACAGTCATTGGTTAAGAACTGCTCTAGGGATGGGCACTCCCTCCCCAGCACTTCTGACCTGTCCCACAAACAAGCAGAGAGGCTCAGGGCCAGAGAAAGCCCTCAGGTGCCGACAGCTGGCAGTCTGGCTGGCAACAGCAGAAAGGTACATACCCAGGGAATATGGGTGGGCACTGAACCATCTGCTATGCTCACTCACTGAGTGACCTTGGGGAAGTTACTTACCTTCTCTTATCCCATTTTCTGCAGCCCTGAAATAGGGATAAAAATATCTTTCTCAAAGGGTTGATATTAAGATTAAATGAGGTCACATATGTAACAGATTAGCCCAGTGCCAGGCTTACAACAAAAACTCAATATATACTGATTGTTCATAATCAATATTCTTTAAGGTCTTCCTCCTTTTGGAGGGTGGGAGTGCAAAGGATACAAAGAAAATTTGGGGAAGAAGGGTGCTCTGAAATGGCCCATCACGACTTCCCCATGGGCAGCCATGCCCGCAGTGCATGGCGCCCAGCCCCACCAAAAGTCATATACAGAGCCCAACAGGCTCCGATGTCTAATGACAGCAGAAAACCCCTAAAGGAAACTGAAACTAGATAAAGGAGGCATCTCGCTGGTCCCTTCCAGCCCCATCATCTTACTTTATAAAGGATTTCAGATGCAGATGGGGAATGAGACTTTAAAACAGGTAGCCAGCCAATGCAAGCTGAGTAATCTCCTTCTTGAGGGAGGAAAGCCCCCAGGCAAACAAATGCCCCCATCTAGATGACTTTGCCTAGGCCTACCCCAGAGGCAGGGGGCTGGACCCTGAGAATTCAAAGATTCTCCCAGCCCCTGAAGCAGCGTGTCCCAAAATGAGTTCCAACAAACACTAATGCCTCTGTTATATTCCTTCAAAAACTGGTTCTGCGGTCAAATATGTTTGATAAAGGCTTCATGCAATAGCCTCCTCTTGGCAAATTCTGCTGCATATTAACATATTAAAAGCGTTAAAGTTCTACAATAAAGAATTCTGTTTAACCCAGTATTTCTTAAATTTATCTGACACAGGACTGAATGTGTGTATGTGAAACATCTATTAACACCCCTCCAAAGGACAGTCACAGGGAGCATCTGGGCTAAAGGCAATGCTGGGCGCTGGGACCCAGGCTGAGTCATTTTTGGACCCTCATGGTCTAGCACAGTGCCTGTTACACTGTAGGCATCTAATAAACGGTTGTTGTCTGAATGAATGGGGAAAAGGCTGAAAGAATGGCTTAATAATGGTTTTCAAATCTGTGAAGGGATATAGTACCGGCAGTGCCAGGCAACAGCTTTCTGTTTCCAAGAAGGCACACGTTTTAAATTGCAGCAGGAGGGATTCTGGAAGCCCCGCTCGGAGTGTAGGATAACAATCCACCAAAATAGGCTTCCAAGCCGAGCTGTATCGCCTCCTTCTGTGGAGGTGTTGGTCTAGCACTTCGGTACAGCTGAGAGTCTGCATGCAGCGGTCCACCCACCCCACCACCCGTTCATTCATTCATTCAAACTCTCACTGAGCACCTACTACGTGTCACGCACCAAGGTCCCTCAGGACCCCTTCCAAGAGCCATGTGGGACTGTGGTGATCTGTGTGATAACCCCTAGGGAGTCCCTAACGGGAAGGGAGAGGAGACCACCCAAGTGTGAGGTCAGGATGCCTCAAGCCTAGAAGCAACAGCTCATAACCCTCTCAGAGCAAGAAGTGTGTGTGGGAGTCAGGAGGCGGGGCGCAGGGGGTGTGGTGTCCAGGCTGACACATGAGGCTGGGCTAGAGAATAAAGCTATTACTGTCTCCCTGGTGTTTGTTTGTTTACCCCCCTTTTCTGTGACTATATCCCATTGTTCCCAGAGAGCATCCCTGCCCCCACTTCCAAGCTTTTCCCCTCCCCATACTCACAGCTCCAATCTCCTCTTCCCTTCCTTACAGCCTACTCCTCCTCCTTCAAAGCATCTCCTAATTCCCGACCTCTTGCCTACCCCTTGATCTCCCCACTTGCCACGTTCTGTACCACCCATTGTGGACCTGGGGTATCCTCAGTGTTTTTCATATTCACTTACCAAATGAATGAATAAACCAGGAGTCAAACTAAGGTCCATCTTTCTGATGACCACTACCACCACCACTGTTGAGCCACAGACTGCTTTGCCTCAAACAAGAGTGGGGGGATGGGAACAGCTGGGAGGCAGGATGAGAGGAGAATATGCATCCAGGTCTGGGCCATCCTTCCCACCCTATGTCACCATTACCAATCGCCTTCCAGCTCTGCATCCTACATCAGTCACTTGCCAGCCCCACCTGGACATCTCCTAATGGGCTTGCAGGTCTGCAGTGACTTTCTGACTTTTAAACAGAGGCTGAGCTGGGCATGATGATAGGACACCCCAACAGATTGCAGCAGGCATTCATGCTGTGGTAAGACGCGAAACCACAGAATCCGAGCGTTGGGTGTGACCTGAGCGGCTATCTTAGCCAATGATCCCAAACCTAAGAGTTGATCAACAATATCGGCTGGAGAGCTTGGAAAACTAAATCCACGCTGTTGAAAAAATAGACCCCTTCCTGGGACCCACCCCAGACCTTTGGAAGCAGAGCCTTCCATTTCCTCAGTAACAAGCTTGGCAGCCAGCCGTCCAGTCTCCCCTTGAACACCTCCACTGACACAGCTGGCTACCTCAGGAGGCATCTGGTTTGATGGCTGCAACCCCAAAGGCTAGAAAGGTATCTTCTACCTGGAGCTGAAATCTGTCTACTGTTTCCACCCATTTGCCCCAACTCTGCCCTTGGGAGTAACCGAAAATAAATTTAGTCCCTCTTCTAACACATGACAACAGGGATCCCAGCAATAAATAACACTTTGCCCATGTCTCTGCCTTCTTACCTTTGTACAGTCTGCTGTCTTCCCAGCTAAACATCTCCCACGCTTTCAAATGTTCTCTCAGAAGTCAAGGTTTCCAGTCCCCTTACCAATCTGGTACCCTCCTCTGAATTCTAGAATCAAACATAGTATTTCAGATCTGGCCTCAATCTTCCTATGAACCGGATATGCCCATAAGCCTAACCAGACCCCACTGGTCTTTTCTAACAGCCAGACCGAAATGCAGGTCCACATGAAGCTCACAGTCCATTAACAAGAAACTCCCAGATTTTGTTCACAATGTTATAGAGAGAGATCTCCCCTGCCCCACGTTTGGACATTGGCTGGAGAAAATGTGGGGGGGGGCGTGGGCGGAAGTAGGGCTTTCCAATCATCTTCATGGAGTTTCGTGTTTGGGAGAGAAAACCAACACTGGGACTTGCCTAGTGCTGCAGTGGTTAAGAATCTACCTGCCAATGCAGGGGACACGGGTTCGAGCCCTGGTCCGGGAAGATCCCACATGCCGCGGAGCAGCTAAGCCCAAGAACCACAACTACTGAGCCTGCGCTCTAGAGCCCGCGAGGCACAACTACTGAAGCCCGCATGCCTAGAGCCCGTGCTCCACAACAAGAGGAGCCACCGCAATGAGAAGCCCGCGTACCGCAACGAAGAGTAACTCCCGCTCGTCGCAACTAGAGAAAGCCCACGCACAGCAACGAAGACCCAACGCAGCCAAAAATAAATAAATAAATTTATTTAAAAAAAAAAAAACAAAAAAAACCAACACTGATCCTGCCCTCCACTAGCGAGCTCCCCCCACCTCATAGGCAGGGATGAAAGAAGGATACGATACGCTAAAGTGTGACTTATGTAACTGCACCCAAAGGACTTATGGGCACCAGCACGTTGGAGCTCCTGGGGCAAACTGTTTCCATTCCCAACACAGGCGATGCTCCTGGGAAGTAAACGACCACAAACTGGACCCACCACAAGATAAATAAAGTTAACGGAGGTGCCAAGCAGGCACGTGGACAGGAAGTCACCCAGCAAGAGACTGGTACAGTCACAGAGAGGCTCCCACCTCGGTCCCCTCCCCCAACACTCACCCCACCCCTGGCTGGAACCGAGGAGGGCGCTCCCTCCGCACCTCTCAGGAGAACACGAGGCCAGGCCCAGCAAGGGCCACAGCCCTGCTTCTGCTGCCAGGTGCACCCTCTGACAGAGTGACCCGTGGCCAGGGCCTGTGTGCACAGGGGAGCTTCTGTCCAGGCCTTTTACACTGATATTTAAAACTCTTCTGTGAGGCTGGGCAGGTTTCCGAGCTGGGGTTTAATACATCGTCTGTGTCCTCTTTATAGACAAACATGAGCACACTGCTCTGTGTTGCACAGCACACAGACCTCATGCTCTTGCTCCAGATCAAAACTTAGATTGAATTATTAACAGTCAACATTGCCACAAGTACAGCAGCTGATCGTTCTGCTCCTCAGCTGGGTCTCTGCCATTCCTGAAGTCCTCCCCACAGGCCTCGAGGCACCCCTGAGATCCACAAGATGACCCTCCATCTAGAAGCTCTGCTCGACCCCCACCCCAGAGGCTTCTGCTCCCCTCCAAGCACCCCCTTCCCGCTGCATAGAGAAGGAGGCAACATAATCATTGAAAACAATTAGCAAATATAATCGGCAAATACAATTAGCGTTGAGGCAAGACAAGCAGACCCTCCCCGGCTACGAACTCAGAGCCCACCTCCCCCCCCAGCCTGCAGTTGCTGCTGGGGTTCACTATGGCCAGATTTCTCTCTTCCAGAAATGGGGGTGATGGGGGAAGTAACTGGTGGCAGACGATTCCCGGAGTTGTGAAAGTGTGTGTCCTCTTCCATACCACCACCCCGTCCTCCCACCCCTCCGTGGGCAGGGAGGCAGTGGCTGGAGCAGTGCACACAGTAATGCACTGCACAGGCCTCTGGACCAAGTTCCAGAGCGAGGGGCCAGCTCTCCACGGGGCTCACCGGATGGCTGAGTGGGTGGGCAGCTTGCGTTTTTGAAAGGGAAGGGTAGGACTCCATGGAGCCATGGGACTCCATGGAGTGGGCTGACCACTCGAGTCTAGCCCCCAGCCTCATTATGATAAGGGGGGGGGGGGGGGGGCGTGTGCATCCAGGGTATTTCCCTGAGGAGCCAGAGGTCAGGGTCAGAAAGTCAATCAAGGCCCAGAATCAGAAATGCAAACAGCCATAGGAAGCCAGCCACCAACCGAGAATAAACAGGACAGAGCTGTGATGATCTCCTTTCAAAGTCAACACAAAGGCTTCCCTGGGCCCCACTCCACCACCCGGGCCAGCCCACACGACAGACAGATAGATACACACACACACACACACACACACACACACACGTACGTCCATATGCACATGCATGCACGTACACACTGGGGCCAGCCCACGTGACAGACACACTCCCACACATGGACCCAGGCACCCACCCCTCAGCAGCCAGAGCAGTCACTTCTTGGTCTGCTTCCCCACCCCCATCCAGCCCCAGACTCCTCAGTTTAGACACTCACACGTGCTCATGGTCACAGAACATCACCCACACAGCACCTGTGCCTTTCTGATCTCTGGAACAACTGGTGACAGTTGTGTGTTCAAACAGGCACAAAGGCAGAAATGCAGGAAATCACTGAGTTTCTCCAAAAGGGTTAGGGGGAAGAGAGGAAGGAGCTGATGGTAGCTGGGTAGGGATGGGTCAGCCCACACCACAAAGGCCTGACACCACCAACCTCTGACAGCACTCCCAAGCTCACGGGGACCCACACGGGGTCAGAATCTTCTCTTCAGAAACCATGTCAGGTGGGTGTAATGTGGCTGCAGAATAATACCCCACATTTGAACAGGACTTTCTACTTTTCAAAGAGCTCCTGCATCCATTATCACCTCCTAGAGTAACACTGGACAAGCAGAGACATTCATCTCCTTGGCCAAATGACGGCCCGCCTCCATGGGGCCCAAAGATGTTTCCTCCAAAATAATCTCTAATAGTTAAGCATGTGCAATAGTTGTGTGAGTGTACTTGTTTGTGTGTGAGTGCATGCAGAGGCTTTATGTAGCAGAGTGGGATACAGTCAAACAAAAATGAGGTTGCCATGGCAACAGGCTCCAGCATCATTGCAGCCTATTAACACAAGTGAGGAATGTGTTTGGCAGATGCTTGAGTGTTATTTATGGTATGGGTGTAGCAGAGGGACTTCTAACAGGCAAAGAAGGAGAAAAAAACAACCCGTGACGCCCCTACTGTACCCCACCAAGGAGACGACAGTGAGGCGAGCACAGAAGGCGAGGCTGAGAGGCTGCAAATGGGAAGTAAGAGATGGGGAAGCAGAAAAGCAGGCAGGCAGAGGAGAGGAGAGGTAGGCAGAGAACAACAGGGGACTGAAGGGGGAGGCAAGAGAAAGGAAGGGACAGAAAAAGAGCAGAGGGAGGGGGATGAACACCAGGGGAAGAGCTAGATCAGATTTAGCAAAAGGAAGGAACATCATCCCCCAAAAGGGCTGCCCCACCTTGCCCCTCCACTCTCTCAAGAGGCACCAGATGAGACACTAGATGTTTCTCCTCCTAACTGGAGCAAAGGGAAGAGCCCCAAAGAGAAGAGGGGCCAGGGGAAAAAAATATCCAGATCAGATACTGATGTTGAAGATCTAGGCTGTAGGAGCAAGGGGGCCAGCCTCTCAGGAGAAGTGGAAAATGCCAACACAGTTTCCTGAGGGCCCACTCTGTGTCCAAGGCACCGTGGAGGGAAATTCCCAAAGCCCCCGCATTAGAGACCGCATACTGCAGCCCCATTTCCCTGGATGTGTATCTTCACCAAAGAAAAGAACAAGGCATCTAATGCAAGCCACCTTCTAACACCTGCTGCTCTGGGGTAACCTGAGGCAGAGGATAATGCTTGACTGTCCCACTAATATTTCCCACCATCCAATAGGGTTTGCTCAAGAAATACAAAGTTTATATCAGACATAATCAGAAAGGCAAATCAAATACAAACCAAAAAAAATACAGTTTTCTCTGAAGTCAAATAGAAAGAATGCTTGCATTCTGTTATCGTGGACCATTCCTAACAAGCTCTGCTATACCCAGCAGAGTAGGTCATGAGAAGTTAAGTGCAAACCCACCCAAAAGCCTACAGACAAGGGAAGGTCTGAAGACCACAATGGGTAAAAGAAGCATGGGGTGGGAGGTGGTGGAGGTGGGGAGAGAGGGGAGATGGACAGGTCTGAGGAACTAGATGGGGAAGTCGGTCAGCCAACTCTTGTTGCTGCAATGGCATCTTCATGCTAAGATGGAGACGGGGCTCCCTAGTCCAGCACTCCTGTCCTGGGATCTGACTCCAGGCTCCTAAAATCACACGTCTAGGATTTCCTAGGGCTGTAATCAGACCCTGAGTCCCAAGTCTGGTTCAGTAAATACTCTGAATGATCCCGGAAATCTCTGCTGCTCCATGTGGATGTCATGCCTTTCTTTCTGTAGAAAAGCTATATCCACCCAAGCAACCTGCCTCCCATTCAAGCCAGGAACAACCCCCAAAGGTATAATACTCATGTGAGAGCTTGGGTCCCCAGGTCAAAACATTAGGATCCTTTATAAGCACTAACAATAGTAGTTAACTTTTTTTAAACCAGCTCTCAATAGGTTGTTCTCTTAAGTTCAGAGCTGATCTCTAAAGATTTTATTTCCTTCTGATCCCAGATCAGAAAAACTTTAAGTTAGCATCAACAACCCCAACTACTTCACCTACTGGAACACAATCAAATTGTTAAGCAGTTATTAAATCCCTACTAAGTAACTTACACTGTGCTAGACAAAGGAGAGAGGGTAGAGAAGGAAAAACACATACACCTCAGGATTCCTGCATCCAAGGAGCTTACATTGGATGGGGAGTAAAACCAGTGGGCACTGGGGAATAAGTAAGTGCCCCACTCTGTGGCTCTGACTCCATTGTTGGCCATGCAAAAGAGGGAGAGGCCAGTATGGCTGGAATGCAAGGAGGGGCTCCTTGCAGAAGGTGAGGATTGGCACAGAGGGGCTGGAACTGGAAGGGGCATGCAAAAGCCTCTCATTTACTAGGCAAGGAACCCGGGGCCCAGAGAGGTTGTAGCCTCCCTCCCTCCCAGTCACAGAGCACCTTGGAGGTGCAGCGAGAGCCCAGCACCATGAAGCCCATAGCATTCCCTGTGGGAGAGTATGATACCCAGGAAGCCAGGGGGCACAGGAGAACCCCTCAAGAAAGACGCAGTACCCAACAAGACTGAAGTCTGAGAAAAGGCACTAGAAGTGGGGAGGAGGAAGGCAATGACAATGGAATAGAGTTAAGAAGTTCTGTTAGAGGATGCAGTTGCCTGGAGTGAGGTGGGGGGGATGCACTAGGTTCCACAGTCAGGAGACTAGCCTGCAGCAAAGGCCCACTTGACTCTCACAGCCAAGTAGGTTGCACCACAACCAAGTAGGCTCAGCAGGGGCCAATGGATGAGGCCCATGGAGCCACATACAAGGGGACCGCTAAGGGGAGAAGGTGTGCATGTCAGAGGAGCTGGTTTCACCCAAGGTCGCCATGGCAAGCACACCTCTCTCCCACAAGTCTTCAGGGGAGTCACCAGTTAACCAGGGAGAAGTTTTGTTTCCTCCTAAGCCTACCGTTCAAGGCTAGCCTAACCCGTCCCAGGAGGGTTAAAAGCCCCCACCATAAGCAATAACCAGGAGCACCCACATGAAGGGGTCACGACTTCCAACACTAGCTTTCTGCTCAGGCCAGGAGGGGGACCGTCACCACACACAAAGTTTCCTTCCCACCTTTGCTGAAGGCAGCTTTTTGGCTTTCACAAATGAAACAAACTTGTCGGTCCTCCCTCAAGTTCAGAAATATCTCCAGCTCCCGAACCCCCAGTCCCAGACAACTGGCAGGGTTATATCATTTCCCCTCCCTAAGACTGAGCAAGGGACGTCCAGGGTCTCCCCTCCCCAACGCTCCATCCAGGACATTCGGTTAACAAACCATCAGTGGCCCTCAGGAGCGGGGAGGCTGCTACAGGGGCCAGCCACTTTTCTCAGGGGCCTTTTATATACAGAGACAGAAGCACAGAGAAGGGGACCTCTCCATAGCATTTTCTCCTCCGACTCTCCTTCCTCATTAGCATCCCTACAATAATGGCTAAGGTTTGGTGTGTCTTCTACCAGCGGGAACATTACATACAAGAGCACTCTTTTTGTAGAGGAAGATGATGGGGCTCAGAGGGGGTTCGGAGGCTAGAAGACACCACACAGCTGACACAGCCATGTCTCTCTGGCTCTTTTCACCACTTTAAAGGGTGAAAGTGGGTTGCCTTTCTTTGGAGTCAGGCCTAGGCCTGCGCACCCCACTATACAGTCCCTATGCCCAGGTGGGCCCCTACCTGCTTGAGCAGGAACTGGTCCTGGGCGTTGGTGCGCAGGGCGATGGCCAGGTGGAGGGCAGAGAGAAGCACCCCGCTGAGTACCGCGGCCCGCATGCGCACGGGCAGCAGCGTGTAGATGGTATAGATGAAGAACACAGTCCACCAGATGCCCTCGGAGGCACTGCGCGGCTGGGGCAGCAGCAGGCCCACCACCTGGACAGCCAGCACCACGGCGATGAGCGCGTAGCAGGCCAGGCCCATGTGGTCCTGGTGGAAGGCGGCGCGGTTGCAGAGCACGGCCATGACGAGGATCACACCCACGGCAGCCGCCAGCACGGCCAGGTAGGGCAGCTGCAGCGGGGGCCGTGCCGCGTGGAAGGCCAACATGACGAGGCACACGAGCACCAGCACAGCCATGAGCATAGTGAGGCTGCTCTGGTTCAGACGGAAGAAGTAGCGCTGGTACAGCCGCTCCAGCTTGTCCGACGGGAACTTCTTCGAGCGGAATATCTGCAGCAGTGCCAGGCAGCAGGCGCCCAGCGACAGCACCGCGCCAGGCCTCGCGCCCGAGCCTGCCAAGCTGCCGCCATCTCCGGAACCCTCGTCTTCTTCGACGGCGCCGGCCTCCAGCTCGTCGGCCGCGCGGCCCTTGCCCCGCCGCTCCTCCAGACCCAGCTCCACAGAACGGGGGCGCACCTCCGTCCCGCCAGCTGCGGCCGCGGCCGCCGCCGCCGCCGAGCCGCCGCCGCCGCCCGCAGGGGGCGCCCGGGTGCTGCCCCCGCCGGCCGCGCCCCGCCGCTGCCGCCGGCTGCCGCGACCGCAGTCGTCGCCGCCGCGCTCCTGCCAGGCCGACTTGGAACGGAAACTGAAGCCGAAGCCCCCAACCAGGGGGTCATCCCCACTCAGCGGAGGATCGTCATCGTCGTCGCTGCGCCAGCGGCTGGCCAGGCGCTGCTGCTGCTGCTGCTGCGGGGTCACCGTCCCCCCGGGTTTCTTGGTGGAGCCGCGGGCCGAACCCCCGGGGGCGTGGGGGTAGCCATTGGCGCGGGAGTCGGCCTCGCCCCACGCCGAGCGGTGTTCCGGGCCTCCCCGGGACGCCGGCGCCGCCGCTGTCTGCGCCGTGTAGCCCGGGGGGCTCACGCTTTTGGAGCTGGACATCCCCCCCTCGGCCTCGTCGTCTTCTTCCTCCTCCCCCGGGGGCCGGGCCGGGGTTCTCCAAGGGGAGGGCGGACGGCCGAGCAGGGGGACCAGGCTGGGGTCACACGTCGGGGGCGGCCCGGGGCCCTGGGCAGTAGCGGGGCATCTTGGCACCCCCGTCCTGAGCGGAGAAGGAGGGCAGCGGGAGAGCAAGCGGGAGGCAGGCACAGCCCCGAGGTGAGAAGTGGCTGAGAATCCGCGTCAGTAGTCCCAGGTCCGAGATGGAGTTGGCTCCGAGCTGGGGCAGCGGGGACTACTCGAGCTGCTGAGCTGCGCGCAGAGGGACGTCCGGACTCCTGGCTCGCGTCGAGCTCGACAAGGACCGGAGTTGCGGACGAGGCGGGACGGAGAGGTGTCCTTGCGGGCGGCGCCTCCCCGGAGCTGGCAATGCCCGGGCGCGGCGCTCGCAGATTCTGCCTAAGCGGAGCCCAGCGGCACACGCGGCGAGGCGGCAGCTAGGGCGGCTCGGTAGGGGTCCCGGCGTGGAGACCAAGCGGGCGCCCTTTCCTCGCGGCGGACTGGGAGCGACTGGGAGGTGCGGGCGCCAGCCAGCATTATTTTCTTACGAGGGGTGGGGAGGTGGGATGGGGGGGTGGAGAGGACGGGGGAGGGGGCGGCGGGCGGAGCAACAGCTCCCGAGCCCTGGGGGGAGGGTCCTGGAGCCCAAGGGGGCCGTCGCCCGCATCCCCCACCTCCCGCAGCGAGTGGGAGCTTGGCCCCCGCGAAAGCCGAGCCCAGCCTTCAGCGTGTCCGCGCAGGGGGGCGGGGGCGAGGACCGGCTCCTGCAGCGCGGCCCTTCCCCTCTCGCCTCCCCCTTCCCCCAAAACGGAGCGGAGCTGGCCCGGACCCGCTGGCCCAGGAGGGCTGTCGCGCCGGCTCCGCAAGCTCCAGGCTCCTCGCCGCCGGCTGCGGGCCCGCCGCGGCCGGGCGCAGAAGGACTAAGCTGAGGGCGGAATCCGGCGCAGCACCGCCGCCGTTCCGCCCCAACGCAGGCGGGCTTCTCCCAGGGAGCACGGTATCCAGAGATCGAGGGCCGGCGCTCAGAGGCAGCCGGCCGAGAGGGGCCGACCCAAAAACCGCTGCGCCCCGGGGGCGCTCCAGGGGAACCCGCGGGAGCCGGGCTCAGGGCGCGCCATGCACGCCTCGGGCCCTGCGCTGCTCCGGCCGCTCGCGCCGCTCCTCCCTTCTCGCCCGGTTGCCGCCGCCGCCGCCGCCGCCGCCGCCGCCGGAGCGCCCTCCGCATCCCCTCCTCCCGCCGCCTCCCCGCCCCCCGCGCCGCTCGGGCCTCGGCTCACAGCGGCGCGCGGCCGCCTCCGCCCCCGGCCGGGCCGCGGCCCCCGCCTCGGCGCCCCGCTGGCATCCTCAGGCCCGGCCTCGTGAGGCGCCCGGTACCGTGGGGGCCCCAGCTCCCCTTCCTCACCTAAAATTCTCGCCGCGCCCCCTCCCTCCCTGGCGCCTGGAGCCGCGTCCAGCCCGTGGTCCCTTCGCCAGACCTGGCTGCCGTGCGGTCCTCCCCCGCCCTTTGCTTGGGTTCCTGCGCCCCCTAGTCCTAGCTCCCCTCTTTTGTATCCCCCTTTAATCCCCATCCCCCCATTCAACCCAACTTCAGCCCCCGCGCTGCGCCCCCCTTCCCCGGCCCGGCTCGATTGGCCGCTTCCTGAGCTGTCATATTTGAGTCCGGCGCTCTTATTGGGCGATTCTCTGGCCGGGCGGCTATACCAAAGGAGGGCGCACCGGCCTGGGGGCGCCCAGGCAGCGACTGCCGCAGGGAGACGAAGACCAGAGTCCCTGGAGGGCCGGAGGGGCCCAAGAGCCAGACCCGGAAATGGACGGTGGAGATGGAAAGACAGAGTATCTCTGAGGCGCAGGAAGACAGTGACGCGAAAGATGGAGATGCAGTGGGTGAGGCCGATGCAGCTAGGGCGGGGCGGACAGGAACGCTTTGGTGGAGAGTTACCCAGAGGGAACCCCACAGACAGCATTACGAACACCTGACGTTTGTGAAGAGCTAGCTCTTTGCCAGTTCATACTTTTTTTTTTTTTAATCTCATTTGATTCTCCTCAATAACCCTGGGTTGTGACAGGGGACAGGGCCCGTGTGATTATTCCCAGTTTATAAATGCGGAAACTAAAGCTTCAGAGCCTAATTAACTTGCCATGGGCCACACAGGTCTCCTGACTTGCAACAGAAAGATCTTTCGTCAGCGCCAGGCTGGCTCCCTACCTAGCAAGGTGTTAGCCGGAAGGATGCGCCCCAGAGCAGGGTGGAGAGCCCCGGCTGGAGGAGGACGGGGGAGAGGACAGAGAAGGACCAGATACTCCTGCACAGCGCCAGCGACAAACAGGCAGGAGTGGAGAGGACTTTACTTCGGGTCAAAGAGGACCTAGGCCTGTGGAATGATGTACCTATCCAATTCCCCTCGGCCCTAAGCTGTCCTGTTGGAAGCTCCGGCAGTCTAAGCACTGGGATGGGTGGGGACGTGTCACCTCTACTCTGGGGAGGGAGAAACAACCTTCACTTTACTCTTCTTCCTCCAGCTCTCTCTGCAGAGCTTCTGACAAAGAGGCTAGAGGTCTGGGTGAGCTTCTCTTTATTTCTCTGTTGGTCATCTCTTTGCAAATTGGAAGATAAACCTTGCCAGAGTTACAAATTGGGAGGAGAAACATTCCAAGAGATCTGAATAAACTAACCCTAGAGTATTCCAGCCTTTGAGTAATCAATCCAGGATTAGCGAAGTCATAAAAAGCACCATGAATTTAGTCAGCAAACATTCATAGAGCATCCCCTGTGTGCAAAGCACTGTGCTAGGTGCCTTAGGGATAGAGAGGTGACTCAACTCTGGTTACAGTCAGGGAGGGAGAGGAGCTAAGCCACTAATTCCAGTTCAGAGCACAGTTCAGTCAGTGTTCAATAGAGGTCCAAAGAGAGCGTTTTGGGAGTTTGGAGAGAGGAGGCATTAATTCCCACTGTAAGGGCCAAAAAGACTCTAGAGGTTGAATCTGGGGCCAGCAGAGAAGGAGGAGTCGGAAGAAAAGGAGAATGGACTAATATTTATTAAGCAACAACAATATGTCTGTGCATCTTATTGTCGCATAACCGTTTTGAGGAAGATGTTATTCTCCCCACTATAAAGGTGAGAAAACCGAGACTTAGAGAATCAAAGTTTGCCCAGGGTCCAGAGTTTGTAGTAGAATGGAACCTAAGTTCAGTCTGCTCCTTGAACTCTACCACACAGCCATGTAGCAAATACGATCTGAGAGGAACACTGCATGGACAGAAGCCAGATGGGCTTCAAGGTGATTGGGTTCCATCATTGATTCCCTTCTCATTCCCTGAGCTCTCCCTAGGTCATTCCTTTCCATTTTATTCAAAAATTTTAAGTAACCATCATCTTATAGCAAAAGCTATGTATGATTAAGTGTGTAAAAACTCGAAGAAAGACAAAAGAAAACACATTCATAATTACAACACCTAGAGAACCATTAACATCTTAATTCTTTTCTTAACAAAAAATGGGACTTTACAAAGAATTTTAGAATCTGCTTTTTTCTACTTAGCAAAATATTGTGGATATTTTTTTATGCCAATAAGCATCCATCTACAATATCCATTTTATTGTCCGAACAGAATTCCATTGCATGAATATAGCATAATTTATTTAACCAGTCCCCTACTGTTGTACATTTTTCACTGTCGTAGCAGTTTGTAAAGTTTCCACTGTTTTACTGTTATAAACAATGAGGATTTTTGTACATAAATCTTCACACACATCTTTAATTGTATCCTTAGGAGAAATTCCTACAAGTAGAATTGCTGGGCCAAAGGATAAACATTTTTTCGCTAAGGATTTCTGAAATCTGAGTCTTCAGCCCCTGCCTCCCTTCCCAGTTCCAAGCTTACCCCCATCTACTGGAGAACTCCCCATGGATGGTCCTTGGTATCCACCAGCACCCCAGGTTCAGTTTGTCTAAAACTAAGGTCATCCCCCAAGAAGCTTGCTCCTCCCTCTGTTTTCTCACCACTGGTGGAATTACCATCCCCCAAACTCCCAGATCTTAGAGTGGCAAGCCCTCCTATCCCAGTTCCCAGAGTCCTGCCACCGTGCCCTTGTCTTTTCACTTCTGTCTCTTCTTCCACATTCTCTGGCTACTACCTTCGCCCAGATCCTCCCTACTCATTGCCTAGACAATGACCAACTCTCCCTCCTTGCCCTCCAATCTGTCCTCCACTTTGTCCCCATCTGATCATGCCTGTCACAACCAGACTGAAAACTGTCCCCAAAACTGCCTCTTCCTACCTGCTAGCTTTCACTATCCACCACTTCCGCACATCATCCAGCCACCGTAAAGGGCTCTTTAAATTTCTGCAGAGATCACCCTTTTCACATGCACGCCCAGCACAAACCAAATCTGTAGCATCTCTGTGATGCCTCTCTAATGCCTTTTCCTCCCCCACGACCCCAGGCTGCTAGGCACTCCTTCCTCAGTTCCCAGCACACCTTGCTTTTATCTCTATTATAGCACTTGTCACATTGTATTATCTTGTTTTCAGAACTGTCTCCACAATCTGCTGAACTCCTTGAGGGCAGAATTGGTATCTTACTTATTCTTGTGCCCCATACCTGGCACATAGGAGGTACCCCTTAGCTGTTTGTTGGATAAAGAAATGGTACATCTGGGGATTAGTGATGGGAATTGAGTCTGAAGGGTGGGGTGGAGTGAGGGGACTGACTGGCAACCATGGGTGAAGGTGGAAAGGTGGGTTGGGCTCTTTAACGCTATGTGGAGGAGGGTGGGCTTCAGTTTAAAGACAATGAAGAGTCCATGAACTGGGGGACAGGGGTGTCAAGGGCCATTATGTTTTGGGAGGCAAACTCTGGCAATGTTGTAATGAGATTGGAAAAGCAAGATCCAAGAGCAGAGGGGACCAGTCAAGAAGCTGTGGCAGAGCAGATGTATTGATTGATGGAGCCCAGAAGTGACATGGTGATGGGAATGATGCCATTGGCTGGAGGACACCTGTGAAGGGCTGACGAGGAAACCCAGGGGTCAACCACCATGTAGAGGAGGAGTCCGAAAGGTCAGATGAAAACCAAGAAAGGTGGGGGTCACAGGAACAAAAGGCAGAGGTTTTGAAGAGCTGCTCCAGGATGTGCATCTGGCTATTGTCATCAGATAGGGGCTGACCACCTCAGGCCTCTCTCTGAAGTGAGTACCTGGCTTGCAGAGGGGAGATGCCTATGCACCTCGGGACATAGCAGGCCCTTTGGGAGTACTGCAGACCACCCACCTCCAGCCATCTTCCCCTTGTACCTTAGTTACCCTTCAGGACTTCATTCTTCATTTCCCCCAGACATTTTTTGGAAGAGTAGCTCCATTTTGGAAATTAGAATATTAACATTTTAGACTGTTTAGAAATATTTGTACAAGTGGGTCTCAGTAATACTCTTGTACCTAAAAATACTTTCCCCACAATGCTGAAAATCCCACCACTAGATAGTCATGCTTTGGGATGACAATTATTCCCTAAAAATGAATGCAGAAAATCTAGAGACAGAAAGTAGATTAGTGTTTGCTTAGGCCTGGAGAAGAGGAGGAATGGGAAATGATGGTTAATGGGTACAAAATTTCATGACCCTCCTTCTTTGGGAAGGTCATGAAAATGTTCTAAAATTAGATTATGGTGATCATCGCACAACTCGAGAAATACACTAAAAACCATTGAATTGCACTTGAATCCAACGGGGTGAACTTTATGGTATATAAATTACATTTCAAGAAAGTGGTTGAAAAAATGAATGCAGATACCACTGGGAGATTGAGGGACTTCTGCCAGGGCTGCCAGTCGTTATTAAGTTACTGTGGATGAGTTTAATCAGCAGGCTTCCCCCTCTAAGGCCAAAACAAGTTTCTCTCACCGAGAGAATGGATGCTTGCTCTTTTTTGTTTTGTTTTGTTTTGTTGTTTTTTAAAATATCTTTATTGGAGTATAATTGCTTTACAATGGTGTGTTAGTTTCTGCTTTATAACAAAGTGAATCAGCTATACATATACATATATCCCCATACCCCCTCCCTCTTGCATCTCCCTCCCACCCTCCCTATCCCACCCCTCTAGGTGGTCACAAAGCACCGAGCTGATCTCCCTGTGCTATGCGGCTGCTTCCCACTAGCTATCCGTTTTACATCTGGTAATGTATATATGTCCACGCCACTCTCTCACTTTGTCCCAGCTTACCCTTCCCCCTCCCCGTGTCCTCAAGTCCATTCTCTACATCTGTGTCTTTATTGCCGTCCTGGCCCTAGGTTCTTCATGACTTTTTTTTTTTTTTTTTTTTAGATTCCATATATATGTGTTTGGATGCTTGCTCTTTAAGAGTAGGAATGAGTTAGGGAAAGGAAGGAAAGAACAGTTGGGACCACTAAGCAGTTCCCAAAGCAAATGGAACCAGGAAAAGGGCACAGGTGCCTGGAAGCAGGAAGGAGGAGGGCAGAAATGACAGCCAGTTAGGAATTGGAGGTTAAAAATGAACTTTGCCTACTGCCTAGGAGAGCTCTGCCTTGTAATGTGTTCTTCACAAGGAATTAAAGAACTCTAAGAACCCTAGGTTCTCTTAAGGGTGAAAGAATCTTAAAGATCACCTAATTCCCCAAAGGTGTGTCAACCTCTCCTGGATATTTGCATTTTGAGAGCAAGCCCGACACCTCAGACTACATGACTTACCTTTCCTTTGAAGAACTAACTTACTCTCCCCAAGTCAGAGAGTAGCTAACAGGATGGAACATTGTGTGTCTTGAGGGTAGATCATCTGTGGAAGCTTGGGCCCCAGTGTCTTAGCCATTGGGCACAGATGGCTGAGGTCCCTGGGAGCCGTCCTCCATCCTAGCCCATCCCCCACCAGGAGGTCTGAGGAGGAACCAGGAACATCAGCCATCTTACTCTTGACCTCTGTCTTCCTTGGCTTGGAAATCAAGGATGATAAAAGTGTGCAGTTGGCCATAGGGAACTGGGCCCTAGATTTTTTCCAGACTCTACACTCACCTCCAGACCTCTGGGCCTCAGGGAAGTGGAAATATTCAAAGAGCTCAGATTGTAGCTGAGGTGGAAACGGCCGATAATAGCTTGATCTGCCACTCTCCCAGGTGTTGACATTTGCATTGTAATGGAGGCAGTTAACGCCATCAGCTGGAGTGACTAATATGTTCTTTCAGTTGCTGCTGGAAGTAACGGGGGAGACCCTTTGCATCCCAGGGCCTTTTAATGCCCTCTAGTCACAATACTAGATCACTCCTGATCCACAGCTGCCAACCCTTTGGATTGTAATGCCCACATTCCACACTTTATCTTTGTTCCTGTTCTTGACTTTGCTTTCTTGCACTTTCTCCTGAATCCTTTTTTCCTAGAAGTATGGGAACATCCCCATGAGTCACTTATTCTTTCAACACACATAAACTGATTACCCATTTCAAGCAGAAAACTATGCTGCACATAGTCGAGTGGGGGGAGCCCAAGAAGTATGCCAGCAAGATGCCATCCCCAAGAAGTCAGAGGTGAGGAAATCACAGAAAGAGCTGGAGAACAGCACAGTGCCAGCAGAGATGGGCTTTGCAGCTTATGCCAAGTGCTTCTTGAACAAACAGACGGCTGAGGACTAATAGGAGAAAGTATTCTTATAGGCGGGGGAGCAAGAGGCTTCTGGGAGATGTGAGAAGGGGACAGAAGTATGTGTGGGAGTTGGATATACAACAACTGGATGGAGTCTTGAGGATTCAAAACATTCCTCTAGTCACAAAAGACCACGCATTGTATGATCCACGTATTATATGAAATGTCCAAAAGAGGAGACTCTATAGAAACAGAAAAGAGATCATTGAGTGCCTAGAGCTTAGGGTAAATGGGTGTAGAAGATGGGGATTAATTGCTAATGAGTACAATGGGATGGTGAAAGCTGTTCTAAGATTGTGGTGATGGTTCCACAACTCTAAATATACTAAAAAAAAAAATTGAATTTCATACTTTAAATGGATGAACTTTATGGAATGCAAATTATATCTTAATAAAGCTGTTTAAAAATGGGGGGAAAGTGGGATCCAAAAAGACCATTCCTTCAGTAATCCTGCTTAGTTATAGAAGGAACACCCTAGTTTTAAGTTCCTAGTCTTTTCCTGTATGAAGGCTCTTTTTTTTTTTTCTCTTGGCCATACCGCATGGCTTGTGGGATTTTAGTTCCCTGACCAGGGACTGAACCCGGGACCTCAGCTGGGAGAGCATGGAGTCCTAACCACTGGACTACCAGGGAATTCCCTGAAGGCTCATTTTTAAGGTAAAAATCTTTCAAGGACCTCAACATGGTATATATGTACTTTTAGTTAAGCAAATACATAATGGTAAAAAACTATTATAAATAGCTATTATAAATTTAGATTTTCATTTAGTAAATGAATTAAAACTTTACTAATCCCAGTAGTATTTATATGTGGTAGAAAAGTAGTTCTGTATTTGTACGGGAGCATTTTATATGCCTACAGACAAGGCTTAGTGGCCCTCTCTCAAAATCTCCTTGGTCCTTTGGGGTCCTCAACCCACAGTTTTAGAATCCTGGTCCATGTTCTACCAAGGCATGTTTGATTCAGCTTCTCTGTCAGGTGAATGCTTATGGGTGGGGATCCATTAGCAGAAAATGTGATACAAGTTCCATCCCATGATGTTTCTGCCTCTTCAACTGCTCAGGCAAAATGGCACCCTTTCTCCTCCCAAACCAATGAGCTTTGCTGAGAGCAGATCCAGCACAGAAGACAGCCAGAGCCATGCCGGTTGGCAGACACTTGTCTTTAGCAAATGTAATTAAAGGCAGCAGCAAGTAAATGCCTATTAATTTTTCATTAGAAAAGTCAAAGGCAACCTTCTTGGAAAGCAGCATCATTGAACTTCAGCCTTGGTGTTAAAACCAGGCTTTCCCCCACTGTGTATATCTTCTTCCACAAGTACACACACACACACACACACACACACACACACACACACACACAGAGTGAGTCCACAACCTCTTTATAGAGCGTGGGAGAGAAAGAGTCAGAAACCATCACCCCTATACCCTTCAGAGGTTATTTTGTCCCATCCCCTGTCTCAAATTACCCCAATGTCTATCTGCATATGTAACTGCCTATGTATATGAACCTTATACAATATACTGATCTCTCCCTAAATTGTGTTTACGTACCGTTTGTGTAGTTTGAACCGGATCTTAGATGCCCTTGGGGAGATAACTATTCAAAGCTCTCTATGATGCTTCCTTTTGTAAAGAATACACAGTGCTTGCACTCTGCCCTGTTTTTTTTTATAAGCCAGGGGCAATATGTGAGTCAAGAAGAGGGGATTCGGGACTGGGGCCCAATCTGGCCCTATCAGCTGGCTCTCTGTTGGTAGGCAGAGCCGATTCAGCTGGCTCTAGGCATCAGTTAGCTCATCTCTTTCTTTTCCTCCTTGTACTTCCTTACTAAGGCATCCCACCTGATGAGAAAACAGTCTTCCACTCAACACAGAGGACTGAGGGAAGAGCGCTAAACTTGGGGTCAGAATACCTGGAGGTTCTACACCAGCTCTACCACTTTCCAGCTGTGTGATATCCAACAAGTCACACGTCACCTCCCTGAACTGCAGTCCCAGCAAGGGTAACTGCTCTCCTACCCTTCACGATTTGTTATGAGGATCTGGACAATGATGTGAAATTCCTTTTCAAATTATTCACCATTATGTAAAATGGGAATCATTCTTAATAATAGCGAATTAATAAAGTCATTCTTAATAAATCCAGATATTCATTTAAGAGGTTAGCATGGAATGATGTACATCTCTCAGGGTCTCGGGCTCTTGCATACATTTATAGATGACTGTGATAAATATTTTTATGTCTGTGCAGCTCATCTAGTAGTCTGGGAGATCTACCCTTTCATCTCTGCTGTGTTCAAAGCAGGGCCCCCAGGGCCATGCAGATGAGGTCTCTGTTCTCAAAGACCTTCCCTCTTTCAGGATTCTGACAGACTGCAGCCTGTCTGCCCTGCAGACTGGAGAGCTGCGCCCTCCCACAGGCATGGGTGGTGATTTGGGTGGTGATTAGAGTGGCCTGTGAGGCGCTTGAGTGGTGCTGGGTGTTGTTTCTCCTCTCACTGGCCAGTCTGCTTGGCCTTGGAGTTGTATAGTCCAGTCTCTGTATCCCTGACTGTGAATCTGTGGTTAGGGATGGCAAGCTAAGCCGTGTTAGCAATCGTGCTGGGGCTGGCTGACCTTCCCCAAGCCAGGATAATCTCTTTCCCTGGCAACAGGCAGAAGCACCAAGGGACAGTGACAGATTGTGAAATCCTGGGGCTGGGCTTTCTAGAATTACTTGAAAAGAGAAAATTGTAACAATACCTTGCGTTTGTGTAGTGCTTTTAAAAAGAAAGAAAACAGTTTTTTAAAGCTGTTCAAGGAGAAGGCAGCTTTGGAATTGTCTGGCTGGTAGAGAGCAAACCAGATGGGTAAGAAATGTATTGTCTTATTCTTATTAACTCAGTAACAATTTGAGAGTGTTAGGAGAAATCTCTCCTCTCCCCCCACCCCCTACCCCCACACACAGGTGGGGATACAGAGGAAGAGAGAAGTAGAGTGACTTGATGAATATTACATAGCATTAGGGGCAGAATTTGACCTAAACTTCTTGACTTTTATTGTCAACCCAAAGCAGGCAGAGGATGAAGAAGCTGAATGACCTAACAGTTTGTTATGTCCACCTGAGATTCTGGCATGTAGACAGCTCTTCCTGAGTCAGACTTTGTACTTGGTCCTCTGGGGCATACAAGAATATGTTTCACTGCTTGTAGGTCTGAAAGCAATGAAGAAATGTAGGGGTGGTACATGAGAAAAATTGCCGTCCTCTTGCAAGATACCTACCAAGGATCTTTAAGCAAGGCTGGAGCAGACTCAACAGGCAGGGATGGATGGGGCTGCTTGTGTTGCCTGGGGACTTTCAGTGCTGTGTGAAGATTTAAAGAAGGTATCAGCAAACTCTGACCACTGGGCCAGACGTGGCCACTGCCTGTTCTTAGACATAAAGTTTTGTTGAAACACAGCCACACTCATTTGTTTTTGTCTCAGCCTGCTTTTGCACTACATGCAGAGTTAAGTAGTTATGACAGATTGGATGGCCCGCAAAGCCTAGAATCTGTACTGTCTGATCCTTTAAGAAAAAGTTTGCCCACCCGCGCCTCACACCATACACATAAAAATTAACTCAAAGTTTATTATAGGGACTTTCCTGGTGGCGCAGTGGTTAAGAATCCGCCTGCTGATCGAACACGGATTCGATCCCTGATCTGGGAAGATCCCACATGCCATGGAGCATCTAAGCCCGTGTGCCACAACTACTGAGCCTGCGCTCTAGAGCCCACAAGCCACAACTACTGAGCCTGCGTGCCACAACTACTGAAGCCCGTGCACTCTACGGCCCGCATGCCACAACTACTGAGCCTGCGTGCTAAAAACTGCTGAAGCCTTTGCACCTAGAGCCCATGCTCCACAACAAGAGAAGCCACCGCAATGAGAAGCCCACGCACAGCAGCAAAGACCCAACACAGCCCCCCCACCGCCAAAAGAAAAATTTATTATAGACCTAAATGTAAAACTTCAAACTGTAAGAAAAGTACACAGGAGAAAATCTTTGTGACCTTGGGTTACAAAGATTTCTTTACCACAACACCAAAAGTACAATTCATTATTTTTCGAATTATTCAAAAAAATTTTTGGTAGATTGGACTTAGCCAAAATTAAGAACTTTTCAAAAGACATTATTAAATGAATGAAAAGACAAGCCACAACTGGGAAAAATTATTTGCAGATAAATATATCTGATAAAGGATTTGTAGGCAGCATCTAAAAAGAACTCTAGGCGTGATAATGAGTAAATATCCCAATAAAAATGAGCAAAAGATTTGAACAGACACTTCACCAAAAAGGGTGAAAATATACAGATAACACATAAGGACATGAAAAGATGCTCAACATCATTAGCCATCAGGGAAAAGCAAATTAAAAATCACAATGAGATACCACCACAAGCCATAAGAATGGCTAAAATTAAAGAGTGATCATACCAAGTGTTGGACAGGATATGGAGCAACTGGAACTCTCATATGCTGCTGGTAGAAATGTAAAATGGTACAACCCCTGTGAAATAGCGTGACAGTTTTTTTTAAAGTTAAGCATTCACATACCACATATTCCATCAATTTCACTGCTAGGTATTTACCCAAGAAAAATGAAAGCATATAAGAATATGTTCACACAAAGACCTTTACACTAATATTCATAGCAACTTTATTCATAACTAAAAACAACCCAAATATCCATTAACAAGTGACTAGATAAACACGTTTGGTATATCCACGTAATGGAATACTACTCAGCAATAAAAAGGGATGAACTATTGATACATTCAACAACATGTATAAACCTCAAAATGATTATAATAATTATCCTGACTGGAAGAAGCCAGACAAAAGAGAGTATATACTGTATGATTCCATTTATAAAAAATTCTAGAAAATGCAAACTAATCTATAGTGATAGAAACGAGCTCAGTGGTTGCCTGGGAATGGCAGGGAGGCAAAGAAGAGCAGGAGAGATTGACTGAAAGGGAAACTTGGGCCAGGGGTGTGTGGGGGGGTGATAATTGATGTTCATTGTCTTGATTGCTGTGATGGTTTCACAGGTAGGTGTGTGTGTGTTTACATATATATGTCAAAACATCAAATTGTACACTTTAAATATGTGCAGACAGTAAAGCTACTTTTTAAATTGAGGTAAAATTGACATGTAACATTATATATAAAGCTATTTTTTAAAAGGAAGAAAAAACCCTGAGCTTGTTATTTCTTTCTTTAAACACTCTGTGCAGTTTGAAGCAGCTGGCCCCCTCCCCAGGTTTTATATTCCTTATTCTCACTATAATGATTTATCTCATCAGCAACCCTGTCCTCCAAAGCCTTACCTTCCTCCTAGGTGACCACAGGTGATAACTGTACTGCCATGGTGTGGTATGGACTACCAGAATACTATCTCCTCATGTTAATAGGTTCATTGTTGCCTTTGGATCAAACTAGGTCAGATATCCAACCTCAGATTCTCATTTCTTTGAGAGTCTATTGCTGGCCACCATCCTGGTATCAATCAGTCTATCGATGAGGGTTAATTACAGAGAACTGAATTCACAATAACTAACTGAAGCAGAAAGGAATGTGTTAAAAGTTGCTGGGGACAAGTTCAAGAGGAAGGTCTCAGTCCTTTCTGAATATGGGAATTACCTCAGTATGTGGGGAATGATTTGATTGTAGAATAATTAAATCTACATTATAGAAGTACCTTTTTAATGGTGTTTCCTGCCCCTCGCAACACATAATAATTTCCCAAACCCTGGTCTTGTGAAATTTCTAGAAAAACTCCAGGGATAGAGAACTGGGGATCAATGGCTTATTCCAGGGATAATTCCCTGGGGTAGGGAAAGGACAAGGTAAACCTGGAACACCTTGTTGGGCTAGAAAGCAAAGAAGCCCTCAAAGATTAATGAGGACCAGTCAAAAGAACACAGGACACTGCACATCTATAAGAATGGCTAAAACGAAACAACAACAAAAACTTGACAAGTTCACAAGAAGAGATTCCGGCCAACTCCAGGATGGCTTAGGGACCCAAACATCTGCCGTGCAGGGAAACACCTCACCAGATAGCACCTGGATATGGATCGAAGATACAGCATCAACCTCTCTGGAAATCTTTGAAGAACCCGAGGAAAGTGTCCTGGTAGAAATCAGGAGCCCTGGGTTCTGCTGCTAACCTACCTTGTACCTGCCCACGGGCAGGTCTTTTCCTCTTCTGAGCCTCTGTGTCCTGTGTCCTGTTCAATAAGGGGAGGGGGCACCCTAAGTGTTTTCAAATTGAGTTTCCTGCAGCCCTAGGACCCCTTGGATTGCCTTGGGACACTGCAAGAGAGAGCCAGGGTTAGGGGTGAGCTCCACCTAGAACAGTCCTGCTTTTATCTGTTTTATGTTTGGCAGATATAACTCTCAGTTGACAAACTCAGGAGGCACAGAAAATATCAATTCCTCTAGTTTCTAAATTTCTAAATTAATTTCTGACTCCCATGACGTATTCCCAGAAGCTGGATGAAATATTCACCCCAAATATTCTTGGATTTCTCCTCTCAGATTGTGCCTCACTTCCAGGACACGGTGTCCACTAAAAAGCCATGTCTCTGTCCAGTGGTCTCTGTGAGTCCAGCTGTCTCTGCTGATTCTGTGCCACTCCTGGGACATGGGTGCCTTTTGGAAGCTGACCAATGTCCCCTCTGCCTTTCTCTTCCTCATCCCACAGACCCCTTTCTCTAGCCCACCCTCCACCCCGGGATAACTCTTCCTAGCCTGGGGGGATTCCCTTTTGTGTTTCTTTAAGACATTCATTCAGTCAATGCCAGTGAGTCCCCGTCATGGGTTGAACGGTGTTACCCCCAAAAAGATATGTTGGAGTCCTGACCTCCAATAACTCAGAATGTGACCCGATTTGGAGAAAAGGCCTTTAAAGAGGTGATTAAGTTATAATAAGTCTATAATCCAATATGACTGCTGTCCTTATAAGAAGAGGAAATCCGGACACAGGTAGGCATGGAGGGAAGATGATGTGAAGAGACAGAGAGATGACGACCATCTACAAGCCAAGGAGAGAGGCCTGGAATGAAGAGTTCCCTCACAGCCCTCAGAAGGAACCAGCACTGCCGACACCTTGATCTCAGAGTTCCAGCCTCCAGCACGGTGACAATACGTTTCTGGTGTTTAAGCCACTCAGTGTTTTGTGGTATTTGTTTGCAGCCTAGGGCTGCAGGAAACTCAATTTGAAAACACTTAGGGTGCCCCCTCCCCTTACTGAATGCAGATTCCTTCTGCCTCTTTTACTTCCCTTGCAAACCCTTTAAGTCCTCCTGAGCATTGTCAGCTCTCCTAACATCTGATTGAATGGGAGAAAGAGATAGGGAAAAACATAAGTAAATATTTCATAGTTTCATTCAGGTACACACACACAGGCAAGCAGAGAATCAGAGGCTTAGGTGCTTAAAAAATCACTAGGCTGATGAGTTGATGATTGTTGTCATTGGGTGATGGGTCCATGGGGGTTCATTGGACTATACTCTCTACTTTTGTGTATATTTGAAATTTTCCATTATAAACCATTAGAGAGAAAAAAGGAGAGAAAGAGAAGGAAAGCATCACTGCACACCACTGGGCCAAAAGATGATGCAGGTGCTTCCATCTCTAGAATTCCTCATGGCAGCAACTGCCCCTCTCCTTGTCCCTACCAGCCAGACTCTATTGACAGAGTCGCCCCAACCCCAGCTGAGGCCACTGGCACCAGAGCCCATGCCCAATTTTTAGCCTGGAGACTTCCTTCTCCATCCAGGCTTCAGCACTGAGGCCTTTGCAGCCATGGAGCAGCTGCAGCTGCACAGAGCAAGGATGGCAGACAGACCCTCCTGGATCTCAAATATGCTGCAAACCTCATCACCACCTGGGCTGCCTTGCTGGGTCCTCTTGGATGGCTCCTCGCTCCAGCTTCTCTCTCTCCTTTTAGGAGCTGTTTCCCCTGCATCCTCTTATTATCACTTATCATACCAAATAACTACCCCAATATTACTAATGATCACTCAAATTACATCCTGAGACACAGCTACAGTGCCTCATGCCCATGACTCCCCATCATCAAAAGCTCTCCCTGACCCTCAACTCTGGGGCAGGGTGAAAGAACCCATAAAAACAGTATTACTAGGGCTTCCCTGCTGGCGCAGTGGTTAAGAGTCCGCCTGCCAATGCAGGGGACACGGGTTCGATCCCTGGCCAGGGAGGATCCCACATGCTGCGGAGCCACTAAGCCCATGTGCCACAACTACTGAACCTGTGCTCTAGAGCCAGTGAGCCACAACTACTGAAGACCGCGTGCCTAGAGCCCGTGCTCCGCAACAAGAAAAGCCACCGCAATGAGAAGCCCTCTCACCGCAACGAAGAGTAGCCCCTGCCCGCCACAACTAGAGAAAGCCCACTCACAGCAACGAAGACGCAACACAGCCAAAAATAAAAAATAAATAAATTAATTAATTTTAAAAAACCCAAACAAAACAGTATTACTCGTGGCATTTTAAATGAGTTCAGGATACTGCTGGTACCAGGGTCACACTACCCCTGGCACTATGGTTAAGTAGTCAATAAACAGCAGCCCAACAGTTCTCAGCTTCCTCGTGCCCCTTTCAGGGGCCACTCTGTGTTTTCCCTTTTAATTCCTCTTCTAAACTCACTTCTTCCTTTAGAGCCCACTAGTGCTGAAATTTCCACTGGCAAAATGAGAAAAGGAAAATGGGCTTTTCATGAGATTGATTTAATGAAATTTAAGAAAACTGTCCTTTTATTTTAGGATTATGTTCTTCTTATTTTCTGGTCTTAAAACATCTTTTCTTCCATGAAGCGGTGATATCAGTGTACCGCAATATACAAGTTGGGGTTTAATTGCAGGTATAGCAGTCACTCTAGCTATTCTAAGCAGGAAATAATTTAATACAGGGATTTAGGACTTTACAAGATCATTGGAAGGGCTGGTGGAGCAAAGGTAGGCTGGGCTTCTCGGAGAAACTCCCAGAAGAATCGGCCTGCCAGGAGCTCTGCCATCTCTGCCATGATCAGCAATCTGGGGAATCAGGGAGCCGTCTGCCGGCTCCAGGACCACATCACCCCCGGCAGTGATCCACATGATCCACATCAGCAAAAGGGATGCCACATGTTTGCCCCTTGACACACCAAACTAGAGCCTGGGCCTGGAATGTCTGCTACCGCCACCCCCAGGAAAACCAGATGTTTTTGTCTCCCCGCAAGTCAGGAGAAACAGCAGCAGCGCAAAAGCACATGGTTGGCCGCGCACTGCCTTCTCAATCTCATGCCAGCGCATCTGCCTGGCAGAGGGTGGGTCATGTGTGCATCTGGAGCTGTAAGGCCTGCTGCACAAAGGATGGAGCTGCTTGAGCCAGTCTGCAATTCTGTTGCTCAACTCCCACATTTTACTCAGGTGTGAAATCCAAAATTTCCAGTGGGCACGGGGTGGGGGTGGGATCAGTGTCTAGAGCGTCCCCATCAAGGACAGAAATTAAACTACTTAGATACATACCCAATATCTAATAAACATAGGAAGAGGTGCTCCTCCTCATGAGTCACCAAGAGGATATGAATTAAAATCACGATTAAAATCACTACTGCACACCCAGTAGCATGACTGAAAAGAAAAAGAGTGACAACACCAAGTGAGCGCAAGTATGCAGAGCGAGGAGAGCTCCCGTTCACCGCTGGCGGGAGCGCATGCTGGTACAAACACTTTGGAAAATTGTGTGGCGGTACCTACTAAAGCTATAAGTACGGATGACTTCTGACCCACTAATTCCACCCTAATTCCATCAAATAAAAACAGGCATGAGAATGTTCATGGCACCACTATTCTCAAGAGCCCAAAACTGAAGACAGCCCAAGTGTCCATCGACAGGAGAATTAATAAATAAGCTGGAGTATATTCACATAATGAAACACTACAGAGCAATGAGAACCAACAAACCACAATCGCGTGCAGCTGCATCAGTGGATATTAAGCCAAAAAAGACGGACGCAAAAGAGCGCATTCCATGTGTTTCCAATTAAACAAAGTGCAGAAGCAGGGTCTTGGGAGTTAGCATAGTGGGTCTCCTTGCAGGTAGACAGGAACTGGTAGGGAACACGAAGCAGGTTTCTGGGGTGTCGGTCATGTTTTTTTCTTGACCGGGATGCTGGTTACACACGTGTCGTTACACACTGGGAATTTCTGTCTTGCTGTATACATGATACATGCACCTTTTAATGTATATATATATATACGTCAATTAAATTTACAAAATGAAACAGACAACTTAGCTTTGATTCTTTCCCTAAGCACCTTCCCACCCCCCACCCTGATAATAGTGATGGTTCCATTTTCGGAACACCTACCGTGAGCCAGGCACTGCACATCACACTGCTGATTCTCACTATCTCTGGGTGAGGTGAAAGGTCATTTTGTGGATGAGGCACCAGAAATGAAGAGTAATTACGCAGCTTGTCCAAAGCCATCCAGTGGACAAGCGGTTGAGCCATGAGTCAAACCCACAACCCTACAGCTTGTGCCTTTCCCATTCAGAAGCCCATTGTGGGCTGCCCATTGTGGGCTGCCCTGGTGGCGCAGTGGTTGAGAGTCCGCCTGTCGATGTAGGGAACACGGGTCCGTGCCCCGGTCTGGGAGGATCCCACATGCAGCGGAGGCGCTGGGCCTGTGAGCCATGGCCGCTGCGCCTGCGCGTCCGGAGCCTGCGCGTCTGGAGCTTGGGCTCCGCAACGGGAGAGGCCACAACAGTGAGAGGCCCGCGTACCGCAAAAAAAAAAAAAAAAGAACTCTTTGAGACAGGTACTCTGATTTCCATTTTATAGATGAGGGAACCCAGGCTGAGAAGTTGAGTGACTTGCATGGCAGGCCCTCTAAGCTGGCCCAGTCGTCCCCTCCTCCTCATGTTCACTATCCTTGTGTAACGTCCCACAGTTTGAGCGCAGGCTGGACTTACCGCCTCACTTCTAATGTCTAGAATAGGGTAGAAGTAATGAATGTTGCTTCTGAGACTGAGTTATAAAAAGGCCATGGCTTCCATCTTGGGCACACTCTCATTTTCTGGGATCACTCGCCCTAGGGGAAGCCAGCTGCCCGGTGGTGAGGCAGCCTAGTGGAGAGGTCCCTGTGAGTACATTTGGAAGCTGCTCCTCCCCCAGGTGAGCCTGAAGATGACTGCAACCCCAGATGACGTCTTGACTGCAGCCTCATAAGAGACCCCAAACCAGAACCATGCAGGAAGCTTCTCTCACGTCCCTGACCCACAAAACCATGAGATAGTAAATGTTTGTGGGTTGTTTTTTTTTTTGGCGGTACACGGGCCTCTCACTGTTGCGGCCTCTCCCGTTGAGGAGCACAGGCTCCGGACGCTCAGGCTCAGCGGCCATGGCTCACGGGCCCAGCCGCTCCGCGGCATGTGGGATCCTCCCGGACCGGGGCACGAACCCGTGTCCCCTGCATCGGCAGGCAGACTCTCAACCACTGCGCCACCACGGAAGCCCAATGTCTGTGGTTTTAAGCAGCTAAACGCTGGGGGGAATCTGTTATGTAGCAATAGCTGGCTGATTCATTTGCCTGCACTCATGCAGAGAGAGCTGGAATTGGGACCCAGGTGTGTCTGACTCCAAAGTCCCCACTCTTAACCACTCCTGGTACTGTTTCCCCTGAGTCATGGAAGGACCACATTAATGCCTGAAGTGAACTGAGACTGCCTAGAACTAATGATGAGGCTGGGAGCCGAGGAACTTAACCATTCTGTGCCTCAGTTTTCTCATATATAAAATGAGGATGATAATAATACCCAATTTCATAGGGTTGTCATGATGATTAAACGAGTTTATACATGCGAAGCTCTTAGAACCTAGCGAATATTCCAAAAGAGATAATATTAGTATTAGAGGAAATAATGTGTGCAAATATTAAATGAAATCAGATTCGGCTCAGTTCAAGCTCCTCTTTAAAATCAGTGTTCTTGTTTGCAAAATGGAGATAACAATATTGTCAGTCCTTATCGTCAGGATTAGGTGAACTAGCAGTGTCTGGAACATACTAGAAGCTTCATAAATGGCACCTGAAGCGTGATGATCATGACTAATGTTCTAAGGGTGGCACGTGGAGGATGAGTGACTAGCGAGTACTGTTGCAGTCCAGCCCTTGTTGACCCCACTCTCCTGAGACACATCACATTCCCCTGCGCTGGGGTCTGGGAGCCGGCTGAAGCTGGAGGGCGGGATGAGGGTGTGGGCAGAGAGCCTGTGGTTCATGGGAAATCCATGAAGACGCCTAGACCTTTCTTCTGGTCCTTGGGAATGTGCTCCCTTAGAGCACTGTGCTGGCAGCTAATAGGTCTCTCAGTCCTCCAATTATGGGATTATGTTAACAATCCCAAGAAGGAAATTGGTTCCATGAAAATCCCCAAGTCCCTGGGGCTGAAAGGCTTAATGAGTTCCCAGCACCAAGGATGCCACCATTTCTCATTCCAATTGATCTTTCTTGCAATCCCATGGTTTGTGTACAAAATGTACTCCAAAAGAAATAAATAAGTAAATAATACAAAAAAAGATGGGCCTTACTCTGCAGCCCTATGTGGAAATGTTTGAGAAAATGTGATGACCATCTTTGTTCAAAGATTTGGAGATTTGGGAAACATGTTTGTATAACTTTCCCAATTTGTCATTGAGTTTTTTAGCATAGTGAAGAACCAGATACCATAAAGAAAACACAAAATACATAGTCCCCAAAATGATACCAGAACATACTTTTTAAAAAGTACAGGAAATTCCCTGGTGGCGCAGTGGTTAAGAATCCGCCTGCCAGTGCAGGGGACACGGGTTTGAGCCCCTGTCCGGGAAGATCCCACATGCCACGGAGCAATTAAGCCTGTAGCCACAACTACTGAGCCCATGTGCCACAGCTACTGAAGCCCGTGCGCCTAGAGCCCATACTCCGCAACAAGAGAAGCCACCACAATGAGAAGCCCGCGCACCACAATGAACAGTAACCCACACTCGCCACAACTAAAGAAAGCCTGCGTGGAGCAACGAAGACCCAATGCAGCCAAAAGCAAATAAATAAAATAAATAAATTTATTTAAAAAAAAAAAAGTACAACTGCAGAGCAACCCAGATGTTGCCTTTTTCACCGAGGTCCAACAACGCTGGCTGTGAACTTCAGGCAGGAAAGACTTGGACTGTGATCCTGTCTGAGGCAGATCACTTCCCGTCTCTGGATTTTCTCATCCACAAAGTGTCAGGCTTAGATCTATCACTGGTTTTCAAGTTGGGTAGCTTGGAACTCCTGGGGGTGCCCTGGGAGGCGTTCCACCCCCTAAAAAATCAGAGCTGCTCCCCTTTTGTCGGCCTCACATTTTAGGTTTCAGATTCTGATTTTTTTGGAAAAGAGCTTTTCCTGCTTAGGGAAAAAAAAAGACTTGAAAGCTACTTTCTTTGGTCATCTCTAAGGTCCTATCTAGTTCTGGTAACCTTAGAGTCTGTGTTCAAGAGGAGGGAAAGGGTGGTACAAATGGCATAGGAAACACAGGAGTCAGACTCAAAGAACTTCCCTAATAGCAAGGAGCATGGAAGGAATAACATGGAAGGAGAGCTGAGGAGCTTTCATTTGCAGGGATCTTTGAGAAGAACAGCAGAAGGGCTTAGATGCAAGGAGGTAGGTGAGCTGATTCCATGGCAGGAGGATTCCACTGCCCTGTGAAATTCCTACATGGGCTGAGCAATTCCTGGATGGGGAAAGGCCCTGCAGACCAGAAGGCACAGTCTCTCTTCTACATTTCTTTCCTTCTACCTGAACTTACGTCTCCCAGCTTTGCAACCTGAGTCACACATTCAACAGACATCCAGGAGTGCCTACTATGTGCCAAACCCAGTGCGAGTTCTGGGGATGCAGCTGTGAACAAGGCGAAAATCCCTGCCCTCTCGTTTTAGAGGGTGGCACAGAACTTGACCTACGAACGGCAGTCATTTAGTGCCACCCATACTAGGGCTCCAAGAAAGAAATACAGAACCACAAGAACAACCGCAGGGAGCTGGAACCCAGGGGTTACTGGGGTGGGGCTTCGTTGAGGAGTGATGTTTGAGAGAGAGGTGAGAATTAACCAGGTGGAGAGGGAAGAGGACCCCATCCCACGGAGGGAGCCACAGGGAGGGTCTTCCAGCCTTTCCCTCTGATGCACAGACATGCTTCCAATTTCTACATTAATGAATTTGCACTCTGGGTGGTCTCACTGTCTGCATTAGCTTCCCCACCCGTCCTCTGGTGCATGCTTCTCAAACCTGAGTGTGCATCAGAATCAGCTGGGCGCTCGTGAAAACCACGTCCCTGGGCCCCGCCCCCCAAGTCCTGAATCAGTGTTGATGAGGTGGAAGCCTCCCAAGACCACACCTGAGAGGTGCTGCCGGCTCAGGGGTCACTTCCCATCAGAGCCTCACTGGACACCCACCTGTCAGAGAGACGGGCGGCTCCCTGCCTGGTGTGATGCTGGCACGAGGAAGCTCTCAGGGGGAGGTGGCATCCTTTCCCTCCACCTCAGGTCCCTCAGCTGTTCTGCCGAGAGGGAGGGCAGGCTGCCTGGCCAGGTTTCAGTCCCTCAGCCCTCAGTATTTCTGTCTGCCTTCCACTAGCCCCCAGCCCTACTGACCAGTGAGGTTCCCCTTAGGTGGGAGGGCAGTAGGTGGGGGAGTTGGTCAGCTTTGCAGGCCCATTTTCCAGCTGGAACAATGTCTCGTCGAGGGAGCCAAAGGGAAGGATGTTGGGGGAAGATTGCCCCCCAGGAAGGCCAGCCCCGCAGGAGGAAGGCCCACTGATGTTCAAGCTTAGGGTATGGGAGACGCCCCAAGAAGGCTTTGAGGCCCAGCACCAGCAGCTGCCTGAAGCCTGCTTCTGTGACACGCTGCTTATCCTCAATCACATGCCTCTTTGGCTGAGAACAGGGTCAGTGCTACTGATTCCCACCACGACAGGCCTCTCAGGCCCAGGAGAACAGGCTCACACATGGTGGGTGGGCCTGGGTGTCCGCTCCACAAGGCCTCATCTGTCTCTGCCTTGTTCGTGGGTCCATCCTCAGTGCTCAGCACATGGTCTGGCCTGGAAGAGATGCTCCCCAATATTTGCTGAATGATGACAGGAGCGGAGGAGCTGTAATGCAGCAGTTAAGAACATGGGCTCTAGAGCGGGACAAACCTGGTTTCAAATCCTGGCTCTGAACTTACCAGCTGTGCGTCTTGGGTAAGTCCCCAGCCTGTCAGAGCCTCATTCTCTTCGTCTGTGGATCAGTGATGGTAATGGCAGCAGCTACTTCGTGGGGCCCCCAGAAGAGCAAGTGAGACCAGGTCTGGAGGTGTCAGGGCAGACAGTGGCCACAGTGCCCAGTGAGTGTAAACTACTCGTGTTGCCATGGAAGGGACCTGGGGTGTGTTGTCTTGAGAAGGGCTCAGTGTGGTAGGCCACAGAGGGGATCAAGAGTCCAGGGCTGCAAAGGGGCTTCCTCAAAGGAGGCTGGCCAGTCGTGGTTTAACCCCACCGAGGAGAGAACTGTCATACGATATGAGAACACAGAATGAAGCTGGATGAGAGAAAAGCTTCTCACTGAGAATGGACCCAAAGAGTGGCTGGAACCCATGGAGGTCTTGCAAGGGTCCCTCAGGGCTCTTCTCTCTTCTGGAAGTGTCAGCATCACAGCTTTGCTGCACATCTTGCGTAGCTTTTCTCTCTGTGGCTTCCTGCCTCCTCCCAGCTTGGCTTTCTGGCCGGAACTGAGGAGCCATCAGCATTCCTATGGTGCTTGTCACTGTAGAAAGCAGGGACAGGAGAGACAGAGAAGGAACAAGAGAACTGAGGAAGGGGAGTGGGGGAGGGGAGGAGGAACAGGTGGGCTAGTGACCAAGCCACTGGCCCAAGCCGGGAGTGGAGGGAGTGGGATGGCTCCCCTTGGGAGCACGATGGATCCCCTTGGAGTGAACTCAGGCACCCAGGAGAGGCTCTGAGGTCATCCCAGCCATCCCCCAGCTCTGGAGCCAGATGACGCCTCCCCTGGCCCAGGCAAGTGGAGGGGACTGACCCCATCTGAGGCTTTTAGAGCCCCATGCAGCGTGCATGTTAAATGGGCATCAGCAGGGTTGCTGTGCTACGTGAGAGCTTAGGAACCCCTCAGCCGAGGACAGCAGGGCTCAGTACAAGACAGTTCTTAGCAGCAGCCACGAGAGCGACTCTGGCCAGGGACCCACTTCCACTGTGGAGGCGGGGCTGTGCCCACCTACCCTCTCCAACTGCAAAAGCCTCAGATGTGAGCAGTGGGCCCGCAAATTTTTGTTCTGTTTTGTTTTGTTTTTGTTTGGGGGGTAGTGGAGACTTAGGAAACAGAGTTCAGCAGTATAATTAAGTGAAGCTAATAACAAAATTAATCTGCCACCTAATTATATACATACTGTTATTATGCTAAGTAGTAATTAGTCATAAATAGTAAACAGGCCATGAAAACAAAGGTAACGTATGTGCTTTTACACAGCCAGGCGGGTGGTTATGGCAGGTCTCTTTTTGTCCGATTACCTTTCCGAGGATGTGTCACGGCTTCGGGCTGAGAGTTCACCTTGACGCCAGGTACTGTTCCATCCAGCACACGCGATCACTGACACTCATCAGTTGTGCCTCAGTTGTGCCTCAATTGTCCCCCTGGCCTGGGACTTTCTTTCCATGCTCCCATCACCCGAGGACCCGCCAGTGTCCCCCCAAGCGAGGGGTCCTCAGCCATACATTCAGCTGCTCCTTTATTTCTGCTCTGACCTTCTGGCTGCCTTCCTCCTTCAATTTATCAACAAATATCTGTGCCCCACCCCTACAGGGCAACTCTGTACCGGATGTTGGAGAGACAAAGGTGAAGGGCACCAGTTAAATTATCAGGAGAAAACGGAAACATTTGGGCTTACGATGATGAGATATGTTTGCTCTATGATGTCACCATACATATATTATTGCTCGCAACCAAGATCTTTTCATACGACTCGAAAAAGGTTATATATTTTTTAAAAGATGAATAAGATCAGGCTTCTCTGGTGGTGCAGTGGTTGGGAGTCCGCCTGCCGATGCAGGGGACACGGGTTCGTGCCCCGGTCCGGGAAGATCACACATACCGCGGAGCGGCTGGGCCCATGAGCCATGGCCGCTGAGCCTGCGCGTCCGGAGCCTGTGCTCCGCAATGGGAGAGGCCACAACAGGGAGAGGCCCGCATACCGCAAAAAATAAAATAAAATAAAATAAAAGATGAATAAGATCTAGTTTTTTTTTAATCTAGTTTTTTAAAAGGAGCCAATGGCTGGCTGAGGAAACCAGTCTCCCTCCTTCTTGGTACAAGACTCTGGGATAAGGCTGGAGGGGTCTGCGGAGGCCATGGAACAGCAGTGGCTCTTGTTTGGTGAGAGGAGGGGGGCTGGACATTGCTCAGGGCAAGTTTCACTGAGTGGCGTCTGGAAGGATGGGGAATTATAATAGCGACTAGCGTTGATCGAGCACTTACTATGTGCCGGGCACTGCTCTAAGTGCTGTGCCTGCGTTAACCCACGTGACCCTCACAGCATCGTGGGGCAGGTCTACTGTTGTCCCACTTTACAGAGGAGGCAACTGAGTGCAGTGGGATGAATGGTGTCCCCCAGAAAGATATGTCCAACTACTAACCCCTGGTCCCTGTGAATGTGGCCTTCTTTGGAAACAAGGTCTGCAAATATAATTAAGGATTAAGATTTTTTTAAATTAATTAATCTATTTATTTTTGGCTGTGTTGGGTCTTCGTTTCTGTGCGAGGGCTTTCTCTAGTTGTGGCAAGCGGGGGCCACTCTTCATCGCGGTGCGCGGGCCTCTCGCTATCGCGGCCTCTCTTGTTGCGGAGCACAGGCTCCAGACGCGCAGGCTCAGTAGTTGTGGCTCACGGGCCTAGTTGTTCCGCGACATGTGGGATCTTCCCAGGCCAGGGCTCGAACCCGTGTCCCCTGCATTGGCAGGTGGACTCTCAACCACTGCGCCACCAGGGAAGCCCAGGATTAAGATATTTTAAGGACAAAGTGAGATTATGCTCTTGCCTGGAGATGAGATCATTTGGCATCTGGGATGGGCTCTAAATCCAATGACTGGTGTCCCTATGAGAGAAAGGAAAGGAGTGGGAGATTTGAGACAGAGACTCAGGGGAGAAGCCCAGGTAAAGACAGAGGCAGAGACTGGAGTTATGTGGCCATAAACCCAAGGAAACTAGAGCCTGCAGAAGCTGCAAAAGACAAGTGAGGATTGTCCCCTAGAGCCTCCAGAGGGAGGACGGCCCTGCCGTCCTTGTGCTGTAACAAGTTCTCCTCTGGAGAACCTGGGTCACTGTGAGTGATCTCCCTCATCTCCCCTGCCCCCTAGAATCCTTCAGATCCACGTCAAGGAAGGGTAAGCTACCTCCCGTCACCGGGTGGCGGTCAGCGGACCCAGGGAACCCCATCTCAGACTTGCCGGCCCCTGTGGTGTTTGCTCAGCCCACCAGGAACAGCCTGGCTTCAAGAGTGAGCAGGGCCTGTGGTCACCGTCGGGGGAGTGCTGCAGGCCGACGGAGCCCCCAGGTGGATAGGCTGGGTTCCTGCTTTGGGGGAAAGGTCTTGCTGCTTTCCCCGCCAGCAGCAAACCTGGACGCCTGTCCTGAGGGGGAGAAGGGAGACTCACTGGGCAGTCTTGTCTGGCCATAATGTCAGCGATCAGGAGACTCCTGGGCCACTCAGACAACAGGGCTTCCAGTGGGGCAGGCCGAGCCTTCTGGCGGGTTGACAAGGGGTGCGGTTCTGTGGCCCCACCGTGTCCTCACTCCTTTATCCTGATTCTCAGAGAGGGCTGGGGACTGGTTTGCTTCTCCTGGAGAAGACAGGTCTTGCTGCAGCAGGAAAGGGACTTTGGCACTTTGTGTGGGAGATGGGAGCAGCGATCAAGGCCTAGGGAACCCAAAGGATGGGGGAGGGTAAGGTTTGGGGGGGCTTGTGGGATAGAAATCACACTGCTTCTCCCGGGGCCCCTGAGGGCTTGGAAGTCAACACAGGGACTCGTGGGGCTCAAGAAACCAGTGGGTACCCTGAGCAGTAGCCCGAGCTCCCGGGGGAACTACCCCTCAGGAGGGTGGAGCCGCAGCTCAGGGCTCTGCAGGGTGACGGGGTTGTCAGACTCCTGGCAAGGCAGCTTCCAAGCAGATTCTCTTTTCTTTGCTTATACTCCCCAGCCCGGCCCCTGCCCGGCACATCTTCCCCTCCCAGGGTAACTACTGCACTTCTGCCAGGGTCCAAGCAAGAATGCCACGGGGCTCCACTGCGTCTGGTTCTGAGAATGTTCTTTCTCTGAGGGAGGGATTGATGTCAGTGCCCCCCCAGGGGCTGAAGGTCCCCTCCAGTGTCCGGGAGGGGGACCCAGACTGCACGGGTAGAAGGAGCTGCCTCAGGCACTAGAGGGAAATCCTTCTGGCTAGGACTGAGCAGGATGACAAAAATGGTCAAGAGGGACGTGGGGACTTTGACATTTTGTGGCCACTTGAATGGGCTAATCTATGTTTCTCTGTGACAGCAAAGGAAAGAGCATTTCATTGTTGGGCCCTTGCTTTCTCTGTGTGATGGAGGGATGGGCTTGAGAAAGAGGGGGTGAGTTCTTCATGATGGTTGAACCCAGGCACTTGACTGTTTCTGGCCTCGCTTGGCTGTGCCATCACGTCGTGCTCACTGGTCACCAGCTCAGGAGCCAGGCTGGGTGGCTGCAGCTGGAGATGGTTTCAGATGGTGAGAGTGAGGCTGGGGGCACAGCACAGAGCAACCTGTGGCCTTGGGGCAACAGTAAAAGCAATATAACTGGTGTAGTCATGGAGCGTGGGGGTTCTGGAACACCCTCTGGCTTTATGTCCAGGCTCTGCCGCTCACCTGCCAGGTGACCCTGGCCCAGTTACTTAACCTTTCTGTGCCTCAGTTTCATCATCTGTAAAATGGGAGTCCAGCAGTATTGACTTCGTAGAACTGTTGGGAGAAATACACAAGTTAATATACATGAAAAAATATGAACAGTGCCTGGCACATTGTACGTGTTAAATATTAGCTACTGTTATTCTCCATGGGCCGCCCTTGCATTAGGGGCCAGCACATGGGTGAGTCACTCCGCATTTGGAGGAAGTGTCTCTGGGTTTTCATATTCCTGGGTCCCCTGGCAACATTGTCATCAAGTAAATACCAAAAGAAACCTACACTGAGGTAATGCTGCCTGAGGGTAGAGGACATCCTGGGGAGACTTGGGGGTGCTGAGCATGGACCAAACCCCTTCTGCTCCAGGCCTTTTTCTCTCACCCTAAAGCCTCAGATCAGCTGCCTTGTTTTATATTTATTCCATATTGTCAGCTTTTACCCCTGCACCTGTGGATCTGATATCACCTGAGCACCTCTCCAACATATGGTCCCTCCCGTGTGCTTGACTAAATCACATGGTGTCAGGGGCTGCCTGAGAGTTCCCAGAACTTACCCCCTCATTGTTCAGAGGAGGACACTGGGACCCGGGGCAGGGAGGGAGAGAGTGACACAGCAGGGACTCTGTGATGTGGTCCCTTACGGAGTCCAGTGTACTTTCACTAAGCTGGTGCCTCCCAGTAGGAGGAGAAGTGGTTACCTTCACCCCTGGCCTTGATCACATCTCCACTGATGGTTTCCTTCAGCCCATGACTGGGCTCCAGCTGGAAGGCACCGGGCAGATACGGGGTCTGGGCAGGCATTGGAGCTTGCCATTCAGAGGAAGGAGGGGAACACATGGTCTGAGGTCCTGGCTTGTCCTACTGGCCTGGCCTCCTCGGATGGAGCCCAGCCTGGGCCTGAACAACGTCCTCCAACCAGATGAGGTCCGTCATTTAAGGGAGCTCTTGCCCTCAAGGGCCAGAGGCACTGCCACCTCTGGGGCCCCTGGGGAGCAGCCTGTGCACTTGGACTACTTACTTCCTGGGACCACGAGGTGAGGAAGTGGCTGAGGTTCCCGCAGTGCCTGGCAAGGCGGCCACAGCCTCTGCTCTGCCCTCCATTGAAGCAAACTCAATCCCTTCAGCCATTTAATGAGCAGGGCAGGGGCTCATTTAATCCTCCCGGAAACTCTGTAAACGAAGTATTATTTTGTCCCTATCTTATATGTCGAAGAGGCTCGGGGAAGTCATGAGGGCAGAAAGTGGAGCAGGAATCAAACTCAGGCCTGACTCTGAAGCTCCGTGTTGCTGTGTCTCCAAGTAACCAGGCAGAGGTTGGGGAGGTTGGTGCTAGGCAAAAATAGAACCACACAAACCAATAATATAGGGCACTAGAGAGCGGTGGAGAGAAAAACGGAGATAAATTAGGGAGACTGAGGATCACAAGAATGAGAAATTAAAGAGGAGAGGGAGAAATGACATCTTCTTTGTGTCCCTATGGCAGGGGCTATACAGCTGCTTTACACCTGCTATATGCAGGTACATCCGGGTATAGTAGGAGACCTTAGATGTTTGAGCTACACATCCAAAAGACAAATGAACGCACGGCCTGGTGGGGTGGCCTGGAGAACCTGCCCATCCAAAGGGAGAGCCTCCACCCTGACCCCTGCCATGTGCCCTGTAGGACTGGGGCCCAGGATTGCCAGAACTCCAGGGCATTTTTTCAAGAGAAGCAGGAAATTAATTTTTTTAAATGTGAACCCTCTTAATTTAAAAATGTTAGTAACCAAAACAGTTTAGAATATCACTTTAGAAAAGGAAAAAAAAAGCCATGTTCAGCTCACAGACTGCAGGGGTGCAACCTCAGCTTTACTGCACTTGTTTCCATGAGGATCTCACCACCAAACTGTGAGCCTTTCCAAGGCTTCAGACCGCAGGAGGAGCAGTGTGGGCTGGGGGGATCGAGAATTGAGGGCTATGAGACTGTGAGGAAGAAGCATCCAGATTTCTAGAAAGGAACCAGACTAAGTGAGACCAATGCATTGCCAAAAAGATGCAAAAGAGTCATTCTGCCTTTGACCCTGGAGGTGCCTTCCACCTGTTCTCTGCAGCCACAGCATTGCCAGAGCCCTGAGCTCCAGGCGGAGAACATGAAGCTATGGGCGCAGGAGGGCTGAGTGGGGCAGAGAGGGAGGATTGCTTGGAGGCGGTGGGAAGCAGTTCAGCCTGGTTGCTGAGAAGTGAATCACATTTCCATGTGATGGGTGCAGTTCACACTTTGTAAGGGAACAGAGAGCAACCGGAGCCTGACTTTTCTAAATATACCAGGCAAGCCAACTTGCCTGGCTCGGAATCGAGATTCCTGGCAGGAGGCTCGGCGAGCCCTGGGATCCCACATTTGCAGGCTGCATCCCAGGCTGTGCTTCTCCAATGAGGGGAGAGGGGCTGATGCCGGAAGCTGGGACTTCCGGAAGGAGTCCACAAACTTCCATTCTTGGGTTAATACCCGTAGGAACTCTGGGAAACCCTCCCAGGCCTGGGTTAAGCTGTACCACCACGGGGCTTCTGCGGTCAGAGGGGCCACTGGAACCACACAGCAGGCCTCCTCCTCCTGTCGCCCTCAGCCTTCCCAGGGCTGCCTGGCACAGACCCCCTGGTTGCGTCCTCCAAGCTTCCAGGTACGGGCAGTGTCCCTGACATCCTTTCCAGGGTCTGGGAGGGTCCATCTCCCCCAATTCTCTAATCTCCTTGTAAGTCTGCACCTGAAATCACGGTGTGGGCAGCTGAGCCTCTGCCTCCCTTGACAGGAAGCTCAAGTCCCTGGAGGAGCATGAAATCCCCTCATCGTACACCCAGAAGTGGCCTGCAGGGCCGTGCTGTGGGCTGGGAATGCGGGATCCAGCTCTGCCAATGACCACCCGTGTTCCTTTCTCTTCTTGGACTCAGTTTCCAACTCCGGACAAGTGCAGGCTGGAGGTGACGATGCTCATCTGAGGCCCCTTCCGGTTCTGACGTGTCATGGTTCCCTCGTGTACACATGGGCTGGAGGTTTGGGAAGGTACGAGGTGGGTGGTGTTCAGTGACAGTTCTCCATGGAGCAGGTGGGGCTGCTCATCTTCTGACTCTGAATATGAAATGAAGCAGCCTCAAGCCGCTGGCAGGCTATGATAAGTGGCTGGAGCTTACAGCTTGATCAGCTGTCCTAATGCAGGGGAGAAGAGGCAGGGATAATCAAGTAAATGTAGGCTTTAGCCTGTGGACAGAGATGTCCATGTCATGTGGGCACACATCTGGGCACCCTGGGCACTGTAGGCCGGGCCCAGCCCAGCTCTAGGAGGAGCCTGGTCCTGAGCTGCTGCGGAGAAGGTCTAGGGAGGATGGTTTCGGTGAGCTGGGTATAAGAACAGGTAGGATTCCTTGTAACCAAACTCTCAGCTGTCATCAGCTTGGCTAATGAGAAGCGCCTGAGGAAAAGGCCGAGTCCGGTGGGGAGGTAGGGTTTTAAGCTCAGACCCCCAGGGCTCCGACTGGAGGTGTCAAGCAGAGTGCTGCCGCCTGGAACCCAGGAGGTGGAGCCCTTCTTGGACCTCAACCTCCCATTGCATCCACTGGGCTTCTCAGGGAGCCTGGTTCAAGGGGTTGCCAGGAGACCCAAGGGCACCAAGAGGACTAAAAGTCTCCAAGGAGCCAGCAGCTGTACGCTTTGAGAGACTATCTGGGTGGGGTACCCCCCGAAAGTCATCCTAAATGAACCCCCTGCCCCCTGCCAATGCCCCTGTGCTCCAGGGAGCAGGGAGACAGCATGGTGGAGGGAAACCACTGTGCGCTTTGGGATTTGTGGAGTTTGGATCAAATCCTGCATCCATCCCTGTTCAGAGGCCAAGCCTGAGCACATGAGCCAAAGCTGCAGGCCCAGCCCCTTCTTAACACATTGACTTTCTAAGTTTCTTTAAAGAACTTACTGGTATCTGAAATGACCCTATTTAATCATTTGTTTATGTTTCCTGCCAGTCCCTCAAACCCTAGTAGAAGCCTGGGGACTGAGAATACAGTGGTCCACAAGCCTGGAGGAGTTCCCACCCTTGTGGAGTCTGCAGTCTTGACAGGCAAACAGGTGAGAAAAGATGGCAGTGAGAACTGGGGGGGGAAATATGAGCACTGTCACAGTGGCCTCAGAAATTACAATATTGCATGAGACATACTTCACTGTTACCTGAAATTCTCACTTAACGGGTCTCCTGTTTTTTTTCTGGCTCCCTGGCACTGTGGGAGCATCCAGGAAGTACACCAGGGCCGGTCCTAGGACCTCGGACAGGCACTTCCTGGAGGCCAGGCCACAGCCACTCCTGAAGGACAGGAAGGAATTCACCAGGTGGAGAGGGAGAACCTCCCAGCAGAGGGAATGTGCTGGACAAAGACCAGGAGGTGAGAGCCAGGTGCCCCAAGGGCCTGATAGGCCTTCATGAACATGGGGTGCAGAAGGGTGGAGACAAAGCCGACACAGGTTGCAGAAAGTCACTGGGTCAGGTTCAGGGGTCTGGACTTTGCACCAAGAACAATAGAGTTACTGCAGGCTGAAACAGAGAACGGCATGATAATACTTGCATTTTAAAAGGCTATTTTGGCTGCTGTATGGAGAATGGATTTGCGGGGAGGGCAAGGCTGGAAGCTGACAGCAGGTTGGGAGGCCGCTGCTGCCGTCCAGCTGAGATGGTGGTGGCCCAGATAAGAGAAGAGGCGGCGGAGGAGGGAAGTTGATAAATTCTGTTGATCCTCAGGAGACAGAATCAATAGGACTTAGCGACTGATTAAAAACTAAGTGAGGGCCAGTCAGGGAGCAGAAGAGGGAAGATGACTCCCAGGTTCTTGGCTTGGCCAGCTGGTGGATGGGATGCCATCCAGCGAGGTGGGAAAGGCTAGGACGGGGGAGGAGGGAGGGTTTTGTGGCAGGGGGAGGCGGGGAGTTTCATTTTGGATAGGCTGAGCTCTGGGCGCTTATGGGATGCCCAAGTGAAGGGGTCTAGTAGAGCTCTGAGACGGATGCAGGCTTGAGTCAGAGGCCTGACTTCAGTCACCAGCACAGAGAGGAAACGCAAAGCCATGGCAGCCCTGCTCCCCCTCTCCAGCTCCTGCGTCAGATTCCAGAGGGGCCTGGCTGGGCAGTGACAGGGGGCACCGTGGCCTGAGCCTGATCCCTTCCTGAGCACCCAATCCCATGGGCAGCCCTCCTTGGTTCTCACCGATGCCCAGCATATGGGAAAGTGACTCTTGCTGCCTCGTCTTCTGATTTCTCTTAGATGGTTACATAACGTGTCTCAACTTTAAAGTGTTCACAACTGATTCAATTTAAAAAAGTAATGTGGGCCAAAGAGAACATGTTCAAGGGCCAAATCTGTTCTGGGGGCTGGTGATCAGGGGCCTCAGATTTGAAGTAAGGAGTTAGGATAGAACCCTTAGGGTCAGGAGCCCTGAAGGCAATGTTCTTCAGAGTAAGCCCCTGGACCAGAATCCCCCGGGAGCTTGGGTGAAAAGACAGCCCCAGTCTCTGTCTCCAGTGATTCAGATTCAGTAGTTCTGAGGGAGCCAGGAATCTGATTTTGTCAAGTACCCTGGGCGATTCTTGATGCACTCAACCTGTGAGTCAGGGGGTTGGCAGAGACACGAGCAAGTTTGGTCAAGGAGGCAGGAGGAAACCAGAAGAGCAGGCTGTCCAGAGCAAAGATCATTTCAAGAACCATGTTGGCTTCCTGGGAGGGATTCCAAGATCCCTCTTCATTCTCCCCAGCATGTCTTGGCTCCTTCCCAAGGAAGAGGAATGCTAATCTTTGTGCTCAGTTTTGAGATTCTGATGGAGCTCCATCTGCTAGTGAGAGGGAGTGGAGTCAATGGGCATTGAGGTTGGTGTGCAGGGGTGTGGGTCTCTCTTCTGGCTCTTCTAGCCATTAAGTGGTAAACAGCGCCAAATCTCCTCTTTCTCCCTGGATGCTTTCCTGTCCTTCCCAGCCTAGGCCAGCCTGGAGCCAAGCATGGTGGCACATGCACTCAATCTTTGAGTATTTCTTCCCTGGAGATGGTGGTGTGTTGGGTCAGCCTTTCTATCACAGTAGTAGGACCTAAGAGCTGGGATGAACAAGAATAGGGTGAGAGGTAACCTGAGCAGGCCTCACAATTGCCTTTAGTCTGAGCTACTTCCTCTTACTGGTTTAGGAAGCATGAGTGTTCTATGAGGAGCTTACCAGAATGCTCCCCCTGGGGCTCAAGCCACAGTTAACCATTACACATTTTGTTGGCTGGTTCCCCCTTGTTTCTTTTGCATACACCTTCATTAGAGATGCATGGAGAAAAAATGAGAGTTCTGGGCCAGGACTGGGTATTGCTGGGGCCCCCAGTCTACTCCAAAACCATACCATTATTTCTAACATCCAGCAGGTAGTACCCCAATTTCAACCATACGGCAAGGACCACAAAGCATACACTGGATTTCATAACAAGGAGGTCACTAGTGACCTGGAACAGAGCCGTGTCGGTGGCATGATAGGAAGAGCCAGGCTGGGTGAGACGGGAGTGGGAGGTGAGAAGCAGAGGAGAGAACAGGAGGAGAGAGGGTGGAGGGCTGGGGTCAAAGCCAAGATGGGGAGGCACTCCATGGGAAGAGATGGCAAAGAGGAAGTACAGAGAGGATGGGATGGCTGGAGTGAGATCCCTGAGTGTGTGTGTGTGTGTGTGTGTGTGTGTGTGTGTGTGTGTGTGTGTGTGTGTGTGTGTGTGTGTGTGTGTGTGTGTGGTGGCATCATCTAGAACACAAGGAAGGGATTAACTTTGGACAGGTCACCCCTTCCATTCTAACAGGAGGAAAAGAGAAGGGTATGCTCAGTATAGGTAAGTCTATAGCTGTGGTGATAGAAAGCTGAAGGAATTGCTACCTGATGGCACATTTCTCTGAAATTGGGGGTGTTATCCTGGGCTGGGAGTGAGTCAGAGGTTTAAGGAGGATGGAGTCTAAAGGGAATCATGGGCAGTGCCAGGCAGGCAGCCCCAAGGGTGAGGCACAGCGAAGGGTAGCAGCTGGATGATCCCAGCTCAGGGTTTTGCCAAGAGGGTGCAGTGGGAGGGCAGAGGGGCACGGGGGTTCTGATAACAGTGAGAAGAATGGTGGAGTCTGGCAGGAGAGTCTGATGGGAAGCCTGAGGGGTCATGAGCAAGAGAGACTGGGGAACAGGGAGAGATGGGGAACAGCGAGAGAGCTGGGAGCTTCAGAAAGCCAGGGATGGGTGTGGGCAGCAGAGGGCAGGGCATAGCCCCGGAGCCGCCCTGGCAGGGGGGCGCGCAGAGAGCTGGTCCCAGCTGTCTCACTATGTGGCCCTGGAGAAGTCACGTGCCCTCTCAGAGCCTCAGTTTCCTCTGCACAGAGAGTGATGGCTTCTCTGGCTCCCAAGCATCTAGGTGGTGAGCTGACGTGGGGAGGATGCCACCCGGAGCGAAAGGAACTCTAAGGCCGTGTCAGATGACAGGGCACACCAGGACAAAGCAGCCATCACCTGGTGACGTTCAGGAATGAGGGTAAAGTCAGGAAGACGATTTCCTGACACCAGGAGCCTCAAGGAGGACATGAGCCTGAGTAACGGGCTGACAGCGGGCACTTAAACTGGGGTGTAGGCACAGGGGGAGTGGCAGTTGGCTGATCCAATTTGGGGCTGTTGGTCCCAGCTGGGTCTTCTCAGACACTGGTAGGCTCCCTTTAGACGCACCAGAAGGTGGCAAATGGTAGACTCCATCCAGGGTTGCTGACACCTGGGTTCTCAATCTAATGTGTAATTCATTACCTATTTGAACAAGGAAAATCTTCCCAGATCCCAGGCTAAGCCCTCGTGCATCTCTTTTTCTGTTCCCCCCAGGACATGTTAACATCCTCTGATGGGGAAAGCTGCCAACAGATTGGTATTTTTCATGGTGTTCAAGGAGCTCTAGCCCTGAAGATGTTTCAAGGATAAAGACAGAAAATAGCATTCGAAAAGCCTGCAGCAGCACCCCGTCTCTTGGAGAGTCACAAACTGCATTCAGGTGTAAAAAGATCTGAAAAGCACAGCAGGACAGAAAACTTTGTTTCAACTTTTTAAACCACAGAACCGCTCCCCCCAGCATATCCATACGCCCATGCCCTCATAACTAATATTCTATGGCTTTGACTTTGACATACATTGGCTAAATAAACAAACCACCTGCTGTAAGATTATCACTATCTGCCCTGGCACAGTCAACTAGTGTGGTTGTAGAGGCATTACGTATGCCCTTGGTTATCTATTTGGTATGTCCAAAATCGGTGTCATTTAAACAGCTCTTGAGGAAGACTTTAAGCCTGTTAAAGAGACAATAATCCATGGCATGAATAGAAGTATTTTAAATCTGTGAGAAAACTCACAGTCCAAGAGTCAAGTTAACTCACACCCACAGAGTGTACTGGACATGCTGCAGACAAGCATTCTCGGGGCCAGACACGGCCTTATAAGGTGGCCCGACATTTTTTCATGGCCCCGGCCACCCTCCAAAAATATCCAGAGACAGAAGAAGAGTGGGAACTGACCTCCCTGAACGTTTCAAAGATTAACAAGCAGGCTCTCCATTAAACAGGAGCACTAACACCTGCTTTACGACCAGCTCCAAAATTTCTCATTTCAAAGCCAGGCAGCCTGCAGGGTCCCAGCTGGGGAGGTCTCCCGAGGCGGAAGAGAATAGCTGGAGCCTCAAAGCACGCATCCAAGCTGGGTTTTTTGCTCTAAAAAGTGTTATTTCCTGTACCCCTGCAGAATATGCTTTAAGATCCGGCTGCCTTTAATTTATATGGACAATAGAAATCTGTGACTAATTTGCTATAGTGCGCCTTTCTGCCTCTTCACGCCCTTGGACCGAAGCTGTGTTCCAAACGCCTTTGACTCCCAAGGCCCCGGATCGCTTGTGAGGTGCTGCCCCCCAGCGGGACAGCCCAGCTACGACAACACAGAGGCGGAAATCGCCTTTGGGTTTTAACCAAGTCCAGCATCTGGAAATGCATCTGGATTGCATCCACGAAAGTCAAAGATAGATGTGGAAGCACTGCCGTTGTAATAAGTCCATGTTCTGGAATTAGTGAACAGAAAACACAATTTCCAAACATAAGCAGATTTATGAAATGGGTACTAGGTGCTTAAGTACACCGCCTCTCACATTTTATTTTTGCTCATCAAGTGACTTTTAAGGTGAATTGCCTTTTTGTGGGAAGAAAGATTATTTTTAGTAATGAGACCTACCCCTATAACAGTAAGGGGTATCGGGGTATCTTTCTAAATTTGAAAAAAAAAAAAAAAAGATTAGTTTCTCACATGTTTAAAATAAAAGTGTTGGTCAAAAAAAACCTCACACAGCTCTCTCTTCTAACTCTGGTTCCCAGTTGCCGGCAGGGGAATGTTAATAGATATGGCTATTTTTGCTAATAGTTGTTTAGAACAGTTTCTTCACCACTAAACTGTATAACAACGAACCAGTCTATTTGTAATGCTGGGATAAAAAAAATACACGAGGAATTGCAAAGCTAGTCTTCATTCTTGTTAAAGGGAACAGAACAACACAGCAGTATTTTCGGAAAGCTGTGTGTAACAGTAGGTCTCTTAATTATACCAATGGTAATTCCTCAGGCTGGGGCTTATGTTAACATAGTACACAAAATTGCCATAAAATATGACAATGACAAATTACAAAGCCCTGGCTGGTTTCCCATTACCACCCTAAGATTGAAAGGTTGTATTTTCTGTGTAGCTTCTACTATTAACTTTACCTCTGTTCTTCAATTTCAGTTGAAATAATTTTCTTTCTTTTCATAAATGAAAGCGTGTCTCCGAAGCAGATTAAACTCTATGTGAGAAGAGAGGTGGTCCTAACCACTGTGCTGGTAATGTTTGTGACCAGACAGCGTTCAGAAAGAAAATGTTCCTTTTCGGAACAAAGACCACGGTCCTGGACAAGGGTGACAACTCTGAGAAAGACCTGGCAGACTCAGGAGGGGGCATGTCCCTGCTGGAGGCACCCTGAGATCACCCAGAGAAATAACTAGAAAGCGACCGGCACAGGGATGCATCAGCACTTTCATTTTGAGGTGAGGAAATCTACTAGCAGGTCAGAAGTGGCTGAGCTGAGTACCCTTCTCAGTGTCTTTCTGCCCACTTGTTACTGTGGACGTCAGTGTGTAAAGTGGTGCCTAGGATTGCTCTGTATTTGGAGTTGTTTTCAGGAGGAGGTACTCAACCAAGTACTGGTTTTACTATAAGATGAACATTGCTGGGCAACAGTATTTCCCCTCTCAACTTACATTAGAAAAGTTAGATTAAAACACACACACAAACATTGTAAGACAAGGGCCCTCAATCTTTTACTGATTAATTTTCTATTTTTCTTGGTCACCTATATGAGGAATCCATCTTGTCCTTCTTGTCCTTCTGTAGCCAGGTTGGAGACTGGCTTGGTAAGCTTGAAGACTGACTGGTAGGAAGAATGACTTTTTGGAAACCTCTTAATATAATCTATTTATTTTTATTTTTCCTGTAAGTGTAGAACCATTAATGAACAGCAGAAATAGATTTTAAAACTGTAAAGAAAGAGCTGGAATCCGTTAACAGAACTGAAACTCTTCCGTAATCCTATAACACCATTCTCAGGCCAATTCAGTATGAAAAATCACTAGACTCACTGGTCAGTATTTCAAATCCAGGCAGAGCACACACCAGTTTATTTTGAAATGCAACACAGACCAGTATTTTATGAATACAACTTATTACTACATTAACATTATCAGGTAAAAACAGCTTCCAAATGCATGCATAGAAAGTTAAGCATAGTCTTTGAGCTCCTTATTTCTAAATATACAAAAAATACATTTAAATTATATAATTTTAGTGAATCAAAGACTTATAAAATTACAGTTTTGGTTTTCTCAACATAGAAAAAATATAAAAATGACTATATATACGGTTGTATAATTTTTTACCCAAATTTCAAAGGAGCAGTATGCACTGATATTGTCTTATAACGTTTTATCTGAAACTCAGAATTGAAAATAATTTGCAGGTTGTACCACATCAACGCCAACCTTTTATTATAAACGAATAACCAGAAACATAAGTGGAAGTGAGGGCACAATCTCTTCACATGCCTTAACGCTACACTGTCTAAACCCTTCCTGTCGGAAGTTTGCTCCAGAGAACGTTTTCATCAGGGAGGATGTGCTTTATTCCATGACTAACTCTCCGCGGTGCCTTTGATGATCGTCAGTACGTGTTAAATGAATGAACCCAACCTTAGCAAATAGAACACAGCAAGATGCGGATTAGCAGCTTGTGTCTACAAAGCACTACTGCATACCTCAAAGAATTTTCTGCCAGAAGGTGGTACCCGAAGGGGGGGATCTGAAACACCCAATCAGGTCGGGGGCTGGGCAGTTGATGCCTTTGACTGTGCCCTGAAATGAAAATGGTAAGTCTGACAAAATACCCACCAAAACACCACCTTCCTCATTCACACTTTATAAGAAGATGTGACATCTGGTGGGGTTAGACATTCTCAATTCATAAGAGAACACCACCACTTCCAAAGAGAAATGAATTCATGTTAGAGATAAAGAAACCAGTTACTGAGAGAGGTGACTGAAGGACACGGTGGCATGGCTTACTTATCTTCAATGAGCATTTCAAATGTTGATGGACAAAAATGCACACTGGGGTTGAGACCCTTTTTGAGAAGGGAGTTGTTCGCTGCGTTCTTGTTGCCGAAGTTCAATTTGATGCATAACCACTATTTGTGACAGGCTGTTTTTCATAGTGACAAATTATAATAGAGAGGCCCGAATAAAACCCCCAAGCCAGCAATTCTGGAAAACCTGCATTTCTCATCCCATCTTCTACAACTATTCTAAAAACAAATGAAAAAATCTTACTCAAACTAATAATAAGGCTAATATAACCCAAATTGATTCTATTTTATAGTAGAAATATATTTTAGAAAAAGAAAAAGCATGAAAAATAATCTTTCCCATATATTTTGTTTATCAAATACAAGAATAGATTCTAATCTCAACACGCCCAAGTTAAGAGTGCTAACTTTAAGAAGGAGAATTTTAATGTTTAATTCAAAAATAATTTATTACACATCTACCTGCATTAAACTTTAGGCTGCATATTTTCTTCTCATTTTCATCTTAATTTTCAAGCTTCTATGAAAATAAGCATTTAAAAATTAGTTTTCCATTATGACACTTCTAATAGTAGCAATTATATTTTAATTGATAATCAGTCAGTAAGCTAGACTTTTACAGATCAACCAATTTAAAAAAGGGGGGGGAGTTTGCGCAAAGAACATTCTGTGTTTAAAATCTAATGCATGTCTAAACTTGGGCTTTACATTTTTATCCAACCCTTTCTTGAAGAGCCTTAAATGCAGTTTAGCAATTAAAGTATGGAGACATGATGTTAATTAGACAATGTCCATATGTCCAAAGTATTTCTTGGCTGATCCAAAATGTGGGGACAATACTACTTTTAGCTCATGACTGCCCAACTGGAACATTTCACTGCCTCTGGATTTACAACTTGGTGGGAATTACATAGGACCATAATTAGGAAAAGTATCCAAACAGAAGAGATGAATGAAAATGTAAAAGTAAAATAATAAGGGCATATAAACCCATTCCTGACTGTTCTTCCAGACTCCATTTTTAGAGTAACGCCTTCCATGTGCTTTCGTTAATGGATTCTTTACTCCTGTGCAACTAGACTGGCGTCAGGTCCCTAAGTAAGAATTGCTCTTGGCAAACACCTTGCTCAGGGGTGTTCTGAGAATGGTACTGTGAAAGGTACTTGTCACTGACTAGTGACTGAGCTTTCCCTTTCTGAGAACTGTCATTTTGTTAAAATATGATTGAGGCTGAGCCCCAGATAAAGTAGCTTCTCTACAATATACTTATTAAATTCTTATTAAATTCAAGCACATTTCGTAGTGGCAGGCAGTAATGACTCGATTGAAAACAAACAAAAGGGTTCTAGCTGTTTTCTGATTACAGGCACTACTCCAAAGCTTCACAGACATATATACATTGTATAATTCATTCACTAGATAGAGGGGAAGGTCCCAGCCATAACTTCAGAGCATTCCAGAGAACAAATGGCTTCCAGCATGCAGTCAAGCACTTTGAGAGGGAATGCTAAACACACTGCAGACTGAAACATAACTGCTGCAAGCTGGGCATTGAGTGGGCACAACTTCATTACTCAGACTGTAACGCTCAAGTATTTAGTATTACAGATCTTTATTTATCAGACACATGAAGGAAACAGGAGGATAAAAAACGCCAAATCCCTTTCCAGCGCCATCCTAAATATTGGGAACTTCTGGTTGAAAGAACATGCTGAAATGGACCAGCAAGGATGTTTTATGTAACAACTTTTGTTTTGTTTTTTATAAAATCCCAGGCCCATGTGACACTGGATTTTGGTTTTTGTTTTGTTTTGGTTTTTTTTAGTATTTTTAAAAAAGTTCTTACTTATTTTCTATGAAACGTACTGGGAACAGAAAAAGTCTGCAGCATCTTTTGTCATTGGAAAGTTTGTTTCTGGGGGTGTGCAGGAAGCAGGAATTATTCAAATTTCTTGTGCTCTTCAGTATGAGAAAGGACCTTTCTTCTCTGGTGTATCATGTGGAAGTATAACTGGGGAAAAACTGGAAAGAAAAGAAAGGATTCATTAAGGAGATGATTTAAAATCACATGTTCTATGTAAAGCACATGGACTTGAGGTCCTCTCTGACTCTCTGACCACTTTCTCTTCCAGCAACTAAGGAAGGTAACAAAGTGGGCTTGGAGAGAGAGGAAAAACACAGAGGGACTGACTTTCCCGCTTTAGCCGAGGGGGAAGGGTAGCGTGGACTGGAATGACAGACACTACTGACACTACCATTACCAATCAAGATGCCACAGAGCTGCCCAATGATACTCTTTACACTCTCTCATATTATCTTCACATGTATTCTCTGATTCCCCAACAACTAGGGGAAGAATTCTAGTGATGGAGTTATTATTCCTGTTCACAGAGGAGGAACTCAAGCCCCAGAGAGGGTGGGCGCATGCCTGGGGTCTCACAGCAAATCACTGACATAGTCAGGACCAGGCTCGGGGCTCCTGACCCTTAGTCTCGGCCTCTCTGTTACGGCTCTGACATCAGGGAGGATCTCCTGAAAGTACTTCCAGAGAAAGGCTGTTCTTTGAGTGGGAAGACTGAAGAGGGGGAGGAACGCTATGACGTTTGATCTGAACACCACTAAGCCAGGTTTGGATGAGGAAAAAGTCCATATGAAAAGCAAGCCCTTAGGCACCGGAGATTCTGTTCTTGGTCATTTCATAGACTACTTTAAAAAGGACTGGTTCTCAAGTGAATACGGTGGTCCTGCCTCCCTAGGGAGTATTTAGAAATGCGGGTGGGGGGAGAGTATCGAAGGGGGTAGATTACTGGCATTCAGCACAAGGGGCCAGGAATGCCAAAACCCACAACGCATGACGGTCCCCCGTGACTAAGAACTGTGTCATCCCAAATGCCTATAGTGTCCCTGCTGGGAAATGCAAGTTTAAACTACCTGACCTTCACAAGGTTACTGTAAACTGGGGGTTCAAAAACCATGTGAAAAACTCCAGTGAGCTGGTCTTGGATGTACACTATCCCTCCTTCCCTTCCCAACCGCTCCAATCTCTATTTTTTAGACAGTAACCTGTGTTTTGGGGGAGGTAATTTCTACTACTGCCAACTCTCCTCTCACAGTTTCTTCCTTTTTAAATGGATTCCAAGTTGGCCAAATGTCAAATGATCCTCCCAAAGTACTCCAAGACATCAGTGGGTGTGTGCACATAGATCTGATAAACTGCAGAGGAGGCCCCGGTGCCGAACTGGGCTGCCATCCACTCCACTCACTGTTTGCAGGCAGGAAGTTATTCACAGAAAAGACCCAGCTTGTGCATAAAATTCTACAGTGAGAGAACTATTTTGGTATGAAAGCCAGAAAATGTGACAAGCTCTATAATCTAAAAACTGGAAGTAAAGATATAATTAAACCATAAGGAATGCTAATTGTAATCATTTGAAAATGTGTGGCCAGTCACATTTCTACAGACCTACTTTAGTAAAGGGAAACTTTGAGGCAAGGTACACTAAGGACTTTTCCACTGGCTGCATTTGTTATTACACCACTCATAAGGTGGCTATAGCCCCACAGGCTCTGAGGGAGGACAACGATCCAGAGGCCATTCATTAGGCCCTTAGTGGCAGCAAGACGGCCAAGTATACCTTCTTCGTCCCCCAGGCAAGGGCCTGCTGGCTACAGAGGGTCAGGGGTCAGAACTGGAGAGCCAATATGGCCCTTTCATTTTTTTTACATCTTCCAGAGGTTTCTCAGTGCCCAAGAGAAAGCAAAGTGTGGGGGAGGCCAGGGGAATGGGGGTACTTGGGTTGGAAATTCTCTACTGCTCTGAGAGGTGACCAGAACTTGGGTGACACTGTCTCCATCTCAATTACCCACATGTTCACACTGAATCCAACCACAGTGGCTGAAACAATTCCAGATGCACGGCTACTGCTTTTAACTACACTGAAAATCTCAACCTGCCAACAGGCCATTTAGAATTCTACCCTCTGCTCTTACAGTTCAGGACATGGAGGGTGGAGATGGCGGCTGTGCACGTATGTGTGTCTGGCTTGGTGTGTCCGAGTCGGGGTAGGGAGCTGTGCGTGTCACTGGACCCACCTTCCTGTAAGGAAATGGGCTCTCTTAAGACTTGAAGGCTGAGAGCAACTGGAAATGCTTTGCTTGGGGCAAGTTTCTTCTGTTCCTCTAAAAATCAGAGGTGAGGTTATGGTTACTGACAATGTGGAGAGTGCCCTGCTTCTTGGTGCCCTCACCCTACTCATTGTTTCTCATTCCTCTCAGCCTTTTTTTTTTTTTAAGGCTATAGCTAACTTTCTACAGCCTTTTTAAGGCTATAGCTAACACCCCTATAGCTAACTTTCACCAATTTGCACAAGGATGGGGGGAGGTGATGTAAACAGGACTTAGATGTCTACTGAGTCCTGTGGATACTGTACATACTCATACTGCATCTGCAGCAGAGGAAGAAAAGAGCATCTTGCAAGGGACTCCAAAGCACCTCGATATGAGAAAACTCCCAGGGCTGCGGCTCATGGGCCATACACAATATGGGCTATGTGTGCACCAATGCAACATCAGGTCAGGACCATAATGAAGAGGTGCTGCTTTATGTAAGATATGTATATCATTAACTTCCCATTAAAGAGGGTTAAAAGAAACGTAAGTTGTAGAAAGGAAACCAAATTTGGTAAAGAAAGCTGCATATCAACAGCAACCTCTCCTAACTCTGCATTTTCTTCTCATAAATACCAAGTTTTGGAAAGTTGGAAATGTGCAGCTGGCTGGAATGAACTGTACAAACTGGTCTCAATATTAACAACCTGAACTACTGAAAACATTCAGGGCCATTGGCTCAGGCCAGAAGCATAGTGAGTGCCAGCAGACACAAATATGGTCTGCATGACCATCCTGAGCCGGGGTGGGGAGTTAGGGATTTGGAGGGAACCTTTTAATCCCTGTCCTTGTTCTACAAGAGTTAAGCTGCCTTAGAAATGAAAGAATACAGCTTTTAACCAAGCCAAGTTCTCTTATCAAAAAGAGGCTGAGAATGGAAGACGGGGGAAGGACTGAGGTAAAAGCAGACGTCTGTTGAGAGGAGAGCGCTGTAAGACAGCTGGCTCTAAGGTCTGTGTTTTCTCTCTTTTCTCTTTTAAGGCCAAGAAGGACAATCCCAGAGAACGGGGCTTGTTTTCCTTCAGGAATCCTATCATCCTGTGCTTGACCAGGCCCCTTCGCTACATTGAGAGGTCAGCAGGCAGAAGCAAAAGGCTGGGCAGCACTGGTTGCCCACCACAGCACAAAAAAGACTACGAGGTGCAGACAGACACGGGCTGCCCTGGAGAACTGTTCCTGGAATAAAGCCCCTCCTTCTCTTCCACAGACAGAAAATCTTGCAGCAACTCTGAGGTAGGGGCCCCAGATTTCTGTCAATGACACAGCACCTTGTTACTGGTTTGATTTCATGATATTCTCCTTGCCCCTTTCCAAGTTACCCAACACAGCATCTATCGCCATTCAAAGACTTATGTTGAATTTAAATAAATCCTGTGGTGCTCGTTGGGATATTTGTTAGCCTGGGTGTGGCAAAACTGCAATTAGGAATTGTTGCTCTAGAGACTGGAAATGAAACTCTAGGGGAACAAAATTAGAAAGGTGAAAAGCTCTAAGTTAATTTTTATTACGTAAATTTTTACACTCTTCCATATTTATCTTTTGTTTGAAAATCAACTACCTTTTACATTTGAAGAGAGATGTCCTTTAGCCACCATGGTTCTAGCACCAGAGAGGAGGACTTGATCATTAATAAAGAGTAGAAAATGAATCATGTAGCAGAACTGCATCCAAGAACTTCTCCAAGATAAATGTTCACATGAAATCGGGGTGTGCTTTTTTTCCTCACAACGCATGAAATGCAATTTTCCACAGGGGGACACAAACATGTCACCTATGATTGTGTTAGGATGATTCATTCAGTTAATGCTGTGGGCTGAAGAAAAATCCAACCCTCCAGTCTGAATTTAACCTGAGGTTTAGGGGAGGACATAGCATCTCACAGACTAAAATAAGATTCAGAGTCACAATGCCTATGGAAGTAGCTAAATGAGAAGAAACATTAACTTTACGTGTCCTTGGGTAAAACAAGATCCTTTTGGATATGTGGAAATCAATCATAGGATTGCAACTGAACATCAGAATTTGAGAAAAGGAGTAAACAACTCTTCCTCAGCAAACATGACTCATTTCAGAGAAGCCTCAAACATGGCTTTTTCTCTCTGTTAATGTGCTGATAGGCGTGTTTGATTACCATATATTTAAACCTTCAGAATTATTAAAATAATTGGAAACCATCCTGAAGATAACACTATGTCCTATTCAGATGGCTTTGTTTATTTCCAAACAAGAAAATAAATATAGAAAAAACAAATTAATCTATTTTTATTTTGTTTCTAGTTAACTATCAGTTCCTTAAAAGTGAAGTAACTGTCTATTTTGATACAGTAAAAATGCAAAAATCTCTTTACAGTGTTTTTCAAATACCACAACAAGTAGTTCTCAAGAGACAGAAAAACTCAAGGTAAGGTCTTTAATGGCTTTTTTTTTTTTTTTTTTTTGCTTTCCACTCAGTACTCTCCTCCAACAGACAGTTAACCTATCCTGGAATTCACTGTTTAAAACACACACTGAGAAGCACTGCATTTTGGCAGCTGTATTGAGAAGGGTTCATCTTTATTCAATCACTACCAGAGAAAATTCCCTCTGACAGTCGGTCGGCATTCAACAAAAACCAAAGCGTTCCCAATAAATTAGATTTATGGTGTAAAAACAACCAAAGGCATTTAACTCTAGTTATTCTTGAGCCAATTTTTGAAACATAAATAAATATATGCATAAACATCTACTTACTTGGAATGTAGGAGATCATGATCAGAATTAGGAATGCATAATAGTCAAAAGAGAAATTGTATTTGTTAGGTAAACTGATGGAGTACAGGCCAGACTGTCTGACAAAGGGCAATGCAGCATATATTGTGAGCAATTCTCCTGACACTCCCATTGGGTACAGCACAATGAAAAGCGTGTACCTAAAACAAAACAAAATATTCATTACTGAGGTTCAAAGCCAGCTTTAGTAGAAAGATGCATCCCCACCAATACTGATTACTTGGTAGAAAGCTATCGTTTATACATTTCCCTGTTTACCCACTGCTTAAATTCAGGTTTTACAAGCCAGTTTTTGAAAAGGGCCAAAGCAAGTATGCTTCTGAATGTTCTAAAATAAAAGAAATGTGTTTGGTCAGCCTCAAAATTTGGCCTAAATAAACAACTCTTCAAAACAACTCCCTAAAATAACTGAGATGATGCCAAATATTGGTAAAGTAGGGGCACTGAGTCATGGTTTATACTGAAGGGTCCTGCCTCGTGGGGTGGGGGTGAGTTTGCGGGGGAAGGTGTTGGAGCATGGTGTCCAGGAATCCCTACAATGTACACCAAAGTCTGGTCTGTGGACTGAAAAAAACAGCACATCCAACGTGTGTATACTGCTACAACTTTTCAAATGTCTGTACGTGCTATTGTGAAAAATAAAATATACCCTAATTTTAAAAGACATTAACAATTTTTATGATAAGCCTTTAGTCATTACATAATTTTCCAGTCAAAAAAACTACAATTACTATCACATGGGTGACTCCACACAATTTTTTTCACTTTAAAATAAAGGAGTTCCTCAGGTTTCAAAAACAATTCAGAGGGCTTCCCTGGTGGTGCAGTGGTTGAGAGTCCGCCTGCCGATGCAGGGGACACAGGTTCATGCCCCGGTCTGGGAAGATCCCACATGCCGCGGAGCAGCTGGGCCCATGAGCCATGGCCACTGAGCCTGCGTGTCCGGAGCCTGTGCTCCGCAACAGGAGAAGCCACAACAGTGAGAGACCCGCGTACCGCAAAAAAACAAAAACAAAAACAAAAAAACACAACAATTCAGAGAGGTTCATCCAATGGAACTAACTGGAAGCCATTCTGAGGTATAAGTATTGCTAAAGAAATCATCAGCTCAGATTTTAAAAAGCCTTTGGCTGTTTGTGGCTGACAATAAATACTGGGCTCTAAATGTCCAGGTACAGGAATTGTGCTGAGAAATCTGTGACAAAAGAAAGACATGTTCTCCATTGCTACCTTCAGCCATGCTGAGGAGGATGGTGGAAAAGGAAGACTCTTCCATAGGCCACAGAAGACAATGGACAAAAGAATCTTTCTCTAATTGTAAAATCAGGGTTTGGTCAATAAACTTTGCCTATAACCAGGATAGACAGCTTTCACAAGTCTGCCCAGCTTGGTTAGAAACTGCTATATTTTTCCCATTCTCCCTTTTTCCTAATATAAATGTTTATTGAAAAAAAAGAAAAGAAAAAGAAGTTCACATGCTTGAAATGTTGGAGGCATTTGGTTTATGTCTCTGTTTAATCACTAGACTCATAAATTGTCTAGGAACCATCATTTTCCTTTTATGAAATGAGGAACTTTGGCCCCAAGGATGATTTTTTTTTTTTTTTTGCGGTACGCAGGCCTCTCACTGTTGTGGCCTCTCCCGTTGTGGAGCACAGGCTCCGGATGCGCAGGCTCAGCGGCCATGGCTCACGGGCCCAGCCGCTCCGTGGCATGTGGGATCTTCCTGGACCGGGGCATGAACCCGTGTCCCCTGCATCGGCAGGCGGACTCTCAACCACTGTGCCACCAGGGAAGCCCCCCAAGGATAATTTTGATCCTTAGGCTTTGTCACTCCTTCCTGTAGTCATTTCTAACTCAGAAAACTGCTCACAACTGTGTCACACATTAGTTCAGATAATTAGATGAACTATCAGCCTTTTATACAATTCATAACAAATATTACTGCTAAAAATAATCAAAGCAAACTAAACTGATAATATGCTAAAACTGCCATGTAACGTTTGTTATTAATTAAAAAGTAATTTAAGAGTTATCTTGGCAAAATTGAGACAAGAATTGGACTTGGTCCAAAATCCATCAAAATGGCAGAAGCTCATCAGTAAAATTTTCTATGGACAAAAAAGGGATGGTATATCAAATCTCTTTTGAATAATTTAACTGAAAAGAACTGATCCCAAGGAAATAAGTAGAGATAAAAAATTTTTAAGTGTTTCTATTAATCAAAGTTATGTACAGTCACTTATTCTGATGAAATCTACAGACCAGATTTCTACCTAACCCGTCTCACACAATTTATTGGCCACACCGGGCAGGTTGCAGGATCCTAGTTCCCCGACCAGGGATCAAACCCAGGCCCACAGCAGTGAAAGTACCAAGTCCTAAGCACTGAACCACCAGGGAATACTCACAATTTTATTTTTAGAAATAAAAAATAGTATTTAGGCAATAAAGGAAAAATACAGTGATAGATCACTTCAAAAGTTAGTCTTCATTCCCTGTACTTCTTTACCTGGCCCATTTGATGAGGTAAGGCAGATGGTTTAATAGACTGAATGTATAAAAGGAGTAACGGATAATTTCTGTGATTGTCCAGGCAATAACAAACAGGAGGACACTGTCTTCACTCTGTACCTGTAGAAAAGGAAGACAAAAGCAAAAGCAAACACATAAAACATCTTAACAAAGAAGCACTCACCATGTGGGAAGCCGAGTCCCTCACCCCCTTACAGAGCTGGTGGGTTGAAGAAGTTGACACAGCCCCTGGTGTTTACCTCAATGGCCATAGCACAGCACAGAAAGAGCCTACCACATAAAGGAACACATGCATGCCTATGACAACAATTGTGTAGAGCCAAGTGAGAAGGAATTCGGCTTACTGACGAGTAAGACAGACAGGGGGGAGGAATTATATGAGCTGTAGCCCACAGGGAGAAACAAACACGATGAGTGAGTTTCTGCATGTTCGTTTGCTGACCTGATGTGGAGAATGTGAACTGGCGTTAGTGGGAGCCAAGAATGGTTAGGTAAGATGGCAGAAGGGTGAATTGGTGGAAACCTTGGGTTCCATTAACAAGAATTTTAATTTGCTTTGCATGACAACTTGGAATCCAAGGAAGTTTCAAAGAAGGGCAATATAATGATTAAAACACAACTGAAGCTAATTCCCTGGGCAGGATGAATTCACGTGAGGAGGCTGGAGACCAGCTACGAGGCAGGGCCCATTTATTCTCTCCCACTGGTGACTTCTGCCCGCCCCCCACCCCATGAGGCCTGGTTTAACTCAAGGGTTACAGAAGCTTCCATGCTGATCACAGGAGGTGGCTAAAGCCAGAAGAGCTTTGGAATACTTAGCCTCCCCTGAAGTTGTTTTCATGCTGAAAAAAACAATATATATATATATATTTTAAACTTTTTAAAAAATTAATTAATTAATCAATTAATTTATTTTGGCACGCTGGGTCTTCGTTGTGGTGTGTGGGCTTCTCTAGTTGTGGTGCATGGGCTGTAGAGTGCACGGGCTCAGTAGTTGCGGCATGTGGGCTCTCTAGTTGCGGCATGTGGCATCTTAGTTCCCCGATCAGGGATCGAACCCGGGCCCCCTGCATTGGGAGTGTGGAGTCTTAACCACTGGACCACCAGGGAAGTCCCCAAAACAATATATTTTAAACAGAGCTCCTTATGTATGTTTTTTAGGGGATGTTCTCACTAGATGCCTTAGACTGCAAATCTTGCATGAAAATTTATTACCGTGGTATTAACTTTCAGCACCCCCTCTTCCCACCCCAGCTAAGTTATGATGATCCTTGGCACTTGGAAACCAATAATAAGAAACAACCTTCCACACCAATTCACTTATATTTTCTTACATCCGAAAAGAGCAGTTAGAGAGTTGGATGTGAATAAGAAATTCCACTGAGGAAATCAAACAAATTTCAATTACAAGATGGATGTCTCTGTCTTACTCCTAACATCTAATACAACAAAGGTATGGCATTCTAACCTTAACTTTTGCTTCTCTGCATTTGCAATGTTAATTTAGCACTTACATTCTTCCTCAGAAAGTGTACATGGAGCGATCCACCTACACAATGAAATAAGTAGTCATTTACATACTTATTAACTAAATTGCTCTCACAAAGAATTTCATAAATCCATAGTTACTACTCTCTAAAAATAATAAGAATTTTATACTGTCAAGAGCAAGAGTACTTTTTGTTTTCCTGGCACTCTTATATTAGCCAAAGTAAAGCAAAAGCTAAACCCCTCTAAAGCTTTCATGTTTCAATTTTCAGTCTGTCTCCAAATCCTTGCTTAAAACCCACCTATACTAAAACATAATTTCAGAGCACACTTTGCTTTTTGATAGACTTTGTAATCCTCCTCATCTTAAGGAGATATGTTTTTACAGCTATGGGCTGAAGCCTTCCTTAAAGACCTTTGGGTTAAACAGGAAGTTCTTCTAATATTTTGCATTGTAATCGTCTTGAAAGCAGGGAGCGTGTTTTATTCATTTTTGATTCCCAAAAGCTCTTCGTGATTTTCACAAGTAGGAGCTCAACAGATATTGGTAAAGCAAAACAATTCAATCATAATCAGCTGCCTGCTTTTTGATACCTGATATTAGTTTCTGCGTAGTCTTAGAGGCCTTCAAATAAGGAAAAAGCAAACAAAGAAGTCCCCCCCACCCCCGGGGGCCTCCCACTCTGATCCAGCCTGCAGGTTATTTGATTCACTGTCCCCCCACCCCCACCCCATTAGACTTTAAACAAAAGAACTGTAACAAACGCAGACTCAGCATGAATGTGAAAACAGTCTGTTCCCAGAATTCAGCTGTGAAGACCATGTCACAATTTTAAGAAGACTAAGGATGGGGAAAATGATCATTCTGTACAAATGATATCTTCAGATCAATAGGAAGTACAACATGTTAAGGAGGGGATCACATAAAGTCAGAGATCAAGCTTATCTAATTTGCAGATAATTATCCAATAACACAAAATAGGGGTAGAATGGAATGAGTTAAAACCAGTAAGATCAATGAGCAGGTTTGGGCTAGGTTGACCAAAAATGTCTTGAAGCCATGTTTCAAAGCTGCATGTTCACCATCATGGCACAAACGGGGGAATGGGCCGGGGGCAGCCTGGCTGGCCAGGAAATCTTCCTTTGCCTGGTGCGGTGAGCTGCGTGTTGGACCCTCCACACTGTAGAAAGCAGGTTTCAGCCCCCTGCTCTACAAAGGGAGAGGAGGTGTGGGGAGTGGGTGGCGTGTGCAATTTAGCCAAGGGAGTTTACATGGAAATTCAAGCTGGAGAAACAAATGGGTGCAAGAGAAAAACCTTCACACACAAATAGCATCATCTGTTTGACTTTAAAAGGCTCAGGGAGTATCAGTACATGAAAAGCTGTCATTTTTATTACATTCAAAGAAAAACAAATGGTGCCACATAAGAAAATCGCTATTGTAGAAACCCTATTCTTCTTAGCATTTTGGAACCTACTGCTTACCCCTCTGGTTATTTCAAAGAAATCCCCTGATCATGCTGTCTCTGGTAGGTGTTCTTTCCTCTTCTCGATACCCTTTTCATTTGTGAAGAGAAGAAATTTTGGTAAAATCTCGGAGGTGAGAACTAGAGTCTGTTCTTGGCAGAACTGTGAACAGTATGTTTATCTCAGTCTCCTCTGGTTGCCATAATAAAATACCATGGTCTAGGTGGCTCAAACAACAGAAATGTATTTTCTCGCAGTTTTAGAAGTCCGAGCTCAGGGTGCCAGCATGTTTGCTTCCTTGTGAGGACCCTCTTCCCGACTTGCAGCTGGCTGCTTTATCACCACATTCTCACATGGAACGTGAGAGAGAGAGAGGGAGGTTCTAAAAATATGTAAAAGGTATCAGGTGCAAGGATATTAGTGCCTTAGAGGCATGAATCTCATTGTGAAGATCCCACCCTCACGACCTCATCTAAACCCAACCACCTACCAAACGCCCCCCCCTCCAAATACCATAACACTGGGGGGCTTAGGGTTTCCACATACGAATTTTGGGGGACACAATTCAGTCCAAAGCGTCATTTCAGACCAGGTGTTGGCAAACTTTTCCTAAAAAGGGCTAAATAGCAAATATTTTAGGCTTTGTGCCATATGTGGCCTTAGTCAGGTATTCTTTCTTGTTGTTTTTTTACACCCTTTAAAAAATGTAAAAACCATCACAAATTGCAGGCTACATGTAGCCCACAAGTCAACCCTGTTTTAGATCCACTTGACTCCCCCAACTTTTCCTGTCTGTTAACCTCTACAAATATCATTCTTCAGCCTTCCTTTGGCAGACTCTGTGTGTGTGTGTGTGTGTGTGTGTGTGTGTGTTGTGTTGTGTTTTGCTGGGGGGTGGGGGAGGCAATATATCTATAACCAATGGACGTTATGGAAAAAGGAAGTAGTCTTAAAAGAATACATACAGGCAAGTTTTTCATGTTATGTCATCTTAAAATCTTAGTAATCTCCTTATGTTTGTGATAAAATAACATAACTTAAAATTTACCATTTTAATCATTTTTAAGTGTATATTTCAGTGGCATTAAGTACATTCACCATGCTGTGCAACTATCACCACCATCCATTTCCGAACTTTTTCATCATCCCAAACAAACTCTGTACCCATTAAATAATATCTCTCCATTTCTCCCTCCCTCTAGCCCTTGGTAACCACTACTCTACTTTTAGTCTTTAAGAACTTGCTCATTTCACAATACTGTAAATCAACTATACTTCAATTAAAAAAAAAAAAGAACTTGCTCATTCTAGGTACCTCAATTAAATGGAATCATGCAATATGTGTCCTTCTGTGTGTGTGGCTTCTTTCATTTAGCATAACATTTTCAAGGTTTATCCATGTTGTAGCACGTATCAGAATTTCCCTCCTTTTAAAGGTTGAATATTATATTGTACGTAAATACCACATTTTGTTTACTGATTCAACTACTGATGAACATCTGTATTGCTTCCACCTTCTGGCAATTGGAATAATGCTGCTGTGAACATGGGTGTACAAATATCTATTTGAGTAGCTGTTTTCAATTCTTTTGGGTATACCTAGGAGTGGAATTGTTAGATCATATGGTAATTCAATGTTTAGCTTTTTGAGGAGCTACCAAACTGTTTTCCACATTGGCTGCACCATTTTACATTCCTACCAACTGTGCAAAAAGGTTCCAATTTCTTCACATCTTCACCAACACTTGTTATTTTCCTTTTTTCTTCCTGACAGTATGAAGTGGCATCTCGTCGTGGTTTTGATATGCATTTCCCTAATGACTAGAGATGTTGAGCATTTTTTCATGTGCTTGTTGGTCATATGTGTATCTTCTTTTGAGAAATGTCTTTTGCCCATTTTTAATTTTGGGGGGGAATAACCTCTTTTTAATAATTATGATCACAATAGCAGTAAAAATAATTATACCTAATAGTTACTGAACTCATACTATCCTGCCAAGCACTTTTTAACATATATTACCTCTTCGGATCCCCATTTTACAGATGAGGAAAGTGAGGTTTACAGAAGTTGAATCCAGGTCTTGTCCCAAAACTCTGAACAGTTCTGACTTGTCTTCTTGGGCTTTAGACATACACACACACTCCCCTGTTGCTGTGGGGAGAACATCTCTCTTGCAATTGAGGATGGGGAGGTGAGGGAGAGACATAGAGATGGTAGGTGTAAGAGATGGCTAGTATGGTTGGAAAATCAGTTACATGTTGTAAATAAGTAAACTGAGCAAATAAATCAATATATTAAAAAATGGACTTCTCGCTGTTGGAATAGGTATTTACAAACATGGAAGGGAGAATGCTAGAAAGAACACCAAGATGTTGAATTGTAATTGGAGGAATTGGTATGAGCTCATGATTTTATGTATGTGTGTGTGTGTGTGTGTATACACATATACACATACAGTGATGTAAATACTTTTAGATATACATGTGTATGAGTATATACGCATATAGATGCATTGATACATATATGTATATAGTAGCTTTCTCTACTGAGAGGACCAAGAGGCAATAACATCCCAGTAGTGAGGAGCACCTCAACTACCAGATCTTGGTTCCTAAATATACCATCCTCCACTAAAAGGAACCAGGTTCCTTGGCATAATGGCTGATTCCAGGGCTGGGGCAGGGGAAGTACAAGATGATTCTGGAAATCTTTTTATCAGAAAGTAAGGAAATGCTCAAACAATGATGAAGACAAGTCAAAAGGACAAGAAGAAAGGGTTCCCTCTGACCAAATCACAGACACCTTTAGCATCAAAGTAAATAACAGATTACAATCCACTGGGTTATATAGGAATTCACAAGTCCAAACTGATATAAATAAAATAAATAAATGAATAAATGAGAGAAAGGGAAAGCTATTCCTTACAGTAGGATGCCAACTAATACATGGAAAAGAAATGACGGAAGTAGAGAGTCACCATTTGGTAACCATCACAGAGGTGGTTGATAGAGACCAGGAATCTTTCCCGAAAAATACTGATCAATAAAACAGGGAAAATGGTGACTTGAAGGTGGAGAAAGCTGGCAGGCACCAACAGAAGCAGGTGATTGAGGTCAACATCACCAGGGGTGGGATGGGTATAGTCATGGTGCTGCCACCTCATGTGATACCCTGAGAAGAGCATGGCACCATTTCTCTGGTATTTCTGCCAAGAATGCATGGCTTGAACTGGTTATGAGGGAACACTGGATGGATCTAGGCTGAGGGTCACCCTAGGGAAATTAAAGCCTATACTCTTTAAAACTGTTAAGGACATGAGAGACAGATCAGGACTTCTTAGTCTTAGACTGATGGGTCTAAAGAGATCTGACAACTCATTGTTGTCATATATGTCATATATGGCAACAACCATGTTTCTCCTTTCCCTGTGTATCCTGGTGCTTAGCACAATACCTGGAGCATAGAAGATACTTAGTAAATATGTGCCATCCAGAAAGGGAAAAAAAAGGACACTTAGACAGTTAGTGAAATCTGAATGAGGCCTGTGGATGGGACGATAGTATTGTATCAGTTTTGGCTTCCAGACTGGAGGGTTGTTATGCAGGTGATGTAGGAGAGTGTATGAAACATGTACTTGGGTGACAGGACATCATGTACAGCTTGCTCTCAAGGTTCAGAAGAAAACGAGTGATAACGGGTAGATAAATACAGAGGAATAGGTGATAGGAATAGGAACAAATGTAGTAAAATGTCAGTAGTCGGGGAATCTGAATGAAGGAAACATGAGAGTTCTTTGTACTGTTCTAGTTCAAATTTTCTGTAAATCTGAAATTACTTCTAAAGAAATTATTTTAAAATATCACCTGAGAACTAAGCAACCACTTTGGGGACATAATTAGAAGCAAACAGTATCATCTGGTTTCTATAAATTGCTTTTGATATGAAGCCTCTAAATCTGCTGGAAGAGGCGGGCTACGTAACCATAAAAGGAGATATGAGAACATTTATAACAAAAACTACCAATAAGAGCACACTTGAGAAGGAACAACAGGTTTAATGCTGACCCTAAATTTGTATTGGCATTACTATTGTCTTACACTGTAAGTACCCCAAGGGCAGGTCCAAAACCTCGCTTTGAAAAGGGGTTAGCTTACTTAAAAAGCAAAATCAGACTTTCAATAAATGCTTTAGATTAGGATAATAATGATGATTAAGATAATGATAACTCCCATTTAGCAGGGCTAATTATTCCTTAAGTATGGTAAAAGTAATTATGTCTAAATTTTCACCAGCTAACTGTGAAACCATTTTAATAAGTATAAAAGAATTCATTCCTATGTGAAGTCAATTATATCTCTCTTTTAAAAGTCAATTATATCTCTGCTTCAGGACATAGAATTCAACACAGTTGTGTAGAAATTTGTCACTAAAATTTTGGGAAAAGATTAGGTTACATTATAGCTAATATGTACCTAACGTTTATTGAGCACTTACTAAGTGCCAGGCACTGTTCTAAAAGCTTTATATGTATTAACATATTGCATCCCCAAGACCACCCCATGAGTAGGAACAACAGGGCCTGGGAGACTAGAACAGTTACTCAGGAGCTAAAACAGCTGGGCAGCTGAAGCGTGACGTGGTGCCAGCACCCTGTCTTTCCTGCCTTGTCAGTTATCCCACTCTACCGTACTGCTCAGTTCTGCTCCTGAGCAAGCCCTGTAAGGGCAGCACCTGTGATTTCTCCTTCCCATGCATCCTAGTGCTTAGCACAATACCGGAGCAGAGAAGGTACTGAATGAGTATTCTGACCCATCTGCAGCCTGGCCTGCATGTTCTCTGCCTTGGTTGGAACAGCCTTGGGTGAGGAGGGCAGCTCCCCAGGGAGGGTGAGGCCACAGGGCTGCTGCCTGGATGGTGACGTCAGCAGAAGGTTTGGGCTGGGGCACTGGACAATTCTGACGACAATCCTGGTCCTTTCCATAACTTTCTGAAGCTTTTATGAATAAAAATGTAACTCACTTAGTTATCTGCTTAAAAGGAATGTCATCCTTGATAAGAAGCTGAAATGTAATAAATATTGACATGTGGTGGTTTAAAAAAAAAAAGATGTCTGGATTAGCGTTAGTCTTTTCACATGGCAATTTCATGTGTAAAGTGTCCTCCATGATTTAGTGTTTATTAAAAATCCATGATAGGGTACATGGTAAACAAACCAGAAAATAATATTCCTTTTCTATGGAAAATGCAAGTTATAATACTAATATTCTTCTCCTTTAAAGGAGAAAAAAATGTGCATCTACATAGATTTTTCTTAACCTACAATGACAAAGGGAACTGGTTAAAAAATTATTTCCATTACAACACAATAACTAAGGACTAATTTTTGATATGGATGATGGCCTAGTTAAAGGTTTTGGCCTACGAAAACAAGTCTTGGTCATGAAATTAACTTTTCTGAACATGCAATGAGAAAAATGTGTAAGCATGCGGTAAACAAGCAATGCATGATCAATTCTATATTTATGACAGACATGCAGGTCTGAATGCTAATATGTTCCCATTAGTCCAACTTTAATGCTACTATCTGCTCAGCCCATTTCCTGGGAAACATGAAGGAAGAGTGGCAGGTTCCTACAACTAGCCTCTTCTCCAATCATTGCAACTCTTGAATTAAACAGACCTCCAGGCTTCCAGGCTGCATATCCTTATCTCTCCCAGCCTCAGCTTCCTCATATGGAAACTGAGGTAATATTTGCCTTTGCATGGTTGATATGAAGTCAGAAAAACCTATCACATGCTTAGTAAAATGCTAGCCATTTAATATACAGCAGTTATTACTATTATTCCATGAAAGAAAAATTCAATTCAACAAATCTGTATTAAGTTTCTATTATCTATGCTAGCCACTGCTGGGACCCAGTACAGGTTGGTGGCTGCCTCTTAGGCTTAATTAATTACCAAGATAATATTTTGTTTGTTGTTGTTTTGCTTTCTGTTGGTAAGTGTTAAAGGCATTAGCCTGTACCAACTCTGGGATATCTAAGGATCTCACCAGCTGCTAGCCTTTCACAATGTTCTTCCTGAGTTCTGTTTGATTTTCTCACCTCCAAAGAGCACATTATTAACTGAAAAGTTTTCATGCAACTATTTCCTTCAACCAAACTCAAGCACGAGGACTGCATCAGAATGAGGTCATAATTAGTCCCACCTTGATCATATATACCCAATACAGTCTAAGTATTCTACGAAGCAATAGTCCTTTAACTACAGCAAGACAGCTCGAGAACAATATTCCCAGCAGTAGGTTACTGTGGCCCCATAGGGAGAGCTGGGGCATACTCACCCCACTGTCCACCCCAGACCTCTAAATGTATCATCCTAGTGTGCCTACCCAACACTCTAGAGGAAACAGGATTGATCATTGTCAGAAATGTAACTGACATGGTCAAAAGAACATGAAATTGGCAATATACAGTGTGAAATGTCAAGGTTCTTTTGTTCTATGATGGTTTAAGAATTGCAAAAATGTCAGTAAGACAGAAAATAAAAACAAAGGCCTCAATGAAAACAAACAAAACCTCCAAAGGCTATGAATACCATCTCCTGGAGCATAAATATTAAAACAATGTCCCATGATCCTGGTCCACAGATATTTTGAGTTTGTACAGCGCTTTAAAAAATAGTTGAGCCAGTTTTTTAAGTTAGAGATTTCACATTAAAAAAAAAAAATCTGTATTTCTGCTTCTGCTTAAAAGAGCGACTGCATAACACTCGATCGATTTGCCAATCACTAGCTGAGGTGAGCACGGCCTTTCTTCTGAGATGATATACACTCTCTAGTCATCATATTCTCCTTGAACTTTCCTTTAACACCCACCTGTGGGACAGGCATCTGGTGCCAACTGATAAGCTCTGCTACAGATGGCAAAGTGCTACACAAATGTAACATGACTATTTGAAAAACTCTGAAGTTTTAAAAACTATTAAGTAGTATATAAAAACTTGGTTAATTTGATTAGTTTTTACACTTGAAGCTCTCAACATACACTTCTTTGAAGCAGTAACCTCAATAAAAGATTCCCTAAACTTGACCTAAAAAGACAGCACCAATGCAGAAGGCAAAAGAGATGCATGATTATCGAGTTTTTGGTTATCCTGGTAATTTTTTTGCCAGAGCAAAATATAGTAAAGGGGAGAAGATGCAATACAAACGATTATGGTAGCAATTTAAAGAAAAGACAAGTTAAAAGTCTTTAATGCATCAAGCCTAATAATTAGTCTCCTCCCTCCCTTCCAAATGCAAGCATACCCTCAGCATGCTTCCACACACAACCACACATGTGTATCAAGTCACGTCTTACAAATTCCCAAAGTGCACCAGGGTCACTTCAGACTGGAAAAGGGTCCTCTCTCTGGAAAATGCAGACGACTTAGTAATATGCTTTATTTTATCCATGATGCATCACAGCTTTTAAATGAGAGCTTCTTGACTATATAGGGCTTCTTGATATGGATAGGTAAAAAAGGTTATTGAACCCTCTTCCCAGAAGCAATAGAAATACACTTCATATATATTTCACAGGAGCAGGGGGATAGGGATGACTTCTTCAGGTTCCCCTGTCATCTTCAAGATTCCCACTGAGACCAGTTACCTGCTGCATTCACTGTGCAGGTCAATTGTCAGGAGACTGAACGTACTGGTATTCTTGTCAATTTATATATTTTTAATTAAGTTACCTGATTCTCCATATTTGTGCTGAAAATACAGTTATACTGAAAAAGCTACAGCATATAAAGGACCGATTTGGCAAAGGAGCAGATAATTTAAGAGACAGTTCCTCCTCCTACATATTAAAAAAGTTTTCCAATGAATATTTATCAATGCTTTAAAAATGCCACTCATTATACTGTGGAGCACACCTGTTTAAAAGCAGTTTATAGCTAATAATTTTTAACTTTCCTTGACTTTGCTGACATATTTTAGCAATGCTCACGACGTATGCCACCAGCTCACTTTTACAGTGTGAAATGAGAATCTCCGAGCTCACTGGGATAATAATGTTGACTATATTTCTTCTATGGTATCTTTGAACTCAAATAGGAGAGAAAAGGCCTGTGAAATGGTTTTCAACAAAGGCAAACGTGGGACATGTTAGCATGGTGAATCCACTGCAAAGGCCAAACTGCAGGTCTCTGAAAAGTAGGGTCTATATGGCCTCCTGCCTCACCAGTTAATCAACTGCTACCTCTGCAAAAGATGAGAATACCATCCACACTGTTTCCCACACCTGCAATCAGGATTTTTATGACAATTTAATCTAGAGTACTAAACAAAAAATCTCTGTATTTAAAGAACACAGCATACCAAGTATACCATATAAATTTCCTTTGGCTACTTTTTTTTTTTTTTTTGCGGTACGTGGGCCTCTCACTGTTGTGGCCTCTCCCATTGCGGAGCACAGGCTCCGGACTTGCAGGCTCAGTGGCCATGGCTCACGGGCCCAGCCACTTTGCGGCATGTGGGATCCTCACGGACCGGGGCACGAACCTGTGTCCCCTGCATTGGCAGGCTCACTGTCAACCACTGCGCCATCAGGGAAGCCCTACTTTTTTTTTTTTTTTTAATCACACAGTCATGCACATATGAGATAAAATATATGGAACCTAATTGACTGAAATAAAGAGAATGGTAAATAATATTACACTGAACAACTACAGCTACACCGTCCGATACAGTAAACTCCAGTCACATGTGGCTATTTAAAATTAAATTACATTAAAATTCAGTTCCTCATTCACTCTAACTTCATTTTAAGGGTTCAATATGTGTTCACATACAACTAGTAGCTACTATATCGAACAGCACAGACACAGAACATTTCTGCCATTACCAAAAGTTCCTTTGTACAGTCCTGGGATAGAGGAAATACCCAAAAGAAAAATGCTGGTAACCAACATATTTCTATCACTATATGGGACCAAAAAGTTACCCTTTTTGGCTTGAAATAAACATCTGAATTCACTTCACTTTCAAACCATGGATGAAAACTGGTTTGAGTGTCAAATTCACTTATTGGTAACTCTCCACTGACAGTACAACTTGACAGCGCACTTCTATGACACAGGCTTACTTCCCTGCATTATTTATTCTTCAACGCAAGCTGATGACATACAACCAAAGCTGAAACCACTTAGGCTCCCAGCCTGTAAATCTCATCTCAGGTGCTTCTTTGGGAAACTACTATTTTACACGCAAGGTAACCTTTCTTTTTCTTTCATCATTCTCATTCCTATTCCATGACAGTTTCCTAGTGCCAAAAGTTAAACATCTTTGTTAATCTCAGGACTCCAAGTATCCAGATTTGGCTCTAAACAGGCTTCCTACTATTTCTAAGTAGCAGCAATTACATATATTAAGATACTACCCAATAGTATGAAAATGTCTTATGCTTGAAGAGGATTCATTCCAACAATGAGCTTCTGCGTCAGAAATTTCATTATCAGAAATAGAAGGAAAAAAATTAGGAGGAAAGTAGGAGACGCCACTGACACATCCAGAATATCAATTAAATGGGGGAGAGGGGTTTTAGCATAATATTTTAAAAGACTAACTGAACTGTAAATGCACTGGGAAACCCAAGATCTGGAAGTTCTGGGGCAGAGGGAAAGGAAGAAGCCAATAGTGCTCAGGCCTGAAAGGCCTGGCCACCTGCAGGGCAGTCTGGACTGGGCAGGCTGGGGCAGGTCTGGCTTTGAGTCCCAGAGGAACCTCACAGAGTGGGGCACTTTCCTTTGGAGCTGACAGGTCAGGCCCTGGCCCTTCCTGCCCTGAATGACATTCCCCCAAATGAAGATAACTGTGCAATCTTCCAGGGAGTTTGTCTGGTTTACCTGCTCCCTCTCGTGCCAGAATTGAGGAATGGGAATGGATGATGTCAGATTTGGCCCTTGGGGTAAGAAAGCAAAAGAAAAGGTCCCGAGAAACTTCAAGTGTGAGGGTGTTTGTGGGGCAGGGTCACCAATGAAGGAGGGTGCAGTGGAGGAGAGCCAAGAGGAGAAAAAGATTAACATTAAACACAAATGAAACTGATCTCCTGATTTTGTTGGGGCTATGTTCTTGTAGGATGTAGCGGTAACACTCACTTGGATGGTTTAAGATGTTTTATTTTATTTTAAACACAACTGACTTAGTTATCAACGAACAGAGTATAATACATTTTGAACAAAGGAGTGCCGCTGAAGTTTTCCAAGGACTACAAAAGAACTAAGACAATGGGAGAAAGATGCAACATCGAACATCAGACGTGAACCTACACTGAACCCAAAAGGATCTAAATATTTTGCAATATTTTGCAATAAAATTTTTATACACGGTTCAAGAAAATGTTGGAAAGGGACAGAAAAACACTGAGAGAAAAACAGACAACCTGATTTTGCCAAAATCACCTACGCTACATATATTTAATGTCAAAGTGAACCATCCAGCCTTGAGAAAAGTAACACTATCTTTAAGTGTCCATTATTAACAGATGTGGAAGTGGCATTAAAGTACTGCTACATCTGTCTTGGAGTTGTCTAAAGTCTGACAGTGTCTGATTAACAATCAAATAATGAGGTTTTCTACCTTTAGGAGAGGTGCTAATTTTAAAAGTGAAGGTGATGCAAATCCACCTACAGAAATATTTAAAATAGAAAGTAAGGGAATAGATGGAGTAGGGTGGAGAACTTTAGACATTTAGCACTCAAGGGGCCAAAAGATACTGAATGTATCCCAGTGTCCTTTGCTAACTGAGATGGAACGTCACTGTGGAAACGGCCTGGGCTAGAAGACAGTGGCATGGCTTCTGGTCCAAGCACAGTACCCAAGGAGGGAACAACGTGCCCCAGATGCAGCCTCTCAGCTCCTCATCTGAATGATATGGATAAGAAGGTGCCCCTCCTGCCTAACCGAAAGCCCATGTTCATGGATGGCCATCAGGGACAAGGAGCATGTGCAGCCACAGGAAACATGCTAACGAGAGAAGCAACCTCAAGAGGCAGCAAGAGCACGAGCACACCGCGAACCCAGCTGGAGGACCCAGCAGAGAAGGAAAACCTATAATGCAACACAACAGGAAAAGGATCATGGAGTACCCTCCAGGAAAAGGATCGTGGAGTAGCGAGGATACCACTGTACGTAGTCCTTTAGCTTCCACAAGAGTGAAAAAGGAGCGGAAAAGAGGAAGAAAAAAAAAAACTGTGTGGCATCTATGAAGGAAGTAGCAATCCTTCTGAAGTGAAACTGCTTTATAAGGGGTTTCAGAAGCTGCTCAGCAAAAAACTGCATGCTAGAGACCTTGATTTCTAAACACTGCTGCCTTGTTTTCATGTATCCCTCTCAGTTAATCTCCACAAAAACTCTGTGAAATGAGCAGGACAGATACCAGTATTACCATGTCACAGATGAGAAAAACAAGGCTCAGAAAGTTGAAGTGCTTTGTCCTAAGCCACAGGGTAAGTGTCGAAGTGCACACTCACCAACTCCTCATGAAAATTATGGCTGTTAAGCCTCCATGTTCTAGAATACTGAGTTTGACTTACCTAGAAAATAACAAAAGTGTCCAAGGAAGATGACATTTCTTGAGAAAACCGAAGAAGAGAGATGTTTGTGCAGTATTTCCTTGGGTGGAAACGATAACAATCTACCTGGAATCATATATGATCTACCTGGTGGCGCTGGCCAGGCAACAAGAAGCACCTGCCCAGGATGGAGCCCTTCCCTCCAACCGCCCCCCAAACAAATGATGCTTTAGCTTCTTTAATGCCATGGTTTCAAATCTGCCTCTGACTTCAAGGTGGGCCCTTCAAGCTTCCTCTTACATGCAAGTGACCCTCAGCTCCACAGACACTAGATTTTGGAGAAGGCACCAGAAACTCCACAGTCCCTCCACTTAGCTGGGTAAGGGAACTCCAGGCTTTCATTCTCTAAGAATGAGACTATGGCTCTCAGATTTGGGACAGAGATGGTGAAATTTGGTTAGGTCTCGAGGAAACTAAGCAGAAATGGGAAGTAAAATCAAGAAAAAAGAAGGGCAAATAAAATTATAGCACAACACTACAGTTTCTTAGAGCATTTCTCAAACCTTAGAATTCATCAAATTATCCAAGGAGCTTAATAACAGTGACGATTCTCTGTCTCCACTCCCCAAAATTCTGTATCAAATGTGGGGCAGGACCTGGAAAGTGCATCTTTAAGAAGCTTTCTGGTAATTCTGTTCCAAATAGTCCATAAACCCCAGTATGAAAAATAGTCTTGGAACTTTCAAGGAGAAAGGTCAATTAATTGGAGAGATTTAATCAGATTGTCCTAAAATGAGCACTAAAAAACCAGGGAAGCACATGGGCAAAGTGTTGCAGACAAGCACCCAGGGCCTACAATTGATTTGTACATTTCACATGTAAACCATCTGAGTGGAGAATCCTATGCATGTGGTATGACAGAACCGCTGAAGAGGAAAAGTGCTTCTGGGTCTGGGATGGGGGTTTTCAACTCCACACAGGATAAAGAAAGTATGGTTAGCACACAGAAATAAGGATGTGTTTACATCTCATTTCTAACTGGTGAGAGCAAGCTCTGATGCAGTAGGAAGACTGTGAATTCAGAAGTCTGCTTTTCAACTCTGCCATTTGACAGACAGTCATTTGCCTCTCTAGCTTCCAAGCTTGAAATGGAGACTACAACCTACCTCAAGAGACAGTTGTCAAGAGTGAATAATTACAACATATCTTAATAAAGCCCTCTGTAAACTGTAGTGCATCAAACAACAAAAAAACAGCATAATGATAAAGAACTGGAGGTTACTAACTTTCTTAAACACTGATGGCAAGCTTTTTGTAGGCATCTTGCTGAGAAGTTAGCAAAGATGGCAGATTAAGTGTTACAAAGCCCAGTGGCATGCCAGAAAGAAGTGGGAAACAGCTGACTGGTGAAATCAGGAGAATTTACAGAACACTCCAAAGGAATGTGGGCAAACATCCTTTTCTCCAATGGTGGCAAAGGGTGAGGAAGAAAGGAGAGAAGACTCAGCACTCCAGACTATAGTCTATTTTACACAAATTACCGCTAGTAAAGTGTCGAAGGTGTTTGTTGCACTTAGGCTAAAGTCACAGCGAGAGCCCAGCAACTTCTTACTCAACCGCTGCCCATGCCCTGGGACTTCTGCTCCGAGAACATGGCGATCTTACACTAAGAACTCCGGAGAGGATGTGTGTGGGCTTCTCCAAAGAGGGCTGGGCCAGGAAAAGGGACAGTGGCCTACCTGTGTGTCCAGGAATCTGAGGTTTGGCTCAGCTACTTTTGGACAAGGAAGAATATGTGCCCTGTGGACTTGTCTGTTTCTGAAGGGGGGTCATAGTGAGGGACAGAAGGTGGCATCACCCACTGCAATTCACTCTGAAAACTGTCAATCTTTTTGCAGTTCAATGAGGAGACAAAGACACAGACCCAAACAGAGGGTGAGGGGAAAAAATGCCCATAGAGGCCTGATGTGGCAGTAGCAGTGGCCAGCCTGGCTGAGGAATGGGGAGGAAGCCAGTTCAGTCCTGGAGGTCAGGTGGGAAAACTGGAAAGGAAACAGGTTAGCTAGAATTTCTGATTCCCTCCTGTATCCCTCAAACCCTATGTCCCACCCTGAGCTTGTCTGTTTTATCAGAAGTTTTACTTTGCTTATATAAAAAGTCCTTTTAAAAGGAAAGAAGTGGGAAGGTTATTTGCTATGTTAGGTCAAGAAAAAGCTTTTGAGCATAGAGACATTTTTTCTTTAATATCCTGCTCATCAAGGTGTCCTGCTAGTGATGGTGGGTCCTTATACATCATAAAAGAAAACCATCTGATCACCTTTTAGTTCTATGATATACCTGGTGACATCTATGTGACTAGCATTCCACGCAGTAAAGAATTATAATGACAAGTAAGGATGCATGTCCTAAAGGGCATCTTAAAAGAAAATATACCTCAAATATGAAAAAGGTAGTATCTAGTCTTAAAAGGTATACAGGCTATACCTTAGTACATCATGTACAATTACAGAAAACAAGGGGAATGAGCATAGAAAATATAAGCAGGCCAGAGAGGGTGGAACAAGAGTCCAAATCCAAATGTAATGCTATGAAAATGAAGAATCTGTGTCCACTTTAAAGGGAAATATGATGTAAAAACAAATTGAGAATGAAAGTAGAGTACTGTGAAAAGAATTTGAACATTACTATGAGAAAGTGATATATATTTTATGAAGCAGTTATTTCTGAGGTCAATTTCCCTATGCATTAGTTATGTGATTCCCACCATTAAAATAAACAAAGCTGGATATAAAGAAAATACAGATATTTTAAAGATGTTTCAGTAAAACAGAAGAATGGGAGTTTAACAGGGAAGTCATATGTAATGTTGTATAGAACAAACTGAATTATAGCTAACATGAAACTCTACGGCAGGAAAAACAGCCTTTGGCCAAGAGAAGAGGGTGAGGAACAGGTCACAGACAGCAGACTGGCCTCTGAAATGCCACAGCAACAGGTTTTCAAATTAGCTATTAGCAACTTGGGGTTGGCCAGGAGGGAATCTACTGCCATAAACAAAACGATGAATGGGTTCTTTTCAAAGAAAAGGGGAATGAGGAGAAAAGAAGTGTGATCTTGGAACAGCAAATACTATTTATGTGAGAAAGGAGTAAGTCAATTAATCAGCAGGGTATATGTGAATAGAAGAGGACCCAAGAGGTGACAGAAAGACAAAATTTACTACATTCCTAAGAAAATGATATGTTAACAATAGTAGAAATTGTGTAAGTTTGGTTGCAGAGAAACAATTTTGAATATGCAAATCTAACAAGCATATAACTTAAATTACTGTAAGGCTCAAATATGACACTACCTGTGAAACCATCTGTTAAATGTCAAGTCTGTGCATCTGTCAGGCAGGAGGTTACTGAGGGCAATGGCCAGGTCGACATAGCTGTAATCCACAGAGACATTTAATAGCTTTCTAATCCAAGCTGTCTTCCTGCTCTGCCCAGGAAATCCTGGCAAATGTTGGTAACAGCAATAATGGTAACAACTGCTTAATTTGAAATGTAATCATTTTTTTTTTTTTTTTTTTTTTTTTTTTTTTTTTTTTTTGTGGTATGCGGGCCTCTCACTGTTGTGGCCTCTCCCGTTGCGGAGCACAGGCTCCGGATGCGCAGGCTCAGCAGCCATGGCTCACGGGCCCAGCCGCTCCGCGGCATATGGGATCCTCCCAGACCGGGGCACGAACCCGTATCCCCTGCATCGGCAGGCGGACTCTCAACCACTGCGCCACCAGGGAGGCCCCGAAATGTAATCATTTTTGATTTACCTGTCTACCACCCCATTCGCCAGAAGTGCTAATAAGCAGAGGAGTGGTTACTGAAGCAGAGGAGAGGAGAAGCAGAGGCCATGAATAACCCACCACCTGGAGCATTAGCTCCTGGACACCTAGTGTCTGACTTTACTGGCAAAATGATTAAACACTCCAGAGCTGAAAACACTCTATCTTCATTTAATTATTCAAAGTGCATAATTACCTGTTTAAGAATATAAATGAGTTAATATTAGGAAGAATGTTTAAGTCACTTAAGACTATTGGGAAATTAAAAATTCGAGTTGCTGGTTAAAATGGAAAGGACAGAGTGTATACACAAAAGTAAAGGAGGAAGAAATACAGGTTAAAAATGATTTATAGAAAGAACTTTGAAACCAATGAAAACAATAACTTTTCCTTACTCCAGAAACAATTAAGAATGAGGTCAAGGGGCAATATGCTACATTAGGATTTACTTGCCTGTTTTTGACTTTTTTTTTTTTTTTTTAAGAAATGTGATTACTCTTAAAAGTGATCATGTAAAAGTATGAGATTGTTTTACATTCTTCCTACACAGAAAGTGTAGACAGACATCTTCAAGGAGTGAAAGAGCTTAAAAGAAAAAGTCTGTGAATCTATAACAAAAACAATAACTTAGCTTAGTCAATTTTGCTTAAAAACTCATTAGCTATGTGCATTTTTCTGTATGTATATCATACACCAATAAAAAATCATTAGTTAAAATACAAATGAAACTGTCTAAATAAATCCTGAAAAACAAAATGTTTTGACAGGGATTTCAGAGTAATAGAGCTAATGGATTAGCACATTTCATGAGGCTAAAGAACCCAATACTGCTGGTGATAAGTTACTGGGACTGGAAAACTGAAAAATGAATCTTCTTGGTGGCTACAGGTACTCTTCCTCACGATGACATTAGCAAGTAATAGCTGACTTTTAAAAAGCCAAAACATACTGGAAAACAATTCCCTTCCCTGATACCAGAAAATGAAAGCTTAGTTGTGGATTTACACCCATGGTAATGATGTCTTTCTCCCTCCAGTTCTTACAAGAAGCATCCCTGGGCCTGCCCGGGTATCCACCACCCCAGACCCCCAGCAGAGGGTATCCACCACCCCAGACCCCCAGCAGAGGGTATCCACCACCCCAGATCCCCAGCAGAGGGTATCCACAGATCCCTGGGCCTGCCCGAGTATCCACCACCCTAGACCTCCCAGAACCACTAGACTCAGCACACTTGGGAATTCTATTAACCCTGGTCGGCTGGGTGGAAACAAGTTTGTTTTTCTTGGTCCTACAAAGATTGGACTGTTCTGGGAATGCATTAATGTCCCTCACTTCCACAATGGTCCCACTACAAGGATGAAGATGTCCAGAGTTTATGGTGCTGGATCCAAACAAGAAAGCAGAAAAATATAACTGAGGTGCAGACCACATCCACACCAGCCAAATCTCCAAGGGAACTGAGATTTCAGGACTTTGTGTAAGTCTTCTCTTTACAACACTGCATATTTGGGGTATGTTTCCCACTAGTAACCCAATTTCTACAGTACAAGGGATTTTTATCTGGGCTATAATGATATGACCTGGAGTTCCAGCTTTAGCCATAAAACACATGTGAGAAAGAAAAGTTGACTAACGTTTGTTAAAGCTGATAGTATTTTATTTTTGTCAATTTAAACACTTACCTCTTTGACGCTATGTGTTACTGCCCATATTAAAAAAACTCTTGACATCACCTGGAAAGAAGTCAGGACAACAGAAGATGGAACAATTCCTGAAAGAAATTTTAGGATGGGTAAATAAATGTATTGTACTAAGTTCCAAAATGTAATTGATTTTCTAAAACATCCAAATTTTAATGTTTAAAGCCAAAACTATCATGAGCAACTGAAACTTATCTACATTGCTATATAGACTATGTTTTTCTATGTAGTCAATATTAAAACATTTTTCCTCCCTCAAAACAATAAAATTGTTAATGGCAATAGCAAACCACAGAATCTAGGTACCTTTTGTAGGTCTTTCAAAACCACTTACACAGGTAGAGAAAATAAAACCACTGCTTAACCTTTAAAATTAGACATTGAAAGTTCCTTTTACAATATGCGTTTCAAAAATGAACAGGCAACTATGGAAGGAAAATGAATGGTATGTGTGTCACTGGAATATTGGAAGCTCCTGGATATCAGACTTGATATGATATACTACCTAATGGTTAAGTTGGCATTTTATAACCCACTTGAAGATTCTGCCAACAAGTGGACAAAATCAAAGTTTATATACCATTTCTTCTTACCTTGTTCTTAACAGTAAGCATTGGTACAAGTATCTTCCCAATGTTCTCAAGTTATAACACTGGAATCATGTTTAGTTATTTTAGATAATCATCAAGTTCTGCTAAGTTTACATTTCTTTGGCTTCTCCCTTCAGTTCCTACAACCACAATCTAGAGACCAGCCACCACCATTATATAAAATTCTTCCCTCCTTTAATTCATCTTAAACCCAGCAATAAGTCATTATCTGAAAACATTCTCCTATCTTTGTTAACTTTACACTGGCAAGGAACTGCTACAAAAATAAAATCTGGAAGCAGAATTATGGGTATGCAGTCCAGTAGCCCCTCCACCATTTCTCACGGGTCTTACTGCTACCAGCAACTAGACTTACCAACTTTCTGGACCTGTCAAGTTGCACGTGGGCAACTCCACACCTGCCAGGAACCCCTCATCACGGGTTGTAAATTCTTCTTCCGCTTTAAAACTAACCTCATCTTCAATACATTCAGTGGACTATCCCTGATCAATTTTCATTCTTCTAAGCCCTCTAAAATACACTCAGATTTCTAGACATTTATATAGTTGGACAAACTACAACTTGCCCAAAGACCATGTGCAAATCATATAAAGCTCTATAGGTTTGGCTATGAAAGAAAATTATATCTTAGAATGAGCTTTAAAGAAGATCTGGGCTTTGAAGAGGTAGGGTTTCGTTCTCAAAAGCAAGTAAAATGGACATGTCAAGCACAATGCTTGGCATATAAAGACGCTCAATAAACCTTTGTAGAATGAATAAAAGAAAAATATAAATGTATGGACATATAAATCAATGGAATAGAACTGAGAGTCCAGAAATAAACCCTCACAGTTACAGTCACTTGATTTTCAACAAGGGTGCCAAGACAAGTCAATGGAAAAATATTTATCTTTTCAACAAATAGTGCTGGGACAATTGGATATCTACATGCCAAAGAATGGAGCTGGGATACTTTCTTACACCATATATAAAAAGTTACTCAAGATGGATCAAAGACCTAAATGTAAGAGGTAAAATTATAAAACTCTTGGAATAGAGTTATTTACATAGATGTAAATTTTGTGACCTTGGATTAGGCAATGGTTTATTAGATATGATACCAAAAGCACAAGAAAAAAAAAGGGGGTTTTATCAAAATTAAAAACGTATGTGCTTCAAAGGACACCATCAAGAAAGTGAAAACTCCCAGATAGGAGAAAATATCTACAAATATATATAATAAGGAAATATATACAAAATATATAAAGAACTCATAATTCAACAATAAAAAAAACTACCCCATCTAAAAATGGCAAAGAATTTGGATAGATATTTTTCCAAAGAAAATATGCAAATGGTCAATAAGCACATGAAAAGGTGCTCAGCAATTCAAATCATAATGAGATCCACTTCACGCCCACTAGGATTGCTATCATTAAAAAGACAGATGATAACAAGTGGTGGTGAGGATGTGGAGAAGTTGGAACCCTCGTGCATTGCTGATTGGATTAGAAAATGGTGCAGACACTCTAGAAAACAGTCTGCCTCAAAATGTTAAATACAGAATTACCCTATGACCCAGCAATTCCACTCCTAGGAATATATATACCCAAGAGAAATGAAAACATATGCCCACACAAAAACTTGTACATGAATGTTTGTGGTGGTATTCATATTAGCCAAAAAGTGGAAATATTAAAAATGTCCATCAACAGATGAATGGATAAATAAAATGTGGCAAAGTCATACAATGGGACATTAGAAATAAAATAAATAAAAAGTAATAAATAATAAATAAAAGAAAATGAAGTAATGATACATGCTACAATATTAATGAACCTTAAAGCATTATGCTGAGTGAGGAAGCCAGTTACAAAAGCTTACATGCTGTATCATTCAATTTACATGAAATGTCCAGAGTAGGCAAAATTATAGAGACAGAAAGTAGATTAGTGGTGACCTGGGACTGGAAAGTTAAGAAGAAAATGGAGAGTGACTGCCAATAGGTACAGGGTTTCTTTTTGGGGTGATGAAAATGTTCTAAAGTTGATTATCGTGATGGTTGCATAACTGTAAATACTGAACTGTACATTCTAAATGAATGAATTGAATGATATGTGAATAAACCTTTTATTTAAAAATATGTACGAATGGGCTTCCCTGGTGGCGCAGTGGTTGAGAGTCCGCCTGCCGATGCAGGGGACACGGGTTCGTGCCCCTGTCCGGGAGGATCCCACATGCCGCAAAGCGGCTGGGCCCGTGAGCCATGGCCGCTGAGCCTGCGCGTCCGGAGCCTGTGCTCCGCAACGGGAGAGGCTGCAGCAGTGAGAGGCCCGCATACCGCAAAAAAAATAATAAATAAAAAAAAATTAAAATATGTACGAATGAAGTACAGAGCCTGATGATATAATATGTAATACTGCCAAAGAGGCTAATTAGTGAGTCAAACATTAAGTGTATATACTTAGCCAGATCGCATTTCAAATAAGAAAAACTAAAAAAGATTGACAAACAAAAAGTTTTCTTAAATGAGTTATTAATAAGCACTTGCCACTCAAGGAAAGATCACTACTCTTTCTAGCTTCTTTTTTTTTTTAACTCAAAGACCAGCTCATCACATAAAAACATGATTTTTTTTTCCTTTTATTTCTGCTCTTTCTTTTTTTTACCACTGAAACAATGGGCTAGACTGCTAACAGTCTGAGCAGTGCTCCAGGGTTGCTGCTATATTTGGGTAGGGATCAAAAAAGTCCAGGATCTGGACCTCAGATTTCCAAGTTCAAAAATCTAATTTTATGCCACTCACGAACAAGAACTAGGCTCCTGGGAGACTGACTCATTAGTCAAATCCTAGTTAATAAACCAAAATGTCAATTTATTCACTTGTAATAGAGGCACAGCCTTTGTAATTACTAAATGTCTGGGATTTTAGAGACCCTCATCTAGGGGTGCTTTTTTCTGCTGTCAAAATCAGAATGCTTTGTAAGTGTGACTTTAAACAGAGGCATTTGGGAGATCTGAAGATGAATATCACAATTCAGTTATATACAGATTTATTAATTATCCCTTCTCTACTGTAAAGCTCCCTTTTCTAGGAAACATGAATATTTATATATGTTTCCCTTTCAAAAGTGCTAAACAAAAATTATCTGATTGTTTTCCTTAAAAGTAAGTTTTGGTAACCAAAAACAAAGATTTACTTTTCTGGTAAATTTCCCACCAGTCTTTTCTTCTAAGTATATATATATATATATATATATATATATTTTTTTTTTTTTTTTTTTTTGCGGTACGTGGGCCTCTCACTGTTGTGGCCTCTCCCATTGCGGAGCACAGGCTCCAGACGCACAGGCTCAGTGGCCATGGCTCACAGGCCTAGCCGCTCCGTGGCATGTGGGATCTTCCCGGACAGGGGCACGAACCCGTGTCCCCTGCATCGGCAGGCGGACTCGCAACCACTGTGCCACCAGGGAAGCCCTCTAAGTATATTTTTAAATACAGTTCAACTTCTATTGTTTATACTCTTTGTGGTTTGCTTTCTCATTTAACATTTTAAGAAATTTTCTATCTTACAACAAACATATTCTTCAAAAATTTTAACTTGATTCATAATATTCCTTTGAGTTGAATATGTTTGTTTACCTATTCTCCTTCTGTGAGACATTTAAATTGCTCCAATTTCTTGATACTATAAATGAAGTAATGCAGTATTACATATAACACTTAAAATTTTTTGAGGCTTAGACCCTTTTTTTAAAAAAGGATTATTTCCTTGGGACAGTTCCCAGAGGTATAACTGCTAGGTCAAATGGCATGAATGCCTTTAAAGCTCTTGAAATATACCACCAAATTGCTTTCCAAAAAGTTCGTATCAATATACACTCCCACCAGCAGCATACAAGAGTGCCTGCTTTAGCACAGCCCCAGAAGTAAATTTAAATTTTAGTAAGTTAGGGAATAAAAAGCCGATTGATGCTTTCTAATTTGATGCAGATGCAGAGATGTTTCTGGCTTTGCCTGCAGGTGCTTCTGCATTCCCTATCCAGGGAATCTGCCTAGTTAGGCACCTGAATTTTTTTCAAGTGATGCCATCCATACCAACTCTCACTTAGCTTCTATAGCATACGAACCTACCTCAACCAGTCACCCAGAAAATAGCACTTCTGGTCCTCACCTAACAGCCCAATCTCAAAATGCCTCCTCTAAGAGATCAGTAAAAAGGCCAGTGGGAGGAACGAACCCTTTCATAGGGAAGACCGTCTGAAGTCCAGGAGCTCCAAGTTTATCCTTGGATTCAAGCCAGACAAACAATAGAGGGCCACACCGATGAAACATTATTTTAGCTGTGAAAAGAACTGACATCACTGAGTTGGGTTTATTGTTATCATCAGGTCGGTTTCATAAGAACTGGTTAAAAAATTATTACCTTTTTGCTGTAGGAATGGTATGCAGTGTAATATCCACCCTATCACTCAATGCCCCTTCTATAAAGCCTCAAGTAGGAAATTTGTTTAAAAACTTAATGTTAAGAAGTGTTTGCTCCTCTCCTCTCCTCTCATCATTCCGCTCCAATGATAAGAATTATATAACTCAGGGCTTCCCTCATGGCGCAGTGGTAGAGAGTCCGCCTGCCGATGCAGGGGACACGGGTTCATGCCCTGATCCGGGAAGATCCCACATGCCGCGAAGCGGCTGGACCCGTGAGCCATGGCTGCTGAGCCTGCGTGTCCGGAGCCTGTGCTCCGCAACGGGAGAGGCCACAACAGAGAGAGGCCCGTGTAACGCAAAAAAAAAAAAAAAAAAAAGAATTATATAACTCAGTTGCCCTTTTCAACTTGGTAGTCAGAAAGTTTCAAGCCAAATATGAAGCATACTACAGTACTATATTTTGTGTTTAAGTTACCACAAATCCTTGTGGAATGAGGAATATAGATAGATAAGACAGACCAGATCCTCTCTCTTTTCTAGACTTCTTACAGTCAATCCCACTGTGTTAACATTTGTTATACCATTACCCTTTATTTGAATACAATGTTCATTAACATAGCATGTTTAAACTACCCAAACCGCACTTTTTTTTTTTATTGTTGACTGCTTCAATTGGTTGTTTCCAAATGACGGAGAGATTCTGCAATCTTATCAGTAAGCTATTACTATATCAAAATTCATTCAAAATGATTACTAGATATCTATTATTTGTTAATTTAATTCAACAAACATTTTTGGAGTACCTACTCCATGCCAGGTACTGTTCTTCATGCTAGGGTTACAATAGTGAAGGAAATGTCCCTGCCTGCATGAACTTACACTCTCAGGCTACAACTGATTTACTTTGGGATAGCTTTTATTTTTAGCACGGTTTCCCTGAAGTTGATATGAGGCTACTAAACATTTGTAAACTGGAAAATGGCATGAGTGTTTCTTGGTTTCAGAAAGATATCTCTGTCAGCAGTGTGAATCTTTGGCAAGGCAAGGTTATAAATTGAGAAACAATTATGAGAATTTATGTTGAAAAGGCAGTGAACTTTTGAAGCAAAACACTGGCAGATAAAAGAAACACAGGCACTTGTGTGAGTGCACATAATAAGTAAAAGCTGTATAAAGGGGATTCGGCAATCAGTTTCTTGTTTCTCCAGAACCAGGGTGCTCTGAGGACTCTCCAAACAGTTGAGCCCTACAAAGATGAGTAGCACTAGAAATCCTCCCTGCCTGGTGCAACCCTCACATGGGCCAGGGTAGTGGGATTGGGAGACTGGCTACATATGACCAAGACCAGGTTGAAAGTTAAGTACAGGAAAGGCAACACAGGCTGGGAGCAGAGTAGGATAGTGTTCAGATGGAGCCCACTACCAAAGCAAGAAAGGAGACACAAAGTTGGTGCCACAAATTAAACTAAATGATGGAAATTGAAATCAGAATCTCCCTACCGAAATTCCAAATCCATTGAACTAAAAGTAATAAACATTAAATAACAACAACAAAAATCACTAGCAGCAACCAGAAAGGAATGGGGTACACCTTTATGCCATGTATTTTATCTTATCTTATTTTATTTATTTATTTTTTGTCTTTTTTGGCGGTACGTACGCGGGCCTCTCACTGCTGTGGCCTCTCCCATTGCGGAGCACAGGCTCCGGACGCGCAGGCTCAGTGCCCACGGCTCACGGGCCCAGCCACTCCGCGGCACGTGGGATCCTCCCGGACCGGTGTACGAACCCGTGTCCCCTGCATCGGCAGGCGGACTCCCAACCACTGCGCCACCAGGGAAGCCCTATGCCATATATTTTAAAGAGTGCTAGCCAAGAAGGGATTATTGCACACCTCCTGCTTTGTTCCCAACTCCCAAAAAGTGATATTGGTGAATCAACAAAATCGCAAGAATTTTCACTAACAGGCCTAGATTTGAAGAGAAACACAAATTTCTGACTGGAGCGTAACAGACGTGGAGGCTGGAAAGTGATGGGGAAGTAACTAACTGGGAGCCACCTCACAGATGCTAACTAAGCCTTTCAGACCCCACAGAGTTGGAAGACTGGTACAAAGTTCCCTTTGAGGACAGGATATACTTTCTACAGGGTTGAGGAATCCCAGGATGAAGCGATTAAATCTCAGAAGAGAAGGAAGAGCTCACATGTTTTTAAATAAGTAATTCGTTCACACTGTTCAAAGCTTTTAAAGTATAAAAAGATACACAGAGAAAAGTCTCCCTCTCAGTCCCATCCTACTACCCACCCCTCAGGTGCCTTTCCTACAGGCAACCAATTAACTTTTTGTCTATCATTCCAGAGATATATTTTAGGTATACAACAGCAAATATGTTAAGTCAATGTATAAAGATACATTTATACACACTCTTTTTCCAATTTTTTCCATAATGACAGTCTTTTCTTCTTTTAAAAATATCCTGATGATCTTTCTATATCAATACATGCGTACACTGTTTTAATTACTGAGGCTTTATGTTTTAATATCTGTGTACTCTTCTAAGCCCTACCACCATGCCCTCAGCATGTAGAAAAATACATAAATCAGGAAAACCTTCATCCTTAAACTGTAGCTTAGAGGGGAAGACAACTCAATCTTAAATACTGTGGAAATGCAGTTAGGGAGGATTCAGTAACACAGCAAATAAAATGGCTGGACAAGGCTGCTTGCCCTTTAGCAAGACGAAAAGACATGGCAACCATATGAACATAATGCAAGAAAAAAACAAAAATAAAGCATGCATTGACGGCAGGAGGAGAATTCAGATAGATTCGAAGCACAAGAAGGATCTGAGGCACCACTGCTGGCTTTTAAGATGGAGAGGCCATGTGCAAAGACCGGAGAGCAGCATCCAATTGCTGAGAGCAACCTCAGGCCAATAATCAGCAAGGAATCAGGACCTCAGCACTATAACCACAAGGAACTGAAATCTGCCAACAGCTTAGAAGCAGATTTTTCCCTAGAGTCTCCAGATAAGAACCCAGACCAGCTGATACCTTGATTTTGGCTTTGTGAAATCCTAAGCAGGAAACACAGCTGAGCCCACTCAGACTTCTGACCTATAGAACTATGAGCTAATAAAGAGGTGCTGTTTTAAGCCAAAAAAAAAAAAAAAAAATTAAATCAAGAATAAATACAATAAAGCATGCATTGCATTTAGGGGAAAAGTCAAAGATTAAAGCAACTGGAAGGAAGATAATAATTACAGAAGACAAAGACAATCCAACACAAGAATAATTGTTATCCCCAAAGTAGAAAACCCAATATATGGAACAGAAAATGTATTTAAGGGTGTAATCCAAGAAATGAAAGAACTAAATTTGTACTGAAAGAATACTGTATCCCAGAAAACAACTGATTGTGAATAAGTAAAACCAAGAACTTTCTTGGTTAAAAAAATAATACTTTGGGATCCAGGATAAAAAGCAAGTTACCTACAAAGTGGCAAGAAAATCAGCCTGGCTTCAGACTTCTCCACAGTAACATTCAATGTCAAAAGACAATGAAGCAACACTACAAAGGTCTGAGGGAAAGAAAGTATGTTCAAGAATATTACACCCAGACAAGATGTCATTCTAGTGTAATAGCAAAATGTAGACATCACTAAATATGAATGAACTTGTCACATAATGCCTATGTGACTGACCCTGAGAAACACACGCTGTCAGAAATTCAGCCAAACAAGATACAAATCAAAATAAAGAACTCAGGAATGGAGAAGTCATGGCAAAAGGGCCCATAGTAGGCAATGAATCCATTCATATATAACACTAAGACAAAACAATTATGGTAATTATGGTTATAGAACAGAGTGTAAATGCTTATAATTTATAATATTATTAAATTAGTAACAATTTAAAAATGGAGTCAGGGAAGAAGAGATGGAAGAATTAAGAGATATTGCCTAAAATATTGCTAAATGTAAGTCTAATCTAAATTTTTCATAATCTTTTTGTTAAACTTTAAGGGGCCTTTTAGTAAATAATATATCTCTCATGGTTAAAGGTTTTACACCATATTCTTTTTTATAAACTCAATACTTTTAATGAAAAATAGCATGTATAGCATGAGCTACATAACTTGATTTTTCTATCTATCTACTTTTTCTTCCTTATATTAATATATATGTGAAAAGAATGCTCCCTGGGATGATGTTTATCTAATATAAATGACGATGAGCACTACTGGTACAATTTTTTTTAAACTTTATGTACTTTTACACATTGTTTGAACTCATAAAAAACATGAGTTAAAAAATTTAAATTAATAAAATCATCATTCTTAACAAGAAATGAAACATTTGGCATCAGCAAAAGATAATTCTGGAATTGAACTAATTCCAATCTTAAATAGGAATTTTCTTAAATATTTTCTCTTAGAGTACAAGCTTTTCTTAGGGAAAAAAATATTTCTGGCCAAAATGAAGAGAAGGGTGGGAGTATGAAATTCAAGGAAGATTACTGGCTTCTTTTGTTTTTGTTTTTTAAAGAAGGACTGACAGAAGATCAATTTTCTTTTTTTCCAGAACATAGAAAACTGGCCATGCCTCTTGGGCTTGCAGCACCTGACACCCCCAGAAAGCAATTTTCAATATATTTATCATAACCACACTTACTTTATTGAGAGCTGACAAAAGAAATTTGTGTCTTACACTGAAATCAACAGCAAAATTATGGTATTTATATGATAAACTCTGGATTTATTTGAGATTGGCATTTCGAAAAGATATACTAAACTGTAAGATGGCATTACATTTTGTGTTAAAAGGATAATGTTACTAAGTGCTTATTTTTTACCAAATTGAAATGGATATAAAGGAGAAGCGTAAGAAATCAGGTACAATGATACTTCATGTGTCTAGCACTGGGAAAAACTGTAGTTAGAATGAAATCTTTTCCCTTTATGTGACAAAACTTTAAATACAGAGGTGCTTCTCACACTGGGGCATGTATACTCCAAATATGTGCTTTAGGGTCCAATCCAGAGACATGCTACTAGCAGTCAACTTACTCAAACTCAACAGTATGAACTCAACCAAAAGAAAATAAGATAGAAAAATAACTTCATGTGGGCAACTTCACCCAGCATTTCCCAGTGTGAATGTGTGCACCGGAGTGAGTGGTGGTCTCGGGTCTCCTGGCCATGTTGACTGTGATTTTACTGTTCAAAGATAATATAATATTCATCTAATGAGGCCCTAAATGCAAGCCAATTATTTTATCCGGCATTCAAATGAAGGAAAAGTAAACACTTTCAACACTGGAGGGAAAAGTGCCTGTGCTGGACTCACTGAGAGTCGATACTAAGTTGTACTGTTGTATGAACAATTTCAGGTGTTTTTCATTGGAATTTTACCTCTACATAAGCAACTCCACTTTAGAAGACAAAGCCACAGGATATATATAATGCATCTTCATGGTTCATTAATTTTCCCTGAAATTCGGGGGGGGGGGCGGAATCCATTTTTACATTAAAACATGAAGAAGGAGACTTCCAAGTGTTTCATATTTATGGCAAGTTATCTGGTCTTTACTCTCAAACCCCTGGAGAGGAACTATACTCCTCACAGATATTAGGCAGACTTGAGAAAAGCTGGAAAAGCACTATGATACATAATAAAAATATAAGGTAGGAAGTTGAGCACATGGAAGAAGGGATAGAAAAAATCTCTCGAAACCACGGGAGAAATCAATACCTAAATGGATGTGGTGAAGGCCTGTACACTTGCTTGGGGCAGAACACAAACTTGGCTTAGAGCTCCTTTATGACTAATGTAACGAGAGAAAACAATCCACGTGTAATTTCAGTGTACATGAGAAAAACAGAACCAAGGGGCTCATTTTTGTTTTGTATTTTTTTTTTTGGCTGCTCCACCGGGCCTGCGGATCTTAGTTCCCCGACCAGGGATCAAATCCACGCCCCCTGCATTGGAAGCATGGAGTCTTAACCCCTCGATTGCCAGGGAAGTCCAGGGGCTCGGTTTGAACATGTACTTATATGTAAAATGGCTTTGACTACAGTAGTGGTTTCAAGTTTACTGGATGTCCTCTATACACTTTTCTGTCTGTTTTCACTGTTTCCTGTTTCAGATAGTCGGCTCTCAGAGTGTCTGCCACCAGCTTGCTCTTCCACTTAACTGAGGTTCTTACATGTAAAAAGTAACAATAAACTGGCTTTAAGAGATCCAGAGGCCTCTGAAGGAAATGAGCTCTGGAGGGTTTTATCAAATATCCAGAGGCTTTTTTTCATTTGTTTGTTTACTTTTGGGGTCTCCATTTTTTAACAAAGTTACTGGAAGTCTAATCTCTGAATGAGAGCAAAATATAAACATTTTAAAAAGTGACACATTTCCAACCATTCTGAAGATAACATATTATAAAAGGGTGACACATTTTGAAAAAGATGAAAACATAAAAATATTAGAAGCCATTCTCAAAGAGGACACAAGTCAATTATAAGTCATGGAACCTCACTCAAACCTCTATATTATAGTTAGCATTCCAATAGCAAATTGCCACCTGATTAGTTTTACTGTTCATAGAGCTGCAGGTGTTTTAGATCAGACTGTTAAGTGCAGCCTTGAAATCGGGATAGTTCATATATATTTCACCAGCAAAACTACATCATAAACTTTTCTTAAAAAAAAAGATTTATTAGTATCTCTATTTTTACACTTATCAAGTTTTGTCTTAATATACTTATGAAAATTCTATTATGTAAAGCTTTTTCAAAAGGCTGAACCCAATCTGATTGTCACTTACTGGAAATAACGCAAGATCTAACGTCAAGTTTGAGAGTATAATCATTTCCTTACTACTTGAAAAAACCAACAATCACAGGATTTCACTTAAGCAAACCAAGAAATACACTTCTGCTAAACCATGTTCTTTCTCAGAGTTCTACCAAACCCTGTGAGTAGGGAAGAAAGATTGAAGATGAAGTTTAACTTTACTAGAAGGTTGTGAAAGGCGGCTTTCTTGGGAAAGATTCTTTATTTAAAAGAGCAAGTAACCACAAGGGTTATTTAAATATGGTGATCTTTAGCTAAGAAAATCTTGGCTGTCAGAGTTGGAAAGGATCTAAGAGATCAAGTTCAACTCAGTTCTTGATAGATGAGGAAACTGAGGTGTGAAGAGGTAAAGTGACTTGCCAAGCTTACATGATAGTTGAATACAACAAATTAATATTTATGTTTAAAATTTGGTGGTTATTCACAAAGAAGGTTTTAATTATTGGTCAATATGTAGCTATAAGAGAATTAAAGTATTAGCAACCAATATGACAAAAGGTTAACATTCGAAGCATATGAAGACACAATTGTTTTTGTCTTTTAAAAAATCAAGACCCTAATGGACAAATAAGCAAAGGGCATAAGTAGATAATTCACATAATAAAGAACATAATAAACAAACATGGAAGTATATACAATTTCATAATTAGCAAAAAAGTAAGAAACAAGAGTAACCTATGATTTTATATGATTAACTTAGTGAATATTAAAAATAATCCTTTGCAATTCAATTTGGCTTTTTTTTTTTGGCCCCACCCTGCAGCATGTGGGATCTTAGTTCCCCGACCAGGGATCAAACCAGCACCCCTTGCAGTGGAAACACAGTGTCCTAACCACTGGACCACCAGGGAAGTCCCAATTTTGCGATATTTTTGTTAAAAGAATCTTCATACTCTTTGAATTAGTAACTACATGTGAAAATGTATGTGAAAGGCATAATCCAAAGACTAAAAAGTTCACATATCAACAGATATTGGTTGAAAAATTAATATTTAAAAATGGGGACAACCTAAACATTTTCCACTGGGAGGCATGACAATACATCTAATTCAATGAGATATTTTGTAATTGAAAAATATCAGTGAATACAAGATAAGTGTGAAACACCGTCATATCAGAAAGTATGGACACTAAAACGGTGACTGAGGTTCTATCATAAAGGACTCAGAAGACAATCTGAAGATGCTCCCACTGGCCAAAGATGGCCAATTTGAGCGTTAAAAAGAAGAGATACAATGGACTGAATCACACCGGATATGTTAAAATTCATGAGTTCGTGATGATAAAATAAGAAGCAAAGACCTTCGCTGTCCCTTTGACACGCTGATTTGTGTTGTATGGAGGAAGGGGTGTGTGTGTGCGCGTGCACGTGTATATGAACGTGCATGCATGCGTCCATTAGTATCAGTGCCTGCCTGAGCCAGGAAAATGACATCTCTGGTTCTGTATGAGGACAACAGTGTATAAAGCAACATGAAATGCTAGCCCTCATTTTGTTTTAACTTACAGACTAATGTCAATTGTTCTCAGAACTGGATTTTTTTCCTCAAAATTGAAACTGCTTTTCCTTTTGGGTTTAATGAAGTATTGCTAGTTGAAGGCAGTCTGACATGGTGACAGAGCTGTTAGACTGATGAGAAGTGTTGCTGCCTGATTTAAAGCCAAACCCTGAACCCTTTTAAAGAATAAAAAATATTGTATATGGGAAAACCCCCCACAGACTTTTACTGGTTTTCTTTAGAGGATTCTGGGAAACCAACACATTATTCTGAAAACTGGGAAAGGGATAAAAATCAAGCTTGAAAAAAAAGAATATATATATCTTGGTATGTCACAAGAAACTAAGGAAAGCAGTTTGGGAAAGGGGGAAGGGAACCGGATAAGTGGAGAACCAGGGTGGGGCAGGGGCTCACTTTTCACTGTATACCCTTTAATGAATTACCTATTTGAAAAATAAACTCATTTACGTATCACTATAGAGATTATGTAAAAAAATGGAAAAATGGTTATATTAAAGGAAAAAACTCCGCAATCAAACGGTAGCCACTCTGATTATAATAATGTAAAAACCGTATACGCACGTAGACCAGGCCTGGAAGGAAACACAGAAAAACAAAATTGCTGACTAGACTTGCAGAGTTTAGGGCATTTTTTCCTTTACATTAAAATGAATTCCCTTGTTATATTTATAAAGTTATTTGTCCAATAAATAATGTTAAGGTGGCATTTAAATGGGAAACATAGTATTTTCACTCTGTTACCCATACTTGTAGGAAAGCCCAGATATTTGAACCTTGAGCCCATAATCAAGGCACTAAGAACCATTTGCAGGCAACTTGACTCTTACTGTAAGCAAGAGATCTAAGAAGGATAAAAGAAAGGGTATACTGAGGGCTGTTCATACAGTAGATGTTAAAAGTACCGTGACTCTGCCCAGCTCTATTTCCCATTCCTGCACTAATGCGGGGGTGGAGGCGGTGGTGGCATTCACTGAGTAGGAGGCCAGCAGAACATGGAAAGAGCCTGTTGACAGCGCATAAAAGACACACACTGAAAACGCTACTTGCAGGAGGAGTGAAGCCTGTCAAAGTACTGCAGAGGCTGGGAAAGTGAAGAGAAGAGAAAGAGCAATTATAACCTGAACCTAACAATTCCTTAGCTAAATTTAACTAGAGAGGTGGAATATATCTGCAGCTTGAAAACGATAGGCAAATGAATGTTCAGGTACAAAAAGGCCCAACCTACACAGAACTTTAAAGGGTCATTGTAAAAAAAATGTCTATTTTCATATCAATCATCTGCTATTATTCTGAATATATTTCAATTGTGAACCCCTCAAATAAATAAATGGACTTAAGGAGGTATAAGGAAATCCTAGGCTCAGAGCAAAACCTTTTATTTCTTGTTATAAATCAAAATCAGTAAGGATTTATTAATGTCAAGCTTTTCCAGAAACATTACTTTAAAAACTTTTAGCTCTGAATAATGAAAATTAAACAGTCACTTTCATTTACCTTTTCAAGTTTGAAATGAAATTATTTATTCGAAGCCTTCCAAATTTTTATGTCAAGAGATATCTCAGTTAATATACTTATTTACATTGAACCGTGTTCACAAATAATTCCTAAATATACTACTTAAACACCTAAAATACATTATCCTAAAATACAAATACTTTATATGAATTAAAATGTATATCTAAAAGGTAATGATAACTATTTCTAGGTAGTTAGATTAAATTGATTTTTACTTTCTTCTTTATGTCTTTCAGTATTAGCTGATTTTAAAAATAATATGCATGTGTCACTTTTATACAGAAATAAGGTTATTTTAGAAATAAGGCCTTTTCACTTAAAAAAAATCACCACAACATGATTTAATAGCCACCATATTATAAATTCTGTTAAAAATAAAAATGGGTAGAAGTTCAATCAAAACAATGTATAATTGTTTTCACACACAACTGATTTACAATTATTTTAGCAAAAAAAAAAATCACATGTAATCAAAAATCTAAGTTGCAAACAGCTTTTGGAAGAGTTTATTTATTCAGGTACCCCCTATTCTAATAAAGACTTTGCTGGGAGGAGTTGATCATTTATAAGGTCATTACTGAGATTTATGATCACATATATTACTTAGGGGTACTGAGATTTATGACCATACATATTGTCTAGAGGTAAACCAATCTATGTTTTTGCTTTTCAAATCCAACTTAAAAAATATAAAGCAGATTAATTATTCACATCAAGTACTCTAATGTCACTATATTCTGTTGCCAAGTGGATGGACTCATGGATTGCTCTATGGGCTCAAGACTTGAGCAACCATTCAAATCCTTTGTGGCAACCACTACTGGTTGATTATTCACTGTGCATTTTCCTCTCTTCCTTACTAACAGAGTACTGATCTTATATGGAATAGCAGTGTACCCTGCTAAAACACTAGCTTCTTTGGAATCCCCTGCAGTTGGAAGAAGCCATGTGGCACAGTTCTGACCAATGAAAAATAAACAGTTTCTGGAAAGCCTTGCTGTGCAGCCACTTTCTGCCTGTAATGTGACATGACACCACATAACTCATCACAGCCATATTATAACTACAGGACCACATGCACCAAGACAAAAGTGACACACTTCTGTGAACAGTAGAGCAGAAAGACAGACTTCTTGTTATACGTGAAAAAGAAACTCCTATTTGGCTAACACACAGTAGTCAGAATTCTGGCACGTATAGCCAAATGCAATCCTACTTACATACTCTTTCTTTTACAGTTGAGAAAATGAACCAAAACTCTGAAGGGAATTTGAGTAGACTTAAGAAGTCCAAGTATATCAGAGTGCAGGACAAGGTAACACTTTTAACAAGAAGCTATTCCAATTACACTTTCCAGTCATGAAGACTAATGGCATCTGTAAGAAAGATGGTGAAAATTTGGTGCAATATTTTCTTCTGGTTAACAATTTCCTAAATTATCTATAAGCCAGATTTCATATCTCAAAAAAAATCACTAATATTTTATGTCCAAAAACAAAAGCAAAAAATCTGCTCTCTTTTGCAATTATGACATGTGGTATTCATGAGCATCTTTTAAAAACATTTTTCAGTAGCCAAGAATGTGGCCTGCCAGGTCAAGATCTACCAGATATAACTGCAGTATTTACTGCAACATTTAACTATCATAAATAGTTCATTGCTCTAAAATGAATCATTTTTCTTTAACAGTGTTGGAAATGTGATTACCCTATTCCCCCTGCACAGATTATTTTAAGGAAAACTCCACCCATAAGCACCATACTATATCTAAGCAAATCACCCACAGACCTAAGAGGAAAATGTTATATGAAAGGAGATAAACTCTAGCGAGCTAGAAAGTATGTATTTTACTTGATTCTTCACAGTAAACAAAGTACTATGAAGAATCACTTTGTTTTGAACTCCAAAGAAGTTTAATAAATATTTATGGGCTGAATGTGTGAATGAACCCTAAGAATAATGAACACAGATCACATATCCCAGAGCAGGTTCCTGTAAAGTTTAGGAGAAACCCCTTTTGAGGTTAGAGTTTCAGAGTGGAGAGGGATACCATTTCTTCATGGTGTGTCATTATGAAGCTAAATCTCTCACAGGCTATTCTACTACAGGTGGAATCTACACCGAGTGTCACCAGCTTGTTTTGCTCCTACCATGTATCCCTGAAGTACTTGCCAAGATGAACAGAAACTCTGTATTAGGTGCTATCTGTTAGACCAGGATTTACTTTAAATTATATAGAAGTAAAGGGAGAAACAATTAGGCTATGTTGTTGCTCAACCTACAACAATAATACGAAAATCTACTATTAATTGAGAGTATTCTATGCATCAACCATGGTTCTACATCCTTTACTTATATTAACTAATTTACTTCTCACAACTCCTATGAGATAGGCGCTATTATTTTTCTCTCTTTTTTTTTTTTTTGGCCGCCCTGTACAGCATGCAGGATCTTAGCTCCCCGATCAGGGATTGAACCAGGCCCTCAGCAGTGAAAGCATGGAGTCTTAACCATTGGACCACCAGAAAAGTCCCTATTTTTCTCATTGTATAGATGAAGGGAACTGAGGTCCAGAGAAGGTAAGTAACTTGCACTAAATCACACAATGAGTAAGTGGTAGAAGCAGAATCAAACCCAGGCAGTCTGGCTTCGGAGTCCATGCTCTTAACCACTAAGCTATACTACCTCCAACTATAGGAAGGAGAAAATCAAGCAAAACAAGCCTGTGGATGGTTTTAAAATATGCCCACAAATTCTTTGATACTCCTCCCTTTAAGAGGTAGCCTACTTTTCCTCCCCTTGAGTGTGGGATGGACTTAGTGCCTTGCTTTGAACAAAAAGAAAAAGGTAGGAGTAATAGTGTGTGATGTTAGGGACTAGATCATAAAAAGCACTGTGGCTTCCTCTTTGCCCTCTCTCTTAGATCATCCACTCTGGGGGACACTACCTGCCGTATCATAAGGGACTTTCAGCAGCCCTATGTGGAGAGGACCAAGTGGTGAGGAACTGAGGTCCCCTGCCAATAGCCATGAGAGTGAGTTATCTCAGAAGCACATCCTTCTGCTCCAGTCCAGTCTTCAGCTGACTGCAGTCCTGGCTGGCATCTGACTACAACCACGAGAGGCTGAGCCAGGACCTCCCGGCTAAGCTGCTTCTGAATTCCAGACGCACAGAGACTATGAGAGAGGAAATGTTTGTGATTTTAAGTCACTCAGTTTGGGGGTAATTTTAATGTATCAATAAGCACAGAAACTTTCATCAGAACCATATTTTCAATATAAAATTATATTTTAATACATTTTGTGTAAAATATATAAAAACTTGTATAATTAATATGTATAATTACATAATTACACAAATTGTATAATTATATAACTATCTGTAATTATATATAACTATATGTATAAGCACATATAATGTACATGTTATATATATAAAATATACACCCACATATATGTAACTACATGTAATATGTAATTATATAATTATATGTAACTATACATTAAGTAAAAAATGATTTTGAGTGTCTGCTCATTCCCTGGAAGCAGTAACCATTTTAATCACTGCAGAAGGGTAGAACAACATATCCGCAATGTCCCTTCAAAAGTTACTCTATTTACTTAATAAAAAATTAAACAACATATATTAAACATATATACATGTAGAAAGATTATTCCTGCCTTATATCATCACATACTCTTTACTTTTCCTCTTTTCTTATAAGTCAATAAAGAAATAATACATTCCAGCTCCAAAAGTCTATCATAAGAACAAACTGTCTATTTGATTCCTAACAGTCTATTCAAGGTGCTAATTTGCCATTATTTATAGACTTGATTCCTTTCTGAGCAGCTGTCATTAACAGAATAACTTAGGAGTTCAAAACATTCTTTATTCAACTTAACTGCCTCCTGGAATTGTTAGTCATACATCTCAAGGTTACAACTATGATAAAAGCTAAAGATGAACCAAGTTTCAAGAAGGCTATGAAAAAGAGCCACCATTACATACACCAAGATTAGTTGACGCTCACTGATTGATATTCCGTTAAAGCCTTCATTCCTAATCATTTAGGTCTCTTTTATCAGATTGGAGGCTTTCTGAAGATGTTTCCTGTACCAATGTTTTAACTGTTTGTGGCTTTCAAAGCACTCCAGAGCAGTCATTTGGAAACCCATGTATGCCCAGAAGACAAACACTAGTGTACCTCTTGGTGTAGAAGGGAAAGAGAGAAAACAGTGAGCTGGCTTCTAGTCTAGAAGTATTTGATACTTTGTCCACACCATTCTCCCTGCCTCAGGTTTTAGAAATAGTACTCTGGCCTCAAGCTGTCTCATCCTAACTCAAATTCTCTAAAGAAAGAAGAGTAGAGGCATGACCATACCTGGGCAATGAGGGCTGAGGAGAGTCTGAGAACAGGAAATGCTGAGGGAACAGATGAGGACGAAAGTGGAAAAAGAAATGGAGAAAATGAGCAAAAATGAAGAGGCAGGAAATATAGAAGGGAGGAAGAAAAGGCAAGGAGGAAAAGAAGGAGGAGCAGAGAGATTTCAGAGGAAGACATGAGAGCACAGAGAGAATAAAAACATGGAAAGGCAAAGAAACAATGTTCCTTCAAGGAAAAGAGAGCAAGTGTGAGAGAGAGAAGGGTGGGGGGGGATAAATGGTGAAAAGGCAAAGAAGGGGGGGAGTCATAGCTTACCTCTAGGTCTCTCATTAGGCAACTAGTAGAAACTGGGAATGCCACTAACAGATCCAGAAAGTAAGAGAAAAAGCAGGTCTGAGATAAAATGATGACTTAAGCTTTATACATCTTGAGTTTGTGGTGTGCATAAAGGAACCAAGTGGCAATGTTCATCTGGGCAGCTGAGTTGGAAACTCAGAAGGCTGGTGTGGCCCAGAAGAGAATATGTGGGAGCCAATGAAGCTATGAGGAAGGTATGGTGAGGTCAAAGAGGGAAACTGCACAGGGAAGAAGAAGAAGGCTAAGGACCAAAGCCCAAGTACACCAATATTTGAGGGACACAGAGAGAAAGAAGAGCCCATGAAAGAATCTAAGGACAGGTGCAGGTGACCTAAGGCATAGGAAGAGAGCTAGGAGAGAGGATGGGCAGGTGGAAGAGTGAACTGAGGAGCAGCAAGGGAAGTGCTGTCCTTACGGAGAGTGAGGTTTCCATTAAGGTAAGAAAGTTGAGGAATTATTCTATGAAGACAGAGGTGAATTTGCTTCCAGTGGAAAAGGGTTCCAAAAAGCATTGTCATCTCTCCTTCTGTGCTCCCATACCCATTTGAACTTATCCTTTGGGCAAAACTTTTGTCACACTCTGCTTCATGTTTGTGTCCTTGGCTCGAGAACAGGATGGGGTCTGCTGATATTTGTATTCTCGGTGCTTAGTCAGTACAGTGCTTGTCACCCGGCACAAACTCAATAAATGCCTGGAGGTTTTCTGAAGGGCAATGGGAAGTATGTGTTAGTAGAAGTCTTGATATGACCTTTGACATATTTCTATGAATTTATCTATAGAGACTAGTCACAAATGTGTATAGATTTAGCTACAGATGCAGTTATTTGCAAACTTTATTCAACAAATACAGCATTGATTAAAAATCAAAATATGTCTACATAATGAATACTATACATGCTCCAAAAATTTTTATTGACCATCAATAACAAATAAACCTATACAAAACCTAAACCCTCAGCACAACTAAAAGATATAGACAACTACAGACTCAAATCACATGTAAGTAGAACTATAAACACCAAATTCCAGCAGAGCCATGTCTTGAGCCTCTACTGCAAATCTTTATGGAAAGTGAGAGTCTGGAAAAATGGCATGCTAGCAAGAAGAGAGGAACAGAGGGCTGAAATTTGAGGTAAAAATTCCCCCAGGAAGAGGCAGTCCACCCTAGGTACAAAAACACTGAGAAAAACATTTTGTTGATTAGACTAACGACAGAAAAGGGAATTACTTTAGTCTGTGGGACCCAAGTGGCAATCTCAAAAAGGTATCACTTCTAGGGAAGAAATGGGTAAAAGGGAAGGGAGAGATGTCTTTTAGTGAATGGATGGTGAAGGAGGAAAGAGACAGGAGGAAACCTACACTCCTGTAACACAAATGAGAGCTCAAAACAATTGATAGGCATACAAATCCTATTCCTACTGACCTCCTCAAACAAAAAGGCATCCTTTGAAGAGACTACACTTCATTATGTTTACAGATAAAAGTGTCCTCAAGCTAGTAATCTTATAAATCAAACCAAACTTCCAACACTAGCCAATGAATACATAAAAGCAACTTACAATTGTACAAAACTACTATCAGAAGAAAACAAAGAAAGAGGATCAAACATTTTAGCTAATGAAAATGCACTCAAAAAAAAAAACCACAAAGGAAACTTTAACACAACACTCCAAACTGAGTATTATTAAATAAGCATTTGAGTATATGAAAAATTATTTTTAATCAGAAGTCCAAAAACTAAGAACAGAAATGGACCAAAGCAGGCAGAAATGAAACAAAAGTTGAACTCAGGACAGAAATAGAAGAGAAAGACAAAATGATATCTGACCTAAGGACTACTTAAATCTCAGGTGATCAAAAGAGAATACATTCAAATGAAAATTTAACAAAGGGCACTGAAGAAAGGAAGCAAAACAGCCAAGAGAATAAAAATGAAATTAAAGTAAAAGGGATCAGAGAGAAAGTGGCTGAAAAAGAAGGGAGGCAAACAAGATCTAACATACAGATATTTGGAGCCCCTGAAAAAAAAAAAAGAACAATGAAACAGAACTAAAATTTAAAACTATAATCCAATAAAACTTTCCAGAAATAAAAGAAGGCCTGAATTACATATCAAAAGAGGCTACTAGGTACCTGGGAAATTGCCCTGCAACAGTCAACTCTAAGGCATACCCTAGTAAAACTATTAGACTCTAAATATAAAGAAAAAAATCCTCAGTGATATCAGCAGGTTGGCAGAATAGGATTTTTCAGTATGCATCCCCTCACAGAAACATCAATTTGAAACACTATCCACGCATGAAAGTACTTTCACAATAGCTAAGGATTCCAGGTGAGAGATTACAGCACCCGGGTGAAGCACAGAAAAAAGAAAGGACTCACTGAAGGCCAGAATAGGAAGGATGACCTGCATCACCCTTCACCATCAAGCCTGGGTAGCATAGTACAGAGGGAAATACCCTCCAATGGGGGAAGGAGAGTGAAGTAAACACCCAATTTCACCACAAACTCCAGCACTAAACCTATCCCTGCAGCCCCTGGCTCCAGTCCAGCCCTCAGGACCGCAGGCTCCAAGCTGGCCCTAGTGTCAGGCAAACCTCCATGGCCACCAGCTCCAGACTGGCTTGCATGGACCTAGGACCCAGGCCTATGATCACAGACCCAGGCTCACTCCAGTGCCAGACTGGCCCCTATGGACCCAGGGTTCAGACACACCCCAGTGGACTCAGGCACCAGGCCCACCAATCTGCTGACCCAGGCACAAAGCCAGCTCGCTTGAGGACTCCAGCAGCAAGCTGACCCACAGACCTCATCAGATAGCCTGCCCAGAATTTCTGGCCAGGTCGACTGGTGAAAAGCTTTCCAAGCTGAATCCAGTTTATAAAAACTGGAAGAGGTGTCTATTTCTTCAAATGTTCAGACAGCAGTGAAAGGCTGAGGGCATGAATAAACAGGGAAACATGACACCATCAAAGGAACAAATAAAGTACTTGTAACTGATACTAAAGAAATGGAGATCTACAAACTGCCTGACAAAGAATTCAAAATAATCACAGAAGAAGCTCAGTGAGCTACAAGAAAATGCAATTAGATAACAAAATGAAACAAGAAAAACAACACATGAACAAAATGAGAAGTTCAACAAAGAAACAGACATCATAAAAAAGAACTAAATAGAAATTCTGAAGCTGAAGAACACAATGACTGAACTGAAAAATTCCACAGAGAACTTCAAGATCAGACTTGATCAAGCAGAAGAAAGAATCACTGAGCTTGAAGACAGGTCATTTGAAATTCGTCAGTGGAATGAAAAGAAAAAAGAATGAAGAAGTGTGATGAAAGCCTATGGGAAACCATAAACTAACCAATACATACATTATTGGAGTCCCAGAGGAGAAATGGGCAGGAAGAGAAAAAAATTATGTCATTACTTGTTTAAGAAAATGATGATAGAAAGCTTCTCTAATCTGGAGAAGCAAACAACATCCAGATCCATGAAACCCAAAGAACCCCAAAGAAATTATACATACAGAGGTCTTCACTGAGATACAATATAATCAAATTATCAAAAGTCAAAGACAAAGAGAATTCTGAAAGCAGCAAGAGAAAAGCAACTCATCACAGTCAAGGGAATCCCTATAAGACTAACAGCAGATTTCTATTAGGCCAAGAGACGATGATATATTCAAAGTGCTGAAAGAAAAAAAACCCCTGCCAACCAAGAATACTATATCCAGAAAGAGTTTCCCCTTTAGAAATGAAGGAGAAATAAAGACTTTCGCAGACAAACGAATGCTGTGGGAGTTCAATATACTAGACATGCCTTAGAAGAAATGCTAAAAAGAGTTCAAGTTGAAATGAAAGAACACTAACAACACGAAAACATATGAAAGTAAAAATCTTACTGTAAAGGTAAGAATATTGTCAAATTCAGAATATTCTAATACTGGAATGGTGGTATGTGAATCACTTTTAACTCCGATATGTAACTTAAAAGACAAAAGTATTAAAAATAACTATGGCTACAATAATGTGTTAAAGGATACCCAACACATAAAAGATGTAAATTGTGACACCAATAACAAAAAAACATGGGTAAAGTAAAAGTTAGAGTGTAGTTTTTGTATGTGGTCAATGTTAAGTGGTTATCAGCTTAAAAGAGACTATTTTACTACAAGATGTTTGATGTAAGTCTTATGGTAACAACAAAGAAAAAACTAGAGTAAATACACAAAAGAAAAAGAAATCAAAGATACCATTAAAAAAAAAATCAAATCACAAAGGAAGACAGCGAGAGAGGAAGAAAGGAACAATAGAACTACAAAATGGTCAGAAGGCAATTAACAAAATGGCAATAGAAATAGCACCAATAATTACTTTAAATGTAAATGGATTAAATTCTCCAATCAAAAGACAGAGAGTGGGCTTCCCTGGTGGCGCAGTGGTTGAGAGTCCGCCTGCCGATGTAGGGGACACAGGCTCGTGCTCCGGTCTGGGAAGATCCCACATGCTGCAGAGCGGCTAGGCCCATGAGCCATGGTCGCTGGGCCTGCGTGTCCGGAGCCTGTGCTCCGCAATGGGAGAGGCCACAACAGTGAGAGGCCCGCGTACCACAAAAAAAAAAAAAGAGAGTTACTGAACTGCTTAAAAAACAAGATCCAACAATATGCTGCCTACGAGAGAAACACTTTAGCTTCAAGGACACATAGGCTGAAAGTGCAGTGATGGAAAAAGATAGTCCAAGTAAATGGTAACCAAAAGACATCAGGGGTGGCCAAAGTACATCACACAAAATAGACCTTAAGTAAAAAACTGTCACAAGAGACAAAGAAGATCATTATATAATGATAAAGGAGTCAAATCAACAAAAGGATATAATAATTTTGATTACATACACACCCAACATTGGAGCACCTAAACATATAAAGCTGATAACAAAATTGAGGAAAGAAATAGCCAGCGGTACAAAATTAGTAGGGCACTTCAATACCCCACTTCCAACAATGGATAGATCATCCAAGACAGATCAATATGGAAACAGCAGACTTGAACAACACACAGATCCAAAGGACCTAAGAGACACACAGAGAACTTTCCATCCAACAGCAACAGAATACACATTCTTTTTCAAATGCACGTGGAACATTCTCTAGGATACATCACACGTTAGGCCACAAGACAAGTCTTAACAAATTTAAGAAGACTAAAATCACATCAAGTATCTTTTCCAACCACAACAGTATAAAGTTAAAAAACAATAACAGGAATAAAATTGGAAAATTAGATTCAAAAGGGAAGTAAAAAAATATCTTGAGACAAATGAAAATGAAAACACAACATACCAAAACTTATGGGATGCAGCAAAAGTAGTTCTAAGAGGGAAGTTTCAGCAACAATGCTTACATTAAGAAAGATCTCAGCTTCCCTGGTGGCACAGTGGTTAAGAATCTGCCTGCCAATGCAGGGGCATGGGTTCGAGCCCTGGTCTGGGAAGATCCCACATGCCGCGGAGCAACTAAGCCTGTGCGCCACAACTACTGAGCCTGAACTCTACAGCCTGCAAGCCACAACTACTGAGCCCGCGTGCCACAACTACTGAAGCCCACGCTCCACAAGAGAAGCCACTGCAATGAGAAGCCTGCTCACTGCAACAAAGAGTAGCTCCCGCTTGTCACAACTAGAGAAAGCCTGTGTGCAGCAACAAAGACCCAATGCAGCCAAAAATAATAAGGAAATAAGGGAAAAAAAAAAAAGATCTAAGGGCTTCCCTGGTGGCGCAGTGGTTGAGAGTCCGCCTGCCGATGTAGGGGACACGGGGTCGTGCCCCGGTCCGGGAAGATCCCACATGCCGCGGAGCGGCTGGGCCCGTGAGCCATGGCCACTGAGCCTGTGCATCTGGAGCCTGTGCTCCGCCATGGGAGAGGCCACAACAGTGAGAGGCCTGCGTACCGCAAAAATAAATACATAAATAAATAAATACTTTAAAAAAAAAGATCTAAAACAACCTAACTTTATACCTCAAGGAACTAGGAAAAGAAGAACAAACTAAGCCCAAAGTTAGCAGAAGGAAGGAAATAATAAAGATCAAAGCAGAAATAAACAGAGACTAGAAAAACAATAGAAAAGATGAATGAAACTAAGAGCTGGGTTTTTTTTTAAAAAGCTAAAATTGACAAATCTTTAGCTAGACTAAGAAAAAAAGAAAGAAGACTCAAATAAATAAAATTATAAATGAAAAAGAGGCATTATAACTGATACCACAGAAATACAAAGGATAATAAGAGACTACTATAAACATTTATATGCCAACTAGATATCCTAGAAGAAATGGATAAATTCCTAGAAATACAACCTATCAAGACTTAATCAAGAAGAAAGAGAAAATCTGAGCAGACCAATAATGAGTAAAGAGAGTGAATCAATAATCAGAAACTTCCCAATGAGAAAAGCCCAAGACCTGATGGCTTTACCAGTGAATTCTACCAAACATTCAAGGAAGAATTAATATGAATCTTTCTCAAATTCCTCCAAAAAACAGAAGAGAATACTTCTAAACTCAGAAAATAAAATAACAGGCCAGTATCTCTGATGAACACAGATGAAAAAATCATCATAAATACTAGCAAACCAAATTCAGCAGCACATTAAAAGGATCATACAGCATGATCAAGTGGGATTCATCCCTGGAATGCAAGAATGGTTCAACATATGCAAATCAATAAATGTGATACACCACATTAACAAAATGAAAGCTAAAAATCATATGGTCATCTCAATAGACGCAAAACAGCATTTGAAAAAATTCTAAACCTTCTCAAAAACTCTCAACAAATTAGGTATAGAAGGAATGTATCTTTTTTTTGTTTGCGGCACACGGGCTTCTCACTGCTGTGGCCTCTCCCGCCGCGGAGCACAGGCTCTGGACGCGCAGGCTCAGTGGCCATGGCTCACGGGCCCAGCCGCTCCGCGGCATGTGGGATCCTCCCAGACCGGGGCACAAACCCGTGTCCCCCACATTGGCAGGTGGACTCTCAACCACTGTGCCACCAGGGAAGCCCAAAGGAATGTATCTTAACATAATAAAGGTCGTATATGACAAACTAACATCATAGTCCATGGTGAAAAGCTGAAAGCTTTTCCTCTAAGGAACAAGACAAAACTGCCAACTTTCAGCACTTCTATTTAACATAGTACTGCAAGTCCTAGCCAGAGCAATTATGAAAGAAAAAGAAATAAAAGGCATCCAAATCAGAAAGGAAGAAGGAAAATTGTTTTTGTTTGCCAATGATATGATCTTATATATAGAAAACTCTAAACTTCACCCCCCCCCAAAAAAACAACTATTCAGTAAAGTTGCAGGACAGGAAATCAACAGAGAAAAATCAGTTGTGTTTCTACACATTAACAATGAACTATCCAAAAAAGAAATTAAGAAGTCAATTCCATTTACAATATCATCAAAAAATATATAAATATTTCAGAATAAATTTAACCAAGGGGATAAAAGATCTGTATACTAAAAATTATAAAACACTGATAAAAGAAATTGAAGACACAAATAAATGGAAAGATATCCTGTGTTCATGGATTGGAAGAATTAATATTGTTAAAATGTCCATACTACCCAAAGTGAACTATAGATTCAATGCAATTCCTTTCAGTATTCCAATGGTGTTTTTTATAGAAATAGAAAAAAAAAAATCCTAAAATTCACAAACACAAAGGACCCTGAAAAGCCAAAGTAATCTTGAGCCAAAAAAAAAAAACCCCAAACAAACAAACAAACAAAATACAATGCTAGAGGCAGTATACTACCTGATTTCAAAATATACCATAAAGCTTTGGTAATCAAAACAACATGGTAGGGCTTCCCTGGTGGCGCAGTGGTTGAGAGTCCGCCTGCCGATGCAGGGGACACGGGTTCGTGCCCCGGTCTGGGAAGATCCCACATGCCGCGGAGCGGCTGGGCCCGTGAGCCGTGGCTGCTGAGCCTGCGCGTCCGGAGCCTGTGCTCCGCAATGGGAGAGGCCACAACAGTGAGAGGCCCATGTACCGCAAAAAAAAAAAAAAAAAAAAAAAAAAAAAAAAAAAAAAAAAAAACATGGTACTGGCATAAAAACAAACATATAGACTGGTGGAACAGAATAGAGAACCCAGAAATAAATCCACACATTTATGGTCAAAAGATCTTTGAAAAAGTTGCCAACAACACATAATGGGGAAAGGATAGTCTCTGCAATGATGGTGCTGGGAAAACTGTATATTCACATGCAGAAGAATGAAACTGGACGCTTATCTCATGCCATGTAAAAAAAATCAACTCAAGGTGGATTAAAGACTTAAAATATAAAATCTGAAACTGCAAAGCTACTAGAAGAAAACATAGGGAAAAAGCTTCTTGACACTGGTCTGGGCAAATTTTTTTGGATATAACCCTCAATGTACAGGCAACAAAATAAAAAACTGACAAATGGGATTGCATCAAACTAAAAAGTTTCTGTGCAGCAAAAGAAACAATCAACAGAATGAAAAGACAACCTACCTAGATATCTGCAAATAATATATTTGATAAGGAGTTAATATCCAAAATATTGATATATGAGGAACTCAACTCAATAGCAAGAAAACAAATACCAAAACAGAAAATGGACAAAGGACTTGAAAGGGCACTTCTCAAAGGAAGACATACAGAATGGCCAATAGGTATATGAAGAAAGCTCATCACTAAGCATCAGGGAAATGCAAATCAAAAACCACAATGAGATACCACCTCACACCCATCAGAATAACTATTACAAAAAGCCAAAAGATACCAAGCATTGGCAAAGGTGTGGAGAAAAGGGAACTCTTATACACTGTTGGTAGGAATATAAATTGGTATAGCCATTAGAGAAGATGGTATGGAGGTTCCTCAAAAAATTTAAAATAGAATTACCATATGTTCTAGTAATGCCACTTCTGGGTATACATCCAAAGGAAATGAAGTCAGTATCTTGAAGAGGTGTCTTTACTCCCTTGTTCATTGCAGTATCATTCACAACAGCTAAGATACTTAATCAACCTAAGTGTTTACTGATGGATAAATGGATAAAGAGAACATGATACACACACATATATTATCCAGCCTTAAAAAAGAAGGCTGTCATTTGCAACAATGTAGGTAAACCTGAAGGACATTATGCTAAGTGACATAAGCTAGGCAAGAAAGAGAAATACTCCATGATCTCACTCATAGGTGAAATCTAAAAGAAGTCAAACTCATAGAAGCAAAGAACAGAATGGTGGCTGCTTAGAGCTGTGGGATGGGGAAAAAGGGGAGATGTTGGTCAAAGAATACAAAGATTCAGTTGTGCAGGACGAATAAGTTCTGGAGAACTAATGTACAGTATGGTGACTGTAGTTAATACTATTATATTGTATACATGAAATTTGCTAAGAGAATAATCTTAAATGTCCTCACTACGAAAAAAAAGATAACTGTGAGGTAACAGATATGTTAATTAGCTTGAGTGTGGCAATCATTTAACAATGTATATTTATATTGAAGCATCACACTGTGTACTGTAAATATATATTATTTTTATATCTCAATAAAGGTGGAAAAACAGAAAAAATTTTTATGATTTTCAGGTAAAAAGACAAAATATCAGTTTTTTTCCTTTTGGCTGCATTGCATCTTCATTGCTGTGCATGGGCTTTCTCTATTTGCGGCGAGCAGGGGCTACTCTTGGTTGCGGTGCATAGGTTTCTCATTGTGGTGGCTTCTCTTGTGGCAGAGCACGGGCTCTAGGCACACGGGCTACAGTAGTTGCAGCATGCGGGCTCAGTAGTTGCAGCATGCAGGCCCTAGAGCATACGGGCTTCAGCAGTTGCGGCACGTGGGTTCAGTAGTTGTGGCTCGCAGGCTCTAGAGCACAGACTCGGCAGTTGTGGCGCACGGGCTTAGCTGCCTTGTGGCATGTGGGATCGTCCCAGACCAGGGATCGAACCCGTGTCCCCTGCATTGGCAGGCAGATTCTTAACCACTGCGCCACAAGGAAAGTTCCCAAAAGACAAAATATCTTTAAAGGGCAAGATAATTAGGTTGGTATCAGACCTCCCAGGAGAAACATACAAGCAAGGCTGAGTAAAGAACATAATGAATGTCAAACTGGAAGTTCTGGCTAGTGCAATAAGACAAGAAAAAGAAATAAAGTATACAAATTGGAAAGGAAGAAACAAAACTATGTTTATTCATAGATGGCATGATTATCTATACAGATCTACCCAAAGAATCTACCAAAAAACCTCCTGGAACTAATAAGCAAGTAGAGCAAGGTTGCAGGATACAAGGTCACTACATAACAAGCCAATTGCTGTCTTATATGCCAGCAATGAACAACCAGAATTTGAAAAAAAAAATTGTAATAACATCAAAAAAAGGAAATACTTAGGTACAAATCTAACAAAATAGGTACAGGATTTTTACGTGGAAAATGTCAAAACAATGATGAAAGAAATCAAGTAAGATCTAAATATATGGAGGGCTAGTCCATGTCTGTGGACTAAAAGACTCAATATTGTTAAGATGTCAATTCTTCCCAACATGATTTATAGATTCAACACAATATCAGTCAAAAATCCTAGGAAGCTACTTTGTAGATATTAACAAACTGATGCTAAAGTTTATATGGAAAGTCAAAAGACCCATATAATACTGAAGAAAAAGAAGAAAGTTGGAGGCCTTATACCTATTACAATCAAGACAGTATGGTATTGGCAAAATAACTGACATTTAGATCAACAGAACAGAATAGACAGCCCAGAAATAAACCCATGCAAATATCTGATCTTCAACAAAGGCACAAAGAAAATTCAATGGACAGGAGAAAATCTATGTGACCTCGGGTTTGGTAATGAGTTTTTAGATACAACACCAAAAGCATAATCCATGAAAGAGAAAAATTCCTTCATAAAAGCAATTTTTTGGTTTTAAGCTGGTTAAGTGTAAAGTTGGTTGGTTTTAAGTTAAACTTTGGTTAAGTTGGTTAAGTTGGGCTTCATTAAAATTAAAAACTTCTGCTTTGTGAAAGAGACTATTAAAAGAATGAAAAGACAAGTCACAGACTGGGAGAAGATATTTGCTAAACATACGTCTGATAAAGGATTTACATCCAAAATATAGTAAGAATTTTAAAATCTCAACAGGAAAACAAACAACTCAATTAAAAAGTGGGCAAAAGATGTGAACAGAAACCTCATCAAAGAAGGTATACAAATGGCAAATAAAAATGTAAAAAAATGTGCACATCATTTGTCATTTGAGAAATGAAAATTAAAATAAAGGAAACTGGGACTTCTCTGGTGGTGCAGTGGTTAAGACTTCGAGCTCCCAATGCAGGGGGCCTACGTTAGATCCCGGGCCAGGGAACTACATCCCACATGCATGCCGCAACTAACAGTTCACATGCCACAACTAAGGAGCCCACATGCCGCAACTAAAGGAACCCACGTGACGCAACTAAGGAGCAGGCAAGCTGCAACTAAGGAGCCTGCCTGCCATAACTAAGACCCAACACAACCAAATAAATGAATATTAAAAGAAAAAAATAAAGGAAACCACTGCATATATACTATGATGGCTAAAACCCAAGATAGCAAATGCTGGTGAGGATGCAGAGCAACAGGAACTCTCATTCATTGCTGACAGGAATGCAAAATGGTACAGCTACTTGGAATAGTTTGGCAGTTTCTTACAAAAGTAAACAGTCTTGCTATATGATCCAATAATTGTGCTACTAGGTACATAATCAACTGATCTAAAAATGCAAAAAAAAATTTTTTTCCCACACAAAACCAGCACACAAATATTTACAGCACCTTTATCCATAACCACCCCAAACTGGAAGCAAACTAGATGTCCTTCAATAGGTGAATGGATAAACAAACTGTACATCCATACAGTGGAATATTATTCAGAAATAAAAAAGAATGAACTTTCAAACCATGTGAAGATATGGATGAATCTCAAAAGCAGGTTGCTAATTGAAAGAACACTGTGAGGTAGGAACTGTTTTTAAAATACTAGTGGAAAGATGTTCACTATGAATGATGAGGAAAAAATTCCTTTCCTAGGAAAGCTGTACAAAACTATAAAAGACATACTACGTCATACAGATAGTCCAGATATTCCAAAGTGTTCTTGCTTCCTTCATTAATACACTATTTAGCATTCAACTCCTGCTGTGGAATCATAAATCAAAGAATTCTTTTGCTAAACTTTCACTTTTTGGCTCAATGCAATTAACTCGGTCACTAGATGGTGTTTCCAGCTTTGCTGGACTAACCTTGCTTTTGAAGCTAAGAACGTAAGTGGAAGGTTTACTGACTTCAGACTGTCACAAACCATCTGACCAGAGATCTTCTGAAATACTTTCTTTGTCTCTAGCTTTTTAATTAAGCAAATTAAGGTAATTTTTAATTTTAAAGATACCGTGTGCCTATAATTAAGAAATATTTATGAGATAATCTCCAGGGCAATGCAGGAACTTTCAGCTTTTTGTTACTTAAAATATTAACGATCAAGGCATGAGAGAGCGATGGAAAAACATCCACTTCTCTTTTCTCTCTCTCTTTTCACTTTCAGCTATTGATTCATTACTATTTTTATTAGACGTCCTCCCGAAGTCCTTACCTTCAGAGTGTCTCCTTACTAATACAAGGGTGCCATCTAGTGATGATCATGGGTAAATGTATGCTATACAAAGTGTGTGTGTCCATCTCCCACCCCAATTCAGTTTTCTGCTGGGGCTTTCAAGATGCATTGAGAAAGCAAAATAAACAAATGGGACCTAATTAAACTTAAAACCTTTTGCACAGCAAAGGAAACCACTGACGAAACGAAAAGAGAACCTACTGAATGGGAGAAAATATTTGCAAATGATATGACTGATAAGGGGTTAATCAAAATATATAAACAGCTCATACAACTCAACATCAAAAAAACCAAACAACCTGATTAAAAAATGGGCAGAAGAACTCAGGAGACATTTTTCCCAAGAGCACATGCAAATGGCCAACAGACACATGAAAAGATGCTCAACACTGCTAATCATCAGGAAAATGCAAATCAAAACCACAATGAGATATCACCTCAAATCTGTCAGATGGCTATCATCAAAAAGAACACAAATAACAAATGTTGGCAAGGATGCGGAGAAAAGGGAACCCTTGTATTGGTGGGAATGTAAATTGGTGCAGCCATTGTGGAAAACAGAATGGAGGTTTCTCAAAAAACTAATAGACCTACCATATGATCCAGCAATTCCACTTTTGGGTATATATCCAAAAAAACCCCAAAACACTAATTTGAAAAGATACGTGTACCCCAATGTTCATAGCACCATTATTTACAACTGCCAAGATATCGAAGCAACCTAAGTGTCCCTCGACAGATGAATGGGTAAAGATATGGTATACATATACAATGGAATACTACTCAGCCATAAAGAAGAATGAAATCTTGCCATCTGCAGCATCATGTATGGACCTGAAGGGCATTATGTTAAGTGAAATAAGTAAGACAGAGAAAGACAAATACTGTATGATATCACTTATATGTGGAATCCAAAAAATGCAATAAACTAATGAATTTAACAAAAAAGAAACAGACTCACAGATATACAGAACAAACTATCGGTTACCAGTGGGGAGAGAGAAACAGGGAGGGGCAGGATCGGGGTAGGGGATTAAGAGGTACAAACTACTGATACCATGTATAAAATAAATAAGCTATATGGATATATTGTATAGCACAGGGAATATAGCCAATATTTTATAATAATTACAAATGGAGTACAACCTTTAAATTGTGAATCACTATATTGTACATCTGTAACATATAATATTGTACATCAACTATACTTCAATAAAAAATGCATTAAGGGCTTCCCTGGTGGTGCAGTCGTTCAGAGTCCGCCTGCCGATGCAGGGGACATGGGTTCGTGCCACCATCCGGGAGGATCCCGCATGCCGCGGAGCGGCTGGGCCCGTGAGCCATGGCCGCTGAGCCTGCGCGTCCGGAGCCTGTGCTCCGCAAAGGGAGAGGCCACAACAGTGAGAGGCCCGCGTACCGCAAAAAAAAAAAGCATTGAGAGGGAAAATGTACTAAAACTATCAATACTGTACTTGAAACAAGTTTCCTAATACTCATACATAGGTATATTTAAACATCTAGCGCATCCTCCTTTTCTATTACTGCTCAGATAACTGACCATCTCTGAAGCTACTTCATAGTTAGTTTCATGGAATTTCAGATCATCCAGCTGAAAGGAATGTTAGAGATTATCTATTATCTAGTCAAACTCCTACTTCTTCAGATGTGAAAACTAACGGCCAGAGGGAGGATGCCTGACTTGTTACACAGCTAGTAGTGTTTCCAGTGGGGTTGGTTTGCCTTAGCTTGGTTCCTGATGGACTGGAAAACAAGATAATATTACCTTACAGAGAAGATATTTTAAAATATCTCAGTAACAGGTTTCCATTCAAACCAAACCCCTAGCTGTTCCTGCAAGGATGGCAAAGGGTAAAATTCCCTGATCTAGGCTCTATTCATGGCTTTCCCTTTTCTAACTGGGCACAGAAAGCCTCAGGGATTATGTTTTGCCCACTGATAATCAATGGAGGAGCTGCTACAGCTTACTGAGTGCTTGCTAGGTGCCAGGCAGTGTGCAGGAGCTCTGGGTAAGTCCCTCACCTCCCCTGCTCAGGCACTTTGGGCTCCTGATGAGCATGCCCTATTTGTCCCTTCCCTTCATCTCAGTACATTCACTCAGAGCCGGGAACAACTTACGGAGCTGGATGTTCCAGGCAAAGGGACATTTTATGTACAAAATCATGGAGTGTGAAAATGCAAAGTTTATTCAGAGAAAGTGGCTGAAACTTTGGGTATGAGGAGCAGAAGACGCAGATGTTAAAACTATCTTTCTTTCCTCTTCTCTCTCTGTCTAGAAGGGAGAAGGCAAAATGTGATCAGGAGGCAACAGAATAATCAAAGCGCCAAAGCCAAGGGAGACTAAGCTAGACTGGTCTGAAGGGCTTGGCTGATTTGGGAAAGATTATGAACACGGTCTTGGTAGAGTTCTGGTGTCGGGATGCTGGGAAATTAATAAATGACAAAGACAGAATAACAAGGAGTTGACCAGGCCTCTAACCTCCCCACTGCACCCAGACAGCCCTCTAGGCAGCAGACACAGGCTGGCCTGCTGGGAAAGGTTAAGTTCATTTCCCCACCTCAAAGGGCTTCTCCTTCCCCTGTCAGTACTACCACTAAACATGCCCCCAGGCAGAAAGCAACTTCTGAAGCTAAATCTGCACCATTTTGTATTCCGTAAGCCAGGAAAACTGGCTTGGGGAAGTGGGTCCCAGGGTTGAACACACTAAGAACAGGGTGGAAGAGAGCCAGCAAGGTCCATGTGACCCTGTGTCAGTTCCCACTAACAAAAGGGGAGATAGATCTCAGGATCAGAAATTTGTACTTTGGGAATATGGCTATTTTTATACTGTTTGTATTTTTGATACTCATTCCCTTTTTGTTCTTCCTCGCTTTTGGTAAAGTTCATTAAAAAAATGTCAACTAAGCCAAGAGGCACCAAAGAAGGCAGTTTTGTTTCTGTGCCCAGCCACACCCATGAGGGCTGGGCACAGGGGTGAAAGCAGAATTCCAGATGAGCAAATCCGGGGGAATAACCCCTTTCCTCCACAATGCTTTCCTTCCAGAGTTCTCTTCTGCTGCAACACGGAAGGTTCTGGGTCTGGCTTTAGTAATACGTGAGGGCGTGTCCTTCACAATATTGCACTGTAAATGAGTAACAAAAGCTTGAACCTCTGGGAGGCCGGGGAGGGAGGGGGGCAGATGGGAGGAGGCGTTGCATTTTGTTGAGGATTTAGTTCATTCTCGCTGGTGGGAGGGATAAGATTTCTGGTAGGAGACTGGGTCTCTGGTGCTTGTCTCTCCGGCAGCTGCCCCTTTCCTCCCTGGCACCATTTGTTACTTAATAAAATCAGTCTGAAGCCATATGCTACCTATTAACATTAGGGTGATTACAAATTTCTTAAAATTAATTTTTAAAAAATAATTAAGTAAAAGGTATCATCAGTTTACGAGAGGAGTGCAAGCTGGAATGTACAGCAAATATTTGAAACCACAAATCTAGGATAAGGGCTTCTGTCCTTGTCTGTTGATGATATCAGAGTGCTAATACTCAACTTCAGACATAATACCCTCTGGGCTGTGACTGAGCTCCTGTTCTACAGTTTTCAATCAAGAGAACTTCCAGGGCTTCCCTGGCAGCGCAGTGGTTAAGAATCTGCCTGCCAATGCAGGAGACACGGGTTCGAGCCCTGGTCTGGGAAGATCCCACATGTCGCGGAGCAACTAAGCCCGTGCGCCACAACTACTGAGCCTGCGCGTCTGGAGCCTGTGCTCCGCAACGGGAGAGGCCATGACAGTGAGAGGCCCACGCACCACGATGAAGAGTGGCCTCCGCTCGCGGCAACTGGAGAAAGCCCTCGCACAGAAACGAAGACCCAACACAGCCAAAAATAAATAAATAAATTTATAAAAAAAAAAAAAAAAAAGAGAACTTCCAAAGTTATGTATACTGACAGTATAATTTCCAACACAAAGGTTCACCAAACACAAAATGTTACATCTTATTAAGAGTATCATCAGGGGCTTCCCTGGTGGCGCAGTGGTTGAGAGTCCGCCTGCCGATGCAGGGGACACGGGTTCGTGCCCCGGTCCGGGAAGATCCCACATGCCGCGGAGCGGCTGGGCCCGTGAGCCATGGCCGCTGAGCCTGCGCGTCCGGAGCCTGTGCTCCGCAACGGGAGAGGCCACAACAGTGAGAGGCCCGCGTACCGCAAAAAAAAAAAAAAAAGAGTATCATCAGTTCTAGTCCCTCTACCTCTAATTTCTATCCCAACAAAGTGGGGTAACCATACTCTGAAATTAGCTGAGAACCACCCATATCCAATATGCCTCTTCCACAATCTAATCTTGAGCACAACACAGAAAAACAGGTAATACTTCTTTCAGTACAAACTGTACCATGTGATTAAAGAAAACCACAACTCTTCTTTGCAGTCTTGTAAAAGACATGTCCCAATTGGGGTTTTAAATTCTCATTTCCAAAAAGAAACACACTGCGTAAATAAAAGCACTATGAATCTTGGTCTGAGGGCTGCGACCACAGTATTTAAGAAATCTTATCCCAGAAAAAGACAAATACTGTTTGGTCTCACTTGTATGTGAAATCTAGGAAAAAAAAACAAAAACAAAAAAACAAACTCATAGATACAAAGAACAGACTGGTGGTTGCCAAAAGCAAGGGGTGGAGGTGCGGGGAACGGGTGAAGGTTGTCAAAAGGTACAAACTTCTAGTTATAACATAAACAAGCTCTGGGGATGTAATGCAGAGCATGGCGACTACAGTTAATAATACTGGATTGCATATTTAAAGTTGCTAAGAGAGTAGACCTTAAATGTCCTTATCACAAGAAAAAAAATTATAACTATATGAGGTGATGGACATTAACCAAACTTATTTTGGTGATCATTTAACAATATATACATATACCAAAGCCTTATGTTGTACACCTGAAACTAATACAATGCTATATGTCAATTATTCCTTAATTTAAAAAAATATGTCCCCAACATGTGCTCAAAAGGGCTATCATTTGTCCCCTTCCCTCCCCGCAAAAGAAATCTTGTTCCTGCATTATCAGTGGAGAGCAAACAACCCACTTTAAAGAAGTTGGGGCATGGAAGGACAGAGGCCTGACTTCCTCACAGAAATGAATCCCTCACGTGGAATTTTAGTTTACTATTTCTGGAGGCTATTTTTGCCAAGTTGCATTGTCACAACCATGCAACTCCAACCCATACCAAGAACAGGTGGCCCTGAAGCACTCACTTACACAGAAATTACAATTTAGGAAAAATAAGAATATGAAAGAGTTACACTTATATAAATCTAAATATGGAACATTACATTAGGGACAGAATAAAACTTTTAACCTTCTATGACATTATTATTGTTAATAATAACTACCATTTTATTGGGCAGTTTTCAACATTGCCATATCTTAGACATTAAGCTAAATGTTTCTCATGTATGTCCTCTCGTGTTTTTCCAACAACCCTAGAGGTAGGTATTATTATCCTCCTTTTATTGAGGAAGAAATGAAGGCACACAAAAGTCGAGTTACATCCTGAAAGTAATAGCTAGTAACTAACCCAGATCTGACTGAGGTCTAGACTTCTCATCAACAATATGTAAACTAAAGACATCTCAAGGCATTAAAACAAGTTTCTAAAAGGCCAAGCTATTACAGTGAAAAGTTTCAGAAAGCCACAGGAAAATAAACCATCATTCCAAAAGTAAACTTAAGTCATATGAGTAAAAAAATTAAAGGATTGCCTTTAGGCTAATGCTAGAAACAGCCTATTTATTAGTATTCTTACTGATTTTTTTAAGGAACTGAAAACATTTTGAAACAAGTTTCAGAAAATTTCACCAGAATTTAGTAAGATTATGATCAAATGTTCACTGAGCTCCCACTAGGAGCCATGAACTGTTAGGTGCTGGGATACAGAAATCAATAGGAGACAGTTCTCATTCTTGGAAAAATTCAGTGATCTTGGTGGGAGATATAGTGACAGACCATAAAACATTGTGGAAAGTGTGATAACAGAGGGAGTTGCAGGGTATTACAGAAAAGTGAGGAATGGTATGTAATCTAGCCAGAGGGTGGTAGGAGAGTTTACTGGGGGAAGCTGCCAGCTGTAGGGGATGCACTACCACTCCGGCAGAGCACAAAGCCTGGGCACAGACCAGAGACAGGAAGCAGTGCAGTAGTATGGGGGGCCGGGGGGACACAAGAAGGTCAGGGTTGCTGAAGCATAGAGTGGGAGGCAGGGAACGGACATAGGTAAGGCTAGGGAGGTGGGCAGGGTCCAAATCATGAAGATGTTTAAACCAGCGAAGGGTTTTAAGCATGGAAGTGACATGCTCAGCATCATCCTTTAACTAAATCAAGGACTGTAAGCATGGATTTGGAGCCACACAGCCATAGGATCAACTTCTAGCTCTAGGGCTTATTAGCTAAGTGAACTTTGGCAAGATATAAAACCTTCTAAGCCTCAGTCTTGTCAACAGTAAAATGGGAAGTAAGTAGATTATGAATGTAAAGTACTGAAACATAGTAAATGCTCTTATTATAATGATCGCTCTTATTATTACTAATATTAATATTATAAACCTACAAGTTCAGGGAGTGTGATATGGGAGTCCAGATGAGACATACTCAGGCCCTGAACAGGGCTGGAAAAAACAGGACAATCTGAGAACTATTTAGGAAACAGAACTGAGAAAACCTGATGACCACCTGGCTATGGGAGTATGGGGAAAGGACAGGAGACACCATGGATGAGCCCTAGGTCTAGAATGGGTGACTGAATGGACAGTGGTTAGAAGCTGGTGGAGCACCCAACAAGAAGAAGGAGGCTGCTGAGGAGGAGGTGTACATCCAGGAGCTCACGGGGTGAGTCTGGAGTCTGGGGTGCAGGTGTGACTTGGAGTTAAAGAACTGAGTGTCTTAAGTACCTCAACCCATGAGAAGGGAAGAGATCACCCAGAGGGCCTGTTCAGGGAAAGGAGCAGTGTGCTAGGCCAGATACTGGGAACACCCACAATTAAGGGGCAAGAGGAGAAAGAAAAGCCCCCAAAGAAAGAAAAGAACCACAGAGGACCAGAAGAGCCAGGAGGGCTCAGTATGATGTAAGATAAAAGAACAGGATGTCACAGAGGGGGTCATCAGTGGTACCCAACATAGGTGAGAAGTTCAGTAAATTCCAAACGTTAAATTCCTCAGAATTTAACAGAAACTCGTGCTGATTTTAGACCAGAGGGCAATTTTAGTAGGACAAGGGGTACAGAAGCACAACTGCTGGGTTAAGGTATAAATGGGAGCACGGGAAGTGGAAAGAGTATACCAGAAATCTGATAAAAGGGATGAAGAAGACTTATGTCGTAATAAGGGAGGAAGGTAGGGTCAAAGGTTAGGTTAAAAATTATTTTTAGGACTTCCCTGGTGGCACAGTGGTTGGGAGTCCACCTGCCGATGCGGGGAGCACGGGTTCGTGCCCCGGTCTGGGAAGATCCCACATGCCGCGGAGCGGCTGGGCCCGTGGGCCATGGCCGCTAAGCCTGCGCACCCGGAGCCTATGCTCCGCAACGGGGGAGGCCACAGCGGTGGGAGGCCCACGTACCGCAAAAAAAAAAAAAAAAAATTATTTTTAGGATGGAGCATTCTGAGCATTTTGTGAGCTGAGAAGGAAAAGGCAGATGACAAAGGGTGACGATGCAAGAGAGAGAATCACTGATGGAACAAGGTTCTTGAGAAAATAAGAAGGAATTTTAAAGTATCTCCTGTGTGTCAGGCACCAAACCAAGACCTAGGGACACCTGTCAACAAACCATCAGAGCAGAGTGTGACATAGATGCTAGTCCTCGGAGCGCATCCTGCCAGAGGTGCTCAGAGGGGCGCCCATCTGAGTGTGGCTTTCCTGAGCTTAAGCCTGTGCCTGTTCACCTCTCTGCTCCCACTACCCACCAGTGTCTGGCCCCACCTGGTAGGCATTCAATCAAGTTCTTGGTATGAATGAATAAATATACTTGTCAGAAACTTTATTTCCAGGGGTAGAAATTTTATAGAGGCATGAGAATATATTCTAAGACAGATAAAAGGAATTTGTGTATTAAAATACAAGGCAATATTAATTAAAATAATAATACACATGCTTGGAAAACATGCATCTAAGAGCTTTGTATGGAGGCAGCTGAAGGTTAAGAGAGGGGGGGAGACTGGGGGCACAGGGTTCAGTCATATGGAGAAGGCCTGAACTGGTTCCAGAACTCTCTCTGGCTGAATATATCCCCCAATCTACAAATTTAAGCACTTAAGAAGGGACAAATTTTTCACCTCAAAACTCTAGATAAAGGACTAAAAAGGAAATGTATGTAAGATTATTCACTAGCTGAAACCCATTCACCATAAAATAAAGTCAGTCAGGTGGGCTCTGGCTCAGACTGGCCAGGTCCCAAGTAAGGCTGTGCCATTTACTGGCTATGGGACCAGGTCCCTTAACCTTCTCTGGGAAAGCAGACCACATGATAAATGAGTCTCCAAGCTCCTTTCAAATCTCTTGCTTAAAGGTGCTAAAGCAGTTTCCTAACCTTCTGAATCACGCTCCTCTGAGAATCTATGAAACCCATGAATTCTACCCACCTTCCCAAGCAAACACAGACACATCCATACAAAATTTTGCAAATCATTTGAGAAATCCCTGATTGTAGACCTTCTCCTAGTGAGAAAACAGCCGAGGTGCAATTCTTTATATGGAAGATGTTTGTCTTCCTTAAAAGTAATAGAGCCCAGGTATCATAGTGATCCCTTTAAGGCCCATGGTGGAGAGTTTGCTGTGTGTCCACCTGAACCGTAAGTCTCCTCATCTCTGAATTCCCCAGTGCCCCGAATATAGTAAGTACCCACTTAATTTATCCATTATGTTGATCAGGGCCATAATGGTTTGAATGCATAGTTCTGGAGTTTTCAGACTCTTGGTGCTTCTCAGTGAGTAGCAACTTCAAATCCTCCCTTGGAGAGACAAGTCCACATGCACAGCAACCGCTATGGGTTTACTCCACGGGGTCTATCAACTTTCCAAAATTGATTTCTGCTTAGAGGAGTCTAGCCGCCCCAGACTAGAAGCTATGCCTTAGTTCCAGAGCAGAATTTGATGACCCTCCACATTCCCCCAAAAGGAATCACATTGTATCTGCTTTCAGTAGAAATCTGTCACATTTGTATAACCCTTTGTACTTGCACTTTCCAATCCCTCTCACATACATTAAATATTCATCTGAGAGGTAGGCAACATATGCAGTACTCCATTTTAAAAAATAAGGAAAGAGAGTATAACACTGAAGTAATCAGAGAGGGCTTTCAACAGAGCCCAGCACTCCAAGTCACATTTTTATAAATATGCTAGTGTTTCTCTATTTACCCTTGTACTGAGAAGGTAGGAGAGAGGAGAGGCCTCTTTAAAGTGACAGAGAAAAATAGCCATGGCATTTAATAAAGTTTTCAGTGATAACATCTAAATAGTACCCATGATTTTAGAAACCAAAAGCCTAAGCAATTTTATATATAATGATTAAGTAGGTTAGTTTTTTCAATGTTCAGTAAGAATCTAATCAACCTATCATTCACGACTTAAAAAAAGAAAGCAGAATCCACTCTACATAAGTTGGGGGGGAATTCCATACTCACCTACTGCACAATGTAAAATCTAGAGAGAAAAAGGGGGGAAAAGAGAATTAGTAAAGATCAATAATATTATAGTTTTATTTCATGCAAACTAGCCTTTCAGAAGAATAGAGCAGTGTCTGCCAGCAGTATTGAATTCAAAAAATGAACAATTTTTAAACTTGGCTACAGACTATTTGACAAAATGTAAATTCTTGTTCAGTTTTTTGTTTGTTCATTTTTAGTTTGTGTATCTATGGAAGATTTCCTAAGGAATAAATCTTACCCAGTAGTTTAGCAAATGTCAAGGACCTCTTCTATAATACATAAACTGGTAAGAGCAGCCAGTGTACAACAACTCCCATGTCCCATTTGTACAGAACTATCACGGACTATGGAACACAGGATCAGAAGAGCCTTTTCTTACCTGGCAGGCCCTTCAATGCAGACATTTATTCTACAAAGCTCTACCCTTGGACCCCATCTTATCTCATTCTGTGATCTCATTATAGGGGTATTCCCAGTCTAATCTCTAACCCCAGATCTCTTTGAATTCCAGGCCCAAATTCCTTTGGACATCTCCATCTAGGTGTACCAGCAGCAACTCAAAGATGGCGTGCTTCAGCAGGAAGCTCACCCTTCCTTTCCTTCATACCTACCATGCCTCTTGATCACCAACCCCCCCACCCTCAGATTCAACTGCTCTTTCCTTTCCTTCACTCCCAAGTCAAACAGGTTTCCAAGTCCTGCCAATGCTTTTGGCATGTCTTCCCCAGTTTTTTATTTCCAGTGCATGGGTGAGACTGCTATCTCCTCTCCATCTCAATGGCCATCTAACCAGCCAATTAGGTTCTTCCAAATCCCCTTCCAATTCATCCTGTATCTGGCACTGCTTTAACCTGGGTAGTGGTAGTAAAGAAGTAATTTGAAGCCATCTACAAGGTTCATTTAATGACCAAAGCTTTTTTGGATGATAAGACCTAACAACTATTGCAGTGCATTTTGGAATTTACATTTCTCAAGCCGTCATTGTGTTGTTTGAAACTAACAATAACCCTGGCAGATGGGCAGGACAGATATCTCTACTTGCAGATGAGAAAACGAAGGCTTAGAAACACTGTTCAGCTTCACCAAGGTAGTAAGTGATGTACCGGATCAAGAACCTAGATTTTATTTCTACTCTACTGCTTTTTCTATCATTTCACTGTACATTAGTTATACCTGCAAAAGCTATAATTTGACAAGACTTAGCTCTATCTAAAACATGCCTGGGGACTTCCCTGGTGGCTCAGTGGTTAAGAATCTGCCTGCCAGGCTTCCCTGGTGGCGCAGTGGTTGAGAGTCCGCCAGCCGATGCAGGGGACATGGGTTCGTGCCCCGATCTGGGAAGACCCCACGTGCCGCAGAGCGGCTAGGCCCGTGAGCCATGGCCGCTGAGCCTGCGCGTCTGGAGCCTGTGCTCCACAACGGGAGAGACCACAGCAGTGAGAGGCCTGCGTACTGCAAAAAAAAAAAAAAAGAATCTGCCTGCCAACGCAGGGGACATGGGTGCCAGCCCTGGTCCGGAAAGATCCCACATGTCACAGAGCAACTAAGCCCGTGTGCCACAACTACTGAGCCTACACTCTAGAGCCCGCGTGCCACAACTACTGAGCCCGCATGCCACAACTACTGAAGCCTGTGCACCTAGAGCCCGTGCTCCACAACAAGAGAAGCCACTGCAGTGAGAAGTCCGCTCGATGCAACTAGAGAAAGCCCGTGTGCAGCAACAAAGACCCAACGCAACCAAAAATAAACAAAAAACAAACAAAAAATAACATGCCTAATAAGACTCTGTGCTCAAGTCTATGATTTCACTAAGTTTTTTCTGAAGGGAGGAGGATGGGGGTGGCTTGGATTTAAAAAAAAATCAAGCTGCACAAATATGTCAATAACTGATAAAAGAACAAAAGAATTACTAGACTGCAAATCTTATATTTTTCAGAAGAAAACACTGCTAAGAATCTCAAATGTGTGAATATTACAAGATAAGACAAACTTCCTGCTGCAAAGTTGAGGAAAACTAAGATACGTGTTGATTAAAATGAAATGGAATGAAAGATGAGTGATGAGCATCCTTTGAGACAAGATAGATGATAGTGCCTAGATAGAAAACCTATTCTATTCATGTATGTGGCAAGACATCCAGGCTGCTGATTTACAATAGGACACTGCAGAAAAGGAATGGATAACCTTAAGGCCTATCATGTCTTCTTTGTGTGACAGAACAGATCTTAGTCCCATGAGACCCAATCTCCCCTTTTTTACCACATATTTTATAATGCCTCCTTTACTAAATATAAAATTCATAGATGATATAACTTACCTGCACAAAAATTAAAACAAATAAACAGTGTCCTAACCAATATGTAAAGAAGAAATAAAAAGATAGTAGTTTATTTAAAAAAATATGTATTTCCACAGATAAATGCTTGGGGACACAATGACATAATGAAGCAGTCAGATATAGGTATCAACTTATGATGAATAAGTTTGGATTTAAAAATAAGAATATCAGAAAGCACTTTGGACAAGAATAGGAAAATAAAAGAAAAGAGGTACACACCAACCCTAGAATAAAAACAGTATTAAGATAATAATGGACATAGGGGAGTAATCTTAACTGAAGTTAAAACAACACGGCAAGTAAATAACAAAGTAGAGAAAATGAGGAAGTACAACATTATCACAAATGAAGCTAGGTCTTATTTATTTGTAAGTGTGGTGTCAAAATAATCCCCTAGATTATGTCATGGGATAGGGTAGGAAGAAAGTATCACAGAAAGCATCCTTCTGCTTTGAAATCCCACTGAGACATACAATCTGTGCCTGGTCTGTAAAAAGAACTTGGAAACAATATTCTTTGAATGGTGAGACAAGGAAAAGAAGATGGATTAGACAAAAACACAGTAATGCAAGATGTGATAAAGTAGTTGTGTAACTGTGGATAGTTTTAGGATAAAACTGAACAACTGTAGTGATTCAAAAAAAGGCAGTATAAAATATTATTAAAATAGTTATATTAAAGAAATCGAGGGGGCTTCCCTGGTGGGGCAGTGGTTAAGAATCTGCCTGCCAATGCAGGGGACACGGGTGCCAGCCCTGGTCCGAGAAGATCCCACATGTCGTGGAGCAACTAAGCCCATGTGCCACAACTACTGAGCGTACGCTCTAGAGCCTGTGAACCACAATTACTGAAGCCTGTGTGCCTAGAGCCTGTGCTCCACAACAAGAGAAGCCACCACAATGAGAAGCCTATGCACCGCAACAAAGAGAAAAGCCCACGCGCAGCAATGAAGACCCAGTGCAGCCAAAAATAAATAAATAATTTTAAAAAATTTAATAAAAAAAAAATCCGCCTGCCAATGCAGGGGACATGGGTTCGATCCCTGGTCCAGGAAGATCCCACATGCTGCGGAGTGACTAAGCCCATGGGCCGTAACTAGTGAGCCTGCACTCTAGAGCCCATGGGCCACAACTACTGAGCCCACGTGCCACAACTACTGAAGCTCACGCACCTAGAGCCCATGCTCCCCAACAAGAGAAGCCACTGCAATGAGAAGCCCATGCACCGCAACGAAGAGTAGCCCCCACTGGCCGCAACTAGAGAAAGCCCGCACGCAGCAACAAAGACCCAATGCAGCCAAAAATAAATAAAATAAATAAATTTATTTAAAAAAAAAGAAATTGAATGAGATCCCTGCATTTCACGAGTCTCCATTAACTTAAAGTCTGAACAGGAATCTCAATCTGTTCCATATTTTCAATCAAAAATTTCATTGTTTTTGCAGTTATAACACTGTTGCACTGAAATCCTTTTCAACTAAATATGCAAGCTGGAAATGCTATAATGTTTACAGAACAGAATGTGCAGAGTGAACAAATCACTCAATTATTTTGAGATGATACCTTTATTTCACTTAAGCTCCCTATTCATACCATCTGTGCTAGGCAGAATCCTAAAGATGATTCCCTAAGATTCTTGTACCTTGGTTATCCAATCAAACACTAAACAAGGTACCACAGGGCGGGAATTTTGCAAATGTAATTAAAGTCCGAAGTCAATTGATTTTAAGGCACAGAGAGTATGTGGGTAGGCCTGATCCAACCAGGCCAGCCTTTTAAAAGCAGAGTTTTCTCCAGCTGGTGGCAGAAGAGGAACTCAAAGATATTCAAGGAACAAAAGATATTCAATATGCCATTTCTCACTTAGAAGATGGAGGAGGCCATGTGCAGGGACTGGAGAGCAGCCTCTAGGAGCTAGGAGTGACCCCCAGCTGACAGCTAGTAAGTAAATGGGACCTCAGACCTACAACCACAGGTTAAGTGGATTCTGTCAACAAGCTGAATAAGCTTAGAAGCAGACTCTTTCCCAGAGTCCCCAGATAGAAGCCAACCCAACTGACACCTTGATTTCAGTCTTGTGAGACCCTGAGCAGAGAACCCAGCCAAGCCCAGTTTCTGACTTATAGAACTGTGAGCTAATAAATGAGTGTGGTTTTAAGCCACTAAGTTTGTGGTATTTTGTCATGCAGCAAGAGAAAACTAAGAAAACGACCTTCTTCTAACTTAATAAGCTTTTTGTTTAATTTCTCGTGAAGATTTTTTAGTATGAATATGTACTGCAAAACTATCAATTTATATTTGGAGAGGGATCAGCCCATGGTATATACAAAAGTCAGGGGGAATACAGACCTCCACTGAGTTGGACTGTCTCAGACAGCGCAGGACATCTACTTATAGCACCCCCATTCATTGTGGCAATCAAAATACCCTCTGTTTTCTAAATCGCACTCTAGAGGGGTCACACTGCTCTTGCTGAGATCTACTGAGAATCACTGAACTAAAATAAGCATACCTCATTAGAAAAAAATTCAGAAGACTTGCCATATTCAAAATCTCCCTTGAAAATATGTCATAGTGCTAATGATCCAATGTCAGCTGCTAGGAGTGTTCACGCGGTTGAATGCTCCCCAATGTGTCTGCGTTCCCTGGGTGAGCCCCCCCCAAGCCTCTCCAGGAGACTCCCCAAGGCCAGCAGGAGACTGGGGCATGAATGGAACTGGTAGAATTTGTACACAGGCAGCCAGGCTCCAGAGCTGGTGCTCTTAACCACTACATATATTATTGATTTTGAGATCTGTGCCTTACAAACCATAAATATTCAGAACTTTGAGAAGTACATTTGCTTCTCTCCTGTGTCTGGAATGAGAGATAACCAGAAGTACAGATTTAGACTCATTCATGAGCAGTTTCTAATGGTTTAGCTGGGTGGTCAGGGACTTGGAAGGAAAAGGATTGGAAGATAGTGACAAGGAAAGTTGGGGAAGAAGTATGTGGATGGATCTCTTAGAATGGGCATAGACAGTGAAAATATTTGTCTCACATGAATGCTCACCAAACGGCATCTACTGTAAAGGAGACTCTTAATGATGGTGGACAAAATGATGGACACTAATAACGTCAATTAGACTCTTCCCAGCTATCCCAGTGTTTGTTTCCTCAATAGACCCATGAACAAATTGGCCATGTTAACAAGAATGGAGGCTACGCATGGGCTCAACAACATGAACTTCCTCTTAGTAAGGCAGACCTGGTTAACCCTACTGCTGAGCACCTAATCTGCCAATAGCAGAGATCAGAATTAAGTGCCCTATAAAGCATCATTTCCCAGGCGGACAGCACACAACCTGATGGTAGGTCGATTACATTGGATTTCTTCCACCAAGGAGGGAGCAGATATTTGCCCTCACTGGAATAAACACATACTCTAGATATGGATTTGCCTTCCTTGCCCACAATGCCTCTGCCAGTGTCGCCATCTATGAACTCACAGGGTGCCTGATCTGCCATCACAGCGTTCTACAAAGTGTTGTTTCTGATCAAAGAACTCACTTCACAGCAAAAGAAATACATACATCAATGGTCTCAGGCCCACTGAATCATTTGCTCTTAACCACATATGCCATCACCCAGAAATGCCTGGCTTAGTTGAAAGGTAGAATGATTTACCGAAGACTCAGTTATGACAGCAACTGGGAGACAGCACCTTGAAAGAATAGGGTTCTGCCTTACAGGATGCAGTTTATACTTTGAATCACAGATGCTGTATTCCTCATCACCGGATTACACAGGTCCAAGAATCAAGGGGAGGAAGTAGGACTGGCTACTGTCACTATTATACCTATTAACCCACCTAAAGAATTTCTGCTTTCCATCCTGGCAACTTTGAGCTCTACTTGTTTGGAGAGCTTAGTCTCCACAAGGTTACTGGTTGCACCAGGTGACAACAATGGTTCTACTGAATTGGAAGATTAGATTGCCATCTGGCCATTTTGGGCTCCTTATTTATGCTACTGAACCAATAGGCAAAAAAAGGGGGTTTATCTATGGATGGAGTGGTCAATCCTGATTGCCAACGGGATATCATGTAGCCATACACAATCGAGGCAAAGCGGACTATGTATGGAAGCCAGGGGGTTCTGAGGCACCTCTTAGCATTTCCAGTAGTAAACGTTAATGGAAAACTACAGCAACCAAAAACAGGAAGAATGACTAAGGACTCAGACCCCTTGGGAATGAAGGTTTGGGTCACTGCTGTCGGTAAGGGAAATATGGAATGGGTAGTAGAAGAAGGAAGCCACAGGTATCAACTATAACCTCATGACCAATTACAGAAACAAAAACCGCAAAAAAAAAAAAAAAAGGCAGTAAACATCTCTCTCCTCTTGAACCCTTTCCATTTTCACCCAGTGGCAATAAGCTCATTTTAGTTTCAAAATTCAACCTCAATGTTGACTGTCATCTTTCACAATAGGTTACTTGGAAATATCTTTTTTGTAAAAGTTTCTAAGATTTGCACTAAGGAAATTAATTTTTTAAGTTACCAACAAGTTTGTTCAGTTTCATTTTTTAAATAGACTTCCATTTTTTAAAGAGTAGTTTTAGGTTCACAGCAAAACTGAGAGGAAGGACAGAGCTCTCCCATTTACCCCCTGCCCCCCACTCAAGCACAGCCTCCCCACAATAAAAATCCCCAACCAGCGTGGTATGTTTGTTACAACTGATGAACCTGTACTGACACATCACTGTCACTCGAAGTCCGTAGCTGAGGGTTCAGTGTTGCTGTTATATCTCCTATGGGCTTGGACAAATGTATAATGACATGTACCCACTATTACAGTATCATACAGAGTAGTTTCACTGCCCTAAAAATCCTCTGTGCTGTCTCTATTCACCCTTCAGTTTCATTTTTAATCCAAGGTAAAATAACAATAACAAAGTCCAAAAAAGAGTAGCAAGTCTCAAGAGGAATAGGAACCCAATCAGCTTTAGTTCGTGGATTTAACATCATTCAGCTATAGTAAGTCCCAATTTGTCTTTCAATTCAAAATTCCACACTGTTGGAGAAAAGTCTGACCAGCCCAGTTTGGGCCAGGTGTGCAACCCTGGATCAGCAAGCTATGGCCTGAGAGGAAGAGTCAGGGGTAGAGATGCAGCTGGTATGGGTCTAGTGGTAGAACTGTGAAAATTTCCAGAGAATAAAACCCCCTGAGCTGGGCAGCTCCACAAAGCATGTCTACTACACTCATGTTATGGAGAGGTCTAGAACTAATTTGGGTTATGTTTACCAGTATTTGGTTAGTTTTGAAAATTATATGTATTTATGATTTCATCTTTTTTTCTTAAAACTTACCTATATAATAACATGTAGTCTTGAAAGACAGACCTCAAAATGTTAACAGCAGTTATCATTAGCTTATGACTGATATGTTTTTTCTTCTTTATGTTTATCTGGGTTTTGCTACAATGAATATATAGCACTTATGATTATAGATGATAATGATTAGAGGCAAACACCTTTCCCCTCTCCTCTGGCTTCATGAGAAGGCTTTTCTTCCAAATATTTCTGGTCTCTCTCCACCAATTAATCACTTTACTTGAGAAAGGAAGGATGACGCAACTGAGCAGTAAATTTGGCAAGAATGGGGCGTGCGTACCTCAGCTCCACCCTAGGGCTTCCACAGGAACCCCAAGCTCTCTGGTTTTCTCCATGCTGCCCTGGCCCCTGCTGCCTGGGGGAGGCAGAGTCTAACTGGAGTTCAGTTAGCAAACCTGCTTGACTTGCACACTAACACACAGCCTCCCACTAGGCCTTTATCACTAATAAAGGTGATTTTTAGGGTCCTTATACAATTTGAGTTATTCCCCAATGTTCAGAACATAAGCAAGAAAAAGAGGGTATTTAGTGCACTCTCTCAAAGGTTTCAATCCAAACATGTTTTCAAAATCCTTTTATATCCATTTTTGAAGGAGGAAATAGGTGAAATTTCCTTAATCACCGTTACTTTTTCTGTCACTTAATCTGACCTTTTTTGCTATATTTGGCTCTATAATTTATTAATTCATTATCTGCTGTATTTTCATATTCTGATTGTGAAATGTTGAAGCCCCAGAGCACTTAGAACTGGAAAAAAAATGTTAAGGTCATCTTATCCAGAATATTCATAACAGAGAGGTTAAGACCAAGTGGCAAAACCAAATCTTAGTACCCAAATTTCTTGTCTCCAGTGTTCTTTTACATATACTGTGACACTTCTCAAGTACAATTCTATTTTTACTTCTTTAGCCATTTCTGCCAGCTTTTCTATGATAATCATTCAGCCATTAATAAATTCCACCAACATGTGTCTACCATGTTCCTTCTGCATGACAAATTGTAAATGCGGCAAGTTTCTCTTTGGCTTCTGCTCTGAAATCAACTTAATTTTAAGCAGGATGGTCCTGTTTTTCTTGTATGCTTGGTCGTGGAAGGCTGGTTTGTCCTTTAGTAAGCTTACGTCAGTCTTTTATAGGCAACAGATGTTGAATTTTGCTTTTTAAACGAGTAACCACCACCCTACCTTTTTACTTTGATAAAATTAATGTCTACTTGCAAAGACATTAGAAACAATGCATTTGTGTGTAGTCAATCATCCTATACGTTTATTGTTACTGCTACTGTCTTTTTTTTAACAGATGTAAAATTCTGTACTTCACTTTAAATCAAAAGATAACCTATCTAAGCTGCCTATTTTCTTCTTTTTTCAAAGAACTTTAAAAAAAATAAATTTATTTATTTATTTTATTTTTGGCTGCGTTGGGTCTTTGCTGTGTGTGGGCTTTCTTTAGTTGCAGTGAGCAGGGGCTACTCTTCGTTGTGGTGTGCGGGCTTCTCATTGCCGTGGCTTCTCTTGTTGCAGAGCACCTGCTCCAGGTGCGTGGGCTTCAGTAGTAGTGGCACGTGGGCTCAGCAGCTGTGGCTCGTGGGCTCCAGAGTGCAGGCTCAGCAGTTGTGGCTCATGGGCTCAGTTGCTCCGCAGCATGTGGGATCTTCCCAGACCAGGTCTTGAACCCGTGTCCCCTGCCTTAGCAGGTGGATTGTTTTTTTTGTTTTTTGTTTTTTTTTGCGGTACCCGGGCCTCTCACTGTTGTGGCCTCTCCCGTTGCGAAGCACAGGCTCTGGATGCGCAGACTCAGCAGCCATGGCTCATGGGCCCAGCCGCTCCATGGCATGTGGGATCTTCCTGGACCGGGGCACGAACCCGTGTCCCCTGCATCGGCAGGCGGACTCTCAACCACTGCGCCACCAGGGAAGCCCAGCAGGTGGATTCTTAACTACTGTGCCTCCAGGGAAGCCCTCAAAGAACTTTTAAATCTTATTTTCCTAATTCATTTTTGTTTTCTATTATACTTTATTACATATTTATTACATATTATATCTTTCCTTTTTAATTTAAAGATTCACAAAGTGATATGTAAATGCACACTAAAGTATATAGAATAAAAAGCAGAAATTCTCTTGTATTCCCCCCAAATACCACATCCGTCCTCAGAGGTAAGCACTAGTAACAGTTTAATATGCACCCTTCCATACCTTTTCCAATATCTGCAATTTGCTTTTTTTTCTTTTGATTTTCCTAACCTGAAAACATCACCATATTTTAATAATTATTCTCATTATTTTTGTCTTATGAATTAAAAAGTTTATAAACTCTGTTGTGACCTAAAATTTACATCACAAGGTTTGTCTTCCTTTGCTTTCCCTCCTTCCCACTTCGTTCTACCCTGGGAGAATCTGAAATATTTTATGAAATTACATGTGGACACCTTGCAATCTGTATGACGGTCTAAAGCTATGCTGTCAACGCAGTAGTCACTAGCCACATGTGCCTATTTAAATTTCAGTTAAAAGTAAATAAAACTAAAAACTCAAGATTTTCAGTCTCACCTGCCCCATGGGTTCAACAGCAGCTAGTATATCAGACAGCACAGATTTGGAATATTATCGTTGCAGAAAGTTCTTCTGCACAGTGCTCATCTAAAGAATTGGTTAATTTTATTGGACTTCCCTGGTGGTACAGTGGTTAACAATCCATCTGCCAAGGTCGGGGACACGGGTTCGAGCCCTGGTCCAGGAAGATCCCACATGCTACAGAGCAACTAGGCCCGTGCGCCACAACTACTGAAGCCCGCACGCCTAGAGCCCATGCTCCACAAGAGAAGTCACTGCAATGAGAAGCCCGTGCATCACAACAAAGAGTAGCCCCTGCTCGCCACAACTAGAGAAAGCCTGCATGCAGCAATGAAGACCCAACGCAGCCAAAAATAAATAAATAAAAAATAAATAAATTTACCAAAAAAAAAAAAGAATTGGTTAATTTTATTTATTTATATATCAGTTAAAAACCCTTTGATAAGGTTCTTTCAAAGTTCTATTATTTTGGTAGGTGTTTTCAAAATGTCTCCATCTGTAGGAAATTGCATGGTCTGTTATTCAGAAAGCTAATGCTGTCTCCTAGCTTCATATGAATCTTTTTATTTTTCAAAGTCTAACGTCCCAAGTTGTTTTACTATTACATTTTAAGATCTCTTCTCTGCTAGAAATCACTTATCTTTCTTTTAAGTTTAAAAATTTAACAAATAGGTGCCCAGGAAGGGAAGGGATTTTTTTTCTTGAAAAACAGTGCCTATGTACAACTCCATATACTCTCAATAACCACACTGAGAGGGGCTTTCTGTTCTGAATAGTTTTCTAGAATTTTTCCTGATTGTTTCTGAGTTATACTTTCCAACCTTTTCTACTTCTGGTAGCCATACTTTTTGACAGGTTGTATACCCTCAATCTGTTTTCTAGATACCTTGGTTCTACTATACTATTCATCTGTTAAGTTTCACTACTTTCCTGTATATTTTGTTTTTCTGTTGTACTGATAATCATTCATGCATTAGCTAGTCCACCAACACATATCTCTGATGTGCCTGGCACTATGTATTTTGTAATGTTCTTTTTGACATTCAAATGGTACACTCTGAACAGTCCCAATGGTTTCTGCTCTGTAATGTTTTATCTGAGACTGTAACTAGGAACTCCTGCCTTTCTTGAATCTTCAGTATCACCTATTTCTCTGCACTGTGGCCTGCTTCCCGCCCTGAACTGCCACCATTGACATTGTTAGTTCTCTTTAAAAAAAAAAATTTCAGCACACTCTTTTCTATAGCCATTACCTATCTTCTCTGAATACCGTATCAATTTGCTTCTATTTGCTTGAGTTGTTAAGCAGTGAGGCCTGTGTGGGTGGACTCCTGTTTCCCACAGTCTCCCTCTTCCCTTCTAATGTTGTGACACTTAGTAATTATACCCAAGTTCTATTTCCCTCTGGTTTTCACACTGTTTCTGAAGCTGGTTTGTCTGGGTTTGCTGTCATTCCTGTTTTGTGTCAGATAGCTCTACTATGACTTGCTCTGCTAGCTTTTCAGAAGTCTCTTTTAGAGGTCTGGTTTCTCAAAACAAGTCCTCAGAATAAAGTTAGTCTAAAATGTGCATATAGCTTGTGTTTCAGAAGTTCCTTTTTAAAATTACTGAGAAATTAGCATGTTTCCACAAGGAAGAAAAATATTACAGATGATGGTTATATCCCCAGATGAGTTCAGAAAAGCAAAGTTAATATATAATGTGCCTAAAGTATTAGTAATATCACAGAACCCAACCACCTAGTATCTCTGTGGAAAAAAATAATCCAGTAGTTGAGGCAAAAAGACAAAAACTGGCAGGGAGACAAGATGGGAGCCCTCTTCTTAAGGACACTACAAATTCTTAAGATTTTGCTATATTTTAGAGAAATATCCAAAATCAGTTTCCTATTATTTCATTAAAGGATCTGAGGAGAGTTGTGACATGAGGCATGAAGAATTAGACCAGAATACAGAGATGGGGCTTAGAAAACAACAAAAGCTATCTTCTCTCCTTCACTGCTTCTCCAGAACCAGTTCTGCCATTTCAGACCCAGTCCTAAAACAACTCTAGGAAAAGATAACAAGTGACACTTTTTTTCTTTATTTTATTTTATTTTTCGGTAGATAAGAGGGTTCCAAGCATTAGAAGGAGATGGAAGAGAATAAGAAGGAAAGGAGATGCCTGTGGTCCATTAGATATTCCAAGATGGACGGTAAATGATACTGAATATATGTACTGATGTACATGTGTTGAAGATGGTCTGTATTAGTCTCAACAATTAATGTCTCTGCAGAGCAGTCCTTAACCTATTGGAATCCTCACTGTCAATCACAGAGGCACATCCAATTACGAGTATTTGAAAATGTCTTTGCTGTAATTACATTCTTATGTTAACTAAATATATTTAGAAATCCAAATTCTCTTGGAAATAATTTTAAAGCGCCATAATGTAGGATCTTTAATTTCTAAACTTTAACTCAGTTCTTAACAAGGCTGGAAAGATAGTCTGTCCTTATCCATGAACATCATGGACCCAAAAACAAGAATAAAGTAAAAAGAAAATTTATCCGGCTCATTATAGATGAATGGCATTTTAAAAAAATTGAGATATTAATTCACATATCACAAAATTCACTTATTTAAAGTGTACATTCAGTGATTTTTAGTTATGTTCCCAAGGTTGTGCAACCATACCACCATCTAATTCAAGAATATTTTCATCACCTTAAAAAGAAATCTTGTACCCATTAGCAGTCCCTCCCCATTCTCTCCTCCCCACAGCCCCTGGCAACCATTAATCTACTTTCTGTCTCTATGAATTTGCCTTAGTCTGCCACACAGACTAAGAAACCAAAAAAAAAAAAAAAAAAAACCCAGTCTGCAAGAAGAGAAGAATCAGAGAAAAAGAGAGAGAGGCAATAGTAGAGATAAGAGAAAGAGCAAGACCTCCTGGGTTCCCTGTGGTGCTCTAGTCCCAGATTCCAGGCCATTCCTAAGGCCCAGCTGCATCCCCACCCTTGGATTCCATGGGACATACTATACACTTATAATAAGTTCCCCTTACAGTTTAAGTCAGTTAAGGCAGTTTGTATAATCTCTAGCCAAGAGTCCTAACATAATCAACTAGCCAGTAAGATTTTAATATCTTTACTAGCAAGGGTTCAACCTCCATGGCACCCATTACAGTGACTCAAACACATACTTATTTAACTATCACCTGTGGAATATTTTGAAAAACTATCTATAAAAATTACTCAAGACATTCTTGGATACGTATGTGGAAAAAAATTAGGATTTCTGTCTACTTTATTAAAAAGCTATATTATTGGGACTTCCCTCGTGGTCCAGTGGGTAAGCCTCCGTGCTCCCAACGTAGGGGGCCCGGGATCAATCCCTGGTCAGGGAACTAGATCCCGCATGCTGCAACTAAAGGTCCCGCATGCCTCAACTAAAGGTCCTGAATGCTGCAACAACAACAGAAAGATTCTGCATGCCACAATGAAGATCCCGCACACGGCAATGGAGATCCTGCCTGCCGCAACTAAGACCTGGTGCAGCCAAAGAAAGAAATAAATATTTTTTAAAAAGCTATATTATTGTATCACAAACTCAATATATCTTTGCACCCATTTTGCAAAAAATCATTTAATTTCCTCAGAAAGTCTTTCTGTATTACACTACTACACGCCCATTTACACTTGCTTAGTAAATGTTTTATATTTTTAAAAAGCAAAGTGTTATATTTTCCTAAGAAGATTTGAAGTTTCTTGAGAACAAGTAATCTCTATTTCCTCTTAAAGCAAATTTCCACAGAACCTACTAAAGAATAATCACACAGATTACTATTCAGAATATTCATACAGAGATATAAGTGAGTAGCTGACCTCCCTGGACTCATTTTTTCCTCCTATAAACACGGTTTATTGTCAAGCACTAATAATTCCCATAAGGACAACTTATCTGTAATTAAACAACACTAAGCACATTATTATACTATTAGGTTGGGTAGGCAATAAAACATTCCTTAATGGACGGCTCAGGAGATGCAGCTCTAGCAAGCCTGCTCTCTTGTCCCAGGTTGAGGGGTCTACTGCCAACACTGCCATCTACAAAGCTAATTCTCTGCACATCCCAGGGAGTCTTCATTCATTTTGCAGAGTTCTTTTCCCAAAATCAAATCCAGAATTTGTCACCTAATTGGTTCTTAGTGGGGATAACAGAGATAAAAACAGAACTCCAAAATATTTTCTTAAATCCCTATTAAAAATTTTATAGGGATAAATGCGCTAATCCCTCCAAGTCTAAGATTTGGTTCCTGAGTAGATTTTGTATCACACTATTTAATGTCACAACCTTCCCTAAGATATCCTTAAATTTTAAAAATTATACCTCTAATATTACCAAGTCTTACAGAGACAGAATCCCCTTTAAATTAGTAAATTATTGAAGTATTCCAGTTGGATACAACTTCTTACTATATCAAGCACTCAGGCAGTTTCTAATGGTCTTGACTCCAAACTTGGTTCTCTGTAGCTTGAGAACTGTGCTGGCCAAAGCCCTGACAGACAAGTGATACTTATTTACTACTGCCGCCTTCCCCACAAAATTTAAGCCTCTAAGTTTACAATATGGCCCACACAAGGATTTGCTAGTTTCCTCAAACTCAAACTGTTAGGACAGAAAGGAACTTTACAAATCTACTTCAAACTAATTATTTTACAAATGAGAAAACAAGGTGGACAAGAGATAAATGACTTGCCCAAATTCACAAAGTTGGTAAAACCAGCATGCTTAGAATAAGGGCACTCAGACTCCAGTTGTAAGTTCATTTAATCATACCATCTAACTTAAACATATAAGTATGGACAGTATTGAAATCTCTCTGCTTTCTGGGAGAAAAAAAACCCCAAAACCTACAACTTTCTGCTTTCAAAAATGAGAGTGAGGGCTTCCCTGGTGGCGCAGTGGTTAAGAATCCGCCTGCCAAGGCAGGGGACACGGGTTCGAGCCCTGGTCCCGGAAGATCCCACATGCCGCGGAGCAACTAAGCTCGTGTGCCACAACTACAGAGCCTGCGCTCTAGAGTCTGTGAGCCACAACTACTGAGCCCGCATGCTGCAAATACTGAAGCACACGTGCTGCAACTACTGAAGCCCGTGCATCCTAGAGCCCGTGCTCCTCAACAAGAGAAGCCACCGCAATGAGGCGGCCACGGACCACAGTGAAGAGTAGCCCCCGGCCTGCGCACAGCAACGAAGACCCAACGCAGCCAAATATAAGTAAATAAACTAATTTAAAAAAAAGTGAGGGTGAGAGGTTGAGGTAACACGGAGATAAATGGTCTTTTCTTAAACAGCCTTCCAAATGTCATGATGGGCTTGGCCTAGAGGCTAGGTAAAATGAAACTGAATACCAGATCTTCTCTGCAACCTGAAAAATTTTCATCATAATGAACTATGGCAGCTATGGTGTGTGCCCAAAGCTACCTCATTCCCCCTTTTCCATTAACAAAGTCTACAGTCCCTTGGCCAGAAGAATGGGCATGTGTCCTAGATCTGACTAATCAAGTATTTCACATCACTGGCAAGAGTGATTGGTCTAGGTAAGACCAACCAGAATCCTTCTCTAATGCTGAAAAAATAAGCTCTCTCCCACCAGGTGGAGAAGGCAATCTGCAGTAGGAGAGCCTAAGACTAATATTCAAAGAGAAATAGAGAGAAGCAGGGATGAGGGATGGAAAGAGAGTCCGGCAACATCAAATCCTTGGTTCTCATTCCCAAGCTGGTTCCTTTGATTTTGTAAGTTAACCCTATTATCTTTATCAACTACAGAAGCCAATAAATTTCCTTTTGCTTAAAAAAATTTGAATTGCAACTCAAAAATCCTATAATATACTTATCCCAGAAGACAGGACTGGATATATATATTACCCTTAATACAGGGAAATTAATAAACTATTGTTTAAAAAGGTTTTTGGAGGCTTTTAAACAGGCTCTACTATTTCTTATATCTATCACTCCTGACATCCTACACTCACCAACTTCACTGTTCCCATTATATGCCCGGTCCCTGTAAGTATCTGAGTTTGTTAACACTTCCCTAGGATGTCCCTAGAATTTTTTTAAATCCTAATATAAGCTTGTTTCATTTGATTGCCAATAAAAGTTAAATGTAAAATATATTCTAGGTAATACAAGTTAAATGAGATCTTATTTATGTAGAATGTCAAAAAGATAAACCAGGTATCAATATTATACATAGCGTTCTATGAGGCAAGTTTTCAACATTTAAAGCAAATCCAACAGAAACATGGCTACTTCAATATAATTTAGTAGCTTGTTTTTAATTTTAAAACAATAGAAATCAACAACAACAAATCTCAGGACCCACCTCCAATAAGGCTCCAGTTTGGAAGAATTTCAAAGGCTTTTCAATGGAATAATAAAGGCTATGATAGCTACCCTTAGCCAGGTATGCTCTGACCAGACCAACAGCTATAACGAGCCACCTAAGAAAAAGAGCAATCAGAAGAAAAAAAAAAAGTAAGTAGGATTATAATAGAAAGATGTGGCAATCATAGATACTACTAAAGGTGACCTCAAGATCTGTGTCCTAGGTTTATCGATTATCACTCTCAAATGCCAAGCTGTATGTAATGCACAGAAATGTTGCACCTCCAGCAGCACCCTACAAAGAGTGCTTTTTGCAAAAGCACAGTGGCACCTCACCCATCTGGAGCTCAGCTTTTTGACAACTTGCCCGTTGAGAACAAGGCCAAAAGGAGGGAAATAAGCTAAATTGGTCCTTGAGCAGCTAAATTAGGTGCCAGGAAGTCCAAGACAAAAGAAAAAAACTATTAAAGGAAAATTTTAAATGCCCTGTGCAGTTAAAGGGTCTGTAATAATAACAGGGTGGAGAGATGTTTTAAACTATTTATCGAAGTATCTCATTGAACATACCCCTACCTTAAAATCTATTCTTTTAAAAGACTGCAAATGACATATGAATAAATGGTTTGTTTTTTAAAAAGAATAAAAGGTTTTTAAGCTGAGATTCCCAAAATCAATTTAGTAAAGAAAGCCAGATCAATACAAAACACAAAACAGGGAAGCACTTAGGCATATGGCTCTGAACACTACATTTCTGTTCTACTGTCCTCCAAAATAAATTTCTCAGGCCTTGTAGTTTTTTATTTGTTAAGTTCCATAATAAAATGAGGTATATCATTATTAAGGTGTGTCTCCTTGAAGGTGCTAACAGATTTATTTATGTGTAAAATCTTAACTAGGCAATGGGGTATGTGGTCTATGTTATTTCTAGAAACTATCATACAAATACATCGAACAAGAGTTGGTAAAAAAAAAAAAAAAAAAAGAAATGAATTCCTTAATGGTGTAACTGGTTCAGCATTAGTAGCCTAGAAAAAAAGCTTACTTTACTCTCATATCCCCAACTTTTCTTCTGGTTTAAGATACCACTCCTTACCCTCCACCCCATTCTCTATGTTCATGGTTCAGGAATAAAGGCTTCTTTTCGTCTTCCCCAGTGTATCTTAAAATCCCTCTTCAGTACAATGCTCTCATCAAAGCCCTTGCTAAGATGACAAGAATTTTTATATATAAATATAAATACACACACATATGCACTGCTGAATATTCTTTTAAAATCATTCTGTGACCATTTATGTGATAAAGAAAACGTGCATCTGTAATATGGCTTCTAAACCCAGAACTACTACTAACAAGTTCTGTGACCTCAAGTCAAGCAAGTCACAACTTCTCTGAGCCTAGGTTTCAATACAATACTGGCTATTTCTAATACTAACCATAAAGCCTATGATCCTCTCAAGATGTGTTTTGTGTGTGTGTGTGTGTGTGTGTGTGTGTGTGAAAAAAGCAAGGTGCTGAAATGCTAATCATTAGCATTCGTATTTTAAAAATACCCATGTACACATATTTGCTTGTATCAGTATCTGAAACATAAACAAAATTATCTGCCTTCCAGGGAGGAAATCTGGGTGGAAGGGAAGGTACAAGGGAAGATTTTCACTGTATGCCCTTGCATACATTTTCAGTTTTGCACCTGGCCAATATATTATCTATTTTAAAAATAAATAAAACTGGATGTTCATTATACAGTTCTTTCAACTTTTCTATATGTTTGAAAATTTTCATAATAAAATGTTAAGAATTTCTTTTTACAAATTTATAAAATTTAAAAATATATAACAGTCTGATCCTGTGATCCTCGTCATCAAAAATCATGGGGTCAGAGAATTAGAGGAATCTTGGAGATCACCTAGCTCAACTCTTTAGTTTTTACAGATGAAAAAACGGAGGTCTAGAAAAATAAAATGATTTATCCAAGGTCACACAGTTAGTGTCATAACTAGAACTAAAAACTAGCTGCGACAAGGGATGGACTGAAATAAAGGAGAAACAAGAGGGGGTAAAATCTGTTTCCAGGGTCTATTCCGCTTCTCCCCCGTAACTCTGCCTTCCATCTCTAGTGTCTGCCCCACCTCAATCCATCCTACAAAGTCTAAACTCACCTAAAGCACAGGACTGCTCATGTCACTGGGCAAAAACTTTGAACGCTGTTCCACTACCTTTCCCATTAAAGCTCATCCTGGATTTTGAAAACAGCCGCCGAAATAAACGGTCAACTCTGCAGACACAGCTCCTTCCACTCCCTGTGGGGGGAACAGCTCGCCATTCGTGACTTGCCGCCTGGGCTCTCAGCGCTGCAGGATCGCCCAGCACAACGCCCCCCAAACATGGACGTGTGGCCAGCCCATACGTCCTCCCAAGGCCCTCCGGACCAGCGCCTGGGCAGCCTTCCCCGAGCCCCCTTGGAGCCCTGGAACTCCAGCTCGGGGCACACCCGGTGCCTGGGAACTTGCTCGGCCCCCAGCAAGCACCCAGGCGGATTCAGCCTCGACTGCCCCCGGAGCCCAGGTGCCGGGGCCCGGACTCCCGCCACTGGAGCTGCGCTGCGCGAGGCGGGTAGAGCCGGGCCGCTCTTCCTGCCGCAGAGCCCCCTCCCCGGCCAGGCTCTCTCCCCGCCTTCCCGAGCCCCAGCCTCACCCCGCGGTCATCACCACATTGTAGATGACCAGGTACGCCGTGGCCAGAGGCCCCGGGCCCTTTTTCTTTCGCGAGCCGCTGGCTTCGCCGGCCCCGGCCCGGGCCCCGCCGCCCCCATTCCCTTTCGTCGCTGCAGTCGCCGCGGCTGCCGCCATATCAAACGCCGGGAGCACGCTCTCCTCGCGCGATCACCTCCGCCCAGACTGCCCACTGCGAGCGGGATGGAGGGAAGGACAAGGGAGAGGCGGGGCTGAGGCCGCGGGGCGGAGCCAGGGACAGCTCCCACGGCTGCCGCCATCTTGGAGGAGGGCAAGGACGCTCCGGCCCTCCCGTCCCCCCGCTCGCCTCAGTCGCCACCGCTATCGTGGAACAGGGTAGCCACCGCTATCGTGGAACAGGGTAATCACCGCCGCTTTTGCGCTCCCGGTAATAACCTCCGGCGCCATCTTGGATTAGGTCAATGTTGTATTTGGCTTTATTCGACAGGCCAGTTGTTTCTGCCGTGTGGATGTTTCGTCGTCCCTGGTTATTCTCTCTCCTATAATTTCCGCCTCTCTGTGGGATTAATAAAATGATGCTTTCATTTTCCCTTCTCATCTTGACTTCTCCCAGTGGTCGTATCTTCACCCCTATACACGCGGTTCGAGTAACCTGCCATTTTGGGTCAGGGCAATTGACGCTGATTTCGCTTCCCATCATCCCCAGAGGCCGGCGGGAGCTGCCCCTTATCTTAACTGCTAACCGGGTTGAAGATTCTGTCTCTGAAGGTTTATTCCCTGCCTTTTGATTTTAAGTTACTTGTACAGTGGAGAAGGTCAACAAGAAGTATGTCCCTTTTCCTATCCGATTAAAGTCGCCCGTGTGGCCTAGGATCCAGTGTCATTCTTGAGGGCCTGGAGGATGCCCAAATGCGTCTTCCAGCTCGAAGCCGCGTGGGCTCGCCCGTCGCCTAAGCCCGTCGTCGAAGCAGGACGAGGATGAGACGATTAGGCTGCCGGCTAAGGGTGAGGTGTCGAGTGGAGCGAGAAGCTTTCCACCCACAGTATTCCAAAATAGAGGGATGTTGGCTTATATGGAAAACATGTCTGCTTAAGGAAACCGGGACAGCTTGTGGAACCTGCTTCAACCAGCTGACCCCACTTTCCATTCACTGCTTTGTTCTAGCGGTTTTTGGTTTGTACTAGAAGTCTCCTAACCGTCAATTTTCTCATGCCCAAATCTCTCTTTAAATTAATTACTGTACATGTGGTGGTATACAATACTTATTTATTCTTTCCAGTAAGTATTTATTTTATGGAGCGTCTGCGAGGTTGCACTGGGGTTCATAGCACTAAGTAGTGAAAGACAAGTCCTCGGTCTCCCAGACGTTATAGAGGGAGCCAGGTGAAAATAACTGTGTGTTAGTTGGTGAAGAGTGTTATCAGTTAGGAAGTTGTTTCAGTAATCCAGGCCATAGCGAGTAGTGGTTTGGGCCAGAGTGGTCGCAGTTGAGGTGATGAAAACTGAATTGAATTCTGGACATATTTTAGAAGTAGCGCTCATAAGATTTGTTGATATGTTAGTTGTGGAGTGTGAGGTAAAAGACATTATGAGTAGCTTGGAATAATTGAGTTGTAGAAGAAGCTATTTTGAAGGCAGAAATCTGAGATTTTATCTTTTACTTGCTGAGCTTGACGTCTTTTAGACATTCAAGTGGAGAGGTTGAGTAGACAGATACAGACGCTGAGGTTCCAGGAAGAAGTGTGCACTAGAGGTATAAATTTGACAGCCATCAGGGCGGTGATGGTATTTAGAGCCATGAGACATCTAAAGATCGAGAGGTTACAACTAAACGGTTGTCAGTGTCTCATCCTTACAGCCCCACAGATTGTGTAGAGATCCTGTTGCCTGGTTTTCCTGGTTTCTTTAAAGAGCAAGTTGGTGTACTCACATTGCAGGCTGTGATCAGAGGGAAAAATTTTTGCAAAGGAAATAAAGAAGTGAGTCATTTTGCAGAGCAGATAATCACTATCTAAAAGCTTCTTTCATTCATTTAACTGATATTTTTCCCAATATAACCTGCTTAGTGGGAAAGTAGGAGGCAGGAATGCATAAAGCTCTGTCGGAAATCAATTTAAAACTCAACGTATCTTCTTACAGTCACTTAGACCCCAGTGTGTTCTCTCCAGTATAGTCACAGCGATCTTTCCCAAATACAAACTTGTTCATGTCTACTACCTTCCCCCCCCACCCTCTTATGACATTTAAATGGCTTTTAATGCACTTATAATAAAGTATAAAATATTTAATGTGACCCACAATAATGTGAATGGACTTAACTCCTACCTGCTTCTTCAGTCTCACGTTGCACCATGCTCTCCCTAGACATACTACCTTTATCTTAGTTCTTCCAATGAGTGATAAGCCTTTCTGCTACAGGGGCTTTGAGCCTGTTGTTCTCTCTGCCTAGAATCTCCATCCCTACCTTCCTCCTTCTGATCTAAGTTTGCCATCATTTTCCCTAAACTTCTGGAATGAGTCATTCTCCTTGTCTCCACGTACTTCCTCTCATGACACAGGCCACAGTAATTTTATATTTACTCATGTGACTTCTCTCCCCAATAGACCACAAGTTTCATAAGACAGGAATAGTGGTATTTTCTTGGTAGTAGTGGTTTGTTTGAGTTGTTTGTGTTTGTGTTTTTCCCCTTCATTGCCTGACACATTGCCAGCAACATGATTCTGTCTAGATCAAGCATGATTTCTCTAGCGAAAGTAATTATTTCAAGCCTTAGGACTATCATGACACAAGCAGAGCTCATTAGAGTTCTTCTGTGAAATTGATATGAGGATGCTGGGGTGTAGTGTTCATCTTTTTGTCAGGATTATTAAAAATAAGAGGTTGCGCTCCTGGCTCCAGACAGTCACCTTCCCTTCCATGTGGGGAGAGGAGAAATCAAGCAAACAAGAGGGACTCTGTGTTTTGAGGGCTTTGGGTCTTGATTCCAGTCCCTGAGGTCTGGTACTTGATGCTTTTCCAATTTTGTGGGTTTTCTCGTTATTCTCCCCAGCATGGGAGTCAATATATTTCTTTTGCTTAATCTAGCAGTCCCAGAACAACAACAACAAACCACAGCTCTATCCCATTTGTTCCAATAAAAGCCCTGGAAAGTAATCTCTTTAGTTTGAGTCACATGCCCATCACTGAGCCAATCATTGCAGCCAAAGGGGATAGAATATGCTGACTGGCCAGGTCTTTGTCATATACACATAGCAGGAGGAGGGAGGCTTCACCCAAACTATATAAATTGAGTTTATACATCCCCCGCGTTTGGGGGATATAGTTCCCCCAGAAGTAATAAGGGAGTTGTTATCAGAAGAAGAGAATAGATGTTGGGCAGGTATGGTAGGCTTAAAAATGCCCCCCCCCCATTGACGTCAAATATCTGTGAATGTTACCGTATTTGGAAAATACATTTAAATTAAAGATCTTAAGATGAGAAGATAATCTTGAATTATCCAGTGGGCCCTAAATGCAATCACATATCCTTATAGAATAGACACACAGAGAAAAAGAGTCACACAGAGAGAGGAGGAGGCAGTGTGACCATGGAGGCAGTGTGACCACAGAGGCAGAGATTGGAATGATGAACCACAAATTGAGGTATGTTGACAGCCACCAGAATCTGAAAGGTGCAAAGAATGGATTCTCCTTTAGAGTCTCCAGAGGCAGTACAGACTTGCCTTGCAATACCTTGATCTCAGACTTAGAGAATTGTGAGAGAACAAATTTGTCTTAAGCCACCCAGTTTGTGGTAATTTGTTACTGCAGCAACAGAAAACTAATACAGCAGTTAAAAACAACAGATACTGAATGCTTATTATATGCCTCCAAGTATGTTACTCCAAGCCAAGTATTGGGAGAATTGCTACATTCAAAGAATAATTGAGAATGTTAAGCAGGTTAGAGTGGTCTAAATAAACATTGTTTCTGAGGACTACAAAGCAGTATTGTTGTGAGGAGAGAAGTCAGGAAAAGCTTCTCGAAGGCATGTCTCAAACGTAATCATAGGAATGTGTTATGAAAAGGTTGAAAGTCATTAAAGTGAGAGAAGATAAAAGGTAAAAAATGTAAGAGGACACAGCCATGTGTCTACAGAAGGCTAACAAGGGTGAAGGGATAAAAATAAGTCTAAATAAATAGTTGGGACTTGATTGCTGGACTGAGGAATTTAAATTTGAACTAAGACATGGTAATGAATCAGGTTCTTAAATAGTTACAGGTTGAAAGTATTATCCGAAAAGAAAAATCAACTCCCATTTATTAGTTTCCTATTGCTGCTGTAAAAAATTATCACAGGTTAGTGGCTTGAAACATCATGGAATTTATTCTCTTAAAGTTCTGTAGATCAGAAGTCCAAAATGATTCTTTCAGGGATAAAGTCAAGGTGTTGGCAGGGCTGGTTCCTTCTGGAAGCTCCAAGGGAGAATCCATTCTTTACCTCTTCCAGCTTCTAGAAGTTGCTGGCATTCCTTGGCTCACAGTCACATCTCTCCAGTCTCTCCAGTCTCTGATTCTGTTGTTGGAATACCTTCTCTGATTTTGATTCTCCTGCTTCTCTCTTATAACAACTTTTGCGATTACATTGGGCCTAGCCTGATGGTCAGGGATACTCTCCCCATCTTAAAATCCTTGACTTAATCTCATCTGCCAGTCCCCTTTACCTTATAAGTAACAGTCTGGGGATTAGAGCATGGACATATTTGGGGGCTATTATTCAGCCTACCACATTCCATTACCAAAAGAAAGGGAGGGAGGGAGGGAAAACCCCAAAGACTTGAAAAATGATAAACATTCTTTTTAAACCATTGCTGAATTTGCAGGAAGGTAAAGGGTATCTCCAAAGTGGGGATCAGAAGTGGAGTGAGGGCTTGTGTTGGGGATGGTAAAGAATAGTAAATTGAAACCAGAACAGTGATCAGTTAGTAAAAGCAAAAGCCAGGATTTCTCTGAAGGTAAATGCTAATGCCAGTGCTAGGGCTGAGAGACTAATCAAGTGAGTTTTCTAGGGCTTTTTCTATTTGGGCACTACCCATTGATTTCAACATATGAATTTTGAGGGAGTCATAAACATTCAGACCATAGAAGTTGCCTTCCTTGACAAAAGGGATTTTGTAGGTGTTATTAAATCAGGGACCCTGAGATGAGGAGATCATCTTGGATTATCTGGGTGGGTCCTCTGTAATCATAAAAAGGAGGTGGAGGAAGAATCAGTCAGCCAGAAGGCAGTGTGACTACAGAAGAAAGTCAGAGTGAGATGCAGTGTTTTTGGCTTTGAAGATGGAGGAAGGGGGCTTCCAGAATCTGGAAAACACAAGGAAATAGGTTCTTCCCTAGAGCCTTTAGAAAGGAATGCAGCCCTGCCAACATCTTGATTTTATCCCAGTGAGTCCTGTACTGGACTGCTGATCTACAGAACTATAAGATAATAAATTTGTATTGTTTTTTAAGCCACTGAGTTTGTGGTAATTTGTTACATCAGTAATTGAAAACTAATACAGTAATACATCTGTATCAATAGCAGCCAAAAAGCATTACTAGAGGTAAAATCTTTCATAATAATGAACTGTTCTGTTCACCAGGAAAACAACAATTTTAAACAGGTATGCATAATTTAAGAGGTATGGCCTCTGTGCTACTGTTCCAATTCTACGTAGAGAATTATAAAACATTATTGGATGATGTTAAGGAAGACCTAAGTAAGTGGAGAGATACTGAGTTCGTAGATTGAAAGACTCAATACAGTAAAGATGACAGTTCTCCCCAAATTAATTTATAAATTGCATGCAATCTCAATCAAAATTTCACCAAGTAGTTTTTGTTGTTTGTTTTGATTTTTGTGGAATTTGAGAAGCAGATTGAGACTTTATATGGAATTTTTAATGGTCTAAAAATTACCAAGATATTGGGAGAACTTGCTCTACAAGATAACAACATTTACTGTAAACTATAGTTTTACAATTAAGACAGTATAGTATTAGCATAAGGATGGCAAATAGACTGATAGAACAGGATAGAGAGTCTAGGAACAGACCCACACATATATAGTCACTTTATGTATGACAGAGATACAGTAGGGAAAAGATGAACATTCCAGTAAATGATTCTGGGACAAGTGGATATTCGTATGGGAAAAAAAAATTTCCTACCTCACACTATACACAAAAATCATTTCTAGACTTAAAATGTGAAAGTCAACATTTAAAGCTTTTAGAATTAGTATAGGAGAATATCTTTATGACCTCAAAGGTAAGGAAAGAATTTTAAAACAAGATATAAAAAAGTACCAGTTATAAATGAAAAGGTTGCTTCCTTGACTATATTAAAGTAAAGGATTTTTGTTCATCAAAAGATAGCATATAACAAGCAAAAAAAAAAACAAGGTACAGAGTGGGAGAGGATATTTGCCACATATGTAATTAATAAAGTACTAGTCTCCACAACATATGAAAACTCCTTCAAATCTGTAAGAGATAATTACATTGAAAAAATGGGCAAAAGACTTGAATAGGGACTTTACCAAAGAAAAAATATAAATGACCAGTAGACATATGCAAATATGTTCAACCTCTTATTAATCAGGGAAATGAAAATTATAAGCACAGTGTGATACCATTAGCCATTCTCCAGAGTGGGTAAAATGAAACTGTTTGATAACACCAGTTGTTGGTGAGGGGACCGCAGGTGGTGAGTTGGCGCATTCACTTTGGAAAACAGTTTGGCATTATCTAGGAAAGTCAAAGATACACATATCCCATGACTGGTTTTCTAATGCCAGGTTGATGGCCTTAAAGATTCCCTAGGGTACATATATTAGAATATTCAAAGCAGTATTTTTCGTTACAGTCCCACACTGAATACAACACATCTATCTACAATAGAATAAATAAATAAATTGTATATCTTACGATGGGATACTTTACAGCGATGCAAGTGAACAAATTGCAGCTCTATTCAGTTATAACAGAGGAATCTCAATATTGAGTGAAAGAAGTAAGGCACAGAAGAATACATACAGTATGATTCATTCATCTAAAGTTAAAAATCAGGCTAAATGAAAAATTATATTGTTTAAGGGATTCATACACAGGTGGTAAAACTAAAGAAAAGCAAAGAAGTTATCATCACAAAAGTCAGGATAGTGGACACTTACCCAGGATAGGTAAGACGGGTGCGTAGTGGGGAGGGAGGAATTTATGACCAAGAGGGGACAAGTAGCAGGGATTGGGAGAGTGGCAGGGAGAGGAGTTCTGGGTGTAATGGAAATGCTTTATTTCTTGACCTGGGTGGTGGTTATATAGGTTTGCCCTTAGTGATAATTCATTAAGATGTATATTTATGTTTTGGGTGCTTTTTGCTTATACTTTATATGTTAGATATACTTTATATGCTTGATATACATAAATGATATATAATAAAAATAAAGAGGAGTCCTGATAGTAGGAAATACTGCATCAGGATGATCATGTAAGAAGCTATTGTAGTTAATCTGGGTATAATAAAGATGTTAAGGGGGGACATCCCTGGTGGTGCAGTGGTTAAGAATCCGCCTGCCAATGCAGGGGACACGGGTTTGAGCCCTGGTCCGGGAAGATCCCACATGCCGTGGAGCAACTAAGCCCGTGCACCACAACTACTGAGCCTGCACTCTAGAGCCCGGGAGCCACAACTACTGAGCCCGCACGCCTAGAGCCCGTGCTCCGCAACAAAAGAAGCCACTGCAATGAGAAGCCCGTGCACTGCAACGAAGAGTACCCACTGCTCGCCACAGCTAGAGAAAGCCCATGCACAGCAATGAAGACCCAACACAGCCCAAAATAAATAAATAAATAAATATTTTTAAAAAAAGATGTTAAGGGGACAGCATTGCTGGCACCTCTTTTTTTTTTTTTTTTTTAATTTATCTTGGCTGCTCTGGGTCTTAGTTGCGGCATGTGGGACCTAGGTCCCCAACTAAGGATTGAACCCAGGCCCCCTGCGTTGGGAGCACAGAGTCTTACCCACTAGACCACCAGGGAAGTCCCTGGCACCTCTTTTTAAGAGAAGCTGCTGAAGCAAAACCCTGGTGACAGATAGTGGCCATGTTTTGTACCCTATGATCTTCATCCCTTTGACTACAGGTAGGAATACATATACAGATGGTAAGACTATACAACAAAGCAATGAAATGTTTATCACACATTCAGGATAGTGGATACTTCTGGACTGGAGCTGGGCACCTGATCCAGGAGTTATTGATAGGGAGGCACCCCTCTTCCTCATCTTTTCATCTCCATAAAAAAGGCAACTTCTGTACAAAAGGGGTTATGTACTAATCAGATTTCCAGCTTCCTGAACAATGGAGACCAAAACTGGTTAGTTAGAGAGGAGTGTATTTTTTTTTTATTAGTTTCTGCTTTATAACAAAGTGAATCAGTCATACATATACATCTGTTCCCACATCCCTTCCCTCATGCATCTCCCTCCCTCCCACCCTTCCCATCCCACCCCTCCAGGCGGTCACAAAGCACCGAGCTGATCTCCCTGTGTTCTGCGGCTGCTTCCCACTATCTATCTACCTTACGTTTGGTAGTGTATATATATGTCCATGCCTCTCTTTCGCTTTGTCACAGCTTACCCTTCCCCCTCCCCATATCCTCAAGTCCATTCTCTAGTAGGTCTGTGTCTTTATTCCCGTTTTACCCCTAGGTTCTTAATGACATTTTTTTTTAATTCCATATATATGTGTTAGCATACGGTATTTGTCTTTCTCTTTCTGACTTACTTCACTCTGTATGACAGACTCTAGGTCTATCCACCTCATTACAAATAGCTCAGTTTCGTTTCTTTTTATGGCTGAGTAATATTCCATTGTATATATGTGCCACATCTTCTTTATCCATTCATCCGATGATGGACACTTAGGTTGTTTCCAACTCCGGGCTATTGTGAATAGAGCTGCAATGAACATTTTGGTACATGTCTCTTTTTGAATTATGGTTTTCTCAGGGTATATGCCTAGTAGTGGGATTGCTGGGTCATATGGTAGTTCTATTTTTAGTTTTTTAAGGAAGAGAGGAGTGTATTGAAAGGACATTGGATAGCTCACAAAATTGATGGAAAAGCTGAAGAATAAGGTTTGGAACATCGACAGGAGCCAAGGGAAATTAGACACCTAAAAATAGAGACCAAATCAATACACAGGAAGAGTCTGGTTAGTATCTAACAACTTCTGTCATTGGCATAGCCACCATTGGGCATTGGATGCTGCCATTATTGTTTCCTCTGTCACCTCTGGAAAGATTCTAAACTGCCATTTACTTCTCTGTGTTATTCAGTCCAGAGTCAAGGTTGTAGGTAGGAGCATATTGTTGGAAGTTGACATGCCCAAATTCTAGAGACAAGGCAGATGGGAAAGGGGCTGTTTGCCCACACTTGCTTCTTTATTGGAATTACCTCCAAATAGGAAGTGTGTTTAGATACTGGGTGGCCAAAAATGAAAGACACCCATCACAGGAAATACCAGAAATAAACGTATCTGGCCCTGCAGGGAGGAGGAAAGAGTAATATGATTAAGATCTGTGAAATTCATTGGGCCATGTTTTAACCGGGGGACGAGAGATTCTGCACAGTCAGGAAAGGCAGCCAGGCTGACTCTACTGCCCTGCAGTGCACCATTCTCTCTCTTTTCTAGTTTCTCTGCCTGTGATTGGGAATAGGGAGCAGGGTGTAATTCTGATCAGCCCTGTGCTACTGGCCAGGCTATCTTCAATTCAGGAAGCTGGAAGTCCAGATTTCAGCAATCTTCATGGTTGATCACGTACCCCAAAACATACCCTTATAGGGCTCTCTCTTTTTCTTTTATTATTTTTTTAATGAAGTGTAGTTGCTTTACAATGTTGTGGCAGTCTGCTGTACAGCAAAACGACTCAGTTATACACATATAGACATTCTTTTTTTATATTCTTTTCCATTTTGGTTTATCACAGGATATTGAATATAGTTCCCTGTGCTATACAGTAGGCCCTTGTTGTTTATCCATCCTATATATAATAGTTTACATCTGCTAATCCTAAACTCCCAGTCCTTCCCCCACCCCCCTCCCCCTTGGCAACCACAAGTCCGTTCTCTGTGTCTCTGTTTCTGTTTTGTAGATAGGTTCCTTTGTGCCATATTTTAGATTCCACATATAAGTGATACCATGTGGTATTTTTCTCTTTCTGACTTACTTCACTTAGTATGATAATCTCTAGTTGCATACACATTGCTGCAAATGGCATTATTCCGTGCTTTTTTATGGCTGAGTAGTATTCCATTGTATATATGTACCACATCTTCTTTATCCATTCATCTGTCCATAGACATTTAGGTTGTTTCCATGTTTTGGCTATTGTGCATAGTGCTGCTATGAACATAGGGGTATATGTATCTTTTTGAATTATAGTTTTGTCCAGGTATATGCCCAGGAGTGGAATTGCTGGATCCTATGGTAATTCTATTTTTAGTTATCTGAGGAACCTCCACACTGTTTTCCATAGTGGCTGTACCAACTTACATTCCCACCAACAGTGTAGGAGGGTTCCCTTTTCTCCACACCCTCTCCAGCATTTGTTATTTGTAGACTTTTTAATGATGGCCATTCTGACCGGTGTGAAGTGGTATCTCATTGTAGTTTTGATTTGCATTTCTCTAATAGTTAATGATATTGAGCATCTTTTCATGTGGAGGGCTCTCTGTTAACTGCCAGATGGGAGATGGTGCTGAGGTCATTCCCCACCTTCCTGAATTGTTATAGTTTCATTATCATACAAAAACCTGCAGAAAAGGAGGGGTGAGTGATAGGATTCAAACTCTAAATTCCACTCTAAACTTCCAGTTAGCCCATAGAATGGCCAGTGATATGACTAATATGAAAAGGTTATATCACATTATTCTTTTGAGAATTTGACCTTGGGGAAACTGACACCCGAGCAGATGTGGAGAGAAGAGACCCTCTATGAGAGACTGTGAGATAGCTGCCTTAGTACTTGATGACTTTCTATGATCAGCTTCAGGCCATAGGTCTCCTCATAAATGGTTAATAAACATACCAATGAAGATAAATAACATTTATGAACAAATGATGATTAAAATGATGAGATAGATGCCCTCTTTTTTTTTCTTCTTCAGAATGTCAAAGATAAAAATAATACTGTTAGCAGGGATATAAGGACATGGGTATTCTTAAACTTTGCTACTGAATGTACAGACTGATAGATACACTGTCTGGAAGGCAGCTTGACAATACATAGCAAAACCTTCAAACCATGAATGTCCTTTGACCCAATAAGTACACTTCTTGGAATTTATCTTAAGGAATTTAGCTCAACTTTTTTTTTTTAATTTTATTGAAGTATAGTTGATTTATAGTGTTGTGTTAATTTCTGCTGTTCAGCAAAGTGATTCAGTTATATATATTCTTTTTCATATTCTTTTCCATTATGGTTTGTCACAGAATATTGAATACAGTTCCCTGTACTATACAGTAGGACCTTGATTTAAAAAAAAATTTTTTTATTGGAGTATAGTTGATTTACAACGTTGTGTTAGTTTCTGCCATACAGCAAAGTAAATCTGTTATATGTGTGTGTGTGTGTGTGTGTGTGTGTGTGTGTCCCCACTCTTTTTTAGATTCTATTCCCATGTAGAGGACCTTGTTGTTTATCTATCCTATATATAATAGTTAGCATCTGCTAATCCCAAACTCCCAGTCCTTCCCTCCCCCACTCCCCTTCCCCTTGGCAACAAGTCTGTTCTCTCTGTCTGTGAGTCTGTTGATCTTAAGAAATTTAGGATGTGAAAAAAGATTTAGTTAGTTATAAGTGCTCATCACAATGCTATTTACAGTATCAAACTGTTGTAAATAATCTAAATGTCCAGCAGTACAGACTGGTTAAATTATGATAAGAGGTTTAAAATAGTATAACATTCAGACACTAAAAATGATTTTGCAGAAACTTACTTTCAAATGATTCAGCAAAAATAAAGAGTGTGTGTGTGTGTGTGTGTGTGTGTGTGTGTAACAGAGAGCACAAGTGTGAGAGAAATTGTGCGCAAAGGGCAAATGTGGAAAATGATGTGATTGTTAAGACAAAAACTATAACAGGTCAGAAATGTCTACTCTGCCTGCAAGCTAACAAGGTGGCCTGGCCCCCACCCCACACACTCTCGTATTTTCATGTATATTTTTCTTTCAGGGCCCAGCCGCAGCAAGGGGCTCCAGATTTTTGTCCCTGGAGACCATTACTGCCAATTCTTGGGGTCTTCCTCCCAAAGGACAGCCTCAAGGCATTGTTCTCTCTTTGTGACCCAGCCCAAGTTCCAGTACCCTGTGCTGAGGGAGCTGACCTTTTCACCCAGGTCCCTCAATGAGGAAATGTTCTCTTCTTTTGAACACCATGGCGGACACACATGGTCTGGGGCCTGGTCCAGGTGGATGGAGTGTGGGGTTTCCCAGGAAGAGGAGCAGGGCAGAGCTTGATGTCAGGGTGCACTTTGTGGCTTAAGGTATGTGTGTGGGGGTTAGTCTGGGTCCAGATAGAGGGGCAGGAAGAGGATGTATGTATGTATGTGTATGTTTATATATATAAAATATACCTGTTATTTATATATATATTATACTGTTACACATACACACACACACATATACACACACACACACACACACACACGAATAATGAGCCCTCTGAGCCACAAAACAAAAACGGTTTATCATTTATGGCAAAAGCAGCAGCCAGAGCAACATCTTATGTTGGTTACCAAGCCCCATCCACAAAGGGCAACATAATGAGGGCCAGATGGTACCTGCATATGCAGTGGGGTGCATTACAGGAGAGGAACCCTGTAATGGCATATTGGGGGTGGTACATTCTGATCCCCTTCAGCTCCTTATACAAATATTAGCAAACTCTGATCTTATATATGGCTGCTGGTGACCTGTCTATCCTGCCCTCCAAAGAGAGAAACCTTGTCTTTATTCTAGAATGTAAGCCAGTCTTCTCCAAGACGAGAAGGAGAGGTCTTTATCTTTACTATTCTGAACATCTCTGGGAAGAGAAACATATCTAATCTTTACCCTACTGAAATGTCTCTGTAGGGGAGGAAAAAAAAAAAAACCCTTTATCCTCTACCCTCTTAGGTTCAGTGTGTGGGACCCTGCGAATTGAACTGATAAAAGATTAACAGGAGAAAAAGGTTTACTTCATATACATGTGGGGGGCCTCACAGAAATGAAGTGAAAACCCCAAAGAGGTGGTCAGACCCAGAGGGTTATATGCCATTTTAACAAAGAGCAATAAATTTGTGGAGAAGTGACAAGACAAAGGAACGTGGGTTTAGGTTTTTATGGGCAGTAAATTGTGGGAAGGTAAACTTGTGGGGAAAATTAATGGAAGATAAGGGTTGTTTTTAGTAAAGTTTGTTATGTAGCTGCCATCTGTGGGCTGAGACGAGTTTAGAGTCAACTCGTGTCTGGTGATTCAGTGTTATTCTGCTCTTCCTGATATATGAGAGAGGATGGGGACACATTCACAAAGGGAGATTTATGCCCTGCTTTTAGGCAGATAGGGGGAGGATAGAGAGCTTTTTCTGTATCTGCTGTTTCTCACTTGCCTTCAGCTCAAAATAGTCCTTATGCCAAAGTGGCATATTTGGGGGTGGTACATTCTGATCCCCTTTAGCTCCTTATACAAATACTGGAATTGATTGTAAATGCTTTTGATCAGAAGACCTGAATTGTCCAGAAAAGTGAGATGTTCAGAGTGGATCATCTCCGAACAATATGGCGCGGATCATCTCCCAACAGTATTCTACTGAAGGGTTTAAGAGTGTTTATCGAACTATACTATCAATCTTTCTCCAAGTTTGAAAAAATTTTAAATAAAAAGTTGGGGAAATAATGCAGAGATGCATTTGATATGGAAATTGTTTAGAATATATTAAGTGGAAAAGTGGACTATACATGGTGTGTAGTAAGATCTTATTTTTATAACAGTTAGGTATATGTCTATAGAGAAAAAAATCTGTAAGGGGATATACCAATATATTATTAGTGTTTATCTTTGGCTGAGTAAGGGCATTAGGTTTTTTTTCTTAATGTTCTTTCTGTTTATATGTATTCTGCTTTTTTTTCCGCAATGAGTGGTTTTGTGAGTAAATTCTTTTCTTTAAGTTTATCAAAAACGAATCCCTTTATGTCTTTCTGTCTTCTAATGAGGATAGATAGCAGTGACATGTTGGTTTTTCCTCCCCTCATCCTGGATGTACTTAAATTGCCCTGCAAAGTGGGGAGGGAAGAGAGTGAAAGATAAAGAGAAGAGGAGAGAAACCTAGGAGAAGAGACAGGTCTGGGAGGATTTTTCAAATGAAATGCTGATCAATATGAATTCCCTTATTTACTTTACCTACCTTACAAAATCAGTAAATTCTTTTATATTTTTGTGAGTTGAATTTTTTGGTGGGAAACTCAAAAGGAAGAGGAGACAACAGTAATATGGGTTACATTTTGGGTGCTGCCTGGGATTTTCAGACTAAAGTGCACTGCCTAGCTATATTTAGGATTAAATCATCACCTATAATAGTGGTTTTCAAACTCAAAGATTATTGAGGCCCCTAAAGAACTTTTATTTATGTGGTTTATAACTACTTTATATTATCCATATTAGAAATCAAAACTAAAAAAAATTTAAATCACAAGAATATGTTAGCTGTCAGAGTGATGACATTATCACACATCAGGACACCAAAAGTAAAAGCAACAAAAGCAAAAATAAACAAATGGGACTATATCATACTAAAAATCTTCTGTTACAGCAAAGGGAACCATCAACAAAATAAAAAGGCAACCTACTGAATGGGAGAAAATATTTGCAAATCATATATCTGATAAGGAATTAATATCCAAAATATATAAAGAACTCATACAACTCTATAGCAAAAAAAAAATCCAATTAAAAAATGGGCAGAAGATCTGAATAGACATTTTTTTCCCAAAGAAGACATACAGATGACCAACAGGTACCTGAAAAGATGCTCAGCATCATTAATCATCAGGGAAATGAAAATCAAGACCACAATGAAGCATCACCTCCCGCCTGTTAGAATGACTTTATCAAAAAGACAGGAAAGAACAATTGTTGGCAAGGTTGTGGAGAAAAGGGAACCCTCGTGCACTGTTGGTGGAAATGTAAATTGGTGTAGCCACTATGGAAAAAAGTATTGAGTTTCCTCAAAAAATTAAAAATATAACTATATGATCATATAACTATATGATCCAGCAATTCCATTTCTGGGCATTTATCTGAAGAAAATGAAAACACTAACTAGAAAAGATATATGCACCCCCATGTTCATTGCAGCATAATTTACAATAGCCATGATATGGAAACAACCTCAGTGTCCATCAACAGATAATGGATAAAGACATTATATATATATATATATATATATATATATATATATATATATATAATCTCCATTAAAAAAATGAAATCTTGCCATTTGTGACATGGATGGACCTCGAGGGCGTTATGCTAAGTGAAATAAGTCAGACAGAGAAGGCCAAATACTGTGTGACCTCTCTTATATGTGGAATCTAAAACAACAACAACAAGAACAACAAAAACCCAACCAACATCATAGATACAGAGAACACATTGATGTTCTCTGTGTTGGGATTGTCACCTGATCCGTGTGTTTTCTGAGTTGCTACGTCTCACTCTCACTTGTGCCTGTTGTCCACCAGTCTACAGCTTCTCTAGTCTAACTTAATTTATTTTATTTCTTTTTCCCTCTGGTCTAACTTTAAAAGACCCCTTTTCCTGCCAGCGTTCGAGGAGAGACTGTCAGAGGGCCTGTGGGCTAAAGGAGGAGATGGAGGGGGGACAGTGAGTCTAATTCCTCTGTTTTTTGCCTTGTTCTGTGGTAGGACTCAGCTTGCTTTTTGACGCTTTCTCCCCTGAAGATGCTTGCAGAGTGGAAAAAGTTGAAACGAAATTACTTACCAATTAGTCTATCCCAAAATTTTGTCAACAACTCGAGTCTAATGTATCACCTCTCTTATTCTTTGCCCTGTGGGTTTAATGCCTTTTGTGCCTTTACTTTCATTTTAGTGAGGTTTTGGGAGGCAGGAGATAAATTCAGGTGTCCGATCCACCACGTATGACCACTAGCCTCAATTTAGTTTCCATAGAAACAGCTTCTCTTCCCTTTAGCACCCCATTTTTATTGATTTATATAATAATTAAATTACGTAATTACAGTTGTACAACTGACATAAAGAAGTCTAAGAACAAATCCAATTGACTCTTGGTAAATAATACTACTCAGTGGACATCAGTTAGGAGAACAGAAGTGTGTGGGCTCCAGTTCATTTATTTTACAGAAAGAATGAAAATTGTGGTTAAGTCAGGCAAGTTGGATTAAATGGAAATTAGTTAACTGAGCTTCTACATTAAATAAATGAATATAAGACATTCATTAACAGGGTGCATTTTATTTTATTTTTTTTAACATCTTTATTGGAGTATAGTTGCTTTACTATGGTGTGTTAGTTTCTGCTGTATAACAAAGTGAATCAGCTATACATATACATACATCCCCATATCTCCTCCCTGTTGTGTCTCCCTCCCACCCTCCCTATCCCACCCCTCTAGGTGGACACAAAGCACCAAGCTGATCTCCCTCATTAACAGGGTGCATTATTAAAAGTCTAAATGATTTGGTTTCTTGGACAACCAATTTAACTTTAAATGACTTTATCTGTCTTTAAAAACTCCTTGAGCAAGCAGATGCCTTTCCAGGATCAGGCTCTTTTCTGTACTTTGAACGTGGGTACTATTGATGTGTTCAGACTGACTTCCTGGACTCTGGACCCTTGTCTGTCCTAACTCCTATGTATCCCACCCTACTTCTACATTGATTTCCTGGTTGGACTTTTGACCTGCATTGACCTCAATGCATCAGTGAGTTGATACCTTACATTCCTTTTGAGGCTCCCCTTCATAGGTACATTGTTCCCTCAGTCTCTAACCTTTTAGGCTTCTTCAGAGTAAAACTGACTTACTTGCCTTCCTATTGGACTTCTTCTCTGCAGGAAGTCAGGTTTCAGCTTCTGTGCTCTAAGTAAGTTACCTGCTCATCTGTTTGCTTTCCATCTTCCAAAATTCTGGTATTTTTCATCTTTCTTCTCCCATATTTGTCTTTGAGGGGTTTATAGCTTTAAAAAAAGTATTCCTTCACTCTCAGTTTAATGGGGTTCTGAAGAGAACGGAGTTACTGCTTGTCTTCTGGAGTTCATGTTTGGTCTTCTCTAGACTATGGTAGCTTCCCATTTTCTAAACCCTTAATCTCTTGATTCTCCAGAAAATAGGAGCATTTTGAGCTTTCTAGACAACTTAAAAAAGGTGTCTACCTAGTCTTTTCCTGGGACTGCCTAGCAGAGCCCTATTTGTTCTGTGGTTAATATACTGCCAGAGACAAGTCAATGTGAATTAGCTTTTGTAAATATAAATTAAAAATTAGAGAACTTTTGGGGATTAAAGGTTAAGTGTGAGTTTAAAGTCAAGCCAACTTTGAGAAATTTCCTCTTGATTGGAAAATAAGACTCATAAGGTCAGATGAGCTTTTCTCTTTTGACTATGAAGAAGAGAGTATTTAGAGACTGGAAATTAAAACTTTTCCGGAGACCAAGAAGGCAGTTGTAGCATTTCCTAAACTCATAGCAATTGTGTTTCATACAGCTGTATGTGCACTTTCAGTTACAAAGATGTTTTTCCGGAGGTGGGTGGAATTTCAATAATTCTTTCCATTTTTCATTAGTGTATAACTTTTCCACATATTTGTTTTGTTTCTACAGAAGTATTATCAGTTCCTTGCGGGTAGAGGATGTTTCTGACACATCTTAGCATCTCCGAGTGCTAGAAGAATAGAGCTGACTGTAAGGATCAGGTACTGTGCATGAGCTCTTTTAATTTTTATAACGATCTGTGAAGGAGGAAATATAATTTCTCTAATTTTATAGGTGAGGAAACTGAAGCACAAGCTACACAACTCCAGTGAGAAGCAGAGCTGGAACTGATTCCACTTGGCTGATTACCCAGGTCAGCTAGATCCTACCCCTCGTATCCTGCAGTGCTTGCTTTCAGTGAACAGGTGATGTGCTTTCTGGAGAGACAGATATGGGACTTCATGGAGCTTACAGAATAGGCTATATGACTGCTTGCTAATAAATGTCTGTTGAATCTGACCAGAGGCTATTGGTCATTGTAACATACCATCTGGAGCAAGACTGTGGAGAAGCCCTATAGCTTAACCTGTCTCTTAACTGTTGGAAGCTACTGATGTCTGCCCAAAAGAAGCTAATAATAATGAATTGACTTTTAGGTTAATTTGTAACCTTCTTCTTCTTTAGTTATCTCCAGCTGGAAGAAATCTAGTCCCAGAGAGTCAAATAATGATGTCTTGTGAAGATTTATCATGTACTTCTATGTGGTCACTACTGGGGCTGTGGTCTCTGACACGAAGCCCTCCTTGCAATGTACAAGCATTTGGAACACTGGCAAGGCCTATGAGCTAAAATTTCAAACAACCAGCAGTTAGAAACTGACGGTTGTCTCCAAGTGCTGTAGATCTCCTGGGTATTTCCAGCTCCAATGGGAAGGGAGTTATGATCAAAGCCACTAAGGTTAAAATGACTGTAGCTATCAGGATGGCCCCTCCCCCTTCCTTTTGGTTCACTGTTGGGGAAATCTTGCCCCAGGGACGCTGTCTCTTTCTCTGCTATCTCAGTTGTCCCTGTTGGATGCTCCCCTATCTCAAGTAGCTCCAAGTTCCAAAAACACCAGAGATTTTTTGCCTAACTGGTTGCTTCATATCACAAGTAATCTGGTAATTGCTTGTGAATTGCAGGTCTATTTCGATTTTTGTGGTGAGAAGCACAGAACTGGTACTTTTAAAATGTCTTAAAAAGTGAAAAAATATATGAATGTAAATAATCAAACACAATAACGTAAGTATTGAATTTGTGTTATCCAATATGATTGATGAAACTATAGACCATACTTTCCAGACTGATTTCATGCAAACTTTTATGTTTTAATTTCACAATTTGAAAAGTGATATGCATAGTTAAGGTAAAATTTGGAGTTTCTCTTTTCCTCCTAGTCCATCTAAAACAGTGCTAATAGAACTTTATAGAACGTTTTCATCTGTGCTGTCCAATAAGATAGCCAGCCACTAGTCACATGTGATTATTGAGCACTTAATGTGGCTAGTGCAGCTGAGGAACTGAATTTAAAATTTTATTTTCATTAATTTAAATTTAAATAGTCACTGGTGAGTCATGGCTACCATATTGGTCAGAACAGATCTAGAATACAGTGATGACCTTATAACAGGATAGTCTAGTCTATGTTACAGCCACAAAGAATGCTAAAATCTTGGGGATTTATAAGAACAAAGATTTATTTCTTGCTTGTGTTAGGTACTCATTTGGGATTGGCTTGGGACCTAGGTGGATAAAGTAGCCACCATCTGACATGTTGCCAGTCACTATGGAGAGTCTTGCACCAGTACTTAAATTCTCTGGACCAGAGGGGATGAACATCACTTCTGCTTCTACCTCGCTGACCGGAATTAGTCACATAGCCCCATCTCCCATCTCACACAGGGAGTCAGGAATGTGGTCCTAATCATGTGCCAGGGGGCAAAGAGCCTCAGTAATGACTGTCACAGACATTAGCTTCCTTTTCTAAATACAGAGGAGTTCCCAAGGGTTAAAGAAAGTAGTATTACCTGTGTTTTCTTGAAAAGTGGAGAGTTGAGTTTCTTTAGAATTCAGTTATTCTTTAGCTCATTGATACTCATTAGCACAGATGTATTAAAAGCACAGATTTTATTAAAATGTGTAGAACTCAAACATCTTGATAAAAAGAAAGAGACTTTAAGTAAAGTTAGAGCTGACAACAGTCAGCATGTCTTTTTAGTTATACATAGAAATTCATTTAATATGAAGCTCTGCAATGTAAGGAATAATCAGTGGATTGTTTTTTATATGTTTGGGATGAGAATGGAATGGAAGGAAATTATTTGTTTTCTTTCAGAATATAAGGGGCATTTTTCACTAGCAAGGAATAAAAAGTCCTTTTCTTTAAAAATAATAATTTCCTCACTAGGAACATTTGTGGATTGTGGTTGCCTTAAAAAAATGAAACAATTTAAATATTATCTGGACAATGGATTCTTTCCAGACTATACTGTGGAATCATAGAATCATCTAGTCTAACATTTAATAGTATGTCTTGATTCTTTCTAGAATATCTACAGTATTGTTTGAATACTCAAGACCCGGGGGCCCCCACCATCTGATGTCTGATAACAGACTTCCTGTGAAGCAGGAGTGATGGTTTCCTGAGAACAAATGCTTCACTATCAAGACATGGAAAGATAGCACTCGGCTGCTAGTAACAAATTGCACCAAAGTTACAAATGCAGACCAAGCCTTGGTAAATATTAATGACGATGATGATTTTGTGACATACTGAAAATGTTAAGATTTTAGCATTATGAGTGTACTGTAGATACTAGAATGTAATTGAACCAAAATGATGCTCGAGAGAAATTTTGAAGCAAATGTGCAAATTAGGCTACCTAGTATAAACTAGAAGTGCCTAAGTCATTCTGTTCCTTAGTAAAGCACAACCAAGTAAGCCTTTTTTTTTGGCTGCTCTGCGCGGCATGTGGAATCTTAGTTCCCTGACCAGGGATCGAACCCGTGCCCCCTGCAGTGGAAGCGTGGATTCTTAACCACTGGACCACCAGGGAAGTCTCCCAGCATGTAAGCCATTTATGCAGCAGAGCATCTGTTTTTAGTTTCTGAGATCTGTTTGGGTCGTCTACAACTGGTGGCCTGGAAGGGAAAAGAAGGCTGCAAAGACTGAACAAACAGCATGCACTGTGGTAGCCTTTATTTAAAAATTGTGAGCTAACTACAGTTGTAGTGTTCTCATTTACCATTCTGATGGCATAATAAACTGGGAGAACATTAACACAACTTCAAGAAGGCATCAAAAAACCTGTAAACAAACATACACACCATGCATGCGCGCACATATACAGCATACACGCACACAAAGATTATAGTCTAAACACAATCAGAAGTGATGAAGAAAAGCTTTGAATGCTCTAAATCAAATTTAAAACACTATTATAATAAACTGTGGCAATACTGTGGCTATATGAAAAATGTTGTAACTGCTTAAAAAGCAAAAAGAAAAATACTGGCAATTTGAAACTAGCAGCAAGAAGCAGATAAAAATAGAATGAAGATAACATAAGACTAGGTAACATCAAAATTCTAATGTTGATACTGTGTGTAGGATTGCACTGAAGTAATTTAAAATTGGTTCTTAAGGAACTCTCAAAAAGTCCCTTGAAATACTAAACTGCTGCGCTTTACAAACAGTGGAAAAGAAAAAAGTATTTGGAATGTTACACACACACAGAGGAAATGTATTAGGCATATCAGTTTATGGTCTTTATTTATGCCCTTCAAAAAGTTTTATAAAGAAAAATTTAAGTGCCAATGTAGTGAAAGAAAAAAATTCCTAAAGATGCAAGTCTGACTGCATTTATCAGGTTAAGAATATATTTCAAGCTTGGGGGGGCAAGGCATGATTGATGCACATTCAAGAAGAAAAGTCTCGTGGAATCCATAAGGTAAGTAGAGTTCTCTGGAGCATGTTTAAAAATGAAGGTATATTAAACTCAGACTATCCTGAATTAGATTCCAAAGTATGTGGAGTTCTATAGCTGAAATCTATTTCATAGTGGCCAATAAATAATTAAGACTAACTTTTCAGCAAACTGTTTTTTCATACATTCAAACACAAAGATCTTTACCACACATGCAGAGCTGATATTCTAAAACAGCGCGGGTATGAATACTGGTTTCAGAAAAACACATTAACAAGGATTTTTTTCCATAGGTTACTATAAAAATGTCTGAAGCTTCTAGAAATCTTCAAAGGGGATAAGTTTAGATTTCCTACTGATGTTGGAAGAAAGGAGATTCTGTTTTTCCTAAGGAAGCCAGTCATCCATGAGCAGGAGACGTGTCTTCAGAATCTAAGAAGGGTAATGTCCCTAATGCTTAAACTCATGGCAAGTCCAGATCCAGAAAAACTGGCAGGTAGAACAGGGGATGGAAATGAGAAGTTCAAATGTCTATAGTACACTTTGGAAATATTGTGCCTCGTAAGTTAAAATGGCTCAACTGCCTGCAGAATGAAGTGCTACAAGACTGGAGGAGACCCGGTTCTCTGGAGTAGGAGCTGGGAGAGACCCCCATCTCCAGGGACCCTCTGGGCAGGGCTGTGACCTTGCTTTTTCATGAGTGCTTTCAGTTGGAGAATTTATATGACTTTGCCCAGAAAAAGCTTCCTTCTGGTTACTTTTTCTCTAAAATTGGTTGGTCAGGCAAGTTACTGGTGATTTCCCAAAATGAAATCTAGCTGTACTAGAATCTTAAGGTGCCAGCTAATTTAAATTAATGCCCCTCAGTAATGCTGCTGGGTATCAAGCACTATTGCTGAAGAATCAACCCCGAAATGACCTAACTAAACAATCTATCACACTAGGTGCTTTTACTGTCTTGGGTTTTTTTGAGCTTTAGAGAGATAGTCTTTGTCATATGACTTAGAAACCGCTTCTCTCTGGCTTTGTTTCATTCTTCCTCCTCTTCTTCTTCCCCTTCTTCTCCTTCTCCTTCCTCCATGGTTTCCACAATGAGCTCTGCTGTGCAGGTGGCTTCTCCAAGACTGTTGACAGCCTTGCAAGTGTACTTGGCATCATCATCCCCGCAAACATCACTAATGATTAAAGAGCAGTTCCCATCCTCATCATAGTCTATCTGGAAGTGGCGGGACTCCCTGATTGACTGGTCATCTTTGAACCAGACGACCTCAGGGTCTGGGTATCCTGTATCACAGGGAGGGAACACAAGTTACAGAAACTATTATTTAAAACTTATCAGTTCATGCAAACTCTTGAGCTACCTCTATTGATTAAGGGGGTAAAGGGAAAAAAAATTATGATGTTGGCTTTTGCCATCTATTTTGATATTTACATTTGAATAGGGGCATGTATTGTAAACACTAATATCTGAAACACCACATAAGGTATTGTACAGCCATCCCATTTCCCACCCATGTAGGGCTTGTACCACCTCCCACCTTAACACAGATATAGATAACTCCCTGGAACACTGTCCCAGTTCCAACCACATGCCTGGAGCTAAATATCTTCTTGGATTAAAAGAAAACTTGTTTTATCTTGTATAAAAGAACCTAAATAAATTTAAATTAAAAAATAAGAGTCAGAAAAAACGGGCACAAGGGATCTTTTGGGGGTGATGGAAATGTTTAAAAACTGGATTGTGGTAATGACTGCACAATTCTGTAAATTTCTAAAAAAATTGAATTGTATACTTAAAATGGGTGAATTTTATGGCATATAAATTATAATTCAAAGATGATAACAGACCTATAAAACGTAAATTAGAAGAACTGACAATACTGCCAGGAAAAAGAAAGCAGTATTTGTCTTTGTCTGATCCAAAGACGACTCATTTGTCTCATTTTATGCATTAGTCATGTTGCTGCAAAGTTCAGCATTAAAATATATATGTTTTATGCCTTTAAAAACATAATAATACTAACTGACTTGTTTTTAAACTTTGGAGAAGTAGTTTTACAGGACAAAATTGTAGCCCCAGCTAGAATACAAATTACACATAAGAATTCTAACATTCTTTTCAAGTAGAATTTTGTTTTTAACAAACAGCATCCATATGCTTTAATTTCTCCTCAGCACTCCAAAGTAATGCAAATACCAAGAAAATAATCCCAAAGAGAAAAGTAAGCAAAAAGGTAATTATTATGAAATAATATTTTCTAAAAAATAAAGGAAAAAGTAAAGAACTTAAGACCCAAAGACAGTGGTGATGGTGAGAGCTACAAGCAGTGGCCCAGAACTCTCAGCAGAACCCCCAATCTGAGCACTTCCACACTAGCAAAGGCAGCACATCCACTTTTTAAAAAAAATTGAATGAAAAAAGAGAAAGATTTGGTAGGCGAGGCATTTATAAGGCATCTTGATAATATAGTGATGCAGGAGAAAAATTGTTTTTTCATTCCTACCTTTGGGTTACTTTACCCAAAAGGCATTATCTAGCCATACTGCTGGAGAATCTTACAAAGTGGGAGGCATGGTTCGTTATCACTGCTGTCCTGTGCTATGCTGCCTTGGGGAAGTTGGTCTGACCAAAATGGGAGATAGACCTCCACTCTGGTTGGCACACAACAGTCACAGACCTGAAGCAAAGAGGCCTGTCTTATCTTGCCACTTATCTTTCTAGAATGTTGCAGTCTGTTGAAACTGAAATGCTATGTGTCACCAACACTGCTAACTTCTCAGGTGCTATGCTAAGATCCCTTAGGGTCCCTTGAGCTCTAACAACTCACTCTGGCCACGTTATTTCTAGCAGGCAGAGAAACATGGGGAAGACAGCACAAGGGCCTGGATCCCAACTTCCCTCACTTTGAAGTCACACCGCAGGCTGTCTCTGCACTTACTAGTTCCACAACTTTTCCCTTGACTCCATGACATCTTTAAAAGACTTGAAAGGTTTCCCCTTTCCACATGTTATCTCACAGTCTCCAGAGCCACTCAAGGCATTAGACACTGTCTAACAGATGAGGACTAGAGGCTCAGAAGAGCTAAATCACCGCCCAAGGTCACAGAGCCCAGTGATTAACAGCAGAGCTGCCTTCTCTGCATCCTGTGCTCTGTGCCAGCCTTCCTTTGAGAGCCTTTGGTGGGCAGTTCACATGCTTCCCATAAGCTTGTAGAGCTCATTTCATTAAGCATGTTCCATAGCCAAATAGGTCCATGATAAACCACTTTTAACTTGGGTTTAGTGGCTGATGTAAGTAGGTGAAATACTAGATGTGCCCTCAGTGAGTCACTGAATGGCCCTAATCTTAAGCAGGTGGAGTGGGGCAGTGGGCCAACTCCTCCTGACCCATTTTCCCTCACAGCCTGGCTGCCCCAGAACTGACATTCTGCCAAGGGCACACAGTAGGGGTCCACCAGCCAACCATACCCCTTTTGTAGTTAAGGGAAGAAGAGCGACAAACTTACCTTCAATTTTGCAGTCAAATCTAGCAGCACTTCCCTCCACAACTTCTAAATCACGAATGGTCTTAGAAAAGTAGGGTTTTACATGGGCCTTTTCCTCAGTGACAGCCTCAAGGAAAGCTTGGGAGACATCTTCTAGAAGACAGGGAAGAGGACATGGTAATTTCTTTATTCCTTGTTCTCTCCTCTTCCGTGGTTTAAAAAAGCTGACTTTTTTTTTTTTTAAAGTTGTTATACTTTAGCAAATAATGGCACTTAGAGGACTGAATCATAAGCACACCTTTCTCCTGGGGACTGGCTGGCCTGCTGCCAAATGATTTTGGCAGAAGAGAGAACTGTGACCAAACTGGGGAAATGTTTGGACTCCCCCTCCCTTATGCTGACACACTGAAAAAGGAAATAATCTTTAAAAAGGTTATCTGGGGCTTCCCTGGTGGCGCAGTGGTTGAGAGTCCGCCTGCCGATGCAGGGGACACGGGTTCGTGCCCCGGTCCGGGAAGATCCCACATGCCGCGGAGCGGCTGGGCCCGTGAGCCGTGGCCGCTGAGCTTGCGCATCCGGAGCCTGTGCTCCGCAACAGGAGAGGCCACAACAGTGAGAGGCCCGCGTACCGCAAAAAAAAAAAAAAAAAAAAAAAAAGGTTATCTGGCTGCATTTCATGCTGTTTTCAGGATTCAGTTGAGGGTATTGAAGAAGGACGGAAGCACGCCAGCCCACCTGATCCCTGTATCCCCTCTGCCCTCCTCTGGAAGCAGCAGGCCCTTCATCTGCTCCTTGGAAAGGAAGACCCAGGTCCTAGAGGCATCTTCGATTTGCCAGTAGCTCTATTCTCCACACGGATACTGCCTTCACAGTGTATGACTCTGGACCAGGGTTTGGGATTGGTCCAGGGAAAAGCTGTAACTTTGAGTGGCTCCTGATCTTCTCCTTCCCCTTCAGGCTATTTCTGGGTCGTCTGGAGGGTGGCAGGGCTGGAGCAGGAGGGACCAGGCCCGTGTGCAGCAAGCAGGCTCGGTCCCTGGCTGCACCAGAGCAGCTCAGCAAGCAGCCTCACCGATTACCCTGTCTTATGCACAAAGGGAGCTAGACTCAGCTTCTCACCTTTGGATACCAAAAGCATTAGGCAGTGGGAGGTGGAGGAGTGTCTCAGGTCAAATGAGGCACCTCAAGATGATAAGGGCCAGACCCTACATGCATCTGAAGCAGGAAGAGGCCAAGGCCTTCCCTGAGGAGATGGATGGGGCAGCATCTCAAAGACGGTGGGCAAGTAACTAACCCTGTTGGTCTCTAGGAGGGGCCCTGCCAGTCAGTGTCTACCCAGTTCAAACGACATGTTTCAGCATCATGAAAAATACCAAACAAATATGGACTATATGAGTCAATTTTTGTTTAAAAGGAAAATGCAAAGACACGTTAAAAAAGGATATTTTTTAAAAGTACACTACTATATGTGATTTTTATTTTATGTTTGCCTATTATTATACAAGCATTGCTTTTGTAATGAGAAAAACGAAACTTTTAATAAAGCCTTTGCTAATTCTTATGTAAAATATAGGGAAAAGATGAGCGGAGATCATCTAGTTCTATTAGACAAATAATAACTTCTGAAAATAGTTAAACCTAAGGTGAAACAATTAAAGAATAATTACTGCATTTAGTAATTATTGTCAGGGCAGTGTAAAAGTAGTTTCAAATTTTTCCTTGTAGGTTGTATTAAAAAACCCAACCCCCCCACCTTAAGAAAAAAAAACCTCTAAATGCCTCTCCATCCCCCAACCCTTCCTTTGTCACCATCTGGCTGGAGAAAATCTTCCTGGAGCTCCTTACCTTCAGACTCTAGTTTTTCTGCATTGAGTGGGCTGGTTGGTGATCCTGTTGAAGATTTCCTGCCACTGAGCCCTGAGATCATTGCCATAGAGGACAGTCTTCCAATGGCTCTCACAGCATTGCCCGTTTTCTGGAAAATAGACACTGGCGTTGGACTCAGGCAGGGTCACTGGTTCCAGCTGGGCAGCGGGGCTTAGGGAGAAGAGCCCAGCCCAGGAGAAGCAGCTGTCCTTGAAACAAGGGCCTCCTGAGTGCCGAGGTCCTGCAGAGGAGTGAGCCCAACCTTGCTCTGCTCAGCACTCTCAGCGTGTCAGAAGATGTTCAGAGAATGGAATGGGGCCTGGAACCGATGTGTGCGTTAATGTGACTAAACAAGGTCAACATGAGACAAAAACCCTTTTCATACTGTGCTTCAACTCCCATAAAAGGGATAGTTTATATAAAGCAACTGCAGGCTGAGACGGCTCCAAAGACTTAACTGCTGACAGGGCCCAGTGGAGGCTGTTTCTCATAAAACAATGCTAGTGATAGGATTTTAATTGGCCAAGAGAATAGCTACTATGGATCCCACAGGTCCCGTTGGGGGGGAAAAAAATGCCTTCTATTGACCATAGGCAAGTCGCTTAACCTCCCTGGGCTTCAGTTTCCTTCTCTGTATAAGGAGGGGGTTGGACAAGATGATCTCCAAGGTCTCATTTAGTTCTGTTTATGATTCAGATACTTAAGAGATTTTGAGAAATACTCTGGCTAGCCCCAGCACAAGTCTACAGTGAAGTTCTGGAGGGGTGTTCTTCCCTGATGTACACCCAGCATCAAAAAGCAGCACCCAAAGAAATGAAAAGCACAGCACTTGGCTTTCCTTAGTCAAGGCACCTTGGGAGAGGACAGAATTTTTACTGAAAAAGATGCCAGGACTTGAAAATTTTCTTTGCATTGTGAAAATTCTACCAAGCATAGGATTTAGGTCAAGAAGTCCCCAATAATACACATTGTGTCTGTGTTTCTCACCTGTAAGTAACGATTCTCACCCCTTTTCTAAGGTCAGTGGAATGACTAAGATAAGAAACTAAGGCATAACCACTGCTTTCCAGCCCTGCACCCAAAGCATCTTTTGAGGCATCCAGATGCTGTGCATCCAGGGAGCAAATGTCACCACAGACTAGCTGCTGAGAGAGGAAGGAAACAGCCTGTACACAGGCAGACGGCTGGCACTCACCCACTGGACCTCAAACTGCCGGCAAAGCCATTTTCCTCCTGAATTAACTTCATACACCCAGGTATTTCAGGCAAGCCTCACAATTTTGGACTATCTGAAAAGCCAGTATACTTCAGGTAAAAGATTATTTCAAAAGTAAAGAATTTCAGGCTGCTGGGGAATCACATAGAAAATTGTGTGTGTGTGTGTGTGTGTGTGTGTGTGTGTGTGTGTGTGTGTGTGTGTGTGTGTGTGTGTGTGTGTGTGTGTGTGTGTGTGTGTGTGTGTGTGTGTGTGTGTGTGTGTGTGTGTGTGTGTGTGTGTGTGTGTTTTAAGCGGAGTCCTACTGCTGTGACCACAATCGCTTTCTGTTATGTCACATCCCATCCTTCCTGCAGACTACTTTCATGCACTCTGGACAGGCATTCCATCTTGCCCTGTCCTCTGGCCATCCACCTCTCACATATACACTGTGAGGTGTGGTTATGCTTCTGGCCCTCTGTCCCGCAGTGAAGCTGGGTCACTCTGAAAAGAACCCAGGAGGCCCCAGGTGGAGGTGATGAGGGGGGAAGAAGGTGAGGAATGACAACCCACTGACTTAACTGTGTGCAGAGGCACTGTGGCCCTGCAGAGGACACCCCGGGAGACTGAGGCTACCTAGCAACTTGCATGCCTTCTGGGAGAGGCTGTTACTGGTGACATCACTGATCTGTTTGTTCTGCTGGCTGGAGTGTGGAGAGACCCAGCTCTTCCCAGGGGAGCTTACCCTGACGTCAGAAATGGGTAAGAGGTGGTGCCAGCCACAGCAGCCCTCCCTACGGAGTCCATGCCGGACCAGACCACTTCCTAACCAGCCAAACTCTCAGATTCAGCCCTTCTCAGCTCTCCAATCCCTTCATCCAACACAGATTGGTTTGCCCCGGGCCAGGAGTCTAAATTCAGAGGGTTTGTTCCTAACAAGGAACAGGTTTGTTCTCTAACCACTCATTACTCTGTTAACGTGTGCAAATCAGTTCCCCTCTCTGGGCCTCATTGTTGGACCTGAAGATTCAAATCTCCCTGGAGCTCTAGTCTTCTACAGAAAGACTATGATTCAGACACGCAAATGTGTAGCAGGGAACGCTCCCCTTGAGCCCATGGGCTCCCTAATCCCAAACACCTGGATGCAGGACTGTCTTCACTTGTATGGTGTGGAAGAATGAAGTCTTTCCTCTTCTGTTAACAAAATGACTAATACGAAGCTATGAGAACAAGGCAAATCAAAGCGTTACAATATTTCAGAGAAGGTGGCAAATAAACGAATAGACCACACATTGGGGGAAATTTTCCATCAGATGGAGCAATAGACCATATAATTTCTAAAACAGGAAGAAATGTAAGTGCTCAATAGGGAAAATCTTAATAACCTACACATCAGAGGTCAATCTTTGGAAGCTGCTTCATGGGAAAAAATAGTTGGTGGGGAAGTTATTTGTCAGAACTATATGTTCTAGCCTTCCAGTTTCATGCCTTTGAGCTGAAAATTGGTTGCTGCTTTACTAACTGAGACCTTTGGAAATTTTTAAAACATCAAAAAAGAAAGATTCAATTCTTAATAAGTTCCATTCTTGTCTTGAGGAGGCCTTTTTCTTGTTGGAGGGCAATTGCCAAGGCTGGGTTCCTGTGTTCCAGGCGGGCAGGGTGTGTAACGGCTTCCCTAACAGAGCACAGACTCCCTCCCCTGGGAGAGCCAGCGAGGGTGACTAACCAGCCTGGTTTCCCAGGACTGAGGGATTGCCCAGGATGAGGGGCTTTCAGGGATAAAGCTGAGACAGGCCCTGGAAAACCTCGGCAAGGTGATCACCCTAGAGCCAGCCAGCCATCATGGGCCCTACGTAAACACCAACAGCCCCAAGACTACAATTTCCCCTGAGAATGCATATTATCTAAATGTGATGGCCAAGAGTACTCCACGCTATCCTGAGTCAAAAGCTTTCTTCCCCAAGGCCCTTTGGTCCATACTGCTGAAGTCTTTGTGGTTCTCAGAGAATAAAGATGGCTGCCCACAAGCCTCCAATTCCTAGTCCTTTGCTTCCATTTTGCATGCAGAGGCCCTGTTATCCTGCTCAGCTTACCCACCCTCAATGCTATGACTCACCACCATGTCTCTTCAACATTCTTTTGATATAAATAAAAAACCTACCCTCTTTCAGAATAACTTCATTCTAAGATCAATAATACAATGAGTCATCTGTCTATTGCTTGTTTGTTGGGGCTTGTTCCCATGTTACTTCCTTCCCCTTTTATGAAAACCACACCAGGGGCTTCCCTGGTGGCACAGTGGTTAAGAGTCTGCCTGCCAATGCAGGGGACATGGGTTTGAGCCCTGGACCAGGAAGATCCCACGTGCCACACAGCAACTAAGCCCATGCACCACAACTACTGAACCTGTGCTCTAGAGCCCGTGAGCCACAACTACTGAGGCCGCGTGCCACAACTACTGAAGCCCCTGCGCCTAGAGCCCCTGTTCCACAAGGGAAGCCACCGCAATGAGAAGCCCACGCACTGCAACAGAGTAGCCCCTGCTCACTGCAAATAGAGAAAGCCCGCACGCAGCAACGAAGACCCAACGCAGCCAAAAATAAATAAATTTTAAAAAAACCCTTAAGAATGTCATAAGCTTAAAAAAACAACAACACCAGAATGATAGCCAAGAAGCTTTTCTTATGCAGCTGTAGAGCACTGTGGGCCCCCTGTGCTTGCCCTGGCCCTCTCCCCCCCCACAGCGCACCCCATTCTACTCCCCTCCACTCCGCTCCGCCTCAGCACACAGAACCTCAGCTGCTCTCAGAGGGAACCTCCTATTCCAGGGGTGCTAAGGTCCTGGTACCCAGAGTTTAAAATGTGGAAAACATTTTCCTAAGGAAGAAATGTAACACAAGATGGTCAGATGCAGCTGAACTATTACCAGTGACAATATGCTTCGAGGACATTATGTGTTGAATGGGATTTTGCAGACTACTTTTCTATGTAATTTTGTGAAACCTAACCACTTTTTCTGTGGAAAAGCCATTTCCAAATGCTGCTACCTATATTAAAATAGGAAATTAATGTTCCTTCTCTGAATTCTGTCCTTTCCCTTCTCACGTTCAGAAAACCTTGTGGCTAATAACACTGTAAACAACAAGAAAAAATATGATTCAAATATCACCACAAATTACAGTTTCTGGGCCCATCTGACTGAAAAATTCCATTTATTTCCTCTCCCATTTCCTTATCTCTTCTCTGCGCCTATCCCCTGGGTTTAGGCTCTTACTGGCTTTGGTTCACGGGCAGATGTGTGGATGCCTCCAGAAGCCTGAAGTAATAAGGCTGCCCTTTAGCCCATGGCCTCATCCAACCAAAACCCAGTGCGATTCCCTCCTCTGAGAACCGCCCCACCCCCATACCAGTCACCGTATCTGCTCCAGAAACACCACTATTTCTTTGAGATCTACTGGCCACAGGATCATTAATAATGATTTTGTGGCCCCCTTGTGGCTTTGTTTTTTTAAAAGAATATTTGCTCCTCTGATTTCACTGGACCCTAATGGCACCAGAGGGTAAGGTAAGCGGCACAGGTGTTCCAACTCACCAGGTACTTGACGGAGGCTGGGAGATCCACCCAAACCTTCAGATGGGGCTAGCCAAGAACTGACTCCCACTTCGGGGAGGCCGCTGAGATGCGCAGGGGGTGGAGTCTCTCAGACCCACACACCCGAAGCCCCTCTCTCACCTTTGCTCCTCTCAACCTTTGTGTGAACTTGGACTTTTCAGTGAACTGTGGTTTAGTCATTCTGTGTGGCAAATCACCAGTGTCCCAGTTGCCCCTAAAATGGTGGTTTCCTTTTTCTCTGCCACAAAGGCAAGGTCTAAATGGCCCAGTCCCCTGAATGCCCAGCTAAAAGACTGCTCCTGTCAGGCCAGCAGGATCAGGGTGAGGTCCAGTTCCCACCTCTGAGCCTTTTCCTCCGTCTGTGCTGTTATCCCCTCCTCTGTGTGTTCTACTCATGTTCCATGGCCAACTTCAGACTCCTGCCCTTGGCAGCCTTTCTTCACAACCACATCCACCTCTGGTGTGACTGGTTCCATTCTCTGTCCGCACTCACATATATGGGAATGGAGAGCTACAGTGATCATTTATAATTCTTGGTGTGTGTTATGTCCTTTTATGTCTATTTGCTTCAGGTCCCTGTTACACTATACATTCCTTGAGTATAGAAACCACATACCCTCCAGTAACCCAGGAATTTTATAATACTAGCAGTGATAATAAAAATAAAATAGATCATGATAAGTTCTCTATGGTTTTGGATGATCATTTTCTCCATCTGCTAACAATCAGAGGCAATTTGTGTCATTAAACTGTGTGCTGTTAAGACTGTGTATGCTGGAGCCAGTCTCTGGGTTTGAATCCTGGCTTTCCCACTTACTAGCTGTGATCCTGGGTGACCTTCCTAACCTTTCTCTGCTTTGTTTGTCTGAGAACTGGGGATAACAATAGTGCCTGCCTCCCAGGATTAAAAAACAATGCATAGAGAGTGCTTTGAATGTTCCCTGATACGTGGCCAGCCCTCCATACATATTGGCTACCGATCTCATTTATGAACACTTACTATGTGCCAGGCAATGTGCTAAAGGCCAGATGAATATTATCTCATATAATTCTCACAACAGTGAGAATCTCACAAAGATTTGGTACCACTAATATCCCCATTTTATAGATAAGAAAACGAAGGCACAGAAAGGTTAAGTAACTTGGCTAAGGACGTGTAGCTAGTAACATACAACCTCTCTATGTCTCTCCCATGTCTCTCTTTATGGACCATGTGCCCACCTCCTTCACCATAAAGAAATGCAAGACCATCACGCTACCTATAAGGAGATCACACTCTCCAGGGTTGCCAAATAGTCCTAAAGGTGACATTGCTCGTCCCTAGTCACGAAGACATGGAATGTCAGTCTTGGTCCCAGACTATTTCAGAAAATGTAAACATTTTTGGAGTGAGGCCAGGGCAAGTTGGGAATGAGGGTAGCTTGAATAAAGCAATTGTGAGGGGCGACATCCCAGTCCAAAGTGACCCCTCATTACCTGCCATTTTCTTCTTGCCATGTACTTCTTCATCCGGTCCTTGGAGAGTTTCTTGGCCTCCATGTTCCTGGTGTCTTTCATTAGCCATGTATGCTGAAGGCACTGGGTGCAGTCCAAGCGGTTTCTAATAGAGGCAGAGATCAGAGGGTTTCTGAGCAGAAGGGGACCACAGAGACTGCTGGTCAGATCAGAAATGGGAGGTCACCTGTCCCTAGTTACACAGGGCAGAGCCCAGGGCTCTCTGCTCCCAGTCCATCCACCATGATGAGAATCACTGTGCTGTTGGCCTTTTTCCTCTCTTGGCCTGGGTTACACTGACTAGACCCAGAATACATTATTAGTGTTAAGAAGGCCTAAACACCAGTAAGCAACTGGAGTCTCGTGACCTGCCCTTGGGGTCTAGGGAGGCTAAGTGCTGGAGGGCAGACATGTCTGGGAATGACTGGCACCGTATTCCAGGGTGGGGTCATTTTGCTGGTCATGTGGGGGCTGGGAACTGTGGAGGCCCGATCCTTCTGCCTCCTTGTCTGATGGAGAGAAGAGTGAAACCTTAGGCCCAAACCTTCGAGAATCAGTGAACTCTCAAGTCTTATGGTGTGGTTGAGTATCAGGTTTTTCCCATTAAAACTCAAAGAGGGGGCTTCCCTGGTGGCGCAGTGGTTGAGAGTCCTCCTGCCGATGCAGGGGACGTGGGTTCGTGCCCCAGTCCGGGAAGATCCCACATGCCGCGGAGCGGCTGGGCCCGTGAGCCATGGCCGCTGAGCCTGGGCGTCCGGAGCCTGTGCTCCGCCACGGGAGAGGCCACAACAGTGACAGGCCCGCATACCGCAAAAAAAAAAAAAAAAAAACAAAAAAAAAACTCAAAGAGGTATGTCCTTTGTACAACCTATGAATTATGACAACCTTAGAACTGCACTGAAACTCATTTAATCTTCTGAAAGCTCTGGGAATCTAGAAATATTTCAGGGCCATCACCTTAATTGTCATAGGACTAATGAAGTCCAAAGTACCAAATGCTAACATATGTAGAAAAATGAGTAAAAGTAAATCTGCTAACTGTAGCAAATGTAGTGATCTTTAGATAAGGGGATATGGATTATTTTAATTTTCTTATATTCAAAATTTGTACAACTTAATGTATCAATTTATAATAGAAAAACATTTTTAAAAGTGCTGATAGATGGAGATTTCTGGTTGAAGAGATGCTGAGTTTGAGTTTATGGGAATCTAGTGTCTTGATCTATATGAAATCAATTCTTTGGTGAGTCCATTTTATGAGCACAGAGGAGCCAACATGTTTCTGAATAAACTCAAGATCAGGTGAGAAAATAGGGTATATACACAATACCTCATTTACCACATCTTGGGTGAATGAAGCCTGGTTGACAAAAGCCATCCTTGGACCACAGTTGTTAGGAAGGAGGTCCGCACCTCCCTGAGGCACCTGGGGAGCGGGGACCCCTCACACGGGAGGGGCATCTAGGTCCCCCCCAACATCTAGATCCTCCTTGGGTCACACCTGCTTCTGAGGCAAAGACTGGGGCAGCAAAGTGCTAAAAAGACCTCGCTGTCAAGGAGTGTGGAATGTCTCCTCTGGAGGAGTTTGGCCCTGAGCTGGCTAAAAAGGACTGAGAGGTGGGTGCGTAACCAGAAAACCAGACCGAACCACTTAAGAGACCCTCCAGCCTCGCTCCTTTAGCAACTGTGCTCTCATGTCCCAGACAGGATTTCCCCCAGAGGGGGCAAGACGACCAACAGCCTCACGGCGGTCTGTGGGCCAGGTAGACAGGGCAGAACCTAGGCCACAAAGTCCCCTTGGTGCACATGCAGAGCCTCTGGGCTGACCCCTCCCACCTTCCTCCGGCACACCACCCATTTCAACACCACTTTCTGGGGAAAAGCTTATAGCTGCTTGTATTGCCAAATACGACTCCCCGGGGCCGCTGGAGCCAGGCCTTGCCTCATCTGGCCACCTGTTCACAGAGTGGGTGAGGCGCCCAACAGCCCGACACCCCACCACTCCCTTGCCCTGGTGCAGGCCGGCCCTCCCGGCACGTGCACGGCCCCTCTCCACTTCCTGCTTTACGGTAGCTGCTTCCCCTCGCCAGTGAATTCTCTCCAGCCACACCAAGACCCCCTCAACCTCCCCTCCTCTGCTCTAGCCTCCTCTCCTGCCCGCACCTCCATCCTCTTCCCTCTGAAATACAGACTGAGCGCCTTGGGCGTCTGACCTTTCCTCACAGCCTTAGGCCGTCTATACGCCTGAACGCTCAGGCCTCCTGATGTTCACAGATGTTCTTTATAGTCATCTGCTGACCACCTGGGCAGCTCCAGGCAGCCCCAGAAGGTGGAGGAGAGAACCTCACAGTCTGCATGGCTGCAGGGGACAGAGATGGAGCTGGGCCCAGTGGCCTGGGGTCACAGCCTAACTGGCCAGTGGTGGAAGGTACCTGGCCACACTCAGGCAGGCAGCTCCTACATGATTTAGATACAAAATAAGCATCAAGCCAGAACAGCCAGGAGTATGATCAGGACCGGCAAATAGGGTACCTCCCCTGCAAGCCCCAGCAGGGGGGCTGAGGTTTCAGCAGGGCGGCTGCAGGCCACAGCTGTACACGGAAAATAAAAGGGGCTGTCGTTATTCACATGCAAGCTGCCTCATTCCGCCAACGCTCAGTCAAGCGTTGCTTTTCAGGTGAGGCTTCTGTGCTTCGAAAGACAGGAGAGTGTCCGGCACCAGGGAGCAGGACCCCGGCGCACGCAGTGCCCATCCTCCCCTCCTCGGGTGCGGAGGGGCCCACGACAGGGAAAGAGAGTCCCAGCCTCTGGACCCCAGTCCAGGGAGTGGGGGGGCTGAAAAGACTGAAATCTCGACTCATTACTTCATATCTTTCTTCAGCAAGCTGCTGATGAAATCCTTGGCGTCATCCGAGATCTCATCGAAGGCCTCGTCGTCAAAGTCCCAGGTGGCTGAGGTGACGTTGGCTAAGGTTTCGTTATCGTTGTCACCCATGAAGGGGGACAGTCCACTGACCCTGGGGGATGAGAGAGGAGAGCAGTGAGTGGGGGAGGCCAGCAGGGAGGGCGGCCCCGCCAGGGGAGCGCTCCCTGAGGTCAGAGGTGAGAGCGCCCCCAACGCCCCCGCGCCTGCCTCTCCTCCCACCCAGGAGAGAAGGGGGCGTGGCTCTCAGCCTCAGGGCGTGGCTCTCAGCCTCTGCCCGATGGCCCACTCACTACTTCTGGGGTGTCGCCCGCCTGTTGACACCACCTGCCTGTGAAGCTGAGGCGGAGGGACTTTTCTTCAGTTTACCACTTCCACACAGCACAGCAGGGCCTTCCTCCCTGCCTTCTGTTCTTACCCAACACCCAGGCAAGAACTTCGCCCCGCAGAACCTTCTCCAAGGTCCTGGGGGGAGGAGTGGCCTCCTTCGCAGGGCTCCAGGCATGCATGCGCACGCGCGCGCGCGCGCACACACACACACACACACACACACACACACACGTGGACTGGTCACGTGGTACAGCATTCATCACCGCGCCCTGTCCCGCCCTCCCACCTCTCACCCTCAGCATCAAGAACAGGGCCAGCCCACGCGGGGCTCAGCAAGGGTGTGTCCACGAAGGGTGGACCTGCAATGCGGGTCGGTGATCATTTAGACCAAACCAGAAAACTTCCCTCAGAGGAGCCATGGCCTGTTCATTCGCTGGGTGACCTTGGACAATTCCCCTCATCTCTCTGTGTCAGCTTCCTCCTCTGTTAGATGGACAACCTGCTACTTGGAGTGGTCACCACCGCCACCTCTCCCTGTTCTCCTTCTCCTGCGTCCTCATTCTCATGACAGCAGACATCTATCAACTGTTCACCACGTGCCATGCACTGGGCAGAGAGCTAAAACAGATTAACTCATTCAGTCTTAACACCACCCTTTAAGGCAGGTAACTCATTACTTCGTTTAACAGATAAGGAAACTGAGGCACCGAGTGGGGGTAAGTAACTTGCCCAAGGATTTGCAGTCAATGAGCCTATTTCTTAACCATTAATTTGTACAGTCATTTCTGGGAAGATGAAGTAAATCACAGCGTACAGCACTGGCAGGAGGCCTGGTCCGCAGTAAGCAGCTTGGTCTGCTGTGACCATAGCTATTAGGCAGTTCTTCTGTACACAGTTCACCCCCACTGCCCCATCAATCTGTGATCTCTGGAATGACTCACTTACCAATAGCTTAAGCCAAATAAAATTTGGAAGGTAAAGTATCTCAAAGCTGAATGGAGCAGACATCTGGCTTACTGGCCTCACCTCTCACCTCTGGCGGGCACCTCATCTTCCCCCCAGCCATGCAGCCCGCCACTCACCCTGACCTAGGGCCAGCTTCACGGGCCTTGGAAGAGCCCCACTCTTGGCTTAAGGCTCTGCTGCCATCATTTTGAAATTCTTAATGTTCACATAAGTCACCCCACCTTTTTATGCTGCACTGGCCCCTATGATTTATGTAGCTGGTCCTGCCCTGTCCCCACCTGAGCCCCACGAGATGGATCTAGGGCCCTCATGCCATCAACCTTCCAAGTTAAGGCTTCACTAACATCCCTTTCCCCAAATCCCTCATCATAAACAATAATGCAAACCCCTCGGGAGCTGTTTTGGCATCCAAGAGGCCTCAGCTTATGAAATACACTCGGCCCTGAAAACTAAGTTTTGTAAAACAAAATCTATTGAAATATTGCAAGGAAAGCTTGCCATGGGAGGAACCCTCTCGTGAAAATCTTCATTAAAAAGAAGAAAAAGAGCTTTTTCGGTGTGAATTATCTCACCCTAATCAACATATTTGTGCTTTTGAATAAAAGCGTTTTATAGATGGCATTAAAATGTCTTAAAGCAAGACACCAATTTATGTTCTGAGAAGGCATGGAGATAATCATTCTCGATCATATCACAATGAGGGAAGGGTGGGACCTCACCAGGCCCAAGTGTGTACCGTTATATGCTATTCCTTTCCCCTCTCTGGGCCTCAGCTTCCCCTCTTACACACCAAGGGTACTGGACTAGAATTCCTAGGGGCTTCCAGGAAGCCCATAGGCTTAACTAGTCCCATCAGGAAGCAGCCTGACTCTTGCTTGCCAGCTACTGTCTCTGCACTTTCCATTTGAAACAAAGGGGGGAAGTCCTACAGCACTCCAAGAGATTGCCGGGAGTGGGGGGCAGGGAAGCAAACAACCCTGCTGTGGAATGCTGAAAGGCCGCCTTCTGTAAACCTCCTTTCCTAATTAGGAACTGTCATCCTGCAAAGACAGGGCTTAATCTCTGTGATGTTCATAGTTGGGGAGAGCCTCCTCTCCTCTGGCCTCTGGCACTGCTCCTTCCTGGCAGCCCATCCATCTGAAATCCCTCCCAAGCCTTGGCTGGCTCCTCACCTGCCCCAGCTCCCCCAGCATTCCCCCTGATAAACAGTACATCTCTAAAATAAAACTTGCAAAATATGCAGAGCATGATGATGAAGACAGTATTCGGATTTTAGTAATGCCGTCCCATGGTGGTGGGATTTTGCAGAATTTTTAAACTTCCTTTCTTGTACTTTTTCTTTATTGCTAGAATTTGCATAGGCTCATATATGGTTGGGTTGTTCAACCCAATCAACAAACATAGTAGTAACCCTAGCATTAAAAACACAGCTACTGGGCTTCCCTGGTGGTGCAGTGGTTGAGAATCTGCCTGCCAATGCAGGGGACACGGGTTCGAGCCCTGGTCTGGGAAGATCCCACATGCCGCGGAGCAACTAGGCCCGTGAGCCACAACTACTGAGCCTGCGCATTTGGAGCTTGTGCTCCGCAACAAGAGAGGCCACGAGAGTGAGAGGCCCGCGCACCGCGATGAAGAGTGGCCCCCGCTTGCCGCAACTGGAGAAAGCCCTCGCACAGAAACAAGACCCAACAGAGCCATAAATAAATAAATAAAATTAAAAAAACAAACAAACAAACAAAAAAAACAACACAGCTACTCACCTCTCTTCCTAGTCTTACCTAGGTTTTAACTGAAGGGGATCAAAGTATACCACCCCAAAATATGAACTTGGGCATAAAAATTGCCTTGAGCTGAAGGCAATCAGCCCTTTGTCCTCCCTCTTTCTGTCTAAAAGCAGGACATAAATTTCTCTTCATTAAGGTGACATAAATTTCCATTTGTTCTATTTGTCCATTTCTTCTCTTCCCAGGAAGAGGAGAAAGACTCTCATCTGCATATTAGATATTGCTGAACAGTCCCTATAAATTTCCTAGTCACCTTGTCACAATTTACTCCCTCCAGAACCTCCAAACCTTTTTTCCTTCATCTAGTTATTTCTGTATAATTTATCACTCTTTGTTAAAGTAGTATATAAGCCCCAAATTTTAAAGGTACCTTGAGTCACATTTCTTTATGAACACCTGTGCATATGTACATAATTAAATCTATTTTCTTTTTGTTAATCTGTCCTTTTTTAAAAAAAAATTTATTTATTTGGTTGCGCCGGGTCTTAGTTGCTGCATGTGGGCTCCTGAGTTGTGGCATGTGAATTGTTAGTTGCAGCATGCATATGGGATCTAGTTCCCTGGCCAGGGATCGAACCCAGGCCCCCTGCATTGGGAGCGTGGAGTCTTAGCCACTGTGCCATCAGGGAAGTCCCGTTCATCTTTCTTTTGTCAGTTTGACTTGCAGACCCCCAAGAACTGAACCAAAGAGGTAGAGGAAAGTTTTTTCCTCCCTAACATAACCAGTGAATTTGTCTGGTTTTCACAAAATTGTAATCAGTGTGGGCAAGTTCTTGGATGCTCTATTTTTTCCTCACTTGACATTGTCTTTCACAAGTGTATACAGAGTCTTAATGTTCAGTTTTAATGGTTAAATATTAGTCTTTGTGCTAATGAGTCAACTAAGGACACGACTGCAGGGTGTTCTAATTTCTTAATTCTTAATCTCTTACTGCAGCCAAACTTCACCAGGGAATCTGATGCGGGGGCCTGTTCTGCTTGGAGGACAGAACATCAGGAGACAGAAGGCAGAAATGCCTCTTGAATTACACTTTCTCTATGGTGTTTTTTAAGCAGATGACTCCACTGCATGAATGGCCAGCAAAGGAGGCCATACATCTTCCAGCAGAACTACTGAGCGCTTAGGAAAGGGTTAGTCTTTTATCCATGGGATACTCATTCCCTGGTGTGGTGGGAAGATTTGAGAGGGCTGGGAAGGCCCCACAGGAAGAGCTGGGCATTGTTTTGTACAGTAGCCTAGGAAAGACAGACCCAGGGTTTAGTCATGTTAACCACAGCCCAAGTCCCTGGAGAGCAAAACCTGCAGGTGGTGTCTGTGCCTGTTGTGGATGTGGGGTGCCTGGAGGTCTCAGGACCTGCAATAGAGAGCATGTCTGGACTCAGCAGCTAAGAGGGCAGAAGCAGCCCTGGGTGGAGCTACTGGATCCCTCTCAAGAGCCCTGCATCCAAATCTGAGTTTGAGTAGGTACTTGATGCTTGGGCACTGGGACTTCTCCCCAGCTCACTAGGCTGCTGTCCCCAGAAGTTAGATTCCAGACGGGGATGGACCTGGCTCTCTGGACCATGGTGCGTGCTCACAAATGAGCTGAGATGGGAAGTCTGCTGCTGAGCACGGCAGGAAGATGGTAGGGAGGAGAAAGCAGGGCAGCAGTTTGGGGGAGGGGAGGAGGAGAAGGAATTCTGGGGTAGGGGTGAGGGCAGGGCACAGAGAAGGGTTTCGGCATCTCCACAGGCAGTAAGGGAACAGCAAGTCCTAAGGAAATGGAGGGAGGGAGATAAGAGAGGGAAGGAGATCTTAGAAAAGGAGGTGGGGCTTAGAATTTCTTCACCACTGAAGTGTGGCCTAGAGAGCCTGGTCCTCTCTCTTCCTGCCAGAAACCAGTGGGTATTGGTAATAGCAGAAGTCTCCAGCAGATCCACGAAATCTGCTTCTCCCTTCAGAATCAGGGGTGAGAGGGTAAGGGGCCCCCAACCCCACCTGCTACATCTCTACCCTGCCTGGGGACCCTGGGCAGGCAGTGGAGCCAGGTCTCCTGTGCCGTGACAGGATCTGCCCCGATCTCTCCGAGGGTGTGAGAAGGAGTTCCTTCAGCAAAGTCAAAACAACCTATGGGACGCAGCTGCTCACTTAGAAGGTGCTCACCAAATCTGCACTGAGGGATACATCTGTCATCACCTGTCCCCAAGCTCCCCATATCTCACTGGCCCCAGAAAGGAGATGGTGGGGGGGGCATCCTCTGGCACAAACAAACAAGGAAGGTGACCCTGACAAGGACTCCAAGCTCCAAAGAGCGGGATGGAGGGTGCATGAGGGCTGCCAGAGAACCTCTTCTGGGGGCTTCTGGCAGTGGCTCCAGAATTCTGCAGAGCAGGGGCTGAGAGGAAGCAATCTGGCTGGCTCCACCTTCTGTTCTCACACCACGTGCCCTGCTGACAGCCCTAGTTGAGGAGAGAGACTCCCAGACCTCAATCCCCACTGTGAGAGCCAGCAGGAAAAGTCCCACAGGGCAGAGCAGCCCGCAGAGGTGCTGGCTCCCCAGCAGCCAGGATGCTGGGGAGGCTACGGGAGGCTGTGTAGGGCTGGCCTGTGGCCATCACCCCCCACTGCTCACCTGACCCCCTTCCACAGGCACCTCTCCACCCTCCCGCCTCCGTCCAGATGCCTTCAGGCTGGTGCCCCATTCATCAAAATTATTTTCCCCCCATTTCCAAAAGCCCTTCCCTATTCCTAGGTCTCAGCTTTAAAAGTAATCTGGCAAACCATGTAACATGTTATCCAAATTACTTCTTCCACCTCAAAGAATTTTCATTTTAAAATAAAGTGCTCTTATGACCCAGTAATTCTAGTTCTAGATTATATATCCAACAGAAATGCATAAAGATATTCACTAAAGCACATGTACCGGAATACTCACAATAACCCAAACTGGAATCTAGTCAAAAGCCCATCAGCACAGAATGGATAAGTAAACTGGATGAAGTTCACAGAGTGAAACACTATACAGCACCAAGAATGAACAGCCTACAGCTACACACCATAACATGAATGGGGGTCACAAACAAGGGGGGGCAGAAGAAGCCAGACACACCTTTCTGTATGATTTCGTTTATATAAAGTTCAAAAGCAGGGCTTCCCTGGTGGCGCAGTGGTTGAGAGTCCGCCTGCCGATGCAGAGGACGCGGGTTCGTGCCCCGGTCCGGGAGGATCCCACATGCCGCGGAGCGGCTGGGCCCGTAAGCCATGGCCGCTGAGCCTGTGCGTCCGGAGCCTGTGCTCCGCAACGGGAGAGGCCACAACAGTGAGAGGCCCGCGTACCGCAAAAAAAAAAAAAAAAAAAAAAAAAGCAGGTGAACGTGGTGCGTGATGTTAGAATGGGGATCAGGTTACCCCTGAGGGAGTAACCAGAGCCTGGGCACCGGGAGGGCTGCGGGCCTGGTATTGTGTGGTTTCCGGGTCTGGGTATAGGCGTGTTCACTGTGCGAATTCACTGAGCGTCTAGTCACCGGTCTGGCCCTGACCCGTAGGGAGACCAATCGTCCTAGTTTGCCCAGGATGGTCCTCACTTCAGCACTGAAAGTCCCGTATCCTGGGAAACCCATCAGTGCTGGGTGAACTGGGACAGCTGGCCATGCTCTAGGACTGTGGGAAGTGGGCAGCCATGCAGGCTTCCCTGGCTCCTGTGACCTCAATGCCAAATGAAGATCGAATCTCTGCCATGCCCCACTCCCAGGTTTATTCTGAGGACCAAACAGATGGTCCTGATTCTACAGCAGTGGGAAAACCGATGGAGGGAGTAAGGCAAGTCTGCTTGATGGCTGCAGGGGGACCCAGGACCAAGCCAAGCCACAGGGCAGCTGGGTCTGAACAGAGGGAGCTGACAAAAGACCGTTTCCCAAGAGCCTCTCCTGGGCAAAGATCCAGTATGAGCCCCATCCAGCCTGGGGCAGTCCCCACTGCCTTGCTCTCCTTCATTTACCAAGGGGCCAGCACTACAGAATCTGGCACAGTTTTCTTCACTCCTCAGCTCCCTTTCTCCTGGAGGGGACTGGGTAGGGAGAGGCAGGGAGATGCACTCCTGGCCAGAGTTTCTTCTCTGCTGCTCTGGGGGAGGCTGTGTTGGTGGGGGTGACCCCAAGCAGGGAAGAAGATGACTCTCTGGAGTACAGAACCTGTGACACAGGTTCAACTGAGGTAGGCTGTCCTAATAGCCCACAGGGAGAGTAAGACTCCTGAACACGTGAAAAAGCCACATTGGCGCGTGCGCACACACACACAAAATCACTCTGCTTCTGCTAAAGCTTTTGTAACAGTGGTTCCTAAACCCGGCTGTGCAGTAGAATCACCTAAAGCCATTTCTCACACTGGGGTCTGAAGACCCCATGGATCTAAGAAAGTATTCTTAGAGGTCATATTCAAGTTTTCTGCGAAAATGTTTAATTTGTCCTTTTGCTTTAACAACAAAAACTTTTTTCCAAAATGACTACATGCATATCTGCATTTTCAGGGAGACCATCCCATAACTGTGTGATGCCACACAAACTCAGGGGCTGCCACTAAGGCTAATGCCTGCTTGCAGCCTGAGGCTTCAGAGACTAAATCAGCCAGATCCCAACAAGAGAGTGTGCTCTAGGGCCTGGTACTCAAAGTGCCATCTTCAGACCAGCACCATCAGCAACCAGCACCTGTTAGAAATGTGGATTCTCAGGTCCCCTGGAGCTTCTGAATCAGAACTTGTAATCTAAGGAGCAGCCCAGGTGATTCCTTCATGTTACATGTCTGTGAAGCACTGGTCTAGATTACTGGCCTTCCCTCTTTTCTCCAGCATTTTTTAACAGAATGGCTTCCTATTTTCCACCTAATTTCCCAATTCTAATTACTACACAGTAGCTTTCTGTTGTCTATGGGTCCCACTAAAGGCTCAACCATCAAAAGTGCTTATTAATTAGTCCGCATACTGGACGCAGAGATGAGGCTGGAATTTGGGGTCCCTCTGCCGTGAGGATGGGGTGTGGTCCTCTGAAGATGACGATGACACCCACAGCAGATGTACACCTGGGCTCTCTCCCTGCTTCTCTATGGACCCATGTACACACATGAAGGTAAATTCCACGGCACCAGCCATGCTCCTGTCCTCCTGACCAAAGGCCCCTAGGTGCCCAGCATCAAGGATGGTGAGGGGCCCAGAATGGGGCTCTTGCTGTGTAGAGCTAGACGCTCCTGCAGAAGTGTGATGTGGGCTGTGGACATCACCGGGAGCACAGAAGCCGGGCAGGCCAGCGAGGAGGGGGATGGGGGCCTACCGCCCTCCTGACTCTAGGCGGGCTCCCCATCAGGACCCGCCCTGGTCCCTTCAACCTCAGGGCAGCCTGGGGACCCTCCCCCCATGTGCCCCAGGACTCACAGGATGTAGCAGATGACCCCGATGCTCCACATGTCTGTGGCGTAGCCAATGGGCTCATAGTTGATCACTTCAGGTGCGACGAACTCTGGGGTGCCAAAGAGGACCTTCAGAGACCCCGCGTTCTCTGCAACCAGGATGGAGAGGGATCAATCACCAGAATGTCCCTAAGTCAACCCGAGGTAAGCAGATGCCTGGGAGGGACACAGGCAAGGCCGGCCTTCAGCGGCTCTCCCCTTGCAGGACGGCACAGAGACAACAGCCTCCTCGATACACCAGTGAAACCGACAAACTGCATGCGAACCTCAAATGTTTGGGCGGGGTTGACGGAGGCGGGAGAGCCCGTTACAGCCCTGCCCCAGATGGAATGGCTTTCCATGTGTCTGTCTCTCCCATGAGTTCCCTGAGACAGGGGTTGTGACTTGTGCTTGAAAATAACCTCTACCATTCAGTCTGTCATTTGTACCCTGCTGCCTGCTTTATGAGGACTTTCCTATTTAATGCTCTGGCCAACCCTAAGGAGGATGACCCCATCTCCCAAGGAGAAAAGGGAGACCCAGGGAGTGACTCCCCGCTCCCGCCTCCCGGTAAATGGTGGTCAGGACCTAACCCAGGGGGTCTGACTCCTGAGCCATGTTCCTCCCCTCCCCCACCCACCTCTCCACGCGTAGTGTCACATCTCTCTTCCCAGGAGCTGCTGGGAGGTTAGTTGGGAAAAATCGTAACCCTGAGGTGGTGCCTCTGAGCCATAGAGGACCATCACCCACCAAAATGACTCTTGGGTTGGGTACTCAGGCCCTGACCGCCTTCCCCTTTCGTGCCCTGCCTCCTGAAAGGGCAGGAACAGCAGTGATGCTTCAGAGAGCCCTGGACTAGGCCCCAGGTCCTCATTCCACCCCAGCTCGTCGTGGGACTTGCTGGGCAAAGCTACTGTGAACCTCGGTTTCCTGGTCTATAAATTGAGGCTCATAAAATCTGCCCTGCCTGCCTCAAAGGGTTGCTGTGAGAATCAGATGAGAGAAAGTAGGTGAAAGTGCTCTGGAAACTGTACAGTAGGATGCAAATGTGAGGAAGCACCATCAGCAAAATGTTCTGCTGCCGAAGGCACCAGAGTGAAAAAAATAATAATGATAAAATAAATGAAAATACCTACATAGTGCTTACTATGTGCGAGGCACTGCTCCTATCACTCTACCTATATTAACTCAGTGATCCCATAACAACTCTATGAGGTGAGTCCTACTGTTATCCCAATTTACAGATAAGAAATTTGAGACATAGGTCCCCACAGCTAGTAAGTGGGAGGGGCAGTCTCCACGGTCTCTGATCTCAGCTCCAATCTGGTGCATCCCCTCTAATACCATTGTCTCTAATACAGTGCATGGAACACAAACAGCCATGGCCACTGCCATGACATGCTGGTGACAACAGGAGAGGTGGCTCAGCCTTACCCAACCTCCTGGCCAGACCGAAGTCGATGAGCTTGATCCTGGTGCCTGTCTTGTTGACACACATGATGTTCTCGGGCTTGAGGTCCAGGTGGACAATGCCCTGCTTGTGGATGTACTCCACCCCCTCCGAGATCTGCCTCATGTACTTGATGCACTCCCGCTCGGTCAGCTCAAAGTCCTCGTCGATGATGCGCTCGAACAGCTCACCCCCGGACACGCTGCGGGGACAGAGGGGGCGCTCAGACCACAGGAGCAGGGAGCCTGGCCAGGGCAGGCTGGGGGAAGGGGTCACAGCCAGGAAAGCCCAGTGTATGGGGGTGCCAGGCATTTTCTGCAGCTTCCTGAGTCCCAGACCACTGCCCCGTTATGTTGGCCCCTGTCTTCCACTGTGTGAGGATGGCCCGGTCCTCCTGGTTTCCTGTTTGGGGGACCCTGCCTGAGCCCACTAAGCTTTGGAGGGGTTCAGGGAAGCATCTACTAGGCAGTTTCAGAGGTGGCCATGAACTGAGATATCCAGAATGATCTCCTAAGCAAAAAGGGTCACTGCCAGGCAACCTCTTTCCCCCAAATGACTATAGATGTAAGGGATTATCCTGTTCTCCAGCCATGTCTTTTAGTCATAAAGAATTGAAGTTTAAAAACTCACAGTACCCATAAGCATTTGTTTTGCATAGCCAGAAACAGAAAAATATCTTCAATAATACGGAGCATCAGCACATTTTGTAAAATTCATTGGCTGTAACCTATTGTACTTACAGTTGTGATCGCTTTGCTTCCTCTGGCTAGGCCTAGAACATCAGTTTACTCCTTCCCCCCATAACTAACGTGCCTCCCCTGCTCTCCGGCCCAGGCTGGGTGTGTAGTACATCCTTCCTGCCTGGATAGACTTTGGATCCTGGCCATGGTGGTTCTGGGGCCTGCAGCGGGCGTCTTTTCTAAGGATTGGCCAGCCAGCGTATTTTCCTTCAGTGCAAATGCTGAGTCACATGGGGCCTCTCTGTTCCCTTCTCCCAGCCTCCCGAACCCACCTTCCTTGCTCGCCGCTCAGAAACCTTAAAGCATCCCCTTGGTAACTCATGTAGCATCCAGACATCAGTAAGTTCTTTTTTTACAATGTCCTGTGGATCCACCCGCTGAACAATGTTGAGTGGGCTTCCTTCTGAGCCTGTCCTCTTCCAAGGGGCTTCCCTCTTCTAAGGGAGTCATCGCAAAGATGGGAAAGAGCTGAGTTTGAATCCTGTCTCTGTGGCTTGGGCAAGTTACTTATCCTTTCTGAGCCCCAGTTTCCTCATCTGTCCCTACGTCATAGTAGTTAGGAATGAAGGAAATTTTGTAAAGCATCATGCCTGACACACAGTGGGTGCTCAGCACATATTAATTATCATCTGACAACCTGCTGTGGGCCAAGTGGATCTTGTTACTGACCCCTGAGGGAGAGACAGACAAGGACGCACCATGGGGCCCAGCACACGGAAGCCTCTGTGGGTCTCCATCACCACAGGACAAAGACTTCTGGGAGGTCTGAGCGGGTAAAGGTCAGTTTGTGCCAGTGGCCGCTGGGGGGCGCTGGAACCAATGCTTTAGAACCAACCGAGAAGGAGGTCCTTGTGTGGCCAGCAGGTGGCGCCTCTGTCCTCAAGCCCTTCATTTCTGTTGCCCTCCACCCAGGCTCTAGGTCAAACTCTAATCTCCGTTCTTAGGTTCCTAGGTTTCAGGCCATTCTTACAACATCTCTGAGCCCCAATTTCCTCATCTGTAAGATGCAGATAAAAACACCACTATCTCATAGGGTTGCTGTGAAGATTGAGTGAATTAATACAGGTAAAGTGCTTAGAAAAGTGCCTGGCACATAGTAAGTGCTCAATGATGTTAATTATCTTTTTTTTTTTTAAAGAACCAGTGGGGGCTCTTGTTGAAAATACAGACTCCCAAGCTTCTCCCCTGAAGATTCTGATTTAGAAAATCTTGGAAGGGTTGTGATCCATATTTTTAATGAGTACCCCAGGTCATTGTTAAGATCAGACAAGTTTGAGAAATATTGGCTTACTCAGTTACCACCCCTGGGAAGCCAGCTGAAATTCATGTCCTCTGAGAAATCACTCCCAATTTCATCATATGATCTTTCCCTCCCTGGGTTCCCACAGTCTCATCTCTGCACATTTCCCATCAAGTCTGCCTTGTCTTAAAGTTGTTTGTGAACATGTCTGGAAAAGGTACGGCTCATCTCTAGACACTTGTTTTTACCTGGCAATATCTGGCACAGACAAGGTACCCCAAAATGTTTGGTTTTAAATTTAAAATATTCTGAAAAAGCAAGAAACCATTTTTTGCAGTGTCCTTGGGAACGTCTGAGGCAATGAGTGGTGGAAATCTGAGCCATGGAGATAATTACTGCTGCATTTCTAGAGGTAACCTATTCAGTAGAGGTGCAAATATAGGTTCAAACCTATTCAAATTTATTTAGTGTATTTTGAAAACTGTCCTTGTGGTCCATTTTCGAGGATGGAAGGGGTTACATAAACAGGATTAATGGTTCTATATAGGTTTCTTTTCAAATCGCTCAAGACTGTGGGTGGAAAGAAGCTGCCACCCACAGAGATGGGATAAAGCCATGGGCCAAGATTGGGCGGAGGAAATGTGTGCTTAATAAATTAACAGTGACGAGTGAGTGAATGAATGAATGAATGAATATCTACCTTATTCCAAGGGATCAAATTTATCCCCCAACTGTAGACATTGGCCAGCCCTCACTGGCAGCCAGAAGGATGACACTTCACGGGGCTCCAAACCCAGACCCTCTCCTCCTTGTCTCATGGCAGCTAGCTGCTTATTCTTTGATCAGTTTTGCCAATGGCAGCATGAAGGTGAGATGGGCAATGGATAACCCAGCTTAAGCTGCACATCTGCTTCAGTGCTCAGGGGCCCACCAGCACTTGGAATGTCCCAAAAGGACTAGCCCTGACTCCCGGCCCAGAGCCTGAAGGAACTCCTGTATTAGAGCAACACTGCTACAACAATAGGGGCTTGTCTCATAATCGGAGGTCAGAAAGGCTGAAGACACATTAATTCTGGTCTCTCACTGTATCTGAGGCGGCTGATCTGAAGGCTGGGACCCTGCAATACATTTTCAGTTTTCTGTATCACCAGGGATTGTCCTTCTCTTAATCTCAGTTTCGCCACCAAACAAGGAGAAGAGCAAATCATACTGCTGAAAGCCAACCTTTGCCTCCTCAGTGGCCAGGTCTGTTTAAGCTGGGAGGGAAGTACAGATTGAGTATGAATCTGCTCCTTCTTCTCTGGTCGAGTTCCTATCAAGGGGCAAGCTCCTTACCCCAAGTGCAGGAGAATCATCTGGCATCTGTGAATGTAAGACTCACTCCTGTCCACGGGGGAGGTGTGGGGTGGAGGGATGAAAGCCAGACCAGCTGAAGCCCTCGTACGTTTTCTCCCAACATTTTCCATCCAGCTTGCCAACTCCCAATTCCAAGCTAAGTATGGTATTCTGCCCACTGGTGCTGCTGCCCAGCCTCACCCAGGCTTGGCTGCCTCCTACCCGCTCCTGCACCTTCTCACGAGCTTGCTCAAGGTTTAACTTCCAAAGATAAGACATTTCTTCACATGTCCCCACACGCCCACGCTGCCTGGACCAAGCAACCTGTTCTACAATAAATGTGAAAGGCTGCAGCCCACAGGGCTATTGTGAGGGTATAATGAGTGAGGCCATGGACATGGGCTAAATCTTTCCCAGAAGTGGGGAGGGAAGTTGGAATTCGGGGCTGAAAACTGATTCTAAGAGACGAAGGAAGATTTTCTCTGAATCTGTGTAAAAGTTCCACAGAACTGCAGAATTTTAGAACCAAAAGGGAGTCTAATCCAAATACCTCTCCTCACTGAAAGGATTTAATAATTACAAAGTCACAGCTCGACAGTAATAGAAGCTGACCCCAGGTTTCCTGAATAGTAGGATTTGTTCCACACAACCAGTTGGGTGTTAAAGTGCTCACAAAATAATTTTAAGTGGAAAAAAGACCAGGATACAGAAAAAGTCAATGCATCATACTCCTAAGAATAACTCGCAATTATACAGCCTGTGCCTGACACATGTTATTCCATCTAATCCCCACATTATACACGAGATGGGTTATAGCCTCCTTTTACAGATAATAAGACTAATGATTGGCACAGTTGGCAACTTATTCAAGGTCGTCAACAGGAGGCAGAGCAGGGACTGAAGTGAGGTTTCTCAGACTCAAGTCTGTCTCTTAACCACGACTGCCTTTCCTGAGGAACACAAACTGAAAGGAAACACAGCAAAGGTTCACGGAGTGAGGGGAGTCACTTCTCAAACTGGGGACGCCTCACTGGCTTCATCTTTCCCAGGAAAGAACACCGAGATGTTGACAGAGTCCTCTCCCAAGGACTGAGATCCCTGAAGCTCGGGATGAGCAGTTCAAGGATGCTGAAGGCAATTTCAGAATATTGCTAAAGCTTTCAAATGCACATCCCCTTTGATCCAGCACTCCCACACTTCTGGGAATTTTCCCTACAGATGTACACAGGCATGAGTGTAAAGCTGTATGTATAAGGTTATAAACACTGCCTTTTTGCAAAAGCCAAAGCCTGGAAACCATCCAAAACCCTATCAAAAGAAGACGAATAACCTGTGGTCTATGCATGCGCTGAGATCCCAGGGAGCAGGGAGAGAGAGGAAGCCCCCTGGCTACTGATGTGGGCCTCTCTCCAAGATACACTGTTGAATGGAAAGAAGCCAAGTATAGAATATTGAGTGAAACTTGTCTTTGGGTTAAAAGGTGGGAAGTATGTGTATATATACATACATACATACATATATATATAATATATTCATATATGAATATGAATAATATATATATAAATAATATATGCTTGCATTTTCTTAAAGAAACTTTGGAAGGACATAGACAAAACCAACAAAATTGGTTACTAGTGGTGCTGAGGCAGGGTAGGAACAGGGTAGATGGGAGACAGGGGTAGGAATGGGACTTCTCACTGTGTATTTTCTTATATTTTTTGATATGATTGTATCATATACTTTAAAAATTCAGATTAAAAAAGGAAAAGAAATACTTAAAAAATACACACTGGGCTTCCCTGGTGGCACAGTGGTTGAGAGTCCGCCTGCCAATGCAGGGGACACGGGTTCGTGCCCCGGTCCGGGAAGATCCCACATTCCGCGGAGCGGCTGGGCCCGTGAGCCATGGCCACTGAGCCTGTGCGTCCGGAGCCTGTGCTCCGCAACGGGAGAGGCCACAACAGTGAGAGGCCCGCGTACCGCCAAAAAAAAAAAAAAAAAACCACACTACGGAGCATGTCTGGCTTACTGACTCCAGTATGTTAGTATGTGTGTGTGTGTTTGTGTGTGTGTGTGTGCACATGCAGACCAGCACTCAGAGGGGAGAGAGGTGGAGGACTGGGACTCGAAGAAACAACGGAGTCCAGGAAAGCCTTGGCTGGACGTCATCTGGTCCTCCCCCTGCCTCTCTGTACAGTCCAGCTCAGAAAACGCCACTCTTTGGTGAGTGAGAGGTCAAGAGAGAACAAACCAGCGTGGACCAGGGGCACACAGAGCAGAGCAGGAGGACGGGAGCGAGGCTTACACTCCTGCATTCTGAGCTCCCAGCCCTGGGCCCCCTTCTCTCTCACAGGCTGGTCGGGAAGTTGCCCTGTCCCCCCTCTTCTGCTCTAAAGCCACCTCTAGGTCAGAATGCCCTGAATGAAACCAAGGGGCCGAGGGGTAGCCCTGAGCCTTTCACAGGGAGGTGAGGGTGAGAAGGAGGCAGGGGTCCTCAAAGACCTGCCAGTGTGTTCTGGAGATGAGCAGAGGGGGCTGGTGGGCAGTGGGTCAGGGCCAGCACCATGCACAGACGGACTGTCCCCAGGGGTCAGCGCCCGGCCATACGGGCTGTTGAGTGTCGTGCACATCACACCCTGGCCCACAGTGCTCTCCATCTTGGGGCGGAGGGTGGTGGCGGGACAGTGGGGGAGTCACACGAGGGGATCCCAGGCCCATGGCGCCTGGGCCGCCCCGCGGCGGGACACTCACATTTCCAGGACCATGACGATGTTGGCCTTCTCTTCGAAGGCATCCACACACTGGACCAGCTTGGGGTGGTGGAGGCAGTTCATGATGCTGATCTCCTGCCGGATGTTCTCTTTCTCTTTTGCTGAATATGCCTTGAAGAATTTCCCTGCCCAGATTTTTCCAGTTTTCTTTTCTACAAGTCGAAAGACCTGTCCAAATTTTCCACTGTGAATGAAAGGAGGAGAGAAAAAGCAATTTAGCCCAGCTTTCCACTAACCTGGGATTGGCAAGTGATAGACTGTGGGACCCATCTGGCCTCCCTCTTTTTCTAAATAAAGTTTTACTGGAAAACAGCCATGCCCATTTGTGCCCAGATTGTCTGTGGCTGCTTCTGGGTTTCAGTAGCAGAGCAGTCGTTGCAGCATAAACCAAATGGCCCACAATCCCTGAATATCCATTATCTGGCCCTTTACAGAAGAAGTTTGCCAGTCCCTGCTCTGGGTCAGTGAAGCACACTGCTGATGCAGACAGACCTACTCTCCATCACTTGTCAATGTCAGCCTAACTCTGTCCAGTCTTGCTGTTCTTTTAGGACTGTCATCTCCTTGGGCTGAGGCCTCAATCTTGGCGACAGACTTCTTTCCCTTTCCCCCGCGAAAGGACCCGTGACATCAGGTTGGGGAAGTCCTCCCCAAGTACCGAGAATTTCTGAGTGGTTGCCTTCCTTCCACGCCTTTCCAGTACCGGGGCCCTGGAGACAGCCGAGCAAGGCCCCTGCTTCCCACTGTGGGGATGGCAGTGGTGGCATTCCACTGACACCACTCCCGCCCCAGAGCAGGGTCCTCGTTCTTCAGGACTGCGATGAGGTTGGTGTCACTCCTTTATTGGACAGAAACCCTCCGGAAATAAGAGCTGAGCCCCATTCCTCTCTCTTCCACCTCCCCTCCTCCTCCAGGGATAGTCAGTGGGCGACAGGCAGCCCTGGGTGCCGCTGCTGGTGGGCACAGTCTGGCTGTGCCGAGGGCCCAGGGTTGCGGTCTGAGTCCATTGGTGTCTCTGCAGCCGAGGGAAGAGCCTGAGTGGAGACTGTGGACTGAGTTCACAAAGCGAGGGGTGATGACAGGAGGTGCATGTCAAGGGGGCGCATTCTCCTGAAGCACTAGAGCTAGAACTACTGAACGGTGAGCACAGATCAAAGGGAAGGGATCCTAAAGACAAGTCGGGCCAGACCCGCTGCCCTGGGTTATGTCCTATGTGCGGGGTGGATTGCAGAGGAGGACGGGCCTGCTCAAGCTTGCGGAGGGAGCCCGGGGCACAGCAGCTCCTAAGAGAGCCCTGGCCGGGTGATGCTTTCACGGGCGCCAACAGGTCAAGCCCTCCCGGTTCCGCAGGAACCTCAGTCTGGGGAGTTGACAGAACCCAGGGAAGGACAGGAAGAGGAAGCAGAGAAATTAACCTCGGGGCCTGCGCCACCCTCACCCTGGGCTCCGGAAGGATGCTTCCCACTCCACTTACGATCCTAGTCTCTCTTCGATGTCGTAGAAGTCAGACACTTTCTGGTCAGTATTGACCGCAACGGTCCGGTAATCAACCTCGGGCTCCTTTTCATCTGCAGGGTGGGGGTCGGGATGAGCGTGAGCCATCAGACCCATCACCCACCCCCCTCTACCCCTCGAGTCTTCCCGAGGACGGGGGCCAGCACTCACCATCATCTGACACCTCCACTTCATCCTTCGGCTCTAGGGGGAGAGAGGGCGTGGGCGATTAGTAATGAAGGCCCACCAAGAGCAAAGCATGCCGGGGGCCCTGTCAGACTTCAGCCTTCCCAGGCCCCAGACCACCAAGCCCAGAGCTCTAGGCATCACCACGGGGTCAGTGGGTCCACGCTGCAACAGGGCCTCGTACACACCGGCAGGCGCTGTCCCCCTCACCTCACCCAGCCCCTCCTCTGCCAGCTCTCCCCTCCATCCACTCCCCTCCAGCCCCTAGGCATGCCCTTCTTCACATCTTTTCTAGTCTCTCTGACTTTCAGAACCTACACACAACTGCGACAGTCCCTTTCCACTCCGGCTCAAAAGTCGGCAACTTATAATTGCTACTAGTGTCAAATCCATTTATCCATTTGCTGAGAACTTGTTCTGGAATTCCAGCTAGGTACCAGTTATTTTGCCAGTGATCATGGGTGTACAAAACAAAATACAGATGGTATGATCTCTCCTCCTTTCTTGGAGCTTATACATAATTTCGTTGGAGAGGAAAAAACACATATCCTTGAAATATCCACTACGAGTGTTATAAAGTCAAGCACATGATATCGCAGTACAAACTGAGTAGACAATGGAGGAAGGTGACACAAGTGGGGCAAGTATAAAGTCAGAGCAATTAGTCTAGGAAGAAGGAGGCCTTGAGTTGTGTCTTAAAGGAAATGATGGAACACAGCGAGGAGGTGGGTGACGTCACGCAGGAAGCCAGCGGGTGTTTATGGGTATGGCAAGGAGGGACATGAGCAGCCCACCCTGGCCGTCCACACAGATGTTTCAGTAGTGGATGGGGGGTCGTGAGGGGACAGGCTGGTGGCCAGAGGAATACACCCACTTCAGAAGTCCAGGCTTTCCTTTGCTTTGGTATAATTAGTCCCTAAAGAGCCACTGTGGCTTCTTGACCTTAGCCGAGTGCCTTTCCCTTCCTGGACCTCAGTTTCCTCATCTGTAAAAGGAAAGCACTGTATTTCTGGGTGATTTCTCAGGTCCTTGGCTAGCCCTGGACGCCATGCTTTGTGATGTGCTAAGTGCTGCTCAGCCATGATGCAGGCTATGTCCCGTCTGACAGCGGGAACCAAGGGAGGCTTCCTGAAGAGGTAGAAAAACCCGAGGAAGCCAGAGAGGGAGGCCAAGGATTTCTCAAGTGTGTGTGTGTGTGTGTGTGTGTGTTTGTGAACAACTGGGGGAAAGGGTGTGATTTGCTGAAGCTCCCAGCAGAGCAAGACTGAGGACAGGAAAGGGATGGCAGATGGAAGGAAGGCCAGAGCAGACGGGGCCGAGGGGTTGGTCAGGCACTGCCCAGCAAGGAGGGCTTGTGTGGGAGCGGGCCCAGCTCTGTGTGTTTCACAAGTGGAACGCTGACAGTGAAGGTGCGGGTCGGGGACCAGGTGCAGCTTGAAACTGTAGACAGTGAGCCTCTCTGTTAGGCTGAGGGCAGAACAAATTACTGAAACCTAAGCAGGCAACCTGAGAGAAGTCACACAGTTCCCATGCAAGATAAGTACCCCTTGCTGGAAAAGAGTTTTGAGAGAGTTTATAAGCATGTGACCGGGAACAAGAGAGGCTATGATTTGTTTAGAGTTCTTAAAATGCTGTTGATGAAGTTTAATTTATAAAACCAACACAAGTGGGATTGGGAGGAATATTTGTCACAGAAAGGAAAATGCCGTGGAAAAATAAAAAAGGATAAGATCGACAGGGACTCGCAGATTAGTGGTGGGGTTCACAGATACTGTCGGGATGTGAGTATAACTGATCAAGTCTTCTAAATCACAGATTTGAGAGTTGAGAGTGACACTGTCAAATTCACAGACGACCAAAATGTACTTGAGAGCAACACACCTGGAAGGTAGTAATGGAGTCATGTGTTCAGGGAGAATTGAATCATTCAGACTTTCAGCATGACAAGCCCTAGGGTATCTAGTCAGAACCAAAAGTGGGAGCCCCATTCCTCAACCAACTGCTCTGGCCAACAGAATGCTGTCACTGGGGACGTGTGCACCAGCTGCACACAGGTATTATTACTCTGCCCTTGGTAGAGCCTGGGGTCATGTGATCCTAGAACCCTGGCTGTTGGCACTGAGAAAGTCTCAGTGGAGCTGGAGGACGCATGGGCCATTGAAAGGAAGAGCTGCCATGTGAAGACAATCAGAAAAGGTTAGGCCTCTCTGGTTGGGAAAGAAGCCTAAAGCAGAGAGGATCAAAAACAAAAAAATCACAATAGCCAAGGGTGAGATTAGGGTTACGAACTTTCACCAACTAATGAATACTATAATGTGGGAGAACAATTTAGCATTATACCTCACATAGGAGGAAGGCTGTAGGCATCTGGAAATCACATGACCTGTTTCCCGGAGGCATCTTCCAGGTGGCTCTGAAAGGGCACGCAGTTCTAGAACTGGCCTCTCCCCATCTCTTTGACACTAGTTAGAAATGGAGATAGCCTTCTTGCCCTCATCTCAAATACCACACCTACCCTCACCTCCTGCCTCTCTCCTTAGCAGTCAAGATGTAGAGTGCTTTCCTGGTACCAAGGCTGTGGGGTCCAGCTCAATCTCAGGGAACCCAGGCCCCTGCCTCTGGCTCACTGTTACACAGCAACCCTTCCTCTGTGTGGAACTCGGACCAAGGCTCCAGGCTGAGACATTTCCCTTCCTCCTTTTCCTTTTCGTCCTGTCTCCACTCTATTTGGAAGGGAAACGGCCATGAGAGGAGGAATCCCAGAGGCGCGGGGGAAAGACCACAATTCAATTAGCCAAGCTCTCTGAGCATAAAGGGGTAGTAATGAGAGAGGTGGCCACGTGGTGTCCATCTTTCCGTTCAGGAAGGAGCTAAATTGCAGTAGAAGGGACTTCAACGAAATACTTTTTAAAAAATCCACTCAGAAAGAGCTGTGAGATCCAAGAGCTAAGTGGAAGAACTATTTGGAAGATGGTTCCGAGATATTTCTTCAGGCAGACGACACCATCCCCCTGGAGTGGTGTTTCGGGGAGGACCGGCTGAGCGCTCTGGCCCTCACGTGTCACGTGTCTAGCCGGCTCCCTGGACAGAGCGGTCCCTTCGCACTGCGGAGGGCTGCTGGGCGCCCAGCGGGCACTAGAGGGCGCCCGCGCCCCGGGGAGGGCAGACGCGGCAGCTCAGGGTGAGCGGTTGATTTCCGCTGCTTCTCTAGGGGCTCTGCATCTCTACCCTACTCTGCAAGCAGCCTCTATCACAGCTGTTTGCTAACAACTGTATAGACTAGGACAAATTAGGATTAGGAGCAAGGACGGAGCGGATTTCAGAGTTAGAGTTGAGTATGGTGGGAGTGGAGATCCAGCCCTGGTTGGGATGGGAGAGAGCGGCTGCGTTGGGTGGGAGGGGGAAGGGGAGGTGCTCGTTTACTCAGGTTTGGGAAGATGAGGAGGGGAGCTGTCAGGTTAGGGGTCCTAGTCTGAGGGGGGGCGGCTCTGGCATAAGGAGGCCACAGAGCTGGGTGGAGACCTACATGCTATGCTGTGTCCTCCACCGTATCCCTAGCGCCCCTGCAGCACCTGGAACACAGGAGGGGCACCGGACACACTGAGTGAGTGAATGCAGAGTGAGGGCGGGGATGGAACTGAGAGGTCCGGATGAAGCCAAAAACTGAAGTTGTTGAGGCAGAGGCTGGAGGGGCCGTGGTAGCGGTGGGAAGGTGAGAGCCAACGTTAGCTGTGCTCAGAGGGGGGAGGGTTAATTGGCACTGCCTTTTTATGACCACCAGACCCCACGGGCTCACAGAAATGATCTACTATAATCACATCCCTCTTCTACACATGTGCACACACACACACACCCTCCACTTCTCTGAGAGCCATTGCACTTTTAAAGAGGAGAGAGATGATCAACCCAGGCTATAACGGACAGGCTTCTGAGCCGTCCACAGAGAGCTTCACTTGGAAGCCACATCCCCTTACCCTCACCCTCCCATCCCCCCCTTCATCCTCTGCCCCTCAGAGGATGTTCTGTGCTGTTCTGCCCCTCCCCCCCCCAGTCAGGGACAAGCCAGCTGGACCTGGGGGTCGGAGCATCTTCCAGCCTGGAAGCCCTGGACCCCTCCTCTGGATTGCAGGCAATTTCAACATTTCCCTTTGTCTGCTCCCAGCCAGGATGGGCCCCAGGAAGAGAATCTGAGGACCACAGAAGGGGGTTCAGCTGGCCTCAGGCAAGAAGGGAGAGGCCACCTGCCTGGAGCCACGTGGTCCCAGCCCCTCCTCCCCATAGACCGTCCTCACAGCCCTGGAAGCTGCTGTCCTGGCCTCCTAAGAGCCACACGCGCAGCTCCTGTGGCTTCTGGTCCTCTGTGTGGGGCTCAACAGGTATTCTACAGTCTCTCCTGGTACATGCCATAAAAGACCTGGAAATTTTCCCTTCCAGCTAATGCACATCTCACTGCCATGTTACCCCTTTTCTATCACTTTTCTAAGAAGTTGGGAGTCATCTTCTTGGACAAAGTAATATGCTAAAAACATGCAGACTGGAACCTGGCTGCCTCTCCTGGCACGCCCACTCTAACCAGTCTGCTTCCCATTCTGCTCAGGTCAAAGGGGGATGTCAAAGGGCGGCCGATGGCAGTTTTGTTACTCTTTCTCCCAGAAGACATCTGTGAGCGGCTAGTGGGCAGGAGCCCCATGAAACTGCAAAGAGGTCTGGCAGGGCTGTCTTGGGCCGGGCTCCACGATCCACGCTGCCACAGCACACTGTGGCTCTCAGAGAGACCTGCCCTCTGGGGATCTCTAGGGCTCACTGGGCAAAGGACCCCAAGACAGGGCTGCACAGGCAAAAGTATAAATTTGGTGTGTTTTCCACTGGCAACCTCCAAACTTTCTTTCTGGAGCCCTCATTTAATTTGAAAGTAAAGTTTAATATCTGTTTTATGCCTAAATTTTGAAACTAAAGAGGGGTATCAAACTGTAATGACAGTTTCCATACGTATGATGCCTCTGGCTATATGGTGATTTCAGTACCTGCGCCCTGTCCAGCTCCTGGTCCTTTAGTCTTCTCTCTACCTCACATCTTACAGCTCTCTCTTCTCCTAGAAGTCTTTCACTTGTTTTCCCTCCACCTTCCTCCCTGCCCCCAACCTTGCCTCCATCTTGAATTCACAGCACTCGTTTTCTTCTCTTCACATGAAACTTCTTGAAGTAACATTCCATACTTCTGGCCTCTCCTTCTTCCATTTATTCCTTAGCCCCAGGCCAACCATTTTCCACCCTGTGGAAACACTATGGACTTTGCTCTCAAAAATCACGGCTTATCAAAGGGCTGAATCCAAAGATCTTGCATCCTCATCTCTTTCCTCTTTGCCACTCGCTGCTTCCATGTTTCTGCAACACAGCTCCAGCCTCCCCTTGGTTCTCTCCCCTCTCAGTCCTTTCTCCTGGTCATGCAGGCTCCTTCATTTCTGCATCAGTGTAGACTTTCTTTACCCCCCTCTCCATGAACTTACTGATGCCCATGGCTTCAATTACCAATTAAATAGTGAAGACCCCCCCGCAAACCTGTAGCTCGAGCTTAAACCTTTCTCCTGAGCTCTGGATCCAGCCATCCAACAGTCTGAAGACACCTCCCCATGGATACCCCTCAGACACCTCAACTCAACAGGACTGAAACCAGAACTTCCACCTTCTCTGGGACTCCCTGCTATCTAACCTCCAAGTCACTGGGAGGCAGCCTGGCCTCCTCCATTAGTTTAACCAACGGAGCTCAGGCTCAGGGTCAGACAGCTCCAAGTTCAAGCTTCAACACACCATTTCCAAGCTCTGTGACCTTGGGCAACTAGCTTCACCCCTCTAAACCTCAGTTCCCCTACCTGTAAAGTGGGGGTAATATCAGTATCTACTTTGTTGAGTTAGATGCGTGACATAATGCACGTAAAGTGTTTAATGTATGGTTAGCATACAGCAAGTGTTTAATATATGTTAGCCACCATGAATCATAATAATCAACCTCTAAATGGCTCTTGAACTTGTCTTTAGTTGCCCAAGCTGGGACCTGGGAGTAATCTTAGACTCTTCTAACTTTTCCCTTGAATTCTCTGCCCCAGAAGTCATCAGGAATGGTCAATCCACCTCCTAAGGAGCCCTTACTATACCTCTCCTGGACTACACCACAGAGGCTCAACCGGTATTTCACTGACTCCAATCTCATCCCCGTAGTCCACTTCAGTGCTTCTCGAACTTTCAAGTGTATATGAATCCATGGGGGGTGAGGGTGGATAATGTTAAAATGAAGGTTCAGAAGGGACTAGGGAAGTGGGGGGCAGAGAGTCTGCGTTTCTAACAGGCTCCCAGGATCTCAAGACTAGTGGTCCAGACCACCCCTTGAGTTCCAAAGGTCTATTCTTCCTCTAAGTCTCTTTCTAAAAAAACAGATCTAATTGCATCAAGCCCCTGCCTGAAAACCTTTGATGACCTCACAATTTTACCCACACTGTCCTTTTGTGTTGCTTCCTCCTGTTCTATCTCACACACCATATGCCCTGGCCACACACAAGAGTCTCAAAATGCCATGCATTTCTACCACTTTGTAGCTTTGCTCACGCTGTTTCCTCTGCGAGGAATGCCTCTCCCAATCTGCCCTACCTCTTGGAATCCTATTCCTTTTTCCAAGACCCAGCATAACTATTACGTCTAGGAAGTCTTTCCCAACCTTCATGGCAAAATTATTCATGCTTTCCGCTGTGTCTCTGCAATTTGTTTATACTGGTCTAATAGGATGCAGTCCATCTCATTATAGTTAGCTGTCCTCCTTGTTAGATTTTATGCTCCCAATCTTATCAGTCTTCCCTGACACTGAGTTCACCCTCAAATATGAGTGCAAGAGAGGAGGGAGCTGGATGAGTGGGTAAGGCAAGACGTTGAAACTGTAGGTCTACCTGAGCTCCCGTTTCCCAGGACTGTGCCCCTGATTAACACACCATCGCCCCTGCTGGGAGCGTACCAAAACCGGTGGTTCAATATTTTTTGAAGGATCATAGGTACCTCTTTTAGAGTATGGATCAGCATCACAACATTGGAAATCAAGATCCCAAAAGACTCTGCCAGTCATCAGTGATGTCTTGTCAGTTCCCGTGTACCCGGCTCAGTTCAGCCTTCTATACACACAAGGTAAGTCATGCACATTTATCTCAAGCCAGTGATGAAAGGAAGGCAGCCTACCCTCAGGTTTCTCTCCCACCGCTGTGAGTTCAGACTCCTGGCTCGGCTCACTGGTTCCATAGACGTTGATTGCGCGCACACGGAATTTATACTCTCGGTCAGGCAGCAGGTCATGGATGTTAAAAGAGGTGCTGCGGCACGTGGCTAGTTCCTTCCACTTCTTGTCCGCCGAGTCCCAGATCTCGACGCTGTAGGACTGTACAGCGCTGCCCCCATCGTACGAGGAGCCGTACCAGGACAGGGTCAGCGAGGAGCTGCGAATGTCAGAGGCACAAGGCGTGCCGGCCGGCGGGTCCGGCTTGTCTGGGGAGACAGAAGCACAACATCACCCAACTCTGCAGGACTGCAGGGAGAGACATTCTTTAATTTGCTCTGTCATGAGGGAGAAGCCTGGAGAACAGGAGCTGCGATCCCTGGTCCTGGCTCTCCTTCCCTCATCCACACAGTCACACCTATGTACACACCTGCCTATATGGAAAGCCCCACAAATACCGATTTGCTCAGAAAAAACCTCTTTTTTGGCTAGTTTCCAGTCTACAGGTCAAGGTTTCCTGTGCTTTGCCCAAGTCAAAAACATATTTCTCAGTGTAAACAGACCTAGGAAGCTGCCCAGGAGGCGTGGACTGCTTCCCATCAAAAATATGCTTTGAGAGAGAGTTCAATGTGTCTCTGTGTGTGTGTGTGTGTGTGTGTGTGTGTGTGTGTGTGTGTGTGTCTCCTTCAGGCCTGAGGTCAGTGACCTGTGACATAACCAGGGGTCAGTCTCCACTTTCTCTGGGACCTGGGAAACACCTGCCCCGCTGACAGTCAGTACAGAACAGTGAGCTCTGAAGTCACACACTGGGTTTGAATACAGCTCTGTGTTCATTCATTACTTGTTAACCCCTCTGTGCCACAGTTTCCTCGTCTGTAAAATGTGCATGATAATAGCACTGGATCACAAGGTTGTTGTGAGACATTCTTAGAAAAGCGTCTTGTTTGAGTAGCCTTTACTGTCATCATTATTGCAGAAGTTTATTTCTAACTTTATAATATATAAAAAATTACTCCTACCCTCTCTCTGTCATCCTCCCAGGACTGGTATAAAATGAGATAGAGAATTTCAAAGCGAACCACAGTAGCAAATCACAATCATCCCTGACTGAGGGCCAGAAAATGAGCTAAGGACACAAACTAGGAGCGGCCCTTTGTCTGGCCGCCTTCCCATTCAGACCAGTAATGCTAAGAACCAGTAACACTGCCAACTTCAAGGCAAATCACAGTAGTCAGTGTGTTCATTAATGAGGTTCTTTAGTTTTGCTGATTTTTGGCAGGTGCTCATCTGAACAGAATTCTATTTTTCAGATTTAGTCTCTGTAGGTGGTTGATTTAGTTACAGATACCAGTGTTCACTAAGCCTTCATCTCCTCCAAGACAATCTGAGTCCTAGAGCTCCCCAAACTAGCAATTAAAAGCCATGTTTTATGCTCTGTGAATTTATAAGCTATGTGAATTCCAGCTAATTCCTTAACTTCCAGAACAAGTTTGTCTTTTACATTTGGAAAATGGGGTTAATATATATCTACCTCTTAGGGGTTTTGCAAGCATCAAATAAGCAAACCTAGGTAAAAGTACTTGATTTCTACTTTCCTCCCCCTCAGCAAGGTAGGAAGGCCAAAGAAAATCCCTGCAAATGACTTAAGCATATTGAGAAGAAAAAGAACATTCTGCCTGTGTGTGTGTGTGTCCAAGTATACATATACATAAACACATACACATGCATATGCATACACATACACCTATACATACATACACATACACACACAAACACACACATATATACCTATACACACATCCACATCCACATATACATATACACATACATATTCATTTTCCCCCCTCCCCCAAGCCCTGCTGCTTCTACATCCAGCCAAGAACGCACTGCCTGGAAGCCATCCATACCCAGCAACCCCAGCCTGGGTTGACTCGCCCTGGAATGACTCTGGGACTGTGACAGCCACTCCCCACCGGTGGCAGTCACTCTGGAGGCCTCCTATGATGGAACCACTTTCACTGGTTGTTCAATATGTTCTCTTAGAAAAACTGTTTGTTCTGAAAGATATATTGGTCTTTTTAGAAATATCTCTGGTGTTGGCTAAGATGTTTATTACTCTAAACTCTCTTACAGGCAAGTGGTTCAAGTCCTCTCAAGACCCAGCTAAGGAAGTAAAAAGGCCTAAAGAAAGATGAAAGACAGACTCCCTGCCTCCCTCCCTCAAAGGAAATGCCTGGAAAACTTCTGACTGGACACGTTTAATGTCCTGTAGTTTGAGATGACGAATACAGATACACTCCACTGACTGATATTCTCCCCTCCTGCTTTGGTCAAGAAAAGAAAACTTTGAGAAATGGGTATTTTGGAAAAGGTACTATTAATCCCCTACCCTGTTCCAAATTTAGTCTCTTGGCTAAAAGAGAGCGAACTGACACAGGACATATGTCACTGCCTGCAGCATGAGAGAAGATGCAAAGTTTGGGGAGGGTGGCTTTAATTCAAAGTGAAACCTCAATGCTTTCAAGGAATTTGATGCCATATTAAGGAGTTCAGAACAGACTCAAGTCTGAAATCATAGGAGATTAGGAGGCCCCACCCGCATGCCTGCCCTTGGAGCCACGGGCTGAGCCTGATGCTTTCTGTTCTTTCCAACCTACGGAGCTCCACATGGAGGCTGGATGAGCTGGGAAGGAAAACCCTCAGGACAGAATAGACGTCCTCAGAACAGCCTGCTCTCAGGGCCAAAGAAACAGACGCACTCAGTCTGGGAGGGAGGCCTGGGCATGGCCTGGCAAAGGCCAGGCGGGCTCAGTGTCTGGGGCCCTCGAGCTCCATGCTTCCTTGGAATTCCTTCATGGCTCCCTGGAGACTTGACTAGCAGAATGGGAAATGCTGAGTCTAATGGAAGGGGCTCGCGATGGCACCAGTTCCAGGATCTTCTCTTCAGCAAATATTCTCACTCCTGGGAAAACGGAGGATCTCATCTCTACTGCTTTTCTGGAGTAACTGTGCTGGCAGTCTCTGCGTGCCTGTGTGTTTGAAGATGGTCTGTGACTGGGCCTAACCCCACCTGGGCCTCCCTTCACTGGCACCTCAGCAGCCACCTGCAGCTTTTAGAGAATGGCAGGGCTGCAAGGGCCGCCAGGTTATCTATCTGGGTAATCCCGGCCCTTCGGGATTAGGCAAGGCACTTTGCTTACCAAGAATACCCAGCTGGCCAATGACAGAGCCAAAAGGAGATTCTAAAAGGTCTCTGAACCCTCACTCCAGGGGCCTGTTATTTTCCCAGCTATCAGGCTGAATAAGATCAAGAATGCATCTTGCTTAAGCCCCAAGCCAAGCATTACGATGAGAAATCTCCTGACCTTAAAAATCATGCAAGTTCCAAGCTCAGATAGTATTGGGGGATTACTGGGTATCTGGGATTCTCTCTGCTTTGTTTTTCTCCTTTAAAGATACGCAGAGTGGCCTGTTTTTCTTGTGTTGGACAAGTCGCATGAAGGATTTCATCTGGGTCCAGCTGCTCTCTCCTGCCCGAGAGGCCCCTCCCTCACCCTTCCGAGGCTGAGGCTGGAGGCCCACTCGCGGGCAGAGGCCCTCTGCGCATCACAAATCCCTGCACTGTCTTTTAACATATAATAATAATAATAAGCCTTCAAAATAGCTAAACATCACTCATTTAAAGTAACTGAAGGAAAGGCTAATTTTTTAAAATGGATTTATGTATTTATTTTTTTATTTTTGGCTGTGTCGGGTCTTCGCTGCTGTGCGTGGCTTTTCTCTAGTTGTGGCGAGCGGGGGCTACTCTTCCTTGCGGTGTGTGGACTTCCCATTGCGGCAGCTTCTCTTATTGCGGAGCACGGGCTCTAGGCACGTGGGCTTCAGTAGTTGTGGCTCGCGGGCTCTAGAGCACAGGCTCAGCAGTTGTGGCACACGGGCTTAGTTGCTCCACGGCATGTGGGATCTTTCCGGACCAGGGCTCGAACTTGTGTTCCCTGCGTTGGCAGGTGGGTTCTGAACCACTGCACCACCAGAGAAGCCCAGGGAAAAGCTAATTTTTATCATCATTTTAAAAAATAGGAGTCAGAGACTCTCTGAAAAGAAAGGGGTACTTTAAAAAACATACAAGAAGAGACGTTTACAGCTAATTAGTAGTTGTGCTAAACTGGCCTTATTTAGCTGGCTTACAAAGTGGGTGCTTCCAAAGTGCTTGAAACTGTCTGGAGTAGGCCAAACAATTCCTGTTTCATCTCATTTACATTATACATCTACTTAATCAACCCTGATCAGATAATACACAGATGTCCCTAGAGACATGCAGGTAAACCTGGGCTTAATCCAGATTTACTTTGGACTGATTCTAAATCCACAGGCTCTGAATGAATGTGGATTTGCTGTATCCATCAACGTGAGTCCTCATTTTATTGAGCAATTCTATTCTTAGCTCTCCAAGGGGGCAGCAGACAGAAAGCCCTTCCCCTCCATTCCATTCCCCTCCCAGGACGGCATTTAACATGCCGCTCCTGCCAGCTGGCGGACAGCCACGCCAATGGCCCTGTCAGCACCGGCCGAGGAGAATGAGAAACTCAACCATAAAAGGCCACAACTGCAGCCCGTAGGGTGGTGATGGGGGAGGGGAGCGGGTGGCACCGTGGGGAGCATGGGGGCAGGGGGCACTGGTCACAGAAAGGCAGTTCCATGGACTTGACCCTAAAGTTCCCCCAGCAGGAGCAGATGAGAGAGAACACCAAGGAAAACTGGAAACTGCTGCCAGCTGACGGGTGGGGCGTGGCACCAAATCAATACTTCAGGTTCCGGTCTAAGTGGAAAGGCGAACTGGATCACTAGCACCAATCCCCCGCCCCCAAAGTGTTCCTGACTCCAGGAGGAGACAATTAAAATAAGCATCCAGAGTCATCACAGAGACAGCGAGGGGGTCAAGGGTCTCTCCTGTCTTTTATAGATGAGAAACCTATTCCCTGAGCCTCTGGTCCACTGGCCTTCCCAGAGATAAAACTCCTGGCCTAAGGAAACTAAAGAAAGGGGATCAGATCAAAGAACACCAGGTGAAATCCAAAAATGGGCAGAAGGCCTAAATAGACAATTCTCCAAAGAAGATATACAGATTGCCAACAAACACATGAAAGGATGCTGAACATCACTAATCATTAGAGAAATGCAAATCAAAACTACAATGAGATATCATCTCACACCAGTCAGAATGGCCATCATCCAAAAAATCTACAAACAATAAATGCTGGAGAGGGTGTGGAGAAAAGGGGACCCTCTTGCACTGTTGGTGGGAATGTAAATTGATGCAGCCACTATGGAGAACAGTATGGAGGTTCCTTAAAAAACTAAAAATAGGGCTTCCCTGGTGGCGCAGTGGTTGAGAGTCCGCCTGCCCATGCAGGGGACACGGGTTCGTGCCCCGGTCTGGGAAGATCCCACATGCCGCGGAGCGTCTGGGCCCGTGAGCCATGGCCACTGAGCCTGTGCGTCCGGAGCCTGTGCTCCGCAACGGGAGAGGCCACAACAGTGAGAGACCCGCGTACAGCAAAAAAAAAAAAAACAAACCTAAAAATAGAACTACCATACGACCCAGCAATCCCACTACTGGGCATATACCCTGAGAAAACCATAATTCAAAATGAGTCATGTACCACAATGTTAAGTGCAGCTCTATTTACAATAGCCAGGACATGGAAGCAACCTAAGTGTCCATCAACAGATGAATGGATAAAGAAGATGTGGCACATATATATACAATGGAATATTCCTCAGCCATAAAAAGAAATGAAATTATTTGTAGTGAGGTGGATGGACCTAGAGTCTGTCAGACAGAGTGAAGTAAGTCAGAAAGAGGAAAACAAATACCGTATGCTAACACGTATATATGGAAACTAAAAAAAGAAAATGGTCATGAAGAACCTAGGGGCAGGATGGGAATAAAGATGCAGATCTGCTAGAGAATGGACTTGAGGACACGGGGAGGGGGAAGGGTAAGCTGGGACAAAGTGAGAGAGTGGCATGGACATATATACACTACCAAACGTAAAATAGATAGCTAGTGGGAAGCAGCCGCATAGCACAGGGAGATCAGCTCGGTGGTTTGTGACCACCTAGAGGGGTGGGATAGGGAGGGTGGGAGGGAGGGAGACGCAAGAGGGAAGAGATATGGGGACATATGTATATGTATAACTGATTCACTTTGTTATAAAGCAGAAACTAACACACCATTGTAAAGCAATTATACTCCAATAAAGATGTTAAAAAAAAAAAGAACACCAGGTGAAAGGCTTTCGTGTGCACCACGTATGAAGGCCCACAAGTGCTCTAGGACCAGCCTGTTATCCATCTGCTGCTCCTTCGCTGTCCCAAACGCCTGCCATGTTGGGGGGGGCAGTGGGTTGAGCATGACGGACAGTGGGAGGCCGGTTAGGAAGCTAGTTTGATATTTCAGGAGAGAGTTGACCAGGGCATGAAAAACACAGTGATTAAGATGGAGAGGAAAAAGTGACCTTGACAATCAGTCTGGAGACAGACTCTGAACTCAATCCTGGGATGTAGGAGATAAGAAAAAGGGAGTGGATTGGGGATTAGGAGGGCAAGGTGACCTCAGAAGAGTAGTCCCAGAAGACTAATGGGGCCTGGGGGTGAGGCTACAGGGAGTTGAAGATTGTTGCCAGGGAGGTGAAGAAGGAGACTCAGAGGAGAGACTGGCTCTTTCAGAGGGTTTGGCCGTGAAGACAGAGCAGGAGAAAGACGCTAGGGTGGCCAGAGTGAGACGAGATACTGCAGGAGTTATGCGTGCCTGTGCGCATGGCGAAGATGGGAGAGACCTGGCAACATTTATGGGAGAAATTGGGGAGAAGTTGAAGAGAGTGGGGGTGGCGGGGGTTGGAGCCCTCAAGAGCCTGGGGTCCGGAGCACAGGAGAAAGGTGGGCAACACCCAGAGCCTGGAGGGTGGAGTCAGCACGGGGACAGACAGAGAGACGCCTGCAGGTGTGGGACCACCAAGCTAAGCAAGTTCATGCCTGATGCCTCCTATTTCTCAGAGAGGCCAGTGGCCAAGGCCTGCAGGGTAGGGGGGAGGGTCTCGAGGACTGGCTATCTCAGGGTATGGGAGAGGGCACTGACCAGCACTGACGCCTTGGCTGAGCCCTGACATTGACAGAGCCCAGCACTGAGTCTGCAGATCGATGTGATCTCTCTGCCATGCCCCAAACTCAGGCAGAGCGGCAGTGAAGTTGAAAGGCAGCACTGATTCAAGGTGAGGGTTTGCGAGGGGACTGGGGTGGGGGCAGGCAGTGGACCAGGAGGACAAGGGGTCACAGGGGTCACAGGGACTAGCTGGAGAGAGCTGGAGTGGTAGAGTTCAGAGTCTGGCTAGAAACCGGGAGGGGATTCATAGGAAGAGGAAAACGCTGTGTGTGCAAGGTCTGGGATTCTCAACAAGCATGAAAGGCAGCAACAGTGTGAGAGCAGGGAGTGGGAGAGCAGGGAGAAAGGGAGCCTGTGGGCAGAGGGAACGCGTGCTGAAGGAGTGGCCCCGGGAGATGAGGCCTGGAAGTCCATCATCCCGCCTTCCCTTCGCCCCGTCCCCAGACTCACCCACAACGGTGAGGTTGACCTGGGCCTGCCTGCTGCCCAGCCTGTTCTCCACCAGCAGAGTGTAGCAGCCACAGTGCTCCTGGCGTGCAGCCCGGATGGTGAGCTTGCTGCCATTCTCACTGTTCTCCACCTTGATGTGCTCACTCTCCTGGATCTGGGACAGAGAGTGGGGCAGGCACTGGAGGCTTGAGCCAGAAAGGAAGGGGGCTCCGACCCACACTCCTCAGCCCTGGGGATGTGGATACAGCTGCCCGAGCTGTGTGGGCTGATCTTGTCTGGACTCTGAGCCTCCCCCTAAGCGGGGAAGACCCCCTAAGGTCTAGACTCTGAGCTTCCCCCTCTCCTGCATCCAGAGTCAAGCTGCCGTGACAGGGTCGAGATCTGGGACAAGCAGGGAGGGTGCTGAGCAGGGTCTGGTGGTCGGGAGTGAGCTGTCACTCTCTGCTCCAGACTGGAAACGGGGTACATTCCAGCCCCTTCCACTGCTCTGGGATGGGATGGTGGGAGAACACATTTGATCAAAGTCACTTACAAAGCCCACCCAGTGGATTCTGACCTCTTCTGTGCTGTCAAATACCACAGTCACCAGCCAGATGTGGCTATTCAAATTTTAGTTGAGTGGCAAATAATCCAAATGTCCATCAATGGATGAACAGATCAACAAAATGTGGTACATCCAGAAAATGGAATATTATTTGGCCATAAAAAAGGAATAAAATATTGGTTCATGTTACATCACGGATGTGCCCTGAAAACATAACGCTAAGTGAAAAAACCCAGACACAAAAGAACACATATTGTATGATTCCATTTATAAGAAATGCCCAGAATAGGCAAATCCAAAGAGACAGAAAGCAGGTTAGAGATTGCCAGGGTCTGGGGGAAGGGGAGAAATGACTACTAATGGGTCTGGGGTTTCTTTTTGAGGTGATAAACATGTTCTGGAATTAGAAAATTGTTATGGTTGCCCAACCTTGTGAATATATGTACGCTTTAAAAGGATGAATTTTATGGTGTGTGAATTGTATCTCAACAAAGCTGTTATAACAATTTTTAATTAACTGAAGTGTAAAATTCAGTTCCTCATTTGCACTAGTCACACTTCACGTGTTCAATAGCCACATATGGTGAGTGGCTACTCTACTGGATAACAGACATAGTACAATTACATCGCTACAGAAAGTTCTGTTGGATGGAGCTGGGACTTGGCTCAATGTCTCTGAAGAGGGTTGAGATTCCATCTTACTTCAGACACCACTAGCCCAGACAAAACCCAAGTAAACATGCTTTGGGATAAGGCCAGCTTCTCTTCTTCATCTTTTGAGTCCAACTCTTCTTTCTTCCCCAGGACTAGCCTCCCACCTCTGGGCCTTAGGACAATTTGAATGGGTTGGAAATAGAGCAACAGAGGGCTCAGAAGAAGTCATCACACCTTCTGTAGAGGTCCTGATCCAGGGCCAGCCTGCCGGTCTGGGGCCCCTGCTGATCAGGCACATGGGCACACACTACCAACGTGGGATCAGAAAAATGGCCAGGCTCCCCAAGTTTCTCTAAAAGGAACTGGTTGTTTGGAAATTCAAACATTTTCCTGTAGGACTGTTGTTATAAATGGAAGTTAGATTTCTGGGTCAGTAAGCCAAAATTCTGTTTAACGTACAATTTATCTACTCAAATACTCAGGTGCACTTTTATCTCTCCAGCATGTGGTAAGTTTAAGTGGTTGCCACAGATAGGGCTCAGTGAGCTGGCACAGAATCACGGAAAGCTCAAGAGTCTGAGAGGTCATTTAGGTCACTGGTTCGATTTTCCTGACTCCAAGTAGAATTCTAGACAGAGATACCAAAATCAGGTGGGGGCCATAGGTGGTTTCTGTTTCTTCCTTCATACTCTTCTCTATCACACAAATTGTCTATAAAGCAGGCATTCTTGCTAGATGTAGAAGAAAAGGTTATTAAGAGCTCAGATTGGGTGGGTGGGTGACAGGGGTGTGAGGGGCTCTCCCATTTCTCAGGCCCCTGTGATGCCCTTCATCACAGCATTTCTCATCCCTATTGGCCCAGAACTGCTCTGGAACTCGTGTGGGTTGTTCTCGGGCCACTACCCTCTGTTACTGACCTGCTTTCGGAACTTCATCCAGGTGCAAGTGATGGGCTGGGTGCCGGCCACTTTACCAAACAGCTCCACAGGCTCTCCTGCACGCACCTTTTGGTCCTCAGGAAACTGGATGATCTGAGGGGGCACGGCTGGGGGAGGACAAGGGAGAGAGTGAGCTCCGAGGAGGAGGGAGCCTCAGACATTCTAATCTCATTCGACGCTGCCAGCCACATTGGTCTGTTGCTCCTCTCTCACCTTCTGGAACCTTCAGGGTAAGGCTGAGCAGTGACCACTGCTTCAGACACCTGGGCTGACGGATCTGCTAGGTTTGTTGGTCTCTTGATCCTGATTCCCTCAGAAGTGACCCACACAATTTACAAGGCATGATTCTCCGTTCGTTGGTTGTTCTGGAATTTGTGCCTTACCCTAATTTTTTGAATCTGTGACCTTACTCCTTTATTAGTTACAAAGCATCTTGCCTTCTAACCTCCAGGTCACCCTGGCTGACAGGCTCAATATGGTTCACATCCTCAAATGTCTTTCCATGGAAAACAGACAGGGCTTCCTATAACAGGGACATACAGAGCAGAGCATGAAAACAGCACAAAGTGGATTATCTCCGTAAGGGGCAGACTGGAGGACAGAGAGGTGAGCAGGATTTCACAGAAGGGATGGGAAAGTCACCAGTGCCATGTAATGCTGTCCATACCAGGGAAGCAGGAGAAAAGGCAAGTAGTGGAAGGGCGGGGGGGCAAGGCGTACAGAGACTCTCGGGGAAATTTCAGCCTGAATAATGCAGAGCTTGAATCGGGGAGCGGGGTGGGACCACATCCCCAGTGGTCAGTCTAGCAGAGCAAAGGGTAAACCCCTCATGGCAGATGACTCCCTCGCCCGCAAATGTTGCTGTGACCAATTACCTGCCTTCGGAGGTGTCTTGGGGGCAGGTTTCTTTTTCACAGTTGCATCACCTGAAACAAAGAAGTTCACAGGTTATTTTCTGTTATTTTTTTTTTTTTTACAAGGCTTCTGAATCCTAGGAGGGCATAGTCTTATCCACTGGCCCCTCATCCAGATAGAGCCCTCCCTTGGATATGTCTTTCTGGAGACCTTGCAGTCTCACATGGACAATCTCATGAGCGAATGAATATCACTTCTCAACAGGGCCTCTGGAGGGGTCCCTGGAGCCTCCAGGGAGATAAAAACTCTGAAAAACGCTTAAGTTTCCATTGTCCATTTCAATGATGATAACCCCAAACTCACTGACTCTTCTCTTACCCTAACTTTCAGGAAACTCATAAGGGAAATTATGTCAGATAAACTGACTAAATTTAGTCCTTGGTGTGGATCCAAGGGTCTCAGGCTTCCTTTGGGTCACAGACTGTGGACTGTGGCTTTTATTTTTTTTAATGTTTGTTGAATGGATCAATGAATGAACAAACAAATGAATGAACAAACCAATGGTCTCCTTCATTCTTACCCCCCACCCCCCATTCTCCAAATAACTCACATAAGAAAAATGACCCAAACAGACCAGTTTTGCCACACAAACCTATTCATTTGTCTAAACAGCAATATGGTGAATATGTAAAAATATCCTCAGCTATCTTCATAGCTTAGTTTCATATTTTTTTCAGGTCTTTGCTCAAAAGTCATCTAACATACTTATCCAAGTGAAATGAAAACCTACATGCACACAGACACCTGTATATGAATGTGTGTAGTGGGTATATTTGTGATTGCCAAAAACTAGAAGTTATCCAAATGTCCTTCAACTGGAGAATGAATGAACTGTGGTACATTCATACAAGGAAATACCACTCATCAATAAAAAGGAACAAACTTCTGATATACACAACATGAATGAATCTCAATGATTCACCTTTCTCTTCTGCTAAAAGAAGCCAGACTCAAAGGCTGTGTACTGTATAATTCTATTTGTAGGACATTTTAGAAAAGGCAAAACTCTAGGGACAGAGAAAAGGTGGGTGGGGAGGGGTTGACTACTAAGGGGCATAGGACATATTTTAAGGTGTAGAAACCATATCTTGGTCGTGGTGGTAGTTACAGGACTATACGCATTTGTCAAGAACTATGCAACAGAAAGGGTGAATTTTACTGTACGTAAATTATAATATGAAAAAGGGGAAAGAGTTGCTTAACCAATGAGATCCTCCTTAACCACACTATATCAAATAGCTGTGGTTTTATAATAGATTGTCCTTGTTCTTAGGAAATATATACTGAAGTATTGAGGTATAGAGGATACCACATGTGCAACTTACTTTCAAACTGTTCATAAACAATAATGTGTACGTATGTATGTATACGTGTATATGTGTTTGTGAAGAGGTAGAATGAAAGAGAGGTTGAGAAATAGAGGAAAAGAAGGTGAGAGAACATATGACAAAGCAAAAATGATAAAACATTAATATTTGAAGAATGTGAATGAAGGGTATACAAGAAATATTTGTACTATTTTTGCAACTTTTCCATAGTTCTGAAATTATTTCAAAATAAAAGTTAAACAGAAAGTTAAACAATGTTTTATCCAGCCAACATGATGTAGTTGTTCAAATGAGGGAGAAAGAGAAAGCAGCGTCTGTTGAGGAGACGGCTGGGAGGTGGGACACAGGGTGGACCTGAGGACTCGAGATGATCTGACCTGGAGAGAAGATCCCCACTGATCAGGAACAGAGTGACTCAGAGTAGAGAGTCAGGGTGATGTTTGGTGGAGGGTGGCTGGAGCACAGGGCTGGTTTCAGAGAGCAGTGGCACGAAGATGGCGTGACAATTTAAAGAAAATAAAAAATTCAGTTCCTCGGTCACATTAGTCACATTTCAAGTGCTCATAGCCATGCATGTTTAGTGGCTTCCATATTGTGTAGACAGAGAGCACTGCTATCATCACAGAAAGTTCTATTGGGCAGTGCTGGTCTAGAATGTCAAGTTTGAGAGTTAGGTCTCTGTCCTGAATAACAGGAAGTCCTGACACAAACAGCAATCCAACTGGGCTAGAGGACTCCTGGAGGTCTTTCCAGTTCCAGGGCACAAGAATATCCAATTAGGAGGCTATTGCCATACTCTTAAGAGAAACACATCAAGGTCCAGCCTTGGCAAAGGCAGCAGAAAAGAAAATACAAATAAGAGATGGAAGAAAAGTTAAAAGAATTCCGGGGCTAAACAAGAGGGAGGAACAAAGATTTCTCAGGGACTTCTTGCTTGAATAAATGGGAAAAATTTTATCGATGGAACGTGGAATCTAGGAGTGAAAGTTGAGGAGTTTGGCTTGGCTCAAGAGAATGTGGTCGATGAAAGAGTTTAATCTGTGTATTGGCTAGAAGCCCAGGATCAGAATTCTAGAGATAGTTGGTGGAAGCTGAACGAGAAAGATTTCAGGATCCAACATGCAATCATTAATGGAAACTGTGAAGATGGTCAGTTCTTTGGGGAAAATAGTACAGTGAAAGATGAGAAAGGGCCAGGGTCTGATCTGAGGTGATGCTCTCAGGGAGGAGCGGGGCTGAAGGAGAGGGGCTGTGGAAGGACGGTCCCTGAAACCCAGGGTGGAGGAGGATGGGCGCTGGGAAGATACGACCAGCATCAGGTGATGGGTGGTATTTGAGAGGGCAGGTTCTGTGGGATGGTGGGGTCAGAAGTTGCTCTAGAGTAGATTCTCAAGGAAACAGCTAGGGAGTCAACTAATCCATCAAGAATTCTGGAGGTGAAAGGGACAAAGAGAAGCAGGGTGAAGAAGAGGAAATGTCAAGCTAACGTTTCTTCTAAGGTGAGAGAGAAGAGAACAGGTGTGAAAGCAGAAGGCTAGGACTAGGTGGCGAGGGAGAGCCCAGAGACGCTGGCAGGGAAGAGCCTGGGAAAGCCAGATCCCTCGGGAGTGGGTACTGGATGGGATACGGAACCCTCAGAATTAGCTGAGCCACAAAACCCCTGCTCCCCTGCATCCAGGGCAGCTGGAAGGGAGACGGCACAACTGGAAGAGAGCAGCTCTCAAGGGAAGGGAAGAGGGGCTCCTACCAGAGCCAGGATCTGACCTCCTGGGAGGGAGGAAAGCCAACTCTTCAGAGGAACTGTGTGGAGGGCTGTTGTTATGGGCTGAGTGGTGTCCCCCGCAGTTCATATGTTGAAGCCCTAGTCCCCAATACCTCAGAATATGACTATATTTGGAGACAGGAACTTTAAAGAGGTGATTAAATTAAAAGGAGGCTGTTAGGGTGGACCCTAATCCAAACCGACTGGTGTCCTTATAAGAACAGGAAATTTGGGCACACGGAGAGACACCAGGGATGCACATGCAGAAAAAGGGCCGTGTGAGGCAAGAAGCCCGCCACCTGCAGGCCAAGGAGAGAGGCCTCGGGAGAAACCAAACCTGCCGACACCTGATCTCGGACTTCCAGCCTCCAGAATCTTGAGACAATACATTTCTGATGTTTAGGTCACCCAGTCTGCGGTAGTTTGTTATGGCAGCCCTAGCACACTGCAGCTGTGGATGAGCTCTGGGGGCAAGGAAGGAGGGTGCCAGCCCCTGGAGGGGTGGGCTAGGAGTTAATCAGAAGGCAAGCAAGGGCACAAAGTGAAAGCAGATGACTCCAAAGTGCCCCCCTATACTATTCTTGGGGGCTCTGGGTAAGCCTACCAGGCCAGAAGTAGAGCGTGAACTAATAGCAATATTTCTATGTTACAGTTAAATAAGATCGAAGGCCAAAGTTTTATGGTAGTTCTACAAATTTCGAGCGCCTCCTGTTTGAATTGGTTAGCATTTGAAACTGGTTTGGTTCCTAGCAGTAACAACTATTTGAAACATTAACAATGTTCTGTATCCTATTCTATACATATTTTATAGGACCATCTGCTGAAATCCATTAATTGCCTTCTGGGCTTAGGAGAACATATTTAATGGATTAGAAAGCAGAGTCACTGGATTCGAAACCTGGTTTCTCGTAGAGAGCTAGACTCAGCAAGTTGAGTTTCTAACCTATGATGTCATCATCCTTTTTCTCATTGGGTTCTTACCCCAACCAAACACAAGCAGGGCACTTCACGTTGTTTCCATTTCATGCAGAAGGAGATGGATCTGAATAAAAGTTAGATGACTTGCTGGGTTTATAAAACGACATGTGGCCAAGTTAGAAACAGGACTTAACCCTCTTGCTGCCCAGCGTATGGCTGCTTTCCTCCTGTTTCCTCTTGACTCCAGCTGACCCTCAGCTCCATCCTCAAATCAGGTCCTTGAAACCTTTCTCTGTCCCTTTGCAGAAATGCAGAGGGTGTAGGCTCTGGCACCGGACTTGGGTTTGAATACTGCCCTGTTACTTCCTAAGCTGTGTGACTTATAGCCTGTTATTTCACCTCTTGGAGCTTCAGTTTCCTCATTCAAAGAATGTGGGAAGAATAAATAAAATTTGTTGTAAAGAATTAAGCTACATTGTAAAGAAGGTATAGCAATAAAGTGCAAGCTCTAACACCAGCCCTACCACCCATTCACCTTTCTTCCCCAAACACATCCCCAGAGGATTGCTCTGTACTTTTCTTCACCTGTTTAGTCTCCACACTGTTGGTCAGGCCAGTTTTATACCTACACGAGGTCGCTCATGCTGCACCTGAAGCTCCTTCCCCAGTTCACGTCCTCAGTAGAGGGAAAATTCTTGCTGGTCCAGATGCCCAAGCTCTCAGTACTTCTTGGGTCACTAAACTAGTTTCTTCTCCTCTGGGTGCACCCTTCTTATTATCTTATTATTGCTGTCAGCGCTTTGTCTCTCACCCTCTTCTCCAGCACCCCAAACTTTCTGTGCTAGCCATTGTCAGAGAGGAGTATCACAGAAGGAAAATAAAATCCAACCCTCTTTGCAAACCCCAGACACAGGGTGAGGCAAGGAGGGCATTGGGTCTGTCCCTCTCCCAGACAGTCAGCCCTAGGTGGCACACCCCTCCTGGTACAGCACTGCTCCCCAAACTCTAACTCCACAAACTTCTCTGAGTTCCTCTTTTTTATCCCTCTTTCTGCTGCCCTCATTTTTTCTGGAGCCCAGACCTCTCTCCTGGGCCCACCCATACATCCCACTACCTGACACCATCTCCCTAGGCACATACCACAAACCCAACACATCCAAAACCAAATCCAGCTTCTTCTTCCCATGCTGCTTCTCATCCCCATTTCTCCCAAGGCCCCCTCCCTGCCCATATCCGGTCACGAACTGGCATCTTTCAATTCCATCAACGAGATAACCTCCTTGGTCCCACTTCCACATCCCTGCTGTCACCATTCTAGTCCTAACTGTACCACCTCCTAGACTTCTGGTCCCGTGTCCCCACACTAATATATCCATCACGCAGTGGCCAAAATGGTCTTTCTCAAACGCACGTCTGATGTCACTCCACTGTTGAAACCTCTCCAGTGTCTGCCCACTGCCTCTTAGGATCAAGTCCAATTCACCAGACAAGGGCCTTCAAGATTTGTCCCCGACTTTCATCCCCAGCCTTCTTTCTAACTCTTGGGGAACACCCTCACCCATGCCCTGTATGCTCAATGTCAGTGGTTCTCAAAATCTAGCGTGCATGATGATTACCCGGGAGACTTGCTGAAAACACAGATTCCTGACCTTCCTGGGGTGTGGATGTTGCTGGTTCCTGTGCCAGCTTCTGGGGAGACTGCTCTGTACTCTACACTGAAGGCCTTTCAGTTTCTGCAATGCCAGGATTTTGTTGTCAACTCTTTGCTGACTCTTGCACATTCTGGGACAGGTCTCAGCTCATACATCACTGTTGCCAGGTTGGGTTCCATGCCCCTCCAAGGCAGTTCAATCAGTAGTCATCACAAGGCACTGCAATTGCAGAAACCTGCCCCCAACACGCATATACCCCAGCAAGCTCCCTGGGGACAGGAATGGGGCCCATCCTGTTCATTTTCCGTATCCCCAGTACGTAGCTCAGTACCTGGCACAGGCTTGAAAACAGCTCTTAAAGGAATAAATGGAACCCCCGAGAATCTCTGTTAACATGGGAATTCCCGAGAACACTCCAACCCACCCCTGGGCTCTGATGCTCAGAGATAAAGCCCATTGGCTTGAATCCTTGTGCAACTTTCCACAAAGAGAAGGTCCCTTGCTCTGTTACCAGTTAGATCAAAGCTGCCAGGTGCTGGGCCTTCCACCCCAGACAGGGGACTGAGGCTGGAAGAAGTGAAGCAGCCCAATAAAAACAACACAAATCAAAACACTGAATTTAGAAGTTTCCTGGGAAACATGGGGCTGGGCTGGGAAGGCTGGCCTCCAATTGTCTGGGTAATCCATCTTCTGCTTTTGCCCCAGCCTGCCCCCACCCACCTAGTCCTGGCCTCATGAACCTTCCTCTGCCCTGGGAGGGCAGAGGTCGGCACCCCACAGAAGTTTCCAGACTGCTCAATCTGAAGACACATGAGTCCCTCTCTCCAGTGATCTCCGGAAAGATCAGAGACAGCAATTGGGAGATATTTACAGAGCCTGAAGGCGGGTCTTACAGCTTCAAAAGGGTCTGAGATAATGGAAAGCCAAAGGGAACTGGGGAGGTGGCATGAACAGCCTAGGGTACAGGGAGGTCCCTGGATCTCTGCCTCTCTGGGGACATTTCCTTTTTTAGGTAGCTAGCTAAAAATAGACATCAAACCCTTCACAATTCCCAAAATCAGCATTAACTTTCTGCCACAAGCTCCTGAAGGGGACTCGGGTTGGGTGACGTGTGGAGGGAGAGCACCCACCCTGCAGGGCTGTGTCAGAACAGGAGGATGGAGGTGAGGACCTGGGGATGGAAGGCTGAATCTCACTGTCCTGCACTGGGGGAGGCTCAGGGCTCCAGGAGACTTGAAAAACCCCCAACGATGTCTCTCTCCCTCCCCCCACACATATCAGGCCCTTTCCAACCCCTCCTTACAAACCTGTGGAAAACTACTAGTCATGTTCCCAGAATGAACATCTCCGGGCAAATTTCCTATACACATCCCCTCACAGCAAAGGCTGTCACGTAAGAAGATTCCAGAGGAACACTGCTCCTCTTGTTACTGCAAACACCCAGCCCTGAGCCCCCAGGGCACAGAACATCAGGACAGTTGTAAAAGAGGCAGCCCAGCATGGCCAGGACAGCAGTGTCAGTGTTGCTTGATGGGCATCCTCCAGGCCCTCCCCTGGGAGGACCCACCTGCCATTGAACTGGCTTGTGGGAGACAAGGGAAGAGCTGGGAAGGATCTGGAGGTGGCAGCCCAGGAGTGGAAGCACAGGTCCACATGCATGGTGGGGTGGAGGGTGGCATGACCACCGTCACTCTTCAGAGACCAGTATTTTGGTTGGGAGTAACCAGGAGTTGGTGCCAGCTTTCAAAGACATTCATTGAAACAGCCCCACTTCTCTCCCAGGGTCCCATATATTTCCCTGTCAAGCAAGTCTTGATGTCAAGTCTTAACCTCTCCAGCATTTCCTTCCAGCCCTCTGAATCCCGGAGAGAGTTTGATCAAAAGGAAGATTTGATCCCGGAGAAAATCTTCTGGATAACTGGACACTGCTTTTGATATCCAAAGATGTTTTCAAGGTGACTGACTTTTGGGTTCAGAGAGAGACACATACAGGAGACCAAGGCAAAGATATCTAAGAGCATCGTAATCTGGGATAGTAGTCAGTGAGGTCAAAGTGACCGATATCAGAGGTGAAGCTCAAGACCAAGGCCAGGCATGGAATATAAAGTGGTGTTCCACCTGCATCCTCCCCAGATCCCAGAAGCAGGGGAACTCATAAATACATTTGAAAAGTGAAATACCTATTATATCCCTACGTCACACCAGGCACTGAAATTTCAGAGATGGACAGGCACTGGTTCCTGTCCCCTAGTTGTAAAAGCACCTTGTGGATGCTCCTCTATCTCTTTTCTAAAAGACCGTCAGCTTTATGGACTGATAGGAGGAAGCCCTGAGCCTGTTATCGCACTGGCAGTGCCTCTCTGTATTTTCTCAAACCATCCTTCAGCCCCATCAACGCCTCTCTCACACAAAATTCCAGTCAGATCCCCTCCAGCTGGACACACTAAGCCTGGACTCTATGCATATGGCCTCCTCCCCATCAGGATATCTCTGCTGCTGTGTGTTCACGCTTGCTGGAGCTTCCACCCTTCATGTACCAGATGATACAAAGGGTGTTGGCCAACCCCACCTGTGCTGTATCACTCCAAAGAAGACCATTCTATTGAATGTCTTGATGTCAGAGCTGGAAAAGGCCTGGGGGGTCAGTCAGAGAAAGTCCCCATTTGACAGGTGCAGAGGGAGGAAGGGCTTTGACTAAGGCCACATGTTCAGAGGCAGAACCAAGACGTTCACTTCCTGCTCTCCAGCCCAGGGGCTTGTTTGGCTATGCCCTGTGCCTGAGCACTGCCCCACCGGCCACAGTAAATGGGCATCTGGAGGTCCAACAAGGAAGGGTATTGCCGTCTACCCACGCCTCCCATCCCCATCACAGGTGGGGATACTTCTCCCCCAGGCCCACGCACGTCTCTCTTGTTCTCTCTCCAAAGGTGGGAGATGACCCACTCTGGGCTGGAGGAGTGCATAAAGTTTTCCAGGAGTGCTGAGACTGAATTCCCATCAAGATGGGGGAAAGCAGCCATAAAGGATACTGGGACAATAGACAAAAATTGAATATGGGACCGTGGGTTAAACAGTATCGGTTCAATGTTAAATGTCCTGATTTTAATAATTGCATTGTGGTTATGTTCTTAGGAGATACACAGTAGATATTTAGAGGTCAAGGGCGTGATGTCTCTATTTGTAAATGGTATATATATGTCTATATGATGAATGGTGAATATATATGAACAGATATAGTGTATATATAGTATATATACAGTGTATATAGATACATAGATATGAATATTTGATGAATGGTGTATATATATAGATGAGTTTATACACAGAGAATGACAAGACAATGGAACAAAATGCAAATAATTGATGAATCTAAGTAAAGGGTGTACAAGAGTTTCTTGTGTTATTCTTGCACCTTTTCTGTGTATTTGAAATTATATCAAAATAAAGTGAGAAAAAAATTCCCATTGAGAGGCATGCAGCAAAGACCCTGACAGGTCTCAAGATCCAGGGAAGCATGCTGGCTGTCACACTCTTCTCCCCCCAGCTCTGATGGCAGTCAGACCTCTGTCCCCGCTGGTGGACAGTGTCCACTGTGTGGACAGCACAAGGGATGGCCCTGAGACTATGGAAGGCACAGGGTGGCATGGGAGGAACAGAGATCAGGGTTGCCCTCACAGTGCCCACATGTAACTAGCTGTGAGCTGTGAGACTCTGGGCAAGACAGTTTAGTTCTCTAAGACTCAGATTTGCTCATCTGTAAAATGGGAACAACTATTTGTAGCTCAGTTGAATAAGACTTGCCTGAAGTGACATAGATTGAGTGGTTAAGATGATGCCTGTTGCATGGGTGCTCAAAAAACTCTTGTTTTGTGTGATGGGCAGGTGATTGAATCGGGGGCCCTCACGATAGTACCTGTGCACTCCTCCCTCCAGTCTCCCCTCACAAGAGGAGTGTTACAGTTCCTCCTCAACCAAACCACATTCCTCTCCTCTTTCATAACCTGGCCTAGTGTTTCCCTCATCCCAAAACCTTCCCAGATGAACCCCTCCTCACTTCTGTTCTTGTGAGTTGGTGTCCGTCAGGTTAACTTGTACTCTCGTCAGTTTTCTCTCATCCGGCCCCTTGGGTTTGGGCAAATCCGCTTGGCTTTTCCCTCATGCTCCCCAGAGCTAGGCAGCAGCGGTGCCCCCAGGGGCTCTCAGGCCAGTGTGGACAAGCACCATCCACTTTCACACCTGACAGCTCCCTCACAGGACCAAACATCTGAGCTGGGGAGGGGAGGGCATGCAGACAGGGATCTGGCCGCCATCTATTTGACAAGGAAACCACTCAGCCTTCCCTCGGTCACTGGAGGAAAGATGGATTTCCTGGTTAGATTAGGTACTTCCCAGCCCTTGATGAAAATGAGCACACATACACAGCCAGACCACTCAGCAACGTGAGAATCTGGGCTTTCTCATGGAATCAGAGATGTCTGGGACCAGGGACAGCAATGCTGAGAGAAAAAGGCAAGTTGCAGAGGTGTACAGACTGCATAATTCCATTTCTGTGAGAAAAAAGTCCAACTGAAATATTTGCATGTGTATATGTGAATATTCAGAAAAAAGTAATTGTGAATATATTTGAGGAGGTGAGTGAAATTAGGGGTAAGATGAAAGAGGGCTTTCACATTGTACTTGGTAAACTTCTGTACTAGTTAAAATGTTTCAACAAGAAGGCATGCATATTTAACTTATGTAATTGATAAATCATATAAATTATCCCCCAAAGTGAGAAAAGAACTGGGGGTGCAGACCTAAAAGACACCCCTTTCATTCCCTATCTCTGGGTAGCTGCCTTCTCAGGAGCCTCCTGGGAAGGAAGCCCCACAGTGGTACACAGGCACCCAGGAAACTCTGCAGGTTTCGAAGGAAAGACGCTGCTACTGTTCTCAGTGCCCCAGGGAGTGACAGGCTGGGATGATGGGGGCCAGGAGGCGTGGGCCGGCAGAGGAATTCAACATGGCCATTACTATACATAGAGACACACACTTCCATTCTTTTGGGAGTAAGACATCTGTCTGTAACTCCAACGTGAAGGCTTTCTAAACAGAGTGAAATTCCCCTTCAGCAGACAAGCAGTGTCAGCTGGAGGTGATGCAGTCACGAGTGTGTTTGTTTGCCACGGAGATGAAGCACTTGCAGCTGCCCACCCCCGCCGAGCAGCACTGCCCACTGAGCCCCCTTCTCTGCACCCTTCGGAGGGGAAAGAACCATGGCACCCAGACTCCACCAGAGCATCTTGCTCTCTCCCTAAAGGCAGGTGATGGAAATGCCCTGAGGACCTGGGCCGGGGGGCCCGCGGTGGTTCCACATTTCATGGAGTTAGTAGAGTTAGACCCGGTTCTGCTTCTCAAGACCAGCGGTGCCAGGGCACCGGGCTTCCCTCTGGACAGCTGGTTTCCAGCCTGGCTGACAGCACCTTGGAATGGCCCAGGAGCGTAAACATTCACTGAAGCCGGGATCCCACTGCCAGAGATTCTAATCTAATTAGTCTGGGGTGCAGCAGGGAGCAGTGGTTTTAAATGCTCCCCAGGTGAATCTAACATGCAGCCAGGGTTGAGAGCCCCTGCCCTGGAACTGCATGATGACAACTTGGCTGGGGTTTTCCACAGCCTTCTCTTCTCCAGGGCAAAGAGCCCAGGGTCTGCTCACTGCCTCGTTTGTTTTTCTCTTTCATGGCTCTCCTCTGACCCCCCACCTCACTTCCCTCGGGATCGCACTGGAAGAGATGTGCCAGAGCTGAGGACAGGAGGCTGCTGACCTCCCAGCTCGAACTCCAGGCACTCCTGCTTCTGCCCCCAGGAGAGGAGAACAATCGCATCAGACCCAGTTCACCATCACTTGGCGCTCTTATGAGATCCCATGTCTCTCCCGAGGACTTTGTCCCATAACTAAATAGAACACAGGCCCAAGAAATCCTTTCGGAAGATAAAATCATTAACCCATTCTCACTAGGTTTTTCTTAGAATTGTTTATGCATTGTCAACAACTTATTATTAAACGTCCACTTTTGATAATCGGACGCTCCCAGTGGTTAAATATCCATGAGAGGGCTTCCCTGGTGGCGCAGTGGTTGGGAATCTGCCTGCCAATGCAGGGGACATGGGTTTGAGTCCCGGTCTGGGAAGATCCCACATGCCGCGGAGCAACTAGGCCCGTGAGGCACAACTACTGAGCCTGCGCGTCTGGAGCCTGTGCTCCACAACAAGAGAAGCCGCGACAGTGAGAGGCCCGCGCACCGCGATGAAGAGTGGCCCCCGCTTGCCACAACTAGAGAAAGCCCTCACACAGATACGAAGACCCAACACAGGCAAAAATAAATAAATAAATAAATATCCATGAGAACTTATCATTCCAATTTGGCTGTCCTGGCACACTGAAGGCTGAGCGTGCTCCCCACCCCCACAAGCTTGGCTGGTATGTGCATGAGGAACCCAAGCTCCTCATTGGGAAGGTAAATAGGTTGCTTTGAAGAGATGAGAACAAAACTAAGTTACAGAACACTGCCTTGTAACAGAAAAAGAGAGGCAGCCTTTGAATTAATCTAGCTCACTTCCCTTTATTAGTGTCGGTAATTAAGAGTTTGTCTTGTCTTTTGCTCTTTTAAAACACAGAGTGTGTTGGGATGCCCAAGCAACCCCATATCTTTTGTTAAAATTGGAGGTTTCGAAGCATACTTCTAACAAAATTAGACCAATAATTAATCAGTAGTGCAAGCCAGGGCTGCATTATGACCTTTGTGGAGTCTAAGCACTTTTGCCTTTGAAGGCTCCTTCCCTTCACTAAAGAAAAAAAAAAAGTATATACTTACATACATACATACATAAATTATATTTTACAACTGCACTGGTATAAAGATGAATATATTAATGTTATGAATTAAAACATTTTCTTTGACCTAAAAGTTAAATTTTTCCCTAATTTTATAAGATATTGCAATATTTTTGTGGGCCTGTAAAAGCACCGTGGACCCTAGGCACAGTACCTAAAAGCTTATAAGGGGTTCTTGGGAAAGCCAAGATCCAAAAAGAGGGAGAGAGTCAGGCAGAGTCATAGGAGAAGCCCCTTCCCTGCTTGGCTATTTAGACCACAGCTGCAAGTTTGTTCTAAGAGATGCTGGTAAGGCCTTTCTATGAGCAGGTCACGGCACTGGCATCCTGAAAGGTGCACCCCTAAGTTGGCCCAGCTGGAGGCCCACGGAACTTAAAAAGGAGGAAGGAGGATGAGACACAGACACGTCACCGTGAGCCTGGGAAGAGGACAGCCAATGGCAGAAGGGGGATGGATGCTGAGCGCTAGGGGGGCTCACGGGAGGGAAGAGTTCCTTTCAGCTGGAGCAAAGACGAGCTCAGGGATGAGATGACTTTTCAGTGGGAGCCTGTCCCACAAGAGAGATGCCAGAGCAAAGGCACAAAGGGAGGAACACAGGGACGTCCGGTGCACACAGGGGAGCTCAGTTTGGCTTGAGGATAAAATAGGAGTAAGGAGCTGGGGGGCAGCACTTGGAAACAAAGGCTGAGGCTGGATGTCAGAATGTGTGCTCACACGTGGCAGGTGTGCCAGGACGGCAACGTGTGAGAGGTTCACTTGCACGGGACTGGTGGGCCCTGAGGACCGCTGGGTACTCCAACCAGGAGTGATCTGATCAGAGCCACTGTGTAAGAAGGTCTATGTGGCAGGAAAGACTCAACTGGGAGAGATTAGGGGAAGGTCTCCCAGGGTTCTTGGTGGGAAGCAGAAGGGGCCTGAGTGACGTTGCCACAGGATGTGGATGTGCAACACCACTCAGGCCTTGGGAGAGGTGGGAGGGGTGAGAAAAGGCCAGTGGCTCAGTCACCGGTGGCTCACAGGGCACCAGGGTGGTGGCAGGGTCCAGGCTCCGAGGAGCACAGGCAGGGAAGCGGCCGGCCCTCAGTCCCGGGTTTGCCTGGAAGAGCTGAACGAGTACTTACTCTCTGTTCCTAGCATGGAAGGAAGAGAGCTCTTTGGCCTCCGGGCTTTCATCTCCGGGGCCTTGGCGTTCTCACTGGTGGGGGCATCTGGAACAAAACAGGTTAACGACAAACATGAGTAGGCAGCTGCCCGGGGAAGGAAGCAGAAGAGGCATCGCAATCAACATCCCACCTCAACACCAACAGGTCCTCCCCGTCCCGGCTCCACTCTGAGGGCCCTCAGTGCCTGCTGGGCAGGCCAGGCACCTTCCTCTCAAGAGCACCAAAGAAGGAGTGTCCTCGCCACCCTGCCTTATAAATCAGGTGCAGAGCACAGCTGCCCTGAAGATGGATGGACAGGCTATCCTGGGAGCTGGGTAGCGCTTTCGCCTCTGCTGCAGGCACGGGCTGCCAGAATCGCATCACTGGCAGGGCTGGGGGATAGTCAGAGCCCCTCTGCTCACCAGCGCCTATCTTTTCCCTTCATTGGGTCTTAACTCACTTGGGCTAAACCTTCTGGATTTCCAAAAGCCTGCTCTGTGTAGAGAGGTCTCTTGAACAGGGGAAGCAGGGGATGGGTTGCTGCCCTGGGCTCACGGTCTGGAGGGGGCTTGCAGCCTGTTGTCTCTGACTCTTGTACCGAGGGACACTGACAGTCAGACCTCCAGACCAGATGAAGGCCTCTGAGCAGGCGGCTGGCATGCCTCACGGGCTCTGGACTGAGCCTTGGAGCCCTTGTGGGGGCTTCTGAACCCTCCCCAAAGCAGAGCCACTGGAACCCTGCAGCGGCAGCCTCTGGGCAGAGCTGAAATGCTGCCCGGGTGAGCGCACAACTCCGCGGGGCTGTCCTCCACTCCCCCTCTTCCCATTCATGCCCAGTGTGGAAGATGCCAGGGGAAACCCTCCCTTGTCAGGGCAGCAGGGTGACATAGCGCTGGGCTGGGTGGAAAAGGCCCTCACTGGGCCGAGAAGAGACTGGACTCTAGCAAGCTGCTGGGACCGGGATAAGAAGGAGCTGGCTGTACCGCTATCACTGGGCTCCAGCATTTTCCACAAGGAACTCTCTTCAGGGACTAAGCTGGGAGGGAGCCTCCCCCTCCCAGCCCCTTCCTGTGCATCCTTTTCCTGCTCCTGAAGAGGAAGCGCAGAGGGAGAAAGGAGGGGGTGGGACTTTCCAGCTGACGCTTGGCCACATTCCTGTGGCCTGTATGGGGAGGAAGGGCCATCTCCCTGTCCCCGCCTCCACGGTGGGGCAATCCCAGACTCTACCACGTGCTCTCGCCTAGACTGGGCTTCTGGGGCTTTGCGGGGTGGGCTCGGAAGCACAGAACTAGGGGCTGGGTGGGTACACTTCCCTTGACGTTTGCAGATCAGGCTGCCATAAACCAAGGTCATGGGGTGAGTCTATGGTTCCCTGTCTGGGGCCCTCCCTTCTTCCCTTCCTTCAAGACCAGCACTTCTGACAGCACCAATGACAACTTAAAGAAAGGCACACCCAGAAATGTCTTCGTTTTCCCCCCTTTTAAGGAAGAGCAGGCGGGGACAGTGTGCACAGACAGTCCTCTCTTCCTTGGCATAAGTACTCGCTTTGCCGTCTTTTTCCCAGTGAGCTCCGGGGCATCAGAGGAGGGAGACGAGGAAGGACCAAGATTTTTCTTTAATTGATGGGGAAACTGAGGCATAAGCAAGCAAAGGAGGAGAGGCCCAGTTTTCCTGGGCTCCTGAAAGAAAGGAGACGGGGACTGAGATTCCTTCTCTCCTCGTGGGGTCATGATGGGCTTTGCTTCCAAGCATCATTAGAGTAGCGATGGAGAGAAGAGGGCTCTCGTTGCAGCTCTGTCATCCGCAATCCTGGGACCGGGGGCAAATAATTTCAGCTGCCTCGGGTCTCTGTTTCCACGTTTGTACAAGGGAAACTACACTTATTTTCTCTGCCTCACAGCACTACAAGGCTCTAGGGAGAGAATGCGTGAGACGGTGATCATTTACCTGTTCATTCGTTTCTCCTGTTCGCCGCATTTCCTCGCCTCCTTCCCAAATCCGCTTTAGAATCCTCCACCTTCACAAAGCCCTCCCGGATGGGCCCCTGCTGTATGTTTCCTGCCTCCTCATCCGTCCTCAGCTCTTGGGTGCCTGCTTTACACTGACTTGTGAGTACACCACCCCATCATGTGCTTTGAGCCTTGTTTGTAGATGTTCCTTATCTTTCCATCTGGCCGTGAGGAAAGGGGCTCAGGTTTCCCGGGCAGACCAGGCAGACCAGGCTCACCCCCAGACTTGGAGCCCCACGGGGGTGGACCGAGCCCCCTCTTCCCTCTGCAGCAGCCCCGCCCCCTGTGTGCTGTGCCTGCACCACGAGCCACTAGCCATCAGTCTGTCCGTGAGAATCGCAGCAAGGAGTGGGCTGAGAGGACCACGTGCTTAATCAGAACCAGCTTTGTGCTCACATGGCTGCCCAGGGGATAAAAATAATAGTAATAAAAGTTTAAGAGCAGCATGTATTTTCTGTCTATTTTAATCAGTTTGTGATGAAATTGAACTCCATTTCTAGATCTGGGCCCCAGGGCTGGAGTCCTTTGCTGGTCTGCTGGTGCCTCCAAAGAAGCAGGGGGGAGGAAGGTGGTTGTGTGAGGAGCGGCGGTGGGGGGGCCTCAACATAGAGAGGAAAACGTGTCCTTATATGGACAATGCCTCACCCCTTCCACTCCTGGGCTAGCTCTGGGCTCAGCCTTCCAACCCAGCATTTCTTCTTCTGTCTCCCTCGAGAGAGGTCATTCCCAGAGCTGCAACCCTAGGTAGGGGGAGGGAGGTCTTGGGAGGCTTCTGGGAGGGGGATCTGAGCTTCCAGGAGCCCCAGGAGGGGGCAGGGCAGAGGGGCTGGCCTCTCTCTCTCTCTCTCTCTCTGCCCAGGAGCGAGCAGCATGCAGGCAAAATCAGGAGAGAGAGAGCTCTAGTCAGGATGAGTGCCTTCCTGGCTCTGCAGGCCGGTGACTGTGAGTCCTTGGGCAAGTTCCTGACCTTCTTCACCAGGAAAAAGGGAATAACAACACCCCAACAGAGGAGTGAATGAGATGCGGAGTAAGAGCTGGCATTTATTGGGTACTCAGGCCGTGCCTGGCACGCTGCTAAGTGCTTTACACCCGTGTTTCAGGTTGAACCACACCATTGGCCAATATTCAAGTGTTTTTGACCTACTAAAACAGCAATTTTATTTAGTTCAACCTAATACATTTTAGCTGCCCGAGACAATATAAAGAACAAATGGGGGCTTCCCTGGTGGCGCAGTGGTTGAGAGTCCGCCTGCCGATGCAGGGGACACGGGTTCGTGCCCCGGTCCGGGAGGATCCCACATGCCACGGAGCAGCTAGGCCCGTGAGCCATGGCCGCTGAGCCTGCGCGTCCGGAGCCTGTGCTCCGCAATGGGAGAGGCCACAACAGTGAGAGGCCTGCGTACCGCAAAAAAAAAAAAAAAAAAAAAAAAGAACAAATGGGAGTGGGAGCAGACTGAGGCCAACAAAAGAAGTGGGGGTCAGCTCAGCCACAGTCACAAGGGCTCCCTGGCCATGGAGGCAGTGGACCACAGTGGTTAGGAGCCAAGGTGTGGGTTTAAATCCCCACCCAGCTAGTTATTAGCTGCATACACCTCAAATTAGGCTTTAAACTCCCTTCTTACAGTTGCAAATTGCCCCAAGTTGCCAAATCCAATGGCTAATGCTCATGCTCATCTTATTCTACTCGGCAGAGCCTTTTGACACAATGATCTCCATCATTCCTTTCTTATTGAAATGATCACCCTTTGGCCTCTGGGACACCCCTCTCTGCTTGATTTCTTCTGTCTCACCATGGCCAGTCCTTCTCCGTCTCCTTCGCAGACCTCTGTCCTGCCTTACTTGTCAGTGTTGGACTCTCTCCTTCCCTCCTCCATCCACATCCACCCCTGGAGACCTCATCTACGCCCAGGGCACTCAGTGGCCTCATGAAGATGGCTCCTCATGTCCTGCCTCTAACCCCGACCTCCCTCCTCAACTCCAGATTCATCTAAAGGTCAACCTACGCGACAGGCCCACTTGGACGTCTAATGGACACCTTAAACTTCACATACACGAAAGTCTTGACTGTCCCCCACCCCTACCCATTCTGATCTTAGTAGGTGGTACCACCATTGACCTGTGCTCCCTCATGAAAACTAAGGGTCACCTTTGACTTCCCTTTCTCTCTGTCTATTTCCAATTCATCAGCAAATCTTATCAGCTGTACTGTCAAAACATTATAAATCCGGTCATTTCCCACCTCTTCCATAGAGTCTAAGCTGCCATCATCTCATGCCTGGGCTATCGTGGCAACCTCGAATCTGCTCTCCCTCTTACCCCTCCTGGGTCTGGTCACCGCCTGAGTGATCCTTTACAACGGCCAGGGCTGTCCCACCGCACTTATAATAAAATCCAGCGTCCTGGTCACAGCCTACATGGCCTTGCAGATCTGGTCCTCCTCAGTCTCATTTCCTACCACTCTGCCCCTGGCCCGGGGCTCGGCCACCCTGGCCTCCTTACCTCTCCTTCTGGGAGTGTCTCCCATACAGTCTCAGCTCAGGCTTTTGCTCCTGTTTCTTACCTGTGCCGTGCTACTGCTGGGACGCCTTCCCAGATGCCTTCAGGCCTCTGTTCAAATGCCTCTTCCTCAGAGAGGCCTCACCCTCTCCAACAACAGCACGCTTCCCCATCACCCTGCTTTGCTTTCTTCACAGCATGTGTTGTTGCCTGAGATCGTATGACATATCTGTTCATCCGTATTTTTGTCTCTCCCTCACTCGAATGTAAAGGCTCTGAGAACAGGAACTTGTTTCGTTCACTGCTTTTAACCCCAGCCCCAGAAGCAGAGCGGGCACTGACATACGGGTTGAGAGAAGGCCCATGGGAACGCCACGCCCTACCAAATGCACACACCAGCCTCCACGGTTACAAAGCCCCTGATCTCACTGGTAGCTGAGGCCCGATGTCCTTGGCAAGGTGGCTGGGAAGGGCGGCCTGATCTGCCCGGTCTTGGGATTTGGGCCTACAAAGGGCTTTGCTTCCTCACCTCTCACCTGGGTCTGAATGAGAGGGAGTGGGTCACTCAGGCCAGAGGTGCAGAAGGACTTCCCAGCGAGAAGGGCTGTTAGTAAGGAAGACCTGGATCTCTCGGACAGTGGACACTGCCATGTTATCCACTAGATAGGGAGGCCATGCAGGTGGTGGAAAGGTGCAGACTTTGGAACCAGACACACCTGGGTTGGAGTCCTGCCAGGGTAACTCATGCCAGGGAGTCATGTGACTCCCTGTGCAGGGTGGCTCCAGGGGCCTGGGCTTTGGGATCAGAGACACCCAGGGAAACGGCATCTCCTGCTTACTGTCTGAGTGACTGGGGAAGGCTGCTGACCCTCACTGAGCCTGGGTTTTCCCACTGAGAAAGATACCCTGCCCAACTGCTGCATAAACTAAAAATGCACAAGAGTTTCTGGCCACAGCAGGCCATGGAAGGTCTTGAAGGTCAGCTTTTTCTCCTCCTGGGTGAGTTTTCTGACAAGTCCTTACCCACCCCAGGCTTCAGCTGCCTTCTGTGGTACCAGTTGACATGTCTGCTGCTAACCTGGAAGGAATGGCGGTATGACTATAATCAAGAAAGTGCACAGAGCACCCTTTTTCTTATGGAAACAACCCAAAGGGCAGGATTAAAAGAGCCAGATGTGCTGCATTATAAAGGCAACCTCCCTTTGTCTTTTCTATAAGAGGGAAGTAGTAGTGTGGCTAATACGGAACAGCCAATGAGCCAACGTCATTTTCATGAGGTCTTGAAATACATCATTCTATTAGCCACAGATATATAGTCTAAATGGTGTCCAGCACAGGCTACATGAGTGATAGTGAGTGACTGTCGGGGGCAGGGCCAGCCTGACATCAGCATTAGCTGTGGTCCCCACCTCGAGAGGAGAAGGACCTTGCAGCCCCTTAGGAGGGAAGCAAGACTGGTCTTATCCAGAGGTTTAGCAGGGCAGCTGCAGATGGAGAGCAATGGAAGACCCTGCCCAACAGCTAGGCTTCAAAGTTCAGTCAAGGTTACTTCTTAGGGCAAGCGGTTCTTCACTGTCTTTTTTTTTTTTTTTTTTTGCGGTACGCGGGCCTCTCACTGTTGTGGCCTCTCCCGCTGCAGAGCACAGGCTCCGGACGTGCAGGCTCAGCGGCCATGGCTCACGGGCCTAGCCGCTCCGCGGCACGTGGGATCCTCCCGGACCGGGGCACGAACCCGTGTCCCCTGCATCGGCAGGCGGACTCTCAACCACTGCGCCACCAGGGAAGTCCCCTTCACTGTCTTTTAATTCATGACTTCTTTTAAGCATTTGTTTAAAAACTGTGGACCCTTTCTTCAGAAAAATGCTCTAATCCACAAACACATAAAAGTTTGCCTATAATATCAAAGGGTGCATGGGCCCATTGGGACCTCTAAGCCAGGTACTATCGCCTAAGGGTGTGGGGAGAGCTGAGAGGATCGGGGACAGAGCAGGACTTGAAGTCTATTTAGCTGAGAGGAGCACAGGGGGAAAGATGCTGAAAGGGGGCGGGGGAGCAGCTCAGGAGCCTGTAGTCCTTTCCTATTAGCCCAGAGGTGGCTCTTGACGGAAAGATAAAGTTAAACGTGGCGGGAAGGACAGGAACATAGTCCAGGTGTAGCAACAGGGAGGAGAGTGGGTGTGGAGGGGGGCTGACCTTCCCTTTTTCTCTTTGAAAAAATACAAAACAAAACCCAATTAACCCGGAGTCTGCCCTGCTATCTCAGCTGGTCTCCCTCTCATCCCCTTCCTAGCACTTCTCCTAAGACCCACATCCCAGTCTGTAGTCTGAGGCCAAACCCTGCAGAGGCCCCTCTGAAGGAACTATAGATACATTATGATGGCCAAGATTAGAAGGGGACCAACTGAGGGGCAAAGAAAGCCCTTTAAGTTGCAGAATGAATTCCCAAACCTTAAAAAAAAAAAAAAAAAAAAAAAGAATCCCCAAATGTATTCTCTAGGGAAAAAGGAAATTTTTTAAAATGAGCCATTTGCTCTTTCTGGAAAAGGTGCTGACACTTTGCAGATAAGGAGAATGAATTGCCATCCTGCCTTCAGCTAGCCATGTAAATAGGACCCAAAGAGGCTAGGGATTCCAAAAGCAGATAACCTTATTAACAGGTGGGGCTTCCTTCTGGAACCAGCATGGGTCCCAAGTGTGGCGCTGTTAGAAATAGGTCTCTGGGGTCAAGTTCCCAGAAACACTGTTTTTTAAATTGTAGTACCTGTCTAGAAAGAAGCAGAACTCTGACCTGGGTGGGTAACAGGAGTAATCAGAAGCAGCAGCCCCTGGCCTCAAAACATGTTTCAAGCCCCCTTCTGAACTGACCATACACTTTGACTCATGGAATCTGCTCCCTTACACTCAAGAGCCCCTGTGACAAACACATTCATAGAACTCCAGGGAGACACCCACAATATTCTAGTTTCAGGTTTACTGTTGGCTACTGACAATTTGTGTTGCCATTATATGTTTTATTAAAAAAGACTTTGGTTTTTAAGACTCTCTTTTCTTTTCTCCCACTCATTATGTATCACAGATCTCGGCTTTTATGATCAGGAAATCATATACAAAATCCAGAATGGAGACAATGATTCCACGTCTTGTGGAATGGGGGTGAAACAGGTTAGGGGTTTAGAAGTCAAGTGATTATATTCAAAGTCAGAGGAACAACAAAACTGGTCTTCAAGATGCCTTATTTGGACACTAGCTTTTAACATGTCACTGATAGTTACTAACCAGGCATTTCAAGGGCAAGAAATTGTTTTCCCCAAACTACCTTTTTAGACAGTTCCAGGCAAGTAACGAAATACCAAGAAAGGGCACTGGATTGCAAGTCCCAAGATGGGACTCTGGCCCTGGCTTGCACCTCAATAGAGCAGGGAACCTCATGAGGGAAGCTTTCCCTCTCTGAACAGCCTGGGTGTCCCGCCCCGTCAACTGAGGGTGGTGGCCTAAACCATCTACTTCCAAGCCTCTAATTCTAACCCTACACAGAGGAGAAAAGGAAAGTCACACACTACCTGCATTTCTTTTTTTTTTTTTTTTTTTTTTTTTGCGGTACGCGGGCCTCTCACTGTCGTGGCCTCTCCCGTTGCAGAGCACAGACTCCGGACGCGCAGGCTCAGCGGCCATGGCTCACAGGCTGAGCCGCTCCACGGCATGTGGGATCTTCCCGGACCGGGGCACGAACCCGTGTCCCCTGCATCGGCAGGCGGACTCTCAACCACTGCGCCACCAGGGAAGCCCTACCTGCATTTCTTTAGGACAAATCCCCATTCCTTACAGCTTGGACTCGCCCCTTCCTCACAAGAAACTCCACTCAGACCTGGTAAGTCTCTCCGTCCCCACGCGTCTCTTCCTCTCCCTCTGCTGTATTATGATTACTTTTCTCTAACTGCAGAGGCAGGCCTGTCCCCGTTACCCGAAGCCTCAGCCCCTACTCACCTCCTGGAGGAAGTGTCCCCACTTGGACCTCACTCTGCTCCCTCTTCCTCACGGGTCTGTCCTGCTGGCACTGACACTTGTTCGCTGCGGCTTGTAAAATACTATGTAGTAGGGCTTCCCTGGTGGCGCAGTGGTTGAGAGTCCGCCTGCCGATGCAGGGGACGTGGGTTCGTGCCCCGGTCCGGGAGGATCCCGCATGCCGCGGAGCGGCTGGGCCCGTGAGCCATGGCCGCTGAGCCTGCGTGTCTGGAGCCTGTGCTCCGCAATGGGAGAGGCCACAACAGTGAGAGGCCCACGTACCACAAAAAAAAAAAAAAAAAAAAAAAAAATACTATGTAGTCATTTTCCTGTGGGTGTGTCTTTTCTCCTACTGCCCTGTCTCACCCTTCCCTTCCTGGCATGTAGGGGTCAGGACTGGGGAGGAGGGACCAGCAAGGTGAGCAGCCCTCTTCCCAGCAGGGGGCAGGGCTGTGAGGCCACAGGGGACCACCAAGTAGCGCTCCCACTTTCCTTCCTGTCTCATTGTTTTGCAAAAGATGGTTTGTCACCCACAAAGTGAATGCCTCACGTTGGGATGGCAGCCTCGGGCTGCAGCCCTGTTCAGGTACGGTGGGAAGGGGGCGCTGAGAAACGGGATTCTACGTGTGGCAGGGGTGGGTGGGCACAACCTACCGTCCACGGTGACTTGGCAGGAACACTCAGCCTGGCCGGCGCTGTTCTTGGCTACGCACTTGTATAAGCCTCTGTCCTCGGGCAGTGCCTTCTCAATGGAGACGGAGCACAGTGAGCCTGGGCGGGAAGAGGAACATTTGTTGAGTGGACCAGGTCTGAGCCCAACACCTGCCGGGCACTTGGAGCATCAGAGCAAGTGTTATTCACACGCTCAGAAATCAGAGGCCCTGTGGGAACCAACCTGCTCGCCCCACCAAAGCCAAGGCACTTTTTGCTGGTAACCCAGATCCAAAATAACTGATCCCTAAATATACCCAACCGCCCCCCACCCCAGCAAGTTCTCTCATGGGGATATGATAGAAAGGCAAGAAGAGAGAGAAACAGCCTCTGCCTTTGGAGAGCATCAGCACAATAGAAGGCACAGACGGACCCAGGCCCTCACACTGGATGTCACCAAGAGAGATGAGCAGTAGTCAGGCTCCGGTCCACAGACTGTGGTAGGGACAGCGGCAGGTGAGGACACTCTGCCCTGCTTACAGCAATGCTTCTGGGAATGCATCCTAGAAAAGGGCATTTTGAACAAAGAGGTGGGGCGGGGAGGGCAGGAGCCCCTGTCCAGCAGGGACACTGGCCTGTGGGCAGATCTGTTGGGAGGAGACAGTGACCAGCCTGGGACCGTGGAGCTGGCTTTTCAGGAATGGTATCTGAGCTGAGAATCATGGCCGATGAGGGGCCCTGGGCTGGGAGAGGGGCTCTGTGGGGCTGCCCCTCTCAGTGCAGGGTCCTTTGGTCCCGAGAGAGGGATGGCCTTCTTTTCCACGGGGCTACCCTTGCCCCAGCATACCTCTTCCGGCCTGGTTGGGGGAAGGAGGGGTCAGGCTGGGCATGAACAGAAGTCTGGTCCTCACCGATCCTAGCTCTCTCATCCCAGGGCTGGCTACTTCCCTGGGGGACACGTTTGGGGAGTTTCCCTTAGGGTGTGGGGAGACACCAGCTGAGGACTGGGCTTACTGGGCCAAGCAGGAGGGCAGCAGTACCCTCGTTCCTGCCATCAGACACACACACAAGCCAGCAGCACAGCGTCCTGCCCAAAGCTGCCCTGTCGTCAGGGCAGCCGTCATCGTACGAGGAGGAGGATACAGCCAGAGCCACGTGCATCCTGCCACCTGGAGCCACTGGCTCCGGCCACCTCCCTTTCTGCCACACTGCCCGGCACAAGTCACTGGCTCTGAGCGGGCAAGGCTGTGTGCATCCCAGGTGTGTATGCGAAGCAGCATGGCCTTTGATCTCAAAAGTCCCCGCACCCCCATGAGACAGATGCACAGACTTGACCAACAAATACCAGGATATTCAGAGAGAGGAAGGGTGACGTCAGTTCTGCCCAGAGAACCTCACTAAGGCTGGAGGAGAAAGCAGAGACAGAATAGTTCTCTTTACTTCCTGGCACCTGGGTAAGGTCTTCAACAGGGCAACCTCAGTCTTGCCGACCCCTTGGGGCAGGATGGCTGATAGGCACCCCTCCCTCCTACACTCTCACTGAGACCCCACCCCTCAGAAGGACCTCACTATGCTCTCCCACCGGGGTCGGCAATGCCTCAGGATCTCTTCCCATTGTGGCTAGGAGACAGAATTTGCAGACACTGCAGCAGAAAGGATTTAGTTTGGATTTTTAGCAACTCTGTCGTGAGAGCAAGAACTATAAGGCACAGGAATCAGGGAACGAGGGTTCCTATCTTCTAGAGAGAGAAATTTCCATTCATCTGGGAGGGCAGGGGCATGCGCAGATGACCTCTGGCCCCCAAACTTGAGGCTTAGAAGAAACGGACCCCATCTTGCCATGTTCCCTCAGTCTGAGGCTAAGGCTCGGGGAGCAGATATCCCACTGCCAACAGACATCCTGGTCGAATCCTTGATTGTCTCTCAGCTTCAGTCCCCCAGCTGCCTTCAGCCTTAAACCCAAATGGGACAAAACAGTAGTGAGACCCCCAGGAGAGGTGGAGCATGTAGACCACAGCCCTTGCCCTTCACGGGGGTAAAGCATCAGAAAGGCAGTTTTTCCAAGCCACTCAGAGCCTGGACCCCTGGCCATGTGCATGCGCTGGGGGAGGGCCCCCGGCAGGCTTGGAGGCTGGGCTGGCCCAGATTGAAGCATCTGGTATTTCCTGTGGGACAGCTTATTCCTGACCTCCAGAAGAAAAACTGTTTCCCAGAGTTTTTTTTGAGAAGCCTCAGCCTGGTGGGGAATTTTGAGAGGAAGGTGAGGGGGATGGGAACCAGGGATCCAATGAATGGCTCAGCTAGACGGGTCCCTGGGAGAGCCCCTCAAGGCCACAGAGTCTGAAGACCACCCCACCGTCTTGTGCTTTCTCTGAGTGTGTGGGGAGAGGAGGCGTGGGGTGTACGAGGTAGAGGGAGTGGTCCCAAGCCCTAGAGGCTCTGCTCCGAGGCTGCCCTCAGTCAGCAGTGTCTCCTGACCTGGTCCCCCGGCATGCCGGGACAGTACAACTCAGCCTCAGGTCACCTCCTCAGGGACGGTGCCTTCCTTGCCATCTCTAAGCACCCCTGGCCATAGGTGGACCTCTTCTGTGCCCTGCGTTCACCTTTATCAGAGCTCGTCTCCCAAGGCCATTACTGAAACACACGCCTCTCTCCCACGCTAGACCATGGAGGGCAGTGACTGTGAGTATTATGAATGTTTTCCCTGAGCCTGGAATGCAGTCAGTTTAAAAACAAAAATTTGCCGTTCTGAGAATGTCCAAGGCATATTTCTGGAGCAGGTGACCTGGTAGGATCTATGCAACAGAAAGTCATGAACACTTAATCAAACATAACCTACCATTGAAAAAGATAGTATAGTTTCTAAAAGGAAAAAAAAAAATGCCTAACTCAGAATTCTTCAAGTGGATTATGCATACAATGAAAAGGGCTAGAATACTGCCTCACACATAGTAGGTGCTGTATAAACCCTTGTGTTTTGTAGGATGGACTTATACAGGTTTTGAAAAAGACTTTGCGAGATCCCACATTGAAGGCAATTAAAAATGAATCATTGGCTGACAGCAGCAACAAAAATGAACCCTCATTCATAGACGGGGAGAAATGTTTGCCAGGGACAGAAGCCTGGCCCGGGGGCAGGAAACAAGGCATAAAGAGAAAAGCACTTCTCAGAGCCCACTGGCCAGCCATGGGCCTCCCAGTCCTGGGCCAAGGCCTGAGCAGCGCTGCTGCAGGTCCAGAAAGGGCCTGGTGAGGCCACTCTGCAGGCCTGGAGGGCAGGCCCAGCTGCTGTAAGTGAGCACCATCCGCCCTGCCGTTCTGGGGGATGCAGGAAGAGCAAGGACACCTCCACAGGTCCCTCCAAGAATGAACAGTCGGGCTCCCGTGGTGGCGCAATGGTTGAGAATCCACCTGCCGATGCAGAGGACACGAGTTCGTGCCCCGGTCCGGGAAGATCCCACATGCCGCAGAGCGGCTGGGCCCGTGAGCCATGGCCGCTGAGCCTGCACGTCCGGAGCCTGTGCTCTGCAGCGGGAGAGGCCACAACAGTGAGAGGCCCGCGTACCGTAAAACAAAACAAAACAAAAAGAATGAACAGTCAACTCCACTGACTGCCCTCGCACCTCTCCTGCTCTCCTCGGTGCTAGACAGAGCGGACATAATCATGTTTTGGGGGGCCTGCGGGCTATGAGCCCTATCCAAGTACAGGGTTCAGAGAAGCACCCCTGAAACCTATCAACAGTGCCCACCAGCAGTAGGTCACAGACACACACATTGATGGGGGAAGAGCACAAGAGTCTGTCGTGGCCAAAGGCCCCAGGGACAACAGTCTGGGAAGGAGTCCTGGGGGAAGTGAATCTTGATCTTAGATGAGGTAACAGAAGGGGGTTCAGTGCAGTGGAGCGAGAACGGTTCCGAGCCAGGGAGGCGGGGGTGGAGGGGATGCTCAGTAGGGTGTGAAGGATGGGGAAACCCACTTAGCAACCCCCCTTCTCCCTACAAACCCCTCAAAACACCAGCTTCCTTCCTTATTTCCACTAGTGCCATCACTGTGACCCAGTCACCCACACACGGACACTCAGCGCTCCTCCACCCTTTCCTCTCCTTTACCCCAGCCGCCCACCCTTCCAAGCCAGGCAACAGGTTCTGTTCATTCTGCCTTTGCTTCTTGCACTGGTTGTCTCCTGTCTGTGCCCATGGCTACCTTGTTCGCCCAGGCCTCACCACCTTTCTCCCCAGCCTCTTCGGTAAGCTCCTTCCTTGTCTTTGGGCACAGAATCGATCAAAACCCGTAAACCCCAGCTTTGTGTCTATTGCTTTCCATTCCCAACTCTTACATGGCTCCCTACTGCCTTTAGAATTGAGTTCCTTAGCATGATAGAGGATGCAATGGGGCCGCGCCTCCCTCTCAGCCCAGATGATGCTGGGAGCGGGCCTGCCTTGGCTGCTGCCTGTGCTCCTGCTTGGGAAGCCCACACCCTCCCTCTCCTGCTGTGGGCCCTGCCTGCCTTCACACTTCAGATCAAGGCCCTGCTCTTTCACCACCAGGCTCTCCCTGCGGCCCAGCACTCAGCTCCCTCTCCTCTCACTCCCAGCAGCTCATCATCGGCACTTGGCTGCAAGAGGTTTATCACTGTGTGTGTGTGTCCTCTCTTTCCAGATCTATCGAGAGCAGATTTACTCATACCTCTCAGAGGTCCCACTCCCTGCAGCGGAGCCTCCTGAAGTGGTCACTGATGAGGCTTTACCGCAGGTTTTCTCCTGGGTCTGTGTTTGACCCGGGCTCTTGTAGATTTGGGCAGGGAAGCACTAGAGAAGGGACAGTGGACCGAGTGTGGCTGCTGCTTTGAGACCAGGCCTTCTCCCTACCAGGCCCGTTTCAAGGTCAGCTTCCTCTACTGCAGTGAAAATACCAGAAGCTCACAAGCCCAGAGGGCACCGCCAGTCTTCCAGCCTCCTGACAACTGTTGACAGTGTTGTGGAATAAACAGCCATTAGCCTTTTCCCTTGATAGACAATGCTCTTCAGGAGCTGATCAGGGAAGGACCAGGATGCTGACACGCTAACAAGAATTAACTAAGAGGTGATAGAGCACAGCGGTCTAGGCGTTGGAACTCAACTGCCTGCCTTCCAATCCCAGCTCTGTTACTAACTAGCTGTGCAGCCTTGGGCAAAGTGCTTAACTTCTCTGTCAGATGGGCAGTATAGTGGTTGCGAGGATTAAATGAGTGAAAAGCATAGTAAGATGCCTAGGTCAGTGTCTGGCACATGGTGTTCCATTAGTGCAGGCTATTCTTATTTTTCAAAGGAGAATTACAAATATTTAGAACCTTTTTAAAAGTTGGTTTGGGGGCTATCTCCATAATTCCCCCCCACCCCCCCACCCCAGTCTCTCTCTATCCTCTCATTGTGCTGGCCTTCATTTAATCATGTCTTCTTCCCCAGCTTTAGACCTAAAGGGTCCGTCTGAGGTGCTTTCTGTGGGAGGTGACACTAGAGTAGCCAGTGTAAAAGGGTCTCGGTGCCCAGCAGCTACGCTACATCAAGGCACCCTGGGTATGAAGAGCCCATTCTAAGGGCTCAGGTGCATTTCTGAGACCAGAGCTGAGGTGTGCTTACACTGCTTTGTCCAGTTCATTGTTTATAAGCAGCTCTTGGTGGCTCTGCAGGTTCCACGCAGGTCCCACAACAGCTGCACAGCCATGGGCATTGCCCTCAGCTGTCCCAACATCAGCTTCCCCGAGGGTGGTACAGCCATGGACCTCACAGCGTGTAGGACTATGGGACCACACATGTCCCCACGATGGCAGCTGCCCACCTTCCGTCCCACCCCGAGAGGTCACCACAGGGTAACCTGGGAAATTCTCCTGGTCGAGGTTTCGGGTCAGTTTTACCCGAAACTTTCCAACAGGGAGGGGCCCACAGAGGTGGCAGGGAAGGCTTGGCATCCACTCCCCTGGACAGCTCATCCCACCATGGTGATCCCCCATACCTTCCTGTGTGTGGAAAGGCCGAACTAGCAGAGGCAGGGGGATGGATGAGATGACTTCTGGAGGCCCCTACCAAGCTGAGGATTTTCATGTGGAAAAGCTATCGTGTCAACACGTTAGCAGAAAAGACACCCTTTTTTTCTCTCCTGGCCAATTTCCCCTTTACTCCTTCAGCAGTTAGATTCAAAACGCTCAGGTGTTCCAGATTTGCTGTCTGAGCTGCAGAGTGAAGACAAACTCCATCATGAGCTGAGAGGGATAATGCTATTTTCAAATGCTTCATTAGGGTTTTTAAGAGGAAGGAAGAAAGCCAGATGAGGGGTGAGGAGGGGTGCCGTCAGAGGACGGGAAGGAAGGCAGCACAGCGGGGGCAGTGCTTCTGTCTCAGCTGATCTGGATTTGACAGGACCTGTCTGCTAGGGCCTCTGCCCTGACTGCCCTCTCCCCGTCAAGGTTAAAATGCCACGTCCCCGGGAGCTTGTGCCCTGCCCTGTCCAGAGCTACCAGCATCAGCAGCATCGAGTCAGGCCAGACTCTATCCTAGGGCCGGCCACCAGAGTGGGGCGTGGGAAGCCTGCTGTCCTTGGAGCTCCCATCCAGGACTGGGATTTACAGGAACATTTCAAACCAAATGAGGGGTCAGAGAAAATACCCCTCTCATCCCCATCTCTTCTCTAGGTTAAACTGGCCCATCTGAGAACTCCAAACCCTGAAAGGCCCCAGATGGCAGGATTTAGGGCCCCCCCTCTTCTCTCCACAACCCAAGAATGTGAAATACCAGCAAACAAAAGTCTCATCCAAATTAGGAAGCGAGTGGCTCTGTCTGCCTGTGAGTGTGTGCCGTAGGGGCTGCTTGGGGTTTTGGCTTCCCCCTCGGGTCCCTTCAAACACACAATGTTATCAAGACTTAAGTTGTTGACCCCAAATCACAGCCCGTCACTGCACACCCTGACCTGAACCTAAAATACGGCTTCAAAGGCAGTTCTCAGCCCCAAGCCCCTGGTCAGCCCTAGCCCCAGTGCCCCCATTACCAAGCCCATGATCGGAGCCTTCTCTGGGCCAAAGCTGGGCATTAGCACAGGCCTGCTCTGAGGAGCCACACCTAGGGGTGCCATGAGGGGGCTCTGCCAGACAGATGCCGAGATCTGGGAATGTGCCTGGGGGACCAGGTACCCACCCCTGTCCCCCAGCCATGGAGTGTGGCGGGCACCAATCCTGTGAGTGAGGGGCTCAGAGAGTGGCCTTTCCCACCCAGGCTCTGGGCTACTAACACCACCATCGACCAGCCAGGGCTCCAGGAGCTGACGGTGGCTGGGACAGGGCTACCCTTCCTCCCAGCCCCAACCGTGTTACCTTCTTGGGAGAGGACAATGAACTTGGTAGTCTTGAGCGTCTTTCCATTCAGTGTCCAGGTGATGGTGGCCGGGGGGTCAGAGGACACCTGGCACTGGAGCAGCAGTTTCTCACCCTCCACCACATGGAGATCTCGTAGCTTCTCCTTGAAGGTTGGGGCCGTCCCTTGGCTCTCGGGTCTTTTTTCATTATCTGTGGCCCCTGCATGGTCCCTCTTGCAGTTCACATCATTCTTAACCTCCTTCTTAAGTTCTTCGTTCCCAGCTGGTTTTGGGGCCTCGGACAACTTGGCATTGCCCAAGGCTTTGGGGGTCTCAGCTGACTTGACATTACCCAAGGGTTTGGGGGTCTCAGTCAGCTTGGCATTACCCAAGAGTTTGGGGGTCTCGGCCGGCTTGGCATTACCCAAGGGTTTGGGGGTCTCGGCCGGCTTGGCATTGCCCATGGGTTTGGGGGTCTCAGCCAGCTTGGCATTACCCACGGGTTTGGGAGTCTCGGCCGGCTTGGCATTGCCCACGGTTTTCAGAAACCCTGAAGGCTGGGCATGGCCTACAGGCTTGGGACCTTCTGCTGCCTTGGCATTCAAGGCTTCAGAGTTGTTACTGCCATTCTCTGCAGGTAATTTTTTCTTACTGCCCAACACTGAGCGAAAATCTGGGGTGGCAGGTTTTGGAGGTGGCACCTTCTCAGGCACAGGGGTCTTGGGAGTCCCCTTCTTGGCCAGGACAGAGCGGAAGTCCACCTGCTGGGGGCTATGCACCTTCCTCTCTTCCTCCGACACAGTCTTCGGCTTCACCTGCCGCTGCAGGTTGGCGCGGAAATCCATCTGCTCGGCTGGGAGCTCCTTCAGGTCCTCTTCAGACAAGGTCTTGGTACTCACCTTCTTGCCCAGGAGGTCACGGAAGTCCAGCTGCCCCACCTCCTGCTGGCGGATGGCCTCCTCGGTGTGCTGCCGTGTCTCCACGCGCCTCGTGAGCACCCCGCGCACGCCCTCGCCGTCTCCCTCGTCGGGCCCGCCCTGCCCTCCTGCTGGCCAGCCGGGCCTCAGGCTCCCGTAGCCGCCACCGCCACCACCATCAGCGCCAGCTCCCCGGCTGCAGAGGTCCTCACCGCTGGCAGGCTCCCTCCCCCTGCGACCAGTGAAGGGAAAAAGGAAAGTAGCAGGAGGAAAAGGGGCTGGGTAAGGAAGAGACGTCAGGGGAGAGCACATCCCCAGGGAGGGAGGGAGGGTGGAGGGGAGGGAGGCTGGCCAGGCCTTGTGTACAGAAGGGAACTTCGGTGAGAGGCGCCCGCTTGCGTAGTTGGTTCGATACATCGGTAATGACTTCAGCGGCCTTATAAGGGTGTGTGCCAAAAAAAAAAAAAAAAACTTCACCCTCCTCTCCTCCCCTGCTCTCCCTCCCTCATTCCCCTTCCAATCTCTCCCTCTTGGCTCGGGCAGCCTCTACTGGAGGATACAAACAATCTGGGGCTGCTGGGCTGGGCCTGCTGGGACCAGGAGGAAGGTGGGCGGGTGTTGGTACAGGGCCTGGCTGGGCAGCCCCTGGGTGGTACTCACCGCAGGACAGCTCTGGCAGGGCTGCTCTGTAGCATCAGTGATACCTGGCAGCTGCATTCACCAACCCGGTTCCTGAAGAATTCAAGGGATCAGTACAGATCAAGAGGCTTTCTGGGCCAAGGGCCTGCCCAGCCTAGGGCTGTGAGGAGGGCAGGGCAGTCAGGAACTTGGCCATGGGCTGGCTGGCTGACCCCGGGGAAGACAGGACCCTGGGCTAAGCTGTGACCCTAACACACCCACACCAGACCTAGATTTAGGGCAGGGCCCTCCCCGACTTTGGTCACGCTTTATTTTTCCAGCTCTCGTTTAAAAAGGAAAAAAAAAAAGAATCTTCTGGGCAATAGCTACGGTAGGCATCCGGAGGTAGGACTACTTTTCTGTAAGTACATTACAAAAATTATACAATCAATCGATCACTCAGTCAAGGAAGAGTGAAGACTAACACTGCTAAGGGCTGTGATGGAGCCCCTTGGTCTAGACTGTGTGGCCCCTGTCAGCCTGCCCAGTGACCCTGAGTCTGACTCCATGCTCCCTTAAAACAGAGGTGGTTATTCCTTCTCCTCACAGGGTGCCCCTACCTGCTAGGTCCCCTTCACCTGCTCATGAAATGAAAACACCCTCTAATCCCTACCCATCAGCGAATGCCCTCAGATCAGAACTTTTTGTATTAAAAACCTAACAGGTGTCTCCCTACAAGGGTGACCCATTTTCTTCTTCCGTTGGGTGGAGAGGGCTCCGGATTCTTCAGCCCATTGTTAAAGCTGTTCATGACCAGCTGAGGCCCTCTGCTCAGGAAAGGGGCTGCAACCAGGCTCGCTGTGCTGGGCTTACAGCAGATCAGCCCTCCGACCCCACAAGGCTGCCACCTGCTGGCATTTCTGGGCTCTGACCAGCCAAGAAGGTTCTGCTCAGACGAGGGGAAGTGGAGGGGCAGATCTGAGAGCCAAAGGTGACTCTGCCTGATAATAACCACGTCATATGCAGCACCTTCCAGCCTTCATGACTTGCAGCCACTATCTTTCTTGTCCCCATACAGCCCAGTGAGGTTCAGAGCACTGCTCTGCCCATTGCAAAGGGAAGAAAGGGAGGCCCAGCAGTTTCCGGGACGCAGTGTTGGGCTCTTGGGGTCTTGCACTCATTCCCTGCACTTGGCCATCTTACTTGCACTTCAGGGGCTGACAGATGCCCCAGACCCTACCGTAGACACAATCCATCTCACTTACTCAAGGCAGCTCTGAAAGGTTGGGGTCAGCATTGTTTTTTGTTTTTGTTGTTTTTATTTACTTATTTTTTGCTGTGTTGGGTCTTCGTTGCTGTGCATGGGCTTTCTCTAGTTGTAGCGCACAGGGGCTACTCTTCGTGGCGGTGCGCAGGTTTCTCATTGCGGTGCTTCTCTTGCTGTGGAGCACGGGCTCTAGGTGCTCGGACTTCCGTAGCTGTGGCACGTGGGCTCAGTAGTTGTGGCTCGCGGGCTCTAGAGCGCAGGCTCAGTAGTTGTGGCGCACGGGCTTAGCTTCTCCGCGGCATGTGGGATCTTCCCGGACCGGGGCTCAAACCCGTGTCCCCTGCATTGGCAGGAGGATTGTTAACCACTGCACCACCAGGGAAGCCCAGCATTGTTTTTATAGGTAAGAAAAATGAAGTTCATCAAGGTTAAGTAATTTTGCCTAAACTCACAGAGCTGGCTAGCAGGGAAGGGGTTGGGACCTGGGTCTACTTGAATCCAAGACCTGTAACTTTCCCATCCCACCCTACTGATTGCTGATCAGTACAAATCTATTCTGGGACATGTGTGTGTTTGTGTGTGTCTCTGTGTGTATGTGTATATCAACTGCAGGTATGTGGGCTCCACCTGATGGGCACCTGTGCCTGCAGGCCCATGTTTGGGAATGTGTGTATGTCACCCCCACGTGGACAGAGAGCTGAGCATGTGTCCCGTAGCTCTGCCGATGCATGTGGGTATCTACCTTGCTTCGCCTGGCCTCCCTCCCAATGGAGGACCAGCTCCGGGTCAGGCACCGGCAGTGCACTGTGTGGCAGATGATTCTTGAGGGTCCCGGGGGGGTCACTGTTCACTCCTAGACACTGGGACCCACATGACAGAAGGAGAGGTTGATCTTTCGTGCTCCCTAACCCTCCTCTCACCTTCTGGGGTCCCCTCCTGGTCACCGTCCTCAATGCTCAAGCTCTTGGGGGTGCGAATTCAAGGTTCGGGGAGTTTGAGGGCCCAGGGTGCTCTTGTGCTCCACAAACAGCACTTAGGTGCCTCCTCAGTGCCAGGCCCTGGGAAGGCTGGGAGGCCCTCAGAGCATCCTGAGAACTCAGCTCAGAAGACTAACAGGGCTTGGGTCAACCATGGGAGGTCACTTGGGGGTGAGGCCCAGCCCCCTGGCACCCCCCTTCTGCCAGGCTGCTGACCAGTAGAGCCCACTCTGTTCCCACTTTTCTTTCAAGCACAGGGTGCGGGGCCTGGGGTTGGCGTGGAGCAGCACGACAAGATGCCCAAGGGCCATGTTTTCTGGGGAGCCCTTTTCGACACCTCCTCAGCTGAGTTTCCTCCTCTCACAAGTAGCACACAGCCCAGATGCAAAAATCAGGAGCAGACACTGACCAGATGGCCCTGCTTTGCCCTAGCCAAGCCCCTCAGAGGCTCTAAATGGTGGGGTGCCCTGACCCCCAAGCTGGAGTAAGCTCTATCTCCCCATGGGGGAAGCAGGTAAGCACTTCTGTTGTTTTCTATTACCTGCCTTGAAGGAGGCAGGTACAGGTGGCCTTCCCAAGGCCTCACCCTGAGGTACCCAGGCAGTCTGAGGGGGCAGATGGGAGGTAGAGGACTTGGGATACCATGGCTGGCCCACTATGTAAATCATTCTTTGGCATGGGGGTCACTATTCCTGCAGCCACAAACTTAAGTCTCTGCTAGACTTTGAAGGCTAATCATGGGTTCTTTTGGAGCCTGCAAAGGTCAGAGAGGCCAGTTGCCTGGAAGCCACACCCCAGATAATCTAACCAGCTGATCAGCCTCTTCGGCCCTCTTTTTTAAAAAATTTATTTATTTGTTTACTTTTGGCTGCATTGGGTCTTCATTGCTATGCGGGCTTTTCTCTAGTTGTGGTGAGCTGGGGCCACCCCTTGTTGCGGTGCGCGGGCTTCTCATTGTGGTGGCTTCTCTTGTTGCAGAGCACAGGCTCCAGGCACACAGGCCTCAGTAGTTGCAGCACGTGGGCTCAGTAGTTGTGGTTCGCGGGCTCTAGAGCGCAGGCCCAGCAGTTGTGGCGCACGGGCCTAGTTGCTCCGTGGCATGTGGGATCTTCCCGGACCATGGCTCAAACCCTTGTCCCCTGCTTAACAGGCAGACTCTTAACCACTGCGCCACCAGGGAAGTCCCTTTGGCCCTCTTTGGTGTCTGCACATACTGTATTCAGTTACAAAGTCAGGCTTGAGGCTGAGGCACGACCCCCATGCACAGCCCAGGTGCTGCCACAGAGGACATGTGGCTATCGCCCTATAAGCTATACCTTTTACAACTAACAGAATCCTTTGTGTTCCCTGCCTCCTAAACTCTGAATAAGAAGCCCCAGTCTTTGGTTACAAAGCCTTGGATGCCGTCCCACTCTGAATCACTCACCCCTGGAATGGATTTTATATGCAAAATTAGTTTAAAGAACTAATTTCCTGGCAAGTATCAATTTTTGAAATATTTCAGCTGGAATTTGGAGCTGACTTTTTGACATTTCCCACTTTAGTTCAGGAGACAAGGGCTAGGGGAGGGGAGGTAGAAACCAACCACCCGTATGTACCCCCAACTTCAGCAGGACAGAAAGCACCTGTCCCGCCCCCACCCTCAGCCTGGCTTCCTCCCAGCCTCCTAGTCTCCCTCCTTGAAAGGCATTCTGTCCTGGGTGTAGGTCTGATTTCTCTCTAGGTCTGGGTCTGAGAAAAGCCACAGGGCAGCGGGCCCCCTGGCAGGCCTGGCACACACTCCCCAGGGCAACTTTCCATGGACTGGCTCCTCTCACTGGGGACAAAGCCAAGGCCAGGGCAGCAGCCTCCCAAAGGAATGAAGAGGCTGGACTCTGGGGAGGGAAAAGGAGCAAGGGCTGCACGTGTGGGGACCCTAGTGCGATGTCCCAGGCTTCCCAAGTTCCCAGTGCACTGAAACAAAGAATGGAGGAGCATCTGATTTAAAGACAAAGCTAGGGTTCCAGTCTAGGCTCTGCTACTCACCTTTGGGTGGCCGTGACCCTGAGGCCTCAGCTTCCCCCATTATTAAACAAGGAGGTGGCTAGATAACTTCTGAAGTTCCTTCCGGCTAGGACAGTCTAAGTTTTATGACTGTCCCCAGCTGGGCCCAGACAGTCTGCCTGCTGACCTCCCAGTGCAACCCTCCACTCTGGCCTGGCAGACTTCCCACAGCCTTGCTTTGTTCTTTCCTACCCTCTTGTGCTCAGCCTATCCAACGAGACTTTACTCAATTGCCTCAGAATCCCACAAAAAGCTCATCTCTTCTACGATGTCTAGCTTGATTACACGAGTATTATCTCAAAGCACCACTCCTTTCATACAGACAAGCTCTATTCTAACATACGATCAGTTTCCACTATTTGTACTGGCCTAGAGGAAGAAGAAACTATCTCCTCTCTCTTTTGGAGGCAGATTGGCCTTCCTGATAATAAATGGTTCAGACACAAGGCAAAGGCCGTTGATGTGTTCTGAGCATACTGCTGATGGTGGTAGGATGACCAGCCAGCCCATGAACATCTCATCAGCTGACCACAGACATGTCATTAGCTCAGTTGAGGTTTGCTGAGCCTTGCCCAGCTAAGCAGAATTTCCTAGCAGATCCAAAGATGCCCAATGAATAATAAATGGGTATTTTCTTAAAAGTCACTAAGTCTTGGGATGATTTGTTATGCAGCAAAAGCTAACGATGCAAATATAAAGCACATGCCCAGAAAGGACACAAGTAGATGGAGCACATGCTGGGTTTTGTCATTACTGTAGGAACAATGCTCCATCATGGCAGTAGCTTTGGCATATTGCTACAGAGCTCAGAGACTTGAACATGATGGGCTCAGTACAGGGAAATGATTGATCCAGGAGAGCAAGCCCCTTGCAAAGTGGCCAGGCACCTGAGCCAGAGCAGTCCAGCCATCTTCAGGATGTGGCACAACCTGTTTGCAGAGTCCAGGTGCAGACAAGTGCTCTCCTTCAATGCTAATACCAGCCCTAGGGGCTGGCGTTCTGTCTCTGTCAACCCAGGGTTGGCATGGAATTTTAAGAGTTAGAACATTTTAAAGGTAGAAGAACATTTCTGGATCACATTCGTATAACCAATAGTTACCGAATGCTGACTACGGGCAGACACTGTTCTAGGCACTGGGAACACGGCAGTGTGCCTTCATGGAGCTTACCTTCCCATGTTCCCTAGAAAGACCTTGAAAGGGAGGAAGAAGGAATGGGGATAGTTAACGTCCCTGCAGTGGTTTTAAATGTCTACCAATTCTTTGATACTCCTTTCTCCAAGAGGTGGAACTTAATTCCCCTCCGCTGGAGTATGGGTTGTACTTAGTGACTCACTTCTTGCAAAGAGAGTGTAGCAGGAGTAATGGTGTGTGACTTCCAAGGATAGGTCATACGAGACATTGCAAGTTCCAACTAGTTCTCTCTCTTGGACCACCAACTCGGGGGAAGCCAGCTGCCATGTCATGAAGACACTCAAGCAGCACTAGGGAGAGGTCCACACAGCCAGGAGCTGAGGCCTCCCGCCAACAGCCCTGTGAGTGAGCCTTCATAGATGTGGACCCTGCAGCCTCAGTCGAGCCTTCAGAGACAACAGCCCCTGTTGACATCTTCACTGAAACCTCACGTAAAACCCTGAGCCAAAACTCATCTAGCTAAGCAGCTTCAAATTCCTGACCCATACAAACTATGAGAATATAACTGTTTGCTGTCTGAAGCTGCTATGTATGGGGGTAATTTGTTACTCTGCAATAGATAATGAATACATTCCCTCTATCCTGCTGCTTTTCCAATTTTAATCCATCTTCCCTCCTTCATAGTCTTCATATACCAAATAATGGGGGAACAAAAGCCAGGATGTAATAAGACAGAGGACTCTGGGGAACTGAGCTCAGAAGAGAAGGCTCTCAATGAACCTCTGTTGTATTGACGTGGAAGAAACAAAAGCAGCAGCACCAAGCCTGCACCTTCTTTACCTTGAAGCCCAAACCCGCATTACTTTGTGATTCCTCTGGCTTCCCAGTCCCAGGTAGGGACTTTGCTGGGAGGTAGGAATTTGGGGCGTAGGGGTTAAAGGAGGTTGGCAGGTCATGCAGACTCACTTGAGCAGGATCTCATACTGGCCGGCATGCCAGGGCTGCACATTCTTTAGAACCAGGGTGAACACGTCCTCATTCTGTAGCACCTCAAAGTGGCCAGTGTCTTTGGAGAGGGCTTTGCCGTCCCGGAGCCAGTGCACAGTGGGGAAGGGGTCCCCAGCTATGGCACAGGAGATGAGGACACTCTGGCCCAGGCAGGCTGTCACAGAGCGCGGCTTGCTGATGAACCAGGGCTGGGTGCCATCCTGAGGCTCTGAAGTTAGCAAAGCATTGAGTTAGAGAGGGAGACCTTTCAGCAGAGAGCATTCACTCAACTCTCCATGGCAGTGAAGGTCGGAAGACAGAGTGTTACCCAAAGAACAGCTTGTCCAGAAATCACTTTTATTGAACATACAGGTAGAGCACATCCTTCTCATGGCAAATCTGTCTCGGTTACTTCTCACAGGATAATATTAACATGAATTGGTATATCCAAAGCATGGGGAGGTTGTCCAGAAGATACAGGGGCACTGGGATAGGTACCAATGATCTGCATGACATGTGTATGATTAAGAGTTGTCACTTGCTTCATGCGTGCTTAACTTGTCTCTCCTCTTAAATCTGGGTTCTCTAAAGGCTAGGACCATCATAGGCCGTAACTCATCTGTCACTGCCAAACTGTTAGTGTGTTAGGAGATATCTCTCCCAGCACTCTCCGCAGCTTGACACCAGTACCCCAGAGAGGGCAGGAGCCTCAGAAGGTAGGGAACGGTGGCCCCACTCAGCCAGAGCCTCGGATGTAGGATGGGGAGCTGGCCACTGGGGCTGGGATGGGACCAAGGGAGCGTGGGGTCCGTGGTGGGGACAAAGTAGGCTCACATGGTTTCCTCGCCTCCAAATCACCTTTGGAGAGACCATGGCAGGAAAGCCTCCCCGCCCCTGCCCCTGCCCGCCACTGGTCAGCGGGTCAGCCTCACCTTGCACTGTGAGCACGGCCTGGGTGCGGACCTCTCCGGCGCTGTTCCAGGCTTCACAGGTGTAAGTGCCCGTGTCCTCCGGGAACACTTCCTGGATACAAAGGCTGTGCTGAGTGCCTCTCTGTTCAAAGTGGAAGTCCTCTGACTCCTGGATCTCATTTCCGTTGTGAAGCCAGATGACCTCAGGGGGTGGGTTCCCTGAACGGGGAGGAGACGCAGGGGAGCTCGTCAGGGAGGTGCTTCCCTGGGCTGTGCAGCAGCTCTACTTAACACTATGACGTTGTACTGCATACGTTTTCCCAGCCATAACATATACTAACCCTATCTATCTCAAAGGTTTACTGGGAGGATTAAACAAATTAATACCTTAGCAGCCCACTAGAAACGCTGATTAGAAGAGCATCTGGCACAAAGAAAGTACTCAATGCATGTTCATTGTAATTACTTAACAACAGACTTGGGGAAACCAGAAAGAATCCAGAAGTGAAAAATATTACTTCAGAGATAAAAGAGGAAGCCTAGAAGAATGGTTTTTAAAATTAGAATTCAAACTGCTTGATGATGCTGAGTGGTAGCTGGATCAGTGGGTTCCAGCACTGTTGCCTGCTGTGCACACCTCACACCTTGTGTGCGTGCCCAGGCAACGCCATGGGGACTTCACAGAAACTCCCTTGTCAGTTTTCACCAAGGGAAAGCTCCCTTAGCGCTTCATTTTGCTACCATACAAATGTTGTCCAAGGGTGAAGATGGGTACCAGGCTTTCCAAACCCAGCTCATGGTGGATAGCATTTTCACTTTTACTAGTCTACTTCCCTGGGTAGCTTCTAGCCATTTGTTGGGGCATAAAACAATGGCCACCTGTGAGGGTTTCCTCTGCGGAAAGAGCTGAGCCATTGCACTCTGCTTCCAGGGGAGCAAGTCCCTGGGAACGGCTGCTGAGGGAGGCTGTGTGGTATCAAGCTCTTTCAGGGACAGAGGAGACCACCATCTGTCTCTGATGGGGTAGCCAGCATGTGTCTGGAGGCCAGGTGCAGGGTGCCTCTGATTTCTATCAACTCGAGTAGTATGTGCAGCGGAGGGGACCCAGCCTCTGCCTGCATTGTCCCAGGACTGCCTTCAGCCTTCGGGAGCAGGGAGTTCATCCTAGGGTCCCTAAAAGGGTGAGCCCATGGGTTCTCTCCCAACTCATCTTTATCGCTTCTGCAACTCAAAAGGAACTGAAAAACCAGACAGGACCTCCAGGCTGTCGCAGGACTGATCGGAGGCCAGCATGAGCCTGCGTCAGTAAGTCTGTGCCAGGACATTCCCCAGGCTTCGCTTGCTGGCTTCTAGCAAAAACAGTAAAATCTCTCACTGGGCTGTTCATCCCACACTCTTGTCACCCCACCCATTTGAGAAGGACCCCTGTTCTATCTTCTCTCCTTAACATTTGAATAGAGCAACAGAGATTTATCTTCCAAGGGTTAGAAAGTTTTCACATCATCTGGTTTTGGACCTGTGTTCACAATCTTCCAGCTACATTGGCCATACTATGTTCTCAGTTAATCCCTGACCTCTCTAGCATGGCCATCTTCTTCCCTGGACCACTTAACCTTGAATCCAGAAAATCCAGCCCAGAGAAAGCAGAAGAGAGGGACCAAGAGGCTCCACTTCTTTGGGCCCACTGACTGACAGTCCCAGGCTGCCTTTCTGGTGGACAGTGATCTGAGCGGGATGTCGGGAAGCAAAGCCCATGTTGCAACCATGCCCGTTTTCACTTATACCCCGGGGACAGAGATGCAGGGACAGACCTGACACCTGGACTGTCATGGTGACCTGGCTCCCGTCCATGACTCTGAGATCAGAGAGGCCCTGCAGGAAGAGGGGCGCGACGGGCTTGCTGGAGGCCGTGGGCAGGAGGTACTCACTCTTCTCGTCACTCTTCTTTTCTGCGTGGCAAACAGAATGTGGGGTGCACATTCACTCATTCATCCCGCAGACACAGACGAAATGAGCACTCAGCACATGAATGTGTTGGGGCTCAGGTTCCCACCAGAAACTGACCGCTGCCAGATAAGGAGCTCGGGAGGCCCTGGAGATCCCTAGGAACAAGGCGTGCCCATTTCCCTGTGTGGTACGACAATGCTCTTGCCTCACAGCAGGAAAGGACGAGGCCTCTGTAGGGCCATGTCCAACCTAGGCTCTGGCTCCCCAGGAGCACTTCCAGGAGATGGAGGCTGGGAGTCAGGGAGCCAATACTTGGCATCTTATGAGACTTTTTTTCCCCCTTAAATTGTATTTACTCTTTTGAATAAGTGATACATTCATATAGCATAAAATTCAAAAGGTACAAAGAGTATGTGTACAGTCTCCCTTCTACCCCGTCCTCTGGCCAAATGTCTCTCCCCAGAGGCAACCGATTTTCAGTTCCTTGTTCACCTTGCCAAAGATGGTCCATGCGTATAACACACAATAGCAGATAGGTATACTCTTTAATTTTTCTTCTCTTAAAAAAAAAAAGATAGTACACTATACACAATGATTGGCATCTCGCTTTTTCATCTAACAATACAGTTATCCTTCAGTATCTGCAGGGTACTGGTACCAGGACCCCTTGCAGATACCAAAATCTGCAGATGCTCCAGTCCCTTATATAAAATGCATATAACCTAAAATCCTCCTGTATACTTTAAATCATCTCTAGATTACTTATAATACCTAATACAATGTAAATGCTACGTAAATAGTTGCCAGTGTGGCAAATTCAAGTTTCCCTTTTTGAAACTTTCTGGAATTTTTTTTCTCGAATATTTTTGATATGCGGTTAGTTGAATCCTCAGATGCAGAGCCCATGGATACAGAGGGCCGACTGCATACCTTGATGTTTCTCATAAAACAGAACTGGAGAGCTTCCTCATTGTTTTCTATGACTGCGTGATGCTCCTTTACCATCTCCTGAGATTTTAAGCACCTCAGGAAAGTCAAAGATGCTACATAATTAGAATGACTAAAATTAAAGACTGATCAGCCTAAGTACTGGGTCTGGAAAGGATGTGGAGCAACTAGAACTCTCCTACACTGCGGGTGCGAGTGTAAAACAGTACAGAGCCTTTTAAAAACAGTTTGGTGGGCTTCCCTGGTGGCACAGTGGTTGAGAGTCCGCCTGCCGATGCAGGGGACACGGGTTCGTGCCCCGGTCCGGGAGGATCCCACATGCTGCGGAGCGGCTGGGCCCGTGAGCCATGGCCGCTGAGGCTGCACGTCCAGAACCTGTGCTCCGCAACGGGAGAGGCCACAACAGTGAGAGGCCCGCGTACCACAAAAAAACAAAACAAAACGAAAACAGTGTGGCAGTTTCTTAAAAAGCTAAACATACATTTAGCATATGAGCCATTCATTCTACTCCTGGGTATTTACACAAGAGAAATGAAAGCACATATCCATACAAAGAGTTGCACACAAACATTCATAGCAGTTCTATTCCTAATGGCCACAAACTGGAAACAACTCAAATATTCCATCAACAAGTGAATGAATAAACAAATTATGACATATCCGTACAATGGAATACTACTCAGCACTAATGAGAGACACTACAACAGGGACAAATCTCACAAAAATTACACTGCATGAAAGAAGCCAGGTGAAGAAAGAGTACCTAATGGATGATTCCATTTACATAAAATTCTAGAAAATGCAACATATAGTGACAGAAAGGTTGCTTGGGGCAGGCATTGTGGGGAGGGATGGTAAAGGGAAATAAGGAAGCATTTGGGGGTGATGGAGATGTTCATTTTTTTAAATTGTGGTGAAGGTTTCATGGGTGAAGCCTTCAAATTAAACACCATAAATATATGCAGTTTGTTGTACAACCAAAACGGGGAGCGGGGGCGGTGGTGGAATCTCTCTCTGGGAGGGGGAAGGAGTGCACCGGCTATAGACAAAGACAAAAACTAGAACAGCTCTCTGGGTTCAGGGCTGGCCGACTCACTCCCACTCCGTTCGCTGGGGAGATGGGTTAACAAATAGGCTTTCCATTATTCTTAGAATCCTCCCTACACCGGGCTCTGACCTGCCTCGTGTGAGCCGCACAGGGGAAGGAGCCGTAAGGTTAGGTTGGGCTGGTGTCTATTTCCCACACAGGATGGCCCTCGTGCAGGGCGAGCTCCCAGCCGCCCGTCTCTGATCCTGCCCTTCGTCCTGTGAGTCAGGTGGCTTTGACCTTCAATAACTCTTCGTTAGCCTTCTCATTTTTGTCTTTGGGGGAGGGGGACAGGAGTAGGGACAAAGAAGGCTATGGTATCTCTAAGTTAAACTCTAAGTTTGGGGGAAGAGGGACTGTGGTATTTTGAGTTACTTTTAGCACAGGATCACACATACCAGACCTTCTCCTGGAAGCCTGCAGCCATGAGGACACATTTCCAGGGTGCCTTACATACCTGGGAAAGGCCTAACTCCAAACTGGCCACTAGATTTTTATCTGCTGGCACTGAAAACAAAATATGGTGCACTGCAGAGCACACCCAGCACGGCTTCTGGGAACGAGGGTGAGAGAGGCTGGGAAGACCAGGTAGGTAGGAGGACAATTTCCCCCAAGGCAGGTGCCGTGTGAAGGGCCTGGAGCCAGAGTGCAAGGGAAGACAGGGCCCATGACCAGAGGATGGGCTCTCGGAGCCATCCTGCCCCAGCCCCTGGCATCACTGGCTTCGACAGGGGGCAGCCAGGCAGCCTTGGCCTTGGCAGAAGGCCCCGGGAGTGGGCTCCGGGGGCCCAATATTGGAAATGCAGAGATCTCCTTTCTCTGACTGAGTGGCAGTAGCCAGGGAAGCAGGCTGCCTCAGGAGAGTTGAGGAATTTCCTGTCTTGCACAGACTGAGAAGGCTCGAGGACAAAATGTTTTTGCCCGTCCAGGGCCCTCCCTGTTCCCGCCTCTCCGCTGTCTCAGCCAGAGTCCCCAGCTTTGCAGAGCTCCCTGCAGACGGGCTCTTATTCCTAAGTGCTGTGGAAACATCAAAAACTCCAGCTCCCTTTCCTTCCAGCCAGTGCAGCTCCTCTTTGACCCCCACCGTCTCCTGGGTCTTCCTACTGCCCAGTTTTCTGGCCTGGGGCTTTGGCAAAGCCAGGCCACCCTACGGGTCTCGGCCAGTGGGGACTAAATGTCTATCTATAATTCCCTGTCCTGAGAGGGTGGCCTGGGCACTGACTCCCAGGTGGCAGCTCACTGGTTCTCTGAAAGCCACTGAAATGTAGGATCTGAAGCCGGGTCCTGGTCTTGGGCAAGTCACTGCCTCTCTCAGAAGCTCGACTTCTTCATCTGTATTTAGGGTAATAATAGTATCATCACAGGACCTGGGGGTTTGAAAGAGATAATCTGTGAAAATACTTTGTCTGGCCATCCATCATCAATAGTCGCAGGTGTGTGAGGCTGACACAAAGCTGACTCACACCTACCCGCTCGGGCGCCATTAGCTGGTGGGTTTATCAGGAACAGAAGAACAAACAGAGGCTGGACCCTCACCCCAGGATTACAGACTCATTCTTATGTAACCTAAGGGAAATACTGTTAGGAATACAAATGTGTTGCTTAAAAATATCATGGATATATCTAAAGTAAATCTAAAGCAATTTGAGAACAAAATTTCACTGCACTCCCTCAGAGAGAGATGAGAGAGAGTGCCTGAATTTGTGGGAACTGCCCCTGGCAGGCATTTAGTTCCAATGTCACCCATCGCCTCTGACCCTGTTCTTGCCTCCCCAAAGCCCCACTGTAAGAACGGAGAGAGAGGGAAGTGACTGGCAGGAAATGTGCAGAATGAACCTGTTCTCAGACCTGCCGTTCAGGGTCACATGGGACTAGAGCTACGGTGAATCGGGGTGGTGGGTGGCTGAGTCATCCCCAGCATTCAACCTCCCCAGAGTCTTCACAGGGTGAGAAAACCAACCACCTACAATTACACTCTGCGCTGGGGCTCAGGAGCCAACAAGGATGTCAGTTTTGAGACAAGCAGCTTCCTCTAGGCGACCTCAGAGAAGCATCCCTAACTTGAATCCTGAAACCCCAGTCCTAACCCCACCGCCCCACTTTACTGGTAGTGAGGCCAGGACGTGCTCAGGTAAAGGGAGTTGCCTGAGGTCCCAGAGCCAGTGACAGGCAGACCTAGAGCTCACCCCAGGTCTCCTGACTGCAAGGCCAAGGTGTTCTGGAGGCTGTCTCTTCCAAGGGAGCCAGCCACCTCCCGTGATGCCCATGCTGAACTCCCCATGAGGGCAAAGGTCCTATGCTGACCCCCATTCTTGACCGTTGACAAGGGAGAAAGCTAACTCAGAGCGGGGAAAAGGGCAAGGTGTGTGTATGTCATTTAATTCCAAAGCCACACACAACTTCTTCTCGCTCATCTGTGGCTGACTGACCACATATCAGTTTATGCTCACTCGTGTGTGGACTTAGATAAAATGAGACAGATGGAAACAGGTGCTGTGAACTCACAGCCTGAGCTGCATGATCTGAAGCAAGTTCCCCATACCAAGCCTCAGTGTTCTCTCCTCTAAACTGATAAGAAGACTACAGTTATCATCAGTTACTGACAATCACGCAAAAGTGATAAGGGTAATGCACACATCATCAGTATAATGCATGACAAATACTGCAGGGTTTTCAGATGATTCAAAGAAATAACACCCATAAAACAGCTACAAGAATATCTGGCACATAATAAGTACAGGAATAAATGTTTTGTGCCTTTCCTAGCCCAACTGTTTTTGGTTGAGCAAACTCAACCTGACAGTAACTACGATGAGAAAAGTCTCCCAAATCTGGACATTCACATTTAACCAGGCAGAGATCTGAAAGGTCTCAGCTTCCACTGAGATAACATTATAATAATTCCTTACAAAGTTCAGCACCTCACCATTCTAAAGGATTCTAAAGGATGTCTGCAGCTCTCAGTTTATCCCCAACACCCCCTGAAGTAGGGAAGATTGTGCCCTCATTTTACAGCAGAAGGAGCTGAGGCTCAAATTGGAGAAGGAACTGTTAAAGCAAATAAAGTTGGATCCATCCCCTCAAACCATATATAAGTGGATTAAAGATAACATCTCTCCCAAACTTCATGTAGAGAAAGGATTTGTCAACATCTTAATGACTGGCTTCTTATAGTACATTTCTAGTGAAGTAAACCCACCCAGTGATGAAACAGATTCTTCTCTGCTCCTTCCGGAAAACAACTGCTGCTTTCCTTCAAGCCAGTAATGCAGAAATTCCTTCATGATCACGTTGATCTACAAGTTAGTGCCCTCTATGCTCTTCAGGTGCACTGCTACAATAGCAACTTCCCAAAAGGCATGTTACTGCTCTTTTTTGTTCACTTCTATGACGTGATTATTGAAGAAGAAGCTTTCTTGGCTTGGAAAGAAGATATAACCCAAGAGTTTCCAGGGAAAGGCAAGGCTTTGTTCCAGGTGAATCAGTGGCTAACCTGGCTAGAAACTGCTGAAGAAGGAGAATCAGAAGAAGAAGCTGACTAAAAGAACCAGCCAAAGCCTTAAATTGTGGAAAACATACTGTGAGTATGATGTAACTGCCTTTGACCTAACCACTGTGAAAATTCATTCCGCTGTAAAGTTTTCACAATATTTAAAGCAGAAGCACGTCAGTTAGGATTTCCTTCTGCATAAGGTTTTTTGTAGTGTAATGTCTTAGTCATAGTCTACCAACAAATATTTTGGGAGTATCTTTAATGTTTAGATAGTATATTAGCAGCATGCAATATTACATCATAAGTTCTCAAGCAGAGACAGACTATTGCCAGTTATCATAGGCTGTTTTAAGTTAGAAAACTGAAGAGCAACACTGAATACTCTAGAAATGCACTTTGCTCAGTAGTACTTGAGTTGTTGCAATATTTGATTATCCATTTGGTTGTTACAGAAAAATTCTTAACTGTAATTGATGGTTGCTGCCGTAATAGTATATTATTGCCTGTATTTCTACCTCTAGTAATGAGCTTTATGTGCTAGATTTTAATATCCTTGAGCCTGGGCAAGTGCACGAGTCTTTTTAAAAGAAACATGGTTTACTTGCACAAAACTGATCAGTTTTGAGAGATCGTAAATGCCCTTGAAGTGGTCTTCGTGGGTATGAAACAAATTGTGAGAATTTGAATTGGTGCCTCTTATTATGGTATTGAAATTAAGTCTACTTAATGTATCAAGTCATGCTCATGCCCTGATTTTATATACTTCCTTCAGAGAAGGAAGCTGGTCTGTCCTAAGAGCTGACATGGCCAACGGAGTCCTGGTCTGGATGCTCCCCTTCCTGTCCTGAGAACAAAGGCCAGTTGCCTAGATTCCACTGGGAGCTTTCTGTCACTGTGCTCATGCCCAGAGTCACCGGTTCTCCTAGAGATGTCTCTTCTAGGGTTGTGCTTTAGCTGTCACCTGGCACAGTCCTGGTTTGAGGCGGGGAAGGCGGGCCAGGGTCTGAGGAAGAGGCCCCCGGTGGCCATGGAGCCTCAGGGAACCTGAGCCTTCTTCATTTGGGGAAGGCAGGCACTGGCCGTGGCACACCAATAGCAAGGGAGGGGTCCCTGGGACCCTATGACAGACTTGCTACCCAGCTCAAATGGGGCCAGACTAGATAGACCCCAGGGCTTCCCCACACCTGTGCTTCCTCTGCTTTGCTGAGACCAAACCCAGAGGGGCCCTTCTTTCTGGAATAAAGGATGGGCCAAGCCTCCTCGATTTACTGGCCTAGGACCAAAGATCTGAAGTGGACTTATCTGTTACTCTGGTACTTGGTCAATTGGCCAGTGGCTCTCCACTCACTCACTGACTTACTCTGCTGTTAAACTGAGCAGTCAGGTACTGGGGGCTCTGTTCCATTTTGAGAGAAAGGAAAAGGACCCGGCCTGTCCTCCAGTGGGAAAGACAAGAACTAAGATTAAGAATGCTGGGATTTCCCTGGTGGTGCAGTGGTTAAGAACTGTCTGCCAATGCAGGGGACACCGGTTAGAGCCCCGGTCCGGGAAGATCCCACATGCCGTGGAGCAACTAAGCCCATGCACCACAACTACTGAGCCTGCGCTCTAGAGCCCACGTGCCACAGCTACTGAAGCCCGCATGCCTAGAGCCCGTGCTCCGCAACAAGAGAAGCCACCGCAATGAGAAGCCCCCGCACTGCAACGAAGAGTAGCCTCTGCTCGCCGCAACTAGAGAAAGCCCGTGCACCGCAACGAAGACCCAAGGCAGCCAAAAATAAATAGATAAACTTAAAAAAAAAAGAATGCTTATAAGCAGTTTATTGACAAGTAAAAATGATGCCACATAGACTAAGCTGTAGCAAGACTTAAGAAAGGGAAAGAGGAGCGAGAGGAGAGAAGAGAGGGTGGGAGAAAGAAGGGACATGGAAGACAGTCTGAGGGAAAAGGAAGGAGAGAGATGGCGGGGAGCACTGCTTTCTGACCCTACAGACCCTCCAAATTTTCCCTCCTTGGCCATTTTTGCTCTCTTTTGACTCATAAGAAACTGTTTTTGAAGACAGTTCCTAGTCATGAACTTAAACATAAAATTCTTGCTCTGGAGAAGCAGAAGTATCAAACAAATGATTTCTCAGGGTCCCAGAGCAGCAAAGTAGAAAGCAGATGGGCTGAGGCAGCTGGAGGCCTAGAGCTGCGGCCTATTCGCTGGGTTATTGTGACTTGACCTCCGAGCATCGATTTTCTTCATCTGTAAAGCAGAGTTATTCAAAAGTGGAAAGTGGAGTTGTTATGGGAATTAAATAAAACAAACCAGCTTTTCTAACTGATTAGATTTTGTCTATCAAAACAATGTTCCTCATTAGAAAAGCTAATTGATCTTGGTCTTGTTTCAACACTTATAGGAACTGGTATTAACCCAATACTAGATTTTTTTTTTTTTTTTTTTTTTTTTTGCGGTACGCGGGCCTCTCACTGCTGTGGCCTCTCCCATTGCGGAGCACAGGCTCCAGACACGCAGGCTCAGCGGCCACGTCTCACGGGCCCAGCCGCTCCGCGGCATGTGGGATCCTCCCGGACCTGGGCACAAACCCGTGTCCCCTGCATCGGCAGGCAGACTCTCAACCACTGTGCCACCAGGGAAGCCCCCCAATACTAGATTTTGAAAAGCTCTTATTTAGAGGAAGTTAAGTACCCACACAACAGGTGCGATTTGTTACCTTTCTCATGAATTCGCATACAATAACCGGTATAACCCTGCTCCTCAAACCTGGAGACACGACTGAGGGCTTTGGCTTCTCTTGGGCTTGAAATTAAGAAGCCCCTACAGCCTTTGTCCCAGTGCTGGTGTGATGGCAGTGTCTCCCTCTATACTGCATTCATTCTCCTGTTCTTCCCTTCTGGGTCCTTCCTCTCTTTCTATGGGTTTAGCAAGAAAAACAATTCTGAATTTCTCCTTAGAAATTTTCTCTTGGAAGTTTTCTCCACCTGTCAACTTTTACTAGCCAACACGCTGCTCTCTAAAGCGCCCCCATGGTTATGGATCTGAATTTGCATACACATTGAGTAGTTTGCCTTGAAAATGGCCCTTAGCAGGCTCCCAGCTCATTCAAAACTTCTGTCAGATTAAAACAAAAAATTATAGAATGTTACCTTTCAAGTGTTTAATGACACAAATATGAAACAGAGACAGAATACCTTACGGCTTGGTCTTAAGAGCTCCTGAAACCATGTACAAGTCCCTGGGTCCTTGCCATGTTGTAACAAAAACAGAAATGAGGTTTCTCCTCTCTTGATAACAAGGAAAATAAAGGGAACAGTGAACATGTGAGAGAAGAAACATAAACTGACCTGAAAGAATTAATCGATCCTAGTTTTACTTTAACTGTTACTAATCTGTAGTGTCTGTAACTAGATTTGTCCTTCACAAAGCTAACTTCTAAGGCTCTCTTACACTATGTGAATTACATCTAACTAGATTTGTCCTTCACAAAGCTAACCTCTAAGGCTCTCTGACACTATGTGAATTACATCCTGCACCTATCAGGCCCTAATTCCCTGTGAATTACATCCTGCCCCTAACACTCTCTGATCCTGTGTGAATTACATCCTGCACCTGGTATTTACACTCCCTGAACTCTCTTGTAGCAAATCACCCCTTGTAGCATTCTGCATTTCAGAAAGATGAGGGCCAATAACTCAGACACAACAGACTGAGCTGCCGCAGGCAATTACCAGGCTGCCTGACACCAGCTGTGACTGTTTTGAAATAATGCAAGAAGAAGAAAAATGCAAGACCTTCATTACTTTGATCCTTATCACCTACCCCAGACTGTGAGCTCCACCTATAAGACCTCTTCGGATTCCCCGGGGTGTGTGTGTGTGTGTGTGTGTGTGTGTGTGTGTGGCACAGTTCTTGAGGTGCTAGCCTACTCTTTGCCTGGCAACAAATGAAGCTTCTCTCTTTTCCTCGGAAACTCTTGTCTCCATATCTCCGCTTGGCATCCATGCAGAGAGAGCCAAGATTTTTGGCATCACTCCCCAGGGCTTCCCACCTGGGGAGGGACCACTGCCTGTCACAGCTTTTACTAAGTCCTGCTGTCAGAGCCTCAGGCCCGGTCTCTCAGCATCTTCCCTGCTCTGACACCAGCATCCCTGGACCCACAGGTTGTCACCAAAAAAAGGTGGACATGGAAGGGCCCTCCCCTACTTCCTAGCATCCCCCACTCCTCTCAGGTGTGCAGACACGTGGACCTTTTGAAGATGCATAGTTAGGGGGAGGGAAAATGATTGCGTTTATCTCCGATCTGCTGAAGATTTTCCTTAAGCTTTGAACCTGAGCTATTTTGCTTAGTCATAAAAATGCAAAATACCATTCCAACAGCAAATCTGATTCACCCCAAACCCTGTTACACTGTGGAAATTAAGTAAATTACCAACAAAAGGCAGTTCTGGAAGCACAATCCTCCCTTCTTCTTTATTTGGTGCTCAAAATCCAGCAAGGTCCAGGGATCATGGTCTAGCTTCCTCCTTTCCCTAAGTTCCAGGACTATTGACTCTAGAGGGCTCATCAAGGAAGCTTACCTTCACCCAGACACTCCCCATCTGCAGAGCATTTATGCATGGTGCAAATCCCTCCCCAGGGACGGATGCGAGCTCTCTTCCAACAAAAGTCTGTCTCTTAACCAAATAAACCTACTTGGAGCATCAGCAAAAGGTCTACTTCAGTGGGCATAAAAAGAGATCCTTCCCCCCATAGCCTTGCTCTCTCTTTTGGCTTTTCTTCTCCCCACTGATTTCTCCAGAACCTAAAAAGCAAATGGGAAGAAGTGGCAAGAAAAAGAATGAAAGGAAACAATGACGTATGACATCCCCCAAAGTATCTCTGACCAGTAATGATAGGGTTGCCAGATGGGAGGCAGGAATCATTGCAACCATAGCCTTCTTACTGCCTTAGAAGTTATAATCAAACTCTAAATGTAAAGGTAAACCATCCAAGCCAGCTGACGTTCCCTCCCGAGGCATGTCTGGGAACCATACTCTCCACCACACTGTCAAAGCACACATCACATTTTGCCATTAGGAACACAAAGCTGTAATTCTGGATGGCATTCCTGACCAAGGACTCTGGGCAAATAAATGCTAAAGATGACCTGCAATGGCTGTAGAAGTAGACCACGATGCAGCTCTAATTGTCCAATTAGTAAAGTAAGGCTCCAGCTCCATGACACGGAAACAAACAAATACTCGGAAGTCCTTCTGTGACAAGAAGGGCTCACATGGTGCACAACACCAGTTCTGTTGTATCAACTTGTATAAAACTAAAATATTGGTTATAAAATAATTTAACATTTATTTGTTGGCCTTCATAGAATTTAGAAGACTTTGGACACATATTGTAGGTGGACTAAAGTTCTTAAAAAACAAACAAAAAAGACAAGGTAAAACTGATGTTTATCCTTTCCCCTCAATAAGTTTCTCTTTAGCTGACATAAGTATTAAAAATGTTTTCAATCTATGTGGAATCTTAAAAAATGGTACAAATGAACCTATTTACAAAACAGAAACAGAGTCACAGATGTAGAAAACAAACTTATGGTTACCAAGGGGGAAAGGCGGGGAGGAGGGATACATTGGGAGATTGGGATTGACATGTACACACCACTATATATAAACTAGATAACTAATAAGGACCTACTGTATAGCACAGGGAACTCTACTTAATACTCTACAATGACCTATATGGGAATAGAATCTAAAAAAGAGTAGATATATGTATATGTATAACTGATTCACTTTGCTATACAGCAGAAGCTAACATAATATTGTAAATCAACTATACAGTACGCCAATAAAAATTAACAAAAAAAAGGGTTATCTTAAAAAAAGTTTTTTAATGTTTTCAGTGTTTTTAAACTCATAGAGGGAAAGATTATACAACGTCCAAAGTGCCTGCCAGTATCCTCCAATTAAAATGGCGGGAGGCTGTCAGTACTCAAAGCTGCCCCACAGAGAGCTTGTCACTAATCTGAAAACCAGCTGGGCTTCTACGGATGCTTTCACTGCCTAGTGAATGGCTGACTTCCCTGGTGCCTGTTGCTTTCATTAGAGGCTCTTTATCGAAACAAATACTCTAATAAATATGCTTATTGTTTCATTTTTTTATTTTAGAAATCAGGTTTTTTTTAAAAAATTTTTTTAAATTACCCACATTTTATGTCCTTAGGTGCCTTTAAGAGCCCAGCAGGTCTTCACTTAAATAAACAAACCATTAGGCTGAGACACTGTCTAACTGGGCACTATTAGCAGGTTAATAAATCTAGTCACTTAAGAATTTTAGCCTTGACAAAGATACTCCAGGGGGAGATAAATTAAAATATTCTAGCCCAAGGAAGCCTCCACACCAATGACTCAGTGCAAATACACTGAAATATTTACTCTCCTTCAGATCTTCCTGGCTTCTGCAGGAATTTAGATTAATCATCCGTTAGGCTCCATCTGGGTCAGGAGGGAAGACTTTCACGGCCTGGTTAACTACTGGGGACATTTTTCCTAGTGTGGGAGGAGGAAAGCAGGAATATTTGTTGGGGGGCTTTTGAGAGCTAGTGTGTGTGGGTTTGCTGAGCACTCCCATGAACCCTGAGACCCCGGACATATGAGGAGGTGGAGGGAACACCCCCTGCACTACCGGGCAGACTCACCCACCGCCGTTGCTCTTTCATTCATTCACTGAACACATGCCCTGCCTCTCTCTGAACCCAGTCTCTACCACTGGGCCCCTCACTCCCTTTGCTCCAGACTCACTGTCTCTTAAATAGGCCGACTTGATTCCTAACTCAGGGCCTTTGCACTTGCTGTGCCGCCTGCCTGGAGCACTCTTTTTCCAGTTCATGAGGTCTCTGCTCAAAAGTCACCTTCCCCAAGAGGTTTCCTCCAGCACCTAACGAAGAAAGGATCCCTTCCACCCCACTCTCTATTCTCGTTTTCTTAATAGCACTTGCCGGGATTGGATTAAGCCAGGTGTGGATGATTGCCCATCTCTCCATCAGAATGTAACCGGCAGGAAGACAGAACCTGTCTCTTGTTCATGGCCACTTCCCCAGAACGATGCCTGGCACCAAGGAGGTGCTCAGTAGAGATTTGCTGATAAGTAAGCACAACCGAAAGGCAGGTACAGCTGGTAAGAGAACTCACCCCAGAGGAAGTGACATTTGTGGGAAGGAGTTAGATTTGGCGAGGAAGAGGTTACAGAGGAGAGAAGGCAGAGAAAGCAGGGAAAAGAGACTGCAGAAATCATGTCAGAGTGATTGCCAGAAACTGACTGCCAGAAATTGCTGAGCCAGCAATTTCTGGATGATTGCAAAACCTTGGCGAAAGGTTAAAGAGGTGAGAAAGAGCACCCGTGTCTGGCCTTCAACAAAGTATCTGCTGAGCTCTCCTCCAGCAAAAGTTGCCGGGGAACCTGCTCCTCCCTGGAAACCAGACCGGGGAGGGAGAGCCATTGCCGAATGGCGCCCTCTTGTGGCCAGAGCCCCCAGAATGGATGCTCAGACTGTGGCTTTCGTGTGTGGCCCTACACTTCCCTTCTCTTGATTCTGATTCTCTCTTCCCTTTACCAAAACCAAACGACCAGACAGACAGACAGAAAAACAACCACCCAGTGTGGCAAAGTTGATTCTTTGGTAAGACCGCTCCTTAGACTTGCATTTTGAAGGGAGTTCATCTGTTTAAAGGTCGGGACTCCGTTGGACAATCATAAAGGCACCCACTTACTGAGCACGTCCCATGTTTGGAGATCATTAGTGTGTTTGTTAATGTAATCCTCGCAGTACTTGGGGTGACGCTCAGTGTCCCCATCACACAGAAGAGGAAGGTGAGGCCCAGAGAGGAAACAGCAGCCCAGCGGCAGGGCTAGCAAGCCATGCTCAGGACTCACACCTGGGCAGGTGCTCCAAATCCACGCTCCAGCCGTGGTCTGGGGCCACACGGATGGGAGAAAAAGGCCAGGCCTGGGCAGCTGAGGGAGAGGCCAGGACAGAGGTCGGCATAGTAGGGGACTAATGCCTCCACTACAGTCGTCTCCCTGCCCCTGAGCTGCCCCAGAGACTGCAGCCAAAGAAGCTGCCAATAAAGAAAGAAAAACTCCACGGCTGAGGCTGGTGTGGGACGTGGACCGGAGCCTCCTGGGGACCCTGGGAGCAGAGCCAGGGCTGTCACGGTGCCAGGCTCGGCCTGCCCCGACCCTGTGCAGGCAGCCCAGCGCGGCGGCCCGAGCTCGGCCACGTCTCAGCCTCCTTCACCATTTATGGTAGCTGAGCCTCTGTTCGGCCTTCACAGGCCAGTCAATCCCCACGCTGGGAGGGGGCCCTCACTCACACAGGGCTGCTCTCAGAGCAGATCCACGTGGCTCTGGCAGAGTTCTTGCCCGGGACCTCTCTGTTTCTGCTTTGAAACATGCTCAGATGGGCAACCACCCAGGACCTGCCCCTCCCACAGACCTGGGGGCAAGGAGGACGGCCCCCAGGCCGATTGGGAGGGCCTCCTGGGAAGAAGCAGGGCCAGCCCCCGGCTGGCTGGCCAGTGCACACGGGCACTTCACAGGAATCGCAGAGAACTCAGAGAGGCTGGAGAGAGCCTCTGCAGCCAGGCCACAGCCAAGTCAGGGCACCAGTGCTATTCCTCTATCCCTAGGGGCGACGAGGGTCAGCCCCACTCTGGGGCCAGGGGACTTGCGCTCTGCAAAAGGGCAGGAAGTTTCAGTAGCTTGGTGATCTGGGTTAAAAAGGCCAGTGTGGCTCACGACCTTGGGGTGCTTAGACAAGTGACATTGATTTCTTGAGACCCTCAGACCCTTCTATGTAAGATAGGAAGAGCACTGCCCCCCACCCCTGGGCGGCTGCTGCTCACATACAGGGAGACTCTCCCCAAGAGGCCGAGCCCTTCGGGAACAGAGCGGGGAGGCATGTCTCCTGCTAGGCTGCTGGAAAAGCAGGGCATGGCGCATCTGTTCCAAGCGCCCAGGCCCCAGTCACCGGGGCAGCTGGCGGCCCGGGCTCAGCTGGGGCTGGGGAGTCAGGCTTACCTGAACACCTGGGGCCCAAGAAGTCCTTCCCTGGCACTGTCACCATGCCTGCTGATACCACAGCCCAGACAGCTCTGTCTTGAGTCTGTGGCTCTCCAGGGACTTCCTGGGACTAAGCGCTTGGTGCTGATCAATGGATGACAGCCATAATAATCAGATTACTGGACACCAGGCTGGTGAGGTATAAGAGCAAGCCTGGGGCGGTGGGGAGGAGCAAGGGCAGAAGGAAAAGGGGGACAAACGGTGGCCCTCTGGAAGCCTCAATACTGGCACTCGTTACCCGGTGTCTCCCAGTGTCCCCCAGTGCGTGAGGGGTCGTTTATGACAGCCTAAGTCCTCCAGGGATACTTTATCTTTCAGTGCGTGCGGTTTTCTGCCTACCAGACTGGAAGCTTCTTGAGCCAAGGGAGTCTTTGCCTCTTTCCCCTGTGTCTTCCCTCAGCCTTGGTGGGGTGAAGTGGGGGGGACTGGCCTTGCATGTCCATCTCCCATGGCAGACCCTGGTCACTGTGAGCTCCTGGAGGCCATCGCCTCCACCTGCCTGCCTTTAGGTGCGGTGCCCTTTCTCCAAAGCTGATGTGTTGGCAGGAAAGGTGCTTCCAGAGAGGTGCCCAGGGGCTCCTACCATGGACAGTGACCCGGGCGCTGCAGGACACCTGCCCCAAGGTGTTCTCGGCCAGACAGGTGTAGGTGCCATCGTCCTCTGGGAGGGCATCCTGGATGTGGAGCTCAGCCACGCCAGCCTCGCAGGTGGAGTGAGCGTACTGGATGGGCTGCCCTGTGGAGGGAAACACAGGAAGGCTCAGGCAGGGAGCACCCAGTGGCAGGGTGTGAGCCCTGTCCTCAGCAGGGCAGCCGTTGTCATGACGCTGATGTTTCCCATACTTGCTCAGCCCCACTGAGGGCTAATGATGTGTCAGGACCACCCCCAGCCAACTGGACAGAGGTTCGAGGAGGGGAAAAAGAGGCAGGTGCTAGGGAGGTAAAGGAGAGGGAGTGATTATGTGGATGGAGGAGCAAGGCTGGGGCTGGTAGGACTTGGGGGACAGATTCTGGAGGCACTTAGAATGCAGGCAGGAGAGGGACAGAGTTCTGTGCATTCTGTTTAAATAAACAGTCCCCAAATCCACATCCTAGACTTCACAGAATCCTGAGCCTGGAAAGAATCTGACAGGGTCATCTGGCCCATAGCCCAGCCTCAGGCAGAACAGACCTCACCCAGACTGCACATGAGGCTCCCGGCTCCTTTTAGATGTCTCCAGAAACAATGATTCCATTTCCCATTGCAGATATTTACCAGAAGCAATTCTGCACCCTCAACCTAACACTGCAATGACATGCATTTTAGGATTCACAGAAAAGATAAATACAGGGAACTAAAAAAGGACTCTGGCCCTTTCTTCCAAGAGTCCCTTGCATGGAGGGCCCTTTATTCAGGTCACAGAAAGTCCTGCATGGAGAGAGAAGTGTGTGGCGTGAAATTCAGTGGTTTCTTTAATGCTATATGTTCCCGGGATTTTATCATTCCAGGATGTGAGCTTTCATTTCCAGGAAAAAAAAAAAAAAAAAAGAATCTCATTACTGAAGATCCTGGCCTTAGAGCAGGAATGTTTCCATTCACCATATATGAAGCAACTGTCGGCTCCTTCCCTTGTCAGCCCAGGCTCCTGGTTTGCACATCATAAAACTGGGGGTGGGCAGTGGGAGAGGGAGAAAGTGAAGAAAAAGGTCCTCTCCCTGCAATCCAATGTTTTCTTCTGCACATAGCAACACTTCACATCTCCATGACAGGCACTGCCAAGTCAGCCACAGGGCCAGAGGAAAGAGACTGCACTTCATAGAAGTGGGGCTGGGAGCTGGGAGAGCCAGGGGCCAGGGTCCTGCTACTGAGAGGACTGAACACCCGTCTGTGTGTGTGTGTGTGTGTGTGTGTGCATGTACCTAAAACCTCTCTTCCTTGGGAATACCATTACATTCCATGACTGCCATCTAAGTGCCTCTGCTGTTGAAACCTGTGCCAACAAGCTGTTTGAGAGCCCTCCTTTTACTGGAGCATAGCTCATTTTGGCTCCACAGGCATGGGGTGAAATGATGGCTCCAGAAAGGAGTTGTTGACTCAGGGCAATCAGAACTAGGCAACACAGAACTCCCAGCTCCAAGACTGGTGAGATCAGAGTTGGCAGCCAAGGGTCCCCGACTTGTGCATGATCGCCCTCTAGTGGGAAGAGTGTGAAAATGCCAAGATTCGCCAAGAGTAAGGTGGGGTTGCTTTTCAGTTTGGAGAGGTGTAGACCAGGGGTCAGCAAACTCCTGCTCATGGGCCAAATCCCACTTGACGCCTGTTTTTGTATAGCCCAAAAGCTAAGGATAGTTTCTCATATTTTAAATGGTGGGAAAAAATCAAAGGAAGAATATTTCATGACGTGTGACAATTGTGTGAAATTCACGTGTCCAAACATAAAGTTTTTATTGCAGTACAGCCACACCCATTCATTGACATGTTGTCTCTGGCTGCGCTCTGTGCCATGACAGCAGAGTTGAGTAGCTGTGACAGAGACTGCATGGTCTGCAAATTTGGAAATACTTACCAACTGGTCCTTTATTGACAATGTTTCTTGATGTCTGGCCTGGAGCGTGAGCCAGGCGGAAGGGAAACTCTTGCTCAGAGCCCTTCCTTTAGTCTTTAACATCCGTGCTCTGTTCCAGCTGCAAGGAGGCTGCCTCCTCGCAGTCAGTCACCAAATCCGATAGGAGCTCTGTCCGTAGTGAGGGGTGGAGACCCCAATTCTCACCTCTCTGCCCAAGACCACAAATAGGGAGACACCAAGGCAACTTCTCTCACTGACTAAAGATCATTTCTAGCAAAGCCTAAGCAAACTATACCGATGAGGCAGGTTCACAGGCAACACGGCAATGGTGCAGAAATGACCGGGGCTACTTGGTGCACAGGTGACAGGCCGCTGCTCCCTTAAGGAGCCTATCCCATCAGCGTGAGAGCTGGCAGAGACCCGAACCTTCTGTTCCAGCCCAACTCCTCACCAATAAAGAAGCTGATGCCCAAAGAGGTAAAGGGGGGTGTCCAAGGTCACCCGACCACTCGATACGGAGAAGGACAAGTGCAGATGCTTCATCCTCCCCGCAGATCCCCAAAGCAGACCCCACCCAATTTCACCAATCTTATGAACTGTTCTCAGTTCTAATAATAGAGTACTCCCATACTTTTGGAATTTAAAGGCTTTTTTTTTTAAAAAAAAAAAAAGAGAAGGGTGATAATATATAATAATTTTTTTTCCAAAGGACCTTACTTGGCAACAAAAAAAAAAAAAAAAAAAAAAAAAAAAGAGTTAGGATGTCTCTATAGGACTATAATGTTAAAAAGAATTACTGGTCTATAAACCCCCAAACCACTTGCCGCTAAATAAAAGGCAAGATCCCATGAGCAACTGCGAGTGTGGTTCATTAATCTGTTGGTATATTTGTTCATTTTTTGACTCAACAAATATTTATTGAGGCCCACTCTGAGCCTGGCCATATGAAAAGGAACTAAATTGCTTGTGCACCTAGGTGCCAGGCATCTCATTAACTGTTTTATATAAAGGATCTAATTTAATTTTCACAACCGACACCCTGGAAAGTAGGTGGCATTATTCTCGTCTTGCAGACGAGGAGCTCAAGGCTCAGACAGGAGTAAAACTTGCCCAGTGTCCCCAGCCAGGCATTAGCAGACTCCCAGGTCCCGTGCTCTCTCTGTACCCCGTGCTTCCTTCTCATGCACAAACGGGTCAGAGTGATATGTGGGGAGGCCAAGTGAGAATGCAGGCAGGGTCAAGGGCCCAGGCAGCTGGAGCAGGGGGGACTCACCATTGAGCAGCCAAGTGATTCGGGGCACCGGGGTCCCCTGCACCGAGCACTGCAGCACAAAGTCCCGGCCCTCAACGACAGTGCAGTCCTTTAGGACACTGGAGAATGAGGGGGCCTCCTCCATCACGGCCAGCCCTGTGAAGGCAAAGAACAGACAGGCCGTCTCAGATCACAGCTGACCTGTGCTGTTGACTGACCGGAGGCTGACACCTCACTGCCCTGGGCGCCCAGGGCTTGCTTCTTTGGTGGCCTGGCTTTGCCTGACCCATCATCACACAGGGAAGCAGGCAGCACCACTGAGGCAGAGACCTGGAGCCTGAGGCAGAGTCACTGGCAGGGGCTTTTTCACTGTCACAAGACACCCCAGGTCTGGGAGTGCTCAGGATGAGGCTGGCCTCCTCTCCTCCGGGACACAAGTCCCCCCCACCCCACTCCCCATCTTGTCTTGACTTTCACTATCCTGGAGCATCCGCAGAGCTCCTCCTTCCCCCTTTCTTGGCCCTATTCTACTTTCTGGTGTCTTTTATCGTCTTTGACGTGTCTCATCAGACGATGCAAACATTTTTTTATTTTTTTTAAATCCTTGGCCGAAATGTTTCATTAGATTGAAAATGTGGATAAAATAGATTTTTTTTGGAAAACATAAATGCCTAAGTTGACTCAAAGAACAATTTATAAATTAAAAAAATAGATGGGCAACCTCTATGATCTAATCATAGAAATATCCCCTTGTGGTTTACTCAAGAGATATATGTACAAGGATGGACACTGAAACATCGTATGTAATAGCTAAAGGCCCTGCACACTCTTGTGAATATCTTTTTCACTTGTAGAGACCACATGCCCATTGGTGAGGACATTTCAATTTTAAATTATTATAATTAATTTTTCCAATTCCAGGACAGAATCAAATGACAAGGACTTACATGGGTTCTAGTTTTCCAACCTAGGCCAGTGATTCAGAAGCACTGGGGGCCTGGGACAATGCATTACTCAGTCCCCCTCATGATTCTGATGCACATTCTCACTGAGAACCACTGAGCTGAACTTTCCAGAAGCCTTCTAAATAGGTGAGTTGGGGAGTATTTTGTAGTTTGGGGGCCATAATTAAGAGCAATAGGGATAGAAAATCTCTTCTACAATACCCAGAACATGCTGCAGAAGAGTCAAGGTAGCTGATAGCTGAGAAAAGGCAACTGGGTTTGGTGATGAGAAGATATCTCACTGGTACTTTTCAAGAGAAGCTATTCAATACAGTGATGAAGGGAAAACCATATTATACAGCAAAGGTTTAAGGGCAAAGGCTAATATTCGAGGGCTTACCAGGTACTTTTCCAGAGGTGACAATGCCACGAGACTGCTATCTTTAGCTCGTTTTATAGATGAAGTTCATAATTTCCCATAGTCAAGCCCAATAGTGAAGCAAGTTCTCTGACTTTACATCCACACTTCCTCCTCTAGCCCCAAGCTCCCCTAAAGGGAGAGCAGGCAGGGGGAGCACAGCTACAAGTCAGGATGTGGTGCATCTGAATGGGACTGGTACTGAGGGGAAGGGATGCCAGCCTATCTGGACAGGTGGGGGGAGGTACCACCTCCACCCCTTTGGACGGCATCGAACTCCCTCATTAGAGAAATGCCTTTGGGAGTCACTGAAAACAATATGGGCTTTTGTGTCAGACCAACATGGGTTAGGAACATGCTATTTTTTACAAGGCATGGGACCTTGAACAAGTCACTTAACCTCACTCCAGCTCAGTGTTCTCATTTGGAAAATGGGTGTAACTCTATCTCATAAGATTGTTGGGATAACTACGTGGGGCCATGCAAGTAAAGCTTTGAGCAGGAAGTCTGGCACATTGAACAGGCTTTCAGTGGGGGATTAGCTGCTATTATCAGATGGAAGCTGGGCGTGGAGACTGGAGCACTAACTCCAGGGAAGCCAGGGAAGCCAGGGAAACCAGGGAAGCAGCAAGTTTTGGGGTAAAAGAGAGTGGAGAGAGAGCGTGGGAGCTTGAGGGTCAGTGAAGCAGAAGGAAGATTTATTTTTCTTTTTAGTTGAGGGGAGACCAGAGCACACCTGTAGGGAGGAGAAAGAGGCCTCTAGATAGGGGGACGGGGAGAGACTGAAGAAATGGTGGGAGAGTCAATCATTATTAGACCCGATCTCTGTGGGGATGGGAGGGATGGAAAGAGAAGTCTTGGTAAGGGAAACAGGCAGCTTTTCTGCAGTGACAGGAAGAAAGAGAGGAAGAGGCGTTAGACGACCTACATCTTGGTGAAGCCTTCTAGAGAGCAGCTAAGGAGAAAGGCAGTCAAGCAGGACTTCTAGAATGGCAGACTAAGGACCTCCATAAGTCTGCTCCTCCAGACAAGGAACAGGAACGCTGGCAAAAGTACTCAACATCAGGCTTCCCTGGTGGCGCAGTGGTTGAGAGTCTGCCTGCCGATACAGGGGACACGGGTTCGTGCCCTGGTCCGGGAAGATCCCACATGCCGTGGAGCTGCTGGGCCCGTGAGCCATGGCCCCTGAGCCTGTGCATCCGGAGCCTGTGCTCCGCAACGGGAGAGGCCACAGCAGTGAGAGGCCCACGTACCGCAAAAAAAAAAAAAAAAAAAAGTACTCAACATCACCTTTCTCAGAACTCTGGAAATTACCCAAAGGCTTGCAGCATTCTGAGCGGCCTTTATCCTAAAACAAACAAGCACACAGCTGACTCCTGGTAAGAACAGCGAGCTTTGTGGCATTGCCCAGTTTCCACGCCCTTGCCCAGCTCTGCGGTGGCTTTAAAACCCACATTGTCTTTCACCCCCAACTTGCTGCAGGTACAGTCTCCACGCACAGCTTCCGTTTAATAAGAGTAGCTAACACTCCAACCAAAGCTCCTTGGTTTTTAACCTTTGGTGGACACAATGTTAGGTGAGTCCCCCGCCCTGACAAAGAGCCCTGGATGATGAAGCTCAGGTTCCCCGAGCTGGGACCTCTGCCTACAGGCGCTCCCACCTCCAAATGAATGGATAATATTCCTTGCAGAGGAATTCACCAATGTAGTAAAATTCCCAATGAAGAAGTGAGTCAATGGTATACAGTGAAAAGCAAGACTACCTCTCACCCCTTCCTGGACCCCCTGTTTCTCTTCCTAGGGGTAACTTGTGGACCCTTCCAGAAGTGTTTATGCACACACAAGCATCAGTTTGCTTTGTGTACACAGATTTTTTTTCCTTTAACACAAACAGCATATGATACACACGGCTCTCTCTGCACTTGGCTTGTCCCCTGTACTAACATATCTTGGACAGGTTTCACTAGCAGGGTCTACAGGTCAGGCACATTCGTTCCCCTGGCTTCATGGCATCTTACCGTGTGAATGAACTAGTAAGCTCTCTTTTTTGAAACATTTATTATGGCAAATTTCAAACATACACAAAAGTAGAGAAAGCTGTATAGTGAATCATCATATCCCTGTTTCTCAACTTTCATAATGGCCAATCTCACTTCATTCATACCCGCCACTGAGTCCCACCACACATGGATTACATCTGAAGTAAATATCAGAAATCATATCATTTCACCAGTAAATAACTCAGCTTATATCTCTAAAATATATGGACTGTGAAAAAAATCACCACGAGATCCACCATCACATCTTCAAAATAGCACTAACTCCTTTATACTGGATATCTTGTCAGTGCTCAAATTTTCCTGATGTTCTTACAAAAAAAATTTTTTTAAAGGTGTCTCCATCAAGATCCATGCAAAGTCCATGTATTGCAACTATTGGTGTCTCTTGTGTGTCTTTTCATCTAAGTTTCCTACAGTTTGTTCCTTCTTTCCTTTTGGCTTGCAATTTACTTGTTGAAAAAATAGGTGAAGGTTATTTGTCTCAGAGTTTCCATCAGCCGGCAATGTGCTGTGGTTTAATAAGTTCCTCAATAGTATGACATGAGTCTAGGGTCCCTAAATAGCATTTAAAGTGAAGGGGAAATCTTATAGAGAGATAGATGGGTGCAAGGCTATTGAACACAGTTCTGTTACAGTAGTGAAAAAATGGAAACAATGGAAACAATCCAAATGGAAACAACAATAAGGCCATGCCTAAACATCGTTCTATGAAATATTATACGGCCATTACAAAGCATGCTTTTCTTCTTTTTTTTTTTTTTTTTTTTTGCGGTACACGGGCCTCTCACTGTTGTGGCCTCTCCCATTGCGGAGCACAGGCTCCGGACGCGCAGGCTCAGCGGCCATGGCTCACGGGACCAGCCGCTCCGCGGCATGTGGGATCTTCCCGGACCGGGGCACAAACCCGTGTCCCCTGCATCGGCAGGCGGACTCTCAACCACTGCGCCACCAGGGAAGCCCCAAAGCGTAATTTTAAACAATATTAAAAAATATAGAAAGAAATAGTATAGAAAGATGCTTATGTAATGTGAGCAAATTAGAATAGTAAGCGGTATACAAACAGCACAAAGCTAAATTTGTTTTAAAAATATTAAACTATCATTTACTTCTGAGTCATAAGATTATATACATTGTTTAAATTCCTCTCAATGAACATGCACTACTTTTATAAACAGACACTATAATGAGCACAAAAGATGTGGCACTCGCATCACCTCACATCACTCTCAGTGTGTCGATCTGGTTCTCTGTGAGACTCGGCAGCTCACAGCTGGGCTGGGCCTGGGGCCTGGGCATGTTTATTCTGAGGTGATTCGGATGTGAACTCCTGATCAGGAATCACTCTCCTGGAGCAGTGACTCTGGCCTTGGCCGGTGGGTGGGGGCGATGTTTCTGTTGGGTGGTACACCCTGGGCAGGGGGCTGCAGGAGGTGACGCTTGTGTGGTGTATGAAGCACCCCACAAAGGTCCTCCCTCAGGGAACCCAGGGTAACCTGGAGGAATGTACTCACTTTTCACCAGGAGGGTCCAGCCACAGGACACTCGGCCTCGGACATTGGTGGCTGTGCAGCTGTAGTTCCCACTGTCCCTGGCCCGGGCTCTCAGGAGGCAGAGGTAATGGGTCCCCCCAGCTTCATAAACCTCGATGGTGCCTTCTCTTCTCTTCAAGGGGGCACCGTCCAGGAACCAGGTCACTTCGGGCTTCGGGATCCCTGAAACTACAGGGCCAGGTAAAGGACGGGAGGCCCCCGAGAGCACGCTGTACTTGTGGGGCGCAGGTAGGGGTGGAGAGGCTGAGCCGGAGGGCAGAGCCCAGTCCCGTGTGCAGCCGCCCTCCCGCTTGAACCTGCTTTCTTACCCCTCCACCCCACATCCCAAGACAGAGGCAGGGTCCTTGCGGAGGAGGGCTACAAGGTGATAAGCTAGGTCTCCAGATCAGCCAGAGGGAGGAAAGAGGAGGGGACCCTGTGGCTTGTGTGTGGTGGAGATGGTGGAGATAGGTTTCCTGTGGAGGGTGGTAAGAATTAGGGCTCAGGGTCAATGCTGTCTCCAACCATGAACAATGGGTCACTGCTGGGAGTTTCTCCAGAACAAGAGACATGACGAGATTGAGTCTTTCCAGAGGGGAGACCCCTGTAAGGTGCTTCCTGGGGTCGGGGATGGGGCTCTAGTCCAAGGGGCCAGGGGATACAGGAGACTCTGACCACTGAGAGGAAGGAAGGGAGTGGCCACCCGGGGGCTAAGTGTGGGCACCAGTGGCCTCAGGCAGCTCTACTCACCCTCGCATCTGAACTTGACTGGCTGATCCTCACTGACTTCCTGGCTTTGGGGCTTGCTCTCAAATTTGGGGAATGTTGTGTCCCCCTGGCCCTCCGTGGGGACCTTCCTGGTAGCAACCTGGCTCACAGTGTCTTGGCTTCCCAGGCCACACTGCCTGGTGTGGAGGGCGGCTGGAGGGCGAGCAGCTGGCTTCTCCCTCTCTTCTCTGCAAGGAGACAGGGCACCCGAGACTGGCACTCTCGGTGCCAGCTGCACTTTTGCGGCCTGCAGGGTGATGGTGCTGGAAGTCTTCTGCAGGACGGGGGTCCTCAGAGCCTTTCCGGGTGAGTCCCCCGCTGGCTCCGGCTCAGATTCCCTCGGGGGCTGAGGCTGGCTCCCCGTGGCCCAGGTCGGGGAGCCACCTCTCTGGATGCTGGAGCAGTTCTTACTCTCAGCTGCAGCCTCCAGGCCATCCAGTTTCAGCCCCTGAGCGATTCCATTGGTCACTTCCTTCCTGATGTCTGAATTGGCCACCTTTGTTCCTCTCACAAGCGACCTGTTTGGTGGGTGTGTGGCGGGGGACAGTGGGGCAGAAGAAGGAATAGAACAATCATCTGGTTACACATTACAAGCCCAGACGGCAGGGATTACAAAAGCCCACAGATCAAGACAGAGTAAGAGCCGAGGTCTTTCTATGCAGTTTGCTCAGTTTCCAGCCAGAAAACAAGCAGCCATTCTCGGTCTTCCCTGCCCCTCATCCCCAGCCCAGTGCTCTATCAACACTTATTACATCTGCCCTTTTTCTCTTCTCCACGAGCCCCGACCTGGTTCAAACACGTGGTGTCCCCTGTCCACACTGGCCCTAACCCAGGTTCCACATAGCATGCACAGTCCATGTTTTAAAAACATAAATTGAATGATGCCACTTTAAGCTTAAGAATTTCCAACAGCTTTTCCACTCGATTAAGAGTAAAACTGAGCTGTTCAAGATGGGCTGCAGGGATGCCATGTGGGAGCTGGCTCTGCGTGGACCCCCCGCAAGACACTGTCTCCAGTGCCTACCAGGCTGCAGCCCCTCAGGGTTCTTTGGGCCCCGGGCTCCCTCTCACCTCACCACTTTCACACCTGCAACACGTCTGTTTGGAACACTTTCTCCCTGAGCTTTTCTTCTCTTAGCTCATACTACTCCTCACAGGCCTGAGCTCAAACATCAAGCTTTCAAAAAGGGGTCCTCTGACACTCTACTCCAAATTAGCACTTCTCGTAGACTTATGTTTAGCGCTTATGTTTTGTGTGGCTCTGTTTAAGGCCCTTCTCTGCACCAGACAGCTCACCATGCATACCCAGCATCTAGCACAGAGCCTCACGCTCAGGAAAGGAAGCTCTCCCGATGAAGACATGCTGGGTGAGCAAGTAGATTCTGGCCTTGAACGTGGAGGGCATCCTTGCAGAGCAGTGCCCTTCCTAATGACAGCTAACTAGTAAAGATACTGAGCAGGGTCTCTGAGAGTCTCAATGCTGATGGCAAGCCTGACACAGGACCTGGACAGCAAATTACAACAGAATAAAACTAAACACCCCAAATAAAACAATGCCCCCCAAACAGTCAGTTCTCCCCGCTATACGGTGACTCAGAAATTCAGGGTGTTTCTTGATGATGAGCCCTCTTTTCTCTCAGGGCATTTCAAGATGGAAACATGATAATCACAAAGCCTACACATACCTATTGGCAATGTCCAAGCCTGGAAAAAGGGAGAAGGTAGAAAGACCGTTAGTGGAATGTTTTATACACCAAGAACAGCAAGTGATACGACAACCATCTCTTGTTTATGACAGAGTTTGGCTTCCCAAACTCTCACTTTCCCCATCACCTATGGTCCTCCCTCCCTCTCTCCTTTCAGCTTCCCTGGTCCTGAACTTCTTGGGTTAATCTGATAAGCTCCTCTGAATCCTGGAGACACTGTTAAGCTTCCAGCACTGCCCTGGGACCTTTATGGCAACCTCTGCTGCCCCGCCCTGGGCACTGGAGCTTCCTGTTCTCTAGCCCACAGAAGGAAACAAAAAACACTCTACTGAAAACTTCAAACCCAGAAAGTTTAACTTGCACGTGGCCCTCAAAAAGAAACCCCCAGTGATCATTTTTGACAAATACCTGCTTCATTTTAAAGTGTACAGAGAAAGTGTAATTTTATTCAGTTCTTCAAAGAAAAAACATACAATTACTAGATATGTTTTTCTTGCCACATGATTTTAAAACATTTTTATCCCAGAAAATTACAAAATATACAATAGTACAGAGAAGGATATAACAAACACTGAAAGCCTACACCCAGATTAGGGAAATGTCAACCTTTTGCCAATCTTATCTATCCCTTTTTATTTTGGTTATTTGAGGGGCTTTTTCTGGGAATATTTTCAAACAAAATGTCATTAAGTGCTTCAGAAGGAAACAGTTCTTTAAGTCAGTGCTGGGGCAAGTAAAGGGAGAGGGACTAAAACACTTCTCCAGATGACTAACAGCAGGTCCTGAGCCTGTAGTGAGTTGTGAAGTCAAATGCTATGGTCAGAACCAGTGTTTTTTCTTTTCTTTTTTTAAAATTGCCAACGTTTTCTTATGTGGTAGTCCTACACTTTATTTTTTTTTTTATTTTAAAATATTTATTTATTTATTTATTTTGGCTGCACCGGGTCGTAGTTGCGGCACACAGGATTTTGTATTTTTTTTTAGTTTCAGCATGTGGGATCTAGTTCCCCAACCAGGGATTGAACCCCGGTCCCCTGCATTGGGAGCATGGAGTCTTACCCACTGGACCACCAGGAAAGTCCGCAGGATTTTTTCTTTTAATGGTGTAGAATGGAAGAGAAAATGCCAGCATGTACTGTACATAATACTATTCAGGATTGTTTCATAAAACTTGTTTTAGTTAAATCTCTCTCCATCTATCTGTCTATTTATCTATCTATCTCCTGGGTTGCAATGTAGAATAAGTTTCTTTCTGTGGGTAGTGAACACACTTGGGCCAAAAATGTACAGAAAGCAAGAAGGGGTATTTTCTGAGAAAGGAAAGAGATGGGGAAGAGGAAAGTCAAAGAAATGAGGGTAAGAAAGGAGGAGGAGAGAGTAAGGTCATTTCCCTCCCAGATCCCCAAATCCCACCCCGCTCAAGGTTTCCGCTAGAATAAAGTGATGTCAATCCCCTTCCCCCTCCACACACTCTGGCTTCCGCAGGCTGGACTTGGCAGAACCAAGGGGAATGTAAGGGAGAGGCATATTCAAAGAGGTTTCAAGAGAAGAGTTTACTGGGGCTGATGACTACAGCAAGAAGAGACAGGAGTCAAAGGCGATGCCGAAATGCCCAGTCTGGTGGGAAGCAAAGAATTACGTTGAGGGAGCACCTGATCTGAACGACAGGATGGATGACAAGATCAATTTCAGGCAGGTTAAATCTGAGGTGATGGCAAGGCATTAGCAATGCCCACTCTTCCAAAAGGCAATTAGAGATGTAAATAAAAAAGGAGTCTGAGGGCTTCCCTGGTGGCGCAGTGGTTGAGAGTCCGCCTGCCGATGCAGGGGACGCGGGTTCGCGCCCCGGTACAGGAATATCCCACATGCCGCGGAGCGGCTGGTCCCGTGAGCCATGGCCGCTGAGCCTGCGCGTCCGGAGCCTGTGCTCCGCAACGGGAGAGGCCACAACAGTGAGAGGCCCGTGAGTCTGAGCAAGAAGGAAAAACTGAACACAGGTGTGCAGACACACGTGAAGCATCTTCTTCCGTGGCCGTGTCTGTGCTACCCGCCTACCCTTTCTTCTGATTTAAGACCCTGCCCCTGGGGAGGGACACATGAGTAGGTAAGTGTGACACGTGTAACACACAGACACGTAATGAACAAGCAGCTCCTTCTAGGAGGGTAGGGACTCCAGGAAGGGACGGTCCAGCACTAGCCCTCCCACCACCTGATACCTTGGATGGAGAGCTCAGCAGACATGGAGGCCTTCCCTGACCCGTTCACCACCATGCACGTGTACACTCCCACGTCATCTTGGTTGACCTCGTGGATTTCCAGGACTTGCACCCCATTCTTCTCAGACATAGACACACGGGAACTGGGCTGCAGGGGAACATCTCCCTGTGGATGGCATAGGCAGCTTGGTCAGAGAAACTGCTCACCTTTGACTCTGTCCTACCTCCTGTCAATCCAGGTGGGACAGACACCAGGCATGCACAGCAGGGCCCTCTGCTCTGGGCTCTGTCAACATGCTTGGAGAGCAGCCTGAGGGCAACCCAAGGGGTCCTGACTCGAGGTGCATGGATGCGCTGTGGTGTTCGGTCCAGCTGAGGGCAGGTGTATGGAACCTGTTTCGAAGGAGCCCTAGTTTGAGGTGGGAAATCCTATATTCCTCACTTTAGTTCTCCTCTGTCTCCCTCTTCCTTTTATTGATGTTCCAGAGTCAGTACAGGAGAATCAGGAAACAGGGAAAAGGCATCCTGTCACTCATTTTTATACAGGAGTTCCATCTGTGAAAAAGCTGCTCTCCCTGGCCTTGACCCCCAGAGCTCCTCGCTGCCCTGTTAACATGGGCTGCCCACCCCCACTGCTGCCTCCTCTTCTCCCTCCCCCATCCCTCCCCCACCTCTGTCTTCACATTGTTCAGCCCTGATTTATAAAGCACTCCCACATGGAGCCTCCCAACAGTATTTGGAGGTAGGTGGGATTATCTCTGCCTCATAGATAAGGAAACTGGGGTTCTAAGAGATCAAATGCTTTGCCCAGCATCTCATGCTTTGTCAATCGGGGAGCTGTGGCTTGAAATCAGCCCCAGACTTCAAACTCCATTCTCTTGACATGGTCAGGTCTGTTTTGACTCGGAAGTTTTATACTGTTTTGTGAGTGTGTGGATTACAGGACATCGTGGGCTGAGTAACACAGGGAGAGTGTGCAAACAGGGGTAAGAACGGGCACGGCTACCAAACACATGAGAACCTCAAGGACGCTCTACGGTTGAAGTGGAAGGGACTGATTGGGGAGACAGACTCCCCGTAGTCCAGGGATCTAACCCAGAGTCAGGGCAGACAAAACCTCACCTTGAGCCAGGAGACCTGTGGCTGGGGCCGGCCAGTGATCTTGCAGGAGAACCGCCCCATCTGTCCTTCTCTGACCACTGCTCGGCCCAGCTTAGTAGCAAACTTTGGTGGGCATTCTCCCCAGATGCTAGGACGGGTCTCCACCACAGGGGCTGTAAATCTGTCCCTGGAAAGAAATCAGCAGAGAATCTACAGCAATGCAGATGCTTTTCTCTCTGTCCCCACCCAAGTTAAGTTGGGCTCAGAAACCAGCAAAGGGCAACCTTCCCAATTCTGTGCCTCAAACACATTTCTGGAAAAATCTGTGGCACCAAAACCTAGTTCCTCCACCTCCTGAGCATGCAGCTAGTCTTCAGTTACTAGCCTCCCTTGAAGTTAGGTATGCTTGAATTCTACTGAGGTCTGGCCAAAGCCCAGCTTTGGCCAACAGACTGTGATCAGAAAGCAGAAACACCATGTGCCATTTCTAGGCTGGACCCATCAAAACCTCCTGTGCTATTCTCCACAGTCTCTCTTGCCCACTTTTCTGGCTAGATGCAGAGAGTCCTGCTGAGGCTCCAAGGCCTAGGAGATGATGGGGCCACAAAACAGAAGGAGCCTGGGTCCCTGAAAGATAATGGGAAGGTTTTCCACCTGTCCAAGAATATGTGAACTGACTTTGCTTGAGTAAGAAATCACCTTTCCCTGTGTCAAGCCATTCCAATTTGGGGGCTTGTCTGTTACAGCAGCCACTGTTACTTACCCTCACCAATTTAGGCTTACTTGCCATAAGAAATTCACATACTGACTGCCTCTTCTAAGTCTGCTTGTTTAAGTCTTCTGACTATTGCCTTGGTTGTTAGGGACCCCTGCAGACTATGGCCACATAGCCCACTTCCATTTAGCAACTGGACTAGTCAAAGGGGTATCTATAGAGGCCTCCAGGTCAGGAGGTGCCGTGTGACTGACACATCACACCACAATAGGCTCCTGCTTTAGTTATCATAAGCCAAGATGTTTGAGAAGACTTGCTCCCCAGGCTGTTCTGCCAAGGCCTCAGGAAACGCCAGTTACCTTACGCTGGGTTGGACATCCTGGAACTTACCCCAAGGCTTTGGAAACAAGAGGCTGAGCATGGTTCTTCACAAAGTCCCCTGCAAGTAGGAAACAAAGAGAAAGAGGCTTGAAAAGTCCGGTCTGAGCCACAAACTGGGAGCAACAAAAGCCAGGAAGAGTCAGCGGGGGCAGGGGGTGGATAATGACGGTAACAGTTCACCCTGACCGAGCCCATATTGGGTCAGGCTCTATGGTGGGCACTTTACATGCATCGTTGCATGGATTTCCCGCAATACTTTAAGGAGGCTGGTATTACAACATCCTTCTATTTTTTTAAACAGGTGAGAAAAATGAGATTCGGAGACATGAAGTCGCCCACGTGAGTCACAGAGCCAATAATGGTACAGGAAAGCATCCCGGTCTACGTATTCTAGAACACTCCACCATTCTTCTGAGTGGTTATATGGCCCTGGACCTTCCACTCGGGGATGATCTGTGGCGATCAGGACCTCTCCAGAAAAGAAGCCAGTTGAACAGACAGGGGAGATGCACATGCATCTCTCTTACTACACCTATTCCTGTTTGACCCAGTCACCACTCCACCCTTCCACTTAAAGCCCAGCAAACAGCAGGATTTGTCCTGCTGGAATGGAGGAGATCACAGGAGACAAGCTCCAGAGCAGCCAACACCTCCCAGAACCTGCACCAGCAGGACACTGGGCACTGCCAGTCCTGGGTGAGGTGCTGCTGTGCTGGGCAGGAAGCAGTTAAGTAGCAGACTGTGCAAGGCAGCTGGGGTCAGCTCCTTTATCCTACTGCTGCTGCTGGGAGGAACAACTCATCACGTGACCAGGAAGTGACTACAAAGCAGTGGGGTGTTTTTGAGGAATGGGGAGGGGGAGAGGAGGACATTTTTGAGATGACAATCAGCCTGGAAGTCGTTCTCTTTCTGCAACAAACTAGGAATGTTTATAAAACTCCACCCAAGGCACGCATGGAAAGGGTAGAAGTCATTCCCTGATATCGGCAGGCAGCTGCAATGGGAGATCTGCAGGGTGTCTCCCGGAAAAGGGTAAACTTCCTTAAATTCCAGCACTGATCACATCTATGTGAATGCATAGGAACATAGGAATGGAAGGTGAAGATCATGGCTGAGTACTTCCCTCAGCCATATCTGGTTTAAGGTTATACCAGGGCCTTAGTGAAAAAGGGTTAATAACAATTATTAACAATTATGTTATTATAACATAACATAATAACAATTATGTTATTAACAAGGTTAATAACAATAATAACATCACATTTAAGTTGTGATGCCACATGGGTTGACAACTGTTGTACATGCATTCTGCTTAACGTAACTATTTAGTGAGCCGTGTATAGTTTTCATCCCATAATGTGGGTCTAGTTCTTGTCATTCAATTCTCTGTTCAAGGTTAAAAGAATTTATAAGCTGATAAAAGGAGAGACCTGTTCTGGGAGGGCCCAACTGACAACTGCAGTCAAGATGCTGGGGTCCCTCGGACACCACTGGAGGAAGTTCTTTTAGAAGGTATTTGAGCAAATGCAAATCATCAGCTTTAAAGATGCTCTGCTCTTAGATCAGCATCTTCCTTTCTGTCTCTCCAGTTAAAGGAAATGATGCTAAAAGTAGGAAAGAAAGTTTACAAAGCTACTCACTTTGGTCTTGTTTGTAGTAGTAAATATTGGAAACAACATAAATGTCACACAGTAGGGAGGCAATAAGTGGCTTAGTAAAATGTACAATTAGACATCTTATTCTGCCACCATATTATGTTTAAGAATATATGAAACATGCAGAAATATGTTAAAAATATTATATCATTTGCTCTTCAGCACACTCCAGCTGGGCTGTGATCCTCTCCACTCCACTGAGCTCCATTCCGACCACCATCTTGCCAAACCCAGTGGTTAATCCTCTTCACAATCTCACTCAGTAGCACTTGACAGCAGGGGCTACTCCTCTCCAAAGCACTTTCTCCTCCAGACTCTCCTGCTTTTACCAGGTTGCCTATTCTTTCCTCAACCTCCTTCTCTTCTGGAACTTTATCTCTGAGAGCACCCTAGGGCTGAGTCTTGGGTCCTTTCCTCAGCACTATGGACTCTTCCCCAGGGGGGTCTTAGTCCCATAGCTTTAAATAATATCCATAATAACTCCCAAACCGTACTCCCACCAGAACTTTTTATTCCTCAGAAGTATCCAGGCCAGTGCCCAGCACATAGTAGGTATTCAAATATTTGTTAAACGAATGAATTTTATGAAAAAAAGAGCAGCAGGCAAAATTTTCTATTCAATGTGATCATAATCAGGTAAAAATAAGATAAAATACCCAAACATAGTGAAACAACCAGAAGAAAATATATCAAAACGTAATTGCCTCTTATACAGGCTCTATTCCACAGCATTAGGCACACACCAATCACTAAGACTCTCATCTAAAATATCCAGGTACCATTCACTGCACTTATCATGCTACTGTACCACTCATTTCACATTGGGGTAAAGATTTGATAAAAATTAGACTGGTCAATAGATAACCAACAAGGACCTACTGTATAGCACAAGGAACTACACTCAGTATTCTGTAATAACATATAATGGAAAAGAACCTGAAAAGGAATATGTGTACATATAACTGAATCATTGCGCTGTACACCTGAAACCAACATGATATTGTAAATCAACTATACTTTACTAAAAATAAATAAATTAATTTAAAAAATTAGACTGATCAACAGATGAATGAATAAACAATATAAGGTCTATCTATACAATGAAATATTATTCAACCATGCAGAGGAATAAAGTAATGATACATGCTACAATAAAGATTAACCCTGAAAACTTCTGCTAAGTGAAGAAAGCCAGACACACAAAAAATGTATGATTCCATTTATACGAAATGTTCTGAAGAGGCAAATCCACAGAGACAGAAGGCAGATTGAGTGGTTGCCAGGGGCTGGGGGAAGGGGGGAGTGGAGTGACTGCTCAATGGGTGTGGGGTTTCTGTTTGGGGTGATGAAAAGTTCTGGGGCTAGACAGTGGTGATGGCTGCACACCATTGTGAATGTGCTTAATGCCACTGAGTTGCAAGCTTTAAAATGGTTAAAATGGCAAATTTTATGTAATATGTATTTTATCACAATAAAAAAATTATACTAAGAATCTTTAAAACTCTTGGGAGCTAAATGTCTTAATCCAAAGGCTAAAATTCCTTTACTCCTTAAAAGATAGAGCAAAAATATGGCATTTCCTCAAAGAATACCAAAAGTGTGCTGTTTGGAGGTACTTCTGTATCAGAGTAAGAGCAGTTTATGGTACAATCCAAAGGTAACGTATAAAGCAGTCAGCTAAAAATGGAATTGAGGAATGCTCATCTTAATGTGTGTCAACACCAGAAACATACATCAAAGCAAACAGAGAATTTGGGCTAAAATAGCTAACAGGGTCTATTTATAGGCAAAAATTTGAAGTTGCAAATTGTCAGATAAGGCAAAATTAATTTTGTGAAAGTATGAAAATCTGGCAGAACTGCAAGGCTATGTAGAAAAATAAGTGGAAAGGGGATTAAGGTAGAAATGCCAAAAATAGAAGAGTAAGTTAAGAGAATCGGTGAAGACAGGACCGAGTTAGTGAGAGGGGGAAAAAAGGCCAAGGCACCAAAGGTATTTAAACAGTCATCTCAGATTGTTCAAGAATGAGTAAAAGAGGATGCTAGCAGCTTTTAGGAATGAAAAGTTCAATAGTGGAGATACTAAGCACATTTTGTCAAAGACTGAGTAGACACAGAGAATGTTGCTGAAAGAGGAATAATGTGATCATGATGGTAAGAAGAAGAAATACTTCTAAAAATGTGCGATGATATAATTTATCATCCAAACAGAGACTCTGGACACTGAAAGGGGCATAATTAATAACTCTGCCCGGACAACAGGAGTAAATCAGGACTGTTCCAGGCAAACCAGGGAGCAGTCACCCCACTTGCAGGCAACTTCAAAGCAGATTTTAAGGACTGCTTAAAATAGTGGTTCTTCACTCAATCAGAACAAATACCCAGTTTTTATAACATGTATTTAGCAATGTCCCCTGTGCCATGTTGAATCAATATTTGCCACTAACCATCCACATATATAATTTCAAAAAGAAAACAAATGTAAAGCCCTGACTAAAATGTTAAGGAGAAGCAAAAGGAAAGGGAAGTATAATAATGTTTATTTCAATATGAAATTTCAATATTTCGATATTGTACATCAATAGATGTTCAAGCATGTCTATTTCAATGTAAATGCCCAGGCACTTTAGAAGACATAATGAAATAGATGCCTGCACTGACTCATATGCACATTTGGATTTGAAGGTGAATGATCAAAAAACACACTGTACAAGTAGTCATGGAAATGAAGGAACACAGGTATACAGGTGGACGCTAGATTAAAAAGTAGTGTTAGCAATGTTATATGTCAATTATATCTCAATAAAGAGAAAAAAGAAAAAATTAGTATAGTAAAAAGAAAGAGTAGTGTTAGGATAAATAACAGAGAAGACATATTATATAACAAAGAAAGAATGAAACCTTAAAAGAAGATAACACAGCAAAACAAGTTACAGACCACTGAAGCAGAGAAAATGGGGAAAAAAATGACTGTAAGTGTGGTGTCAAAACAATTTTCTGCTGTATGACATGGGATCCTTGAGACCTCATCTGTACTAAAACACTGATTCAGTCCCTATTATGCATAAGGCATTAGTTAGAGCTTCAGCAAGTAGACTGATGTGTGTAATAAAAGCTAGAATAAAACTTGAGCCTTAAGAGAAAGGCAAAGTGCTTCAAAGATGGGGGAGGGGACACCCCAGAGCAGGGCCTATTGAAGATCTTGAGTTTCAGTTTCAAGGTGGATCATTGGAGGATTCGAAGGGAGGGAATGATAAAATCCCATCTGAATTCTTTGAAAGGTATTTTTAACAGCAATGTGGAGATTAGAGTGGGGTATGGGTAGAAATGGGGAGACCATTTGGAAATCTGTGCAACAGGACAGAGTGGATAGGACCACGATGGTGGCAGTGGGGACAAACGAGAACGGGCACAGCAGGATCTGGTGACTGACCAGGGAAGGGGAGGGAGGGAGCACTTGAGGATGACGAGGTGGCTGGGCTACCCTGCTTCCAAAGGAGGTTTGGGTTATCACCTGTCAAGGTTTCAGCTGTGTCTTCCAGAGGGCACTAAAGTCCTAACCATAAATGTTAATGCACCTCTGCCAGGGGCTGCCTGTCACTGTATAAATGGGGGCCTCACCCTATATAAACAGTTCACTCTACAGCCTCCACTCAGGCAGGGAGCTTTGGAGGTCACTGTCACAGTCCACGTTCAATGGAATGTACACACGTACATTATTCTTACACTATGACACTCAATAACAAGTACAGTTGACCCTTGAAGAACACAGTGGTTAGGGATGCCAATCCCGTGCAGTGGAAAATCTACGTACTCTATCTCTGCCTCAAAAATGAAGGAATTGGGCTTCCCTGGTGGCACAGTGGTTGGGAGTCCTCCTGCTAATCCAGGGGACACGGGTTCGTGCCCCGGTCCGGGAGGATCCCACATGCCGCGGAGCGGCTGGGCCCGTGAGCCATGGCTGCTGAGCCTGCGCGTCCAGAGCCTGTGCTCCGCAATGGGAGAGGCCACAACAGTGAGAGGCCCGCGTACCGCAAAAAAAAAAAAAAAAAAAAGGAATTGATACATGACTCACCCAAGGGCAGGAAGCTGAAGCTGTTCTGTATAATCAGGACTCAAACCCTAGTTCTTTTGATTCTGCATATTGTGATCTCTAATTGAACACAAACTTCCTCCCACACTAAGTTAATTTAAATATCTGTAAAATGAAAATACAGGTACTCTATTTATTGAAAAAAAATCCAAATATAAGTGGACTCATGCAGTTCAAAACTGTTATTCAAGGGTCAACCATACATCCTTGCATAGAGGCTAAGGAGGTTATCCCAGGGCGCCTAGTAGACATTTCAGGAGTTCTATTTGGGTCCCCAGGAAACTGATGCACTAAAGAACCAATTCTTCCTCAGGGGGTTGAAATAAGATATCCACCACTTAGCAGACAAATTACTTCCTGGTCATTGATGGATAAGGTAGTCATATATCCTACCCAATGAGTTCAAAGGAGTAGTGACACGAAGTTTTGTTTTGGAGTGGGGAATAGTTCAATAAATTGCGGCCAGTGATCTCTCAACTGTCTTAAATAAGTACTCTAAAGAGGAATTTAGATCCTCTGCAGAGACAAAATAGCTGTTTTCTTTAGAGTCTTCTTTCTGAGGCCAAGGATCACAGGCATCCCAGCTCATTTCTCAAGAGTCACTTTCCACTGTGATTCCCTCCCAAAACACCAAGCCAAGTAGCAGGTATTCCCTTCAGTACTTAAGTCATAAAGACTGATTTTGTATCAATTTATCAGGAAGGAAACAAAGAGAAATTTACCTCTGGTTTGAGCCGCTCCCCACTTGTGGGTCTGATGTGGAGTCATCTGGCTGTGGCTACTGTACAGGTGTCTGATCAGAAGCCACCCAGTGAGCAAGTGCAGCATATGGGAAGGTTATTTTAAGCATGGTTCTGGAGAAATTCATTGTACTAATAAGCAACCCATTTTTGTTGGGAATCATGCAGAGTGATGGTGTATCAAAGACTAATGGATGGGCTTCCCTGGTGGCGCAGTGGTTGAGAGTCCGCCTGCCGATGCAGGGGACACGGGTTTGTGCCCCAGTCCGGGAGGATCCCACATGACGTGGAGCGGCTAGGCCCGTGAGCCACGGCCACTGAGCCTGCGCGTCCGGAGCCTGTGCTCCGCAACGGGAGAGGCCGTGATAGTGAGAGGCCCGCGCACCGCGATGAAGAGTGGCCCCCGCTTGCCACAACTAGAGAAAGCCCTTGCACAGAAACAAAGACCCGACAGAGCAAAAATAAATAAATTAATTAATAAACTCCTACCCCCAACATCTTCTTTAAAAAAAAAAAAAAGACTAATGGAACACATGAAAAATCTGTGATCGTAATACTTGTAGTAAACCCATGTGCTCAGAAAAATAAAGGTAAAGTTAAAAAGATTCATGAAGCAAAGCAAGCACATAGTAGGTCTGTCCCTCAAGGTGTGGCTAAGGGCAGCAGTTCATCTGGAGAGCTACATGCCGTAGGAAAATGGAAAAGCAACAATTAAGGGCAGAATCGTCCACTCATACTCTGGAACGGATATGACTCTAAAAACCGCCTCGCCTCGTGCTCCAGACCTCCTACAGTCTCCTCCCAATCTGTCCTTCAGCTTTATTTCCCACTACTCTGCTCCTGCCTGTCTACTCACCCCACCCTCCACCCCAGGCCCTAACTCTTAACCACTTTCCTCTCATCCCCAGCATCAGAATCATAACCTGCCATCCAAATCTCACTCGCTCTGTCTGGGCTAGCCAAGTCCCTCCTCCTCCAAGAAGATATCGCAGACCATTTCAGCCTCCAGATGTCTCATCCTCCTCTAAGTTTACAGAGCGGAAGTGCTAATCATTTGGCAAATAAACCTGTGCTGCCTTGGGGTTGTGCTTTTTACTTAGCTTTTAATGTGTCTAGGTCTTAGCTGACCAACCAGGTTCTTGCAGAAAGGATCTGACAAAGCATTTCATCTCCTACACGGCACCGCACAAAGCCAGCACTTCCTAAATGCATCCTGATGTTGTTGCTTAATTGCAACATAACAATGAAATATGAGGTCAAGAAAGTCAGTCTCTTGAGAGCAAAAACCAAGTCTTGCTGCTCTTAGATCCCAGCAGAAAGTTAGCACATGCAATGAAGTCTGATGAATGAAGAAGAGGCTAGAACTACAAGCAACTGGGAAAGGTCTGGGGGTGGAGATGGGAGAAATGGGTAAAGGAGTTAGAGATGGGAAGAAAAGATGGCAGCTGGGCCAGCCAGGGGGTACTGGCGTGTATTTTGGAGGGAAAAAGAGTCAAAGTGAAACTGGAAGGTGAAAACAACAGATGGAAGGGAGAAGGAGATTTGGAAGGCATGCTTCCAGAACAGAATGGGACCAAGTCATTTGTCATCTAACTCTTGTGTGTAGCAAATAAGTGAGGCAGTCTTGACACACAACTGTTTCACAGCAAAGAGACTAGAGGGGCAAAAAGAATAATCTTTATCTCTGCCATATTTATATTTTTCCCTTTGATGAGACAGAAAAGGACAAGAACTCAGAACATTTTAATATTCTGACTGGGTAAGAAAAAAAATAGGGCATATGCCCCTACAGAAAGAAGAGTCATCAGGGAGTATAACAGACTGAAAAGAGCTTATAAAGAATACAAATGGGAAATATAATTACAGGTCTTTAAGAAGGTAGAAAATTTAGGTAAAAGAAGACGGTACAAAAGAAGAGAACAACAAAACAAAAGGAGAATCACAAAAGACGTTCTTGAGGAATACAATAATTTAAAACTCAGCCATTGTAAATAGACATGGGTTCAAATATATAATGTCATCAATCCAATCCAATGTGAAAATAAAAGGGATCTGAGAAGTCTGACCCTGGAAAAGGGTAGTAGCAAAAGACATGGCGCAGAAGCATTTCCTACAAATTCAAAATCACCAGAGAATGCTGGTGCCAGCAGCACCAGAATAGCTTGGCTAGCGGTCACTAAGGCCAGTCTTCTCCCTTAAATCCCATGACATGGGGTCACTCTCCTTTCTGCCGCCACATTCTAGGTGGCCTGCCACCTGGCTCTCTTTCGCTCGCATGGTCAGGGAGCACTTAATTCTACTGCAAAAGTGATAGTTGTTACCTATTTATAGTCTCTCTTTCCCCATTGGAAGTAAACTCCAAGGGGGCAGAAAGCCTGTCTGAATTGGGCCTGACACAGAAAGAAACAGAGTGGTGGACGAGGCAATGGATAGAGGGATGCACTCTTTGCTTGTGTGAGACATTCCAAGATGAGGGGACATGGCTTTGCTTTTCAACAGAGACAAAAGTGGCAGCCTCAGAACCTATCACCTACAGGGGAGGGAGCTGGGGGAAGAATCACCCAGGAATGGAGGTGAAGGAGGAGGAATTTGCATGAAGGATAGTGTACTTAATAGAGAAGAAAGAGTAATGGTCAAGGCTGGATCCAGAAAGGAGGGTGCCTACCCCCCACCTCCATTTGTTCATTTCAAAGAAAACTCCCAAGAAGAAGGAGCCCCTGGCCGAATCTATTCCCCAGCGAACACATATTTACTATTTTTAAAGTTATTTTTTCAGTTGCTCATTGCACTCTTAGGCGGAGTCGTTAATGGCTTGGAATTTATTTTGCAGAGATGAAAATAAACTTTATCCACTTCCTCTGAAACTATCGCTCTCCACTCTCTTGCTACCTCTCTTCCCCTAGAATAAGCCCTTATTTCTCAACATCATCTTTAAAGCTTTACCCGCTGCCCAGTGCACCAGACATGTTGATCATGACTATGCAATTTATTATCCAAACCGGGACTCTTTTGAAAGTCAAAGGAGGCTCTATTTATAATTACATTGGTAGAGCAGGCATGCTGGGATAAATGGTCACCCTAAGGACACTGGCTGTGACCATGGGTCTGCAAAAGGGCAACCACTTGCCCAAATGCTCACATTTGAGAATCATCTGTACTAGGAAAAATATATCACATCTGTAACTGAATCCTTCCTTGCTACTCAAAGTGTGACCTGTGGACTAGCTGCACGGGCATCACCCAGGGGCTGGTTAGAAGTGCAGACACTTGGGCCCTACTCAAGGCCTACAGAACCAGAATCTGCATTTTAACAAGATTCCCCCAGGTGATTTGGCCTTGCATTTGCATTGAACAAGCCTATAAGGTGAGTATGAGCTGTCCTGAGGCCTGGATCACCTCTGGGCCTCCAGTTTGGCTTTCCCCGGGGTTCCTAAGCTCATGGCCTTAAAATTAACCCTCTATTACTTGAAATGACTTAAGTGACTCTCTGGTCCCTGAAACACAAAGGGCCTTCTCAAAGTCAGACCACCACATCTCGGGTATATCTCTCATTTCAGCCCCGCCCCTCACTCCACCCCACGCCCTAGGTTCACTCTGTGGATGTGATTGCCCAGGACAACCTGCCACCTTGTTCCTACACGCGGGCTTCTCTTTTTTCTCCGTGTAAGCCTTGTTTATCCCTATTCAAGCTTCTAGAGCTGTGCTGTCCAGTCAGGACAGTAGGCATTAGTCACCTGTAGTTATTGAGCTCTTGAAATACGGCTGGTCTGAATTGAGATGTGTTACCATGTAAAATATGCTGCAAATGTTGAAGAATGTAAAATATCTCAGAAATAATTTTTATATGTTGAAATGATAGTATCTTGGATATATTGGGTTAAAGTATTTTATTAAGATCGATTTCAACTTTTAAAAAAATGTGGCTACTAGAAAACTTGAGATGACACATGTGGCTCACATTATACAGTTGACCCTTTAACAAATGAGGGGGTCAGGGGTGCCCACCCTCCCCGCAGTTGAAAATCCATGTATAACTTAGAGTCAGCCCTCTGCATGTTCGTCGTTCCTCTATGTCTGCGGTTCCACATTGCAGGCTCAACCAACCTCAGACTGTGTAATACTGTGGTATTTACTATTAAAAAAAATCCCCATATAAGTGAACCTGCGAGGTTCAAACTCATATAGTTCAAGGATCAATTGTATTTCTCTGGATAGTGTGGTGCTAGAGAACAGGCTGTGGCCCCTACATTATACAGAAAGCTCCCAGAAAGCAGGCACCACGTCTCTTCCCTGCTCTGCGCCAAGCCTCTGTGACCAGTCCTCTGGAGGTAGGTGAGTGTCAGGGCTGGCTACACAAAGCCTTTCCAGGGCTCAGACTAGGGCTGCACAAGGTCATGAATGGTCCTGTCATGAAGATGCTTGCCCTCCAGGAGGATAGTGCATGCTTCTTGGCCCTGGTTAACAAAGGAAATCAGGGGAGAAAGCTTTCTCCTCTATTCTCCACACAAGGATTTCCCTCTGCAAGTAGTTCTCAGGATATTAATGCCACGTTTGAACATCACAAGGTTACCATTTACTGAGTGCCTACCATTTGTCAGTGCTGCGCTGATCTTTACACAACCCATGGGGCAGCCATTAGCATCAGTTTACGGAAAAGGAAATAAGGTTCGGAAAGGTTAATTTCCCCATAGTTAGAAATTAGTGGAGCTAAAATCCAAGACCGTTGCATAACACTGCCTTCTACACTTGACCATTAGGGGGTCAAAAGGCTCCATATACGAGTCATACCTTTAATTCCTGAAGCTCTGCTCTTTCCGAATAAGAAGCATAACTAAGAAGCAAAGCACAGAGAGCTGGCGAGAAGCAGGAGGGCTGCTGGATTCCCTTTGTAAGGGTTTGGGCTAGCCTGGCACCGTCAACAACTTATCCACGCATAAGGGACCAGAGTGGATCCTTCCAGGGCTATGGTCTATGGGGTAGTCCCAAACCACACATGGGCTGAAACTGGCCTTTGATGCAGAAGCAGAAAGTATACAGGGCCATTCACATTTAAAGGTACTGCAGCCTTCAGGTCATTCTCTACCTCCTAGGGTTAGAAGGCATAAAACATCTTCGATGATCTCCTCAAATTGAAACCAAAGGGGAGGGCGCAGGGTTGAGAGCCTTAGCCTTCTCTCATTTGCTATAGTTCTCCTGCCTTCTTTCTTTTCCTCTGCCCTGAGTACCATGATCTAATAGAAATTTTCCTGCTTAGTTGAGACATCAGATCTAACATCCTCACTGATGGGAACTAAAAAAAAAGAAAAAGGTTTCATACAACCTGGGTTTTATAAAGCTCTCCTGTACTCCTAACCCACTCCATTCCTTTACAATGGATCATAGAAAACAAGGGCTAGCCCAGGTTGTAGAGACCACTGAATTCTACAGAAACAGAGATCCAGAGTTTAAACTCTCACATTGACCGGCAAAAGTTGAGACCAGCACCTTGAACCTCTGATGCCCCGTTTCCCCAGCTCCAAATAGAAAATCAGAAAAGGGGTGTTATAGACTACATTTTTGTGTCCCCACCCAAATTCTTATGTTGAAGCCCTCAGTCCACACAGTGTCACTGTATTTGAAGACAGGGCCCGTGAGGAGGTGACAAAGGTTCAGTGAGGTCCTAAAGGTGGGGCCCTTAGAAGAAGAAGAAGAGACACGAGAGTTCCCTCTCTCCACCATGTGAGGACACAGCAAGAAGGCGGCTATCTGCAAGCCAGGAAAAGAGCCTTCACCAGAAACCATATCCTGCTGGACTGATCTTGAACTTCCAGCTTCCAGAACTGTGAGAAAATTCATTTCTGTTATTTAAGCCATACAGTCTGTGGTATTTTGTTATGGCAGCCTGGGCTGACTAATACAAGGGGATAAAGTAATTTTTATTTGTGGGCCTCAACTCAAAGTTTGGGCATTGAAAAGTGTATACTGTAGGGGAAAGCACAGCATCAGAACTGGCTGAGATGAGGGTCATTCAGAGAGTGACCAGGGGCCACCTTCCACGTGGAATGCCCCAGCCCACAGGTACCTGAAGGCCATTAAAAGGAATGAGTCAGTCAGTTAAAGAATTTGGGGAAAGCATCCAAACTATGCATATTCTATTCTGTGAAACAGCCTGTCTGTCCTTTCATGATGCAAGCAAACAGGAAAAACACTGGCCGAGGTACACCTTGCTCCCTTCTGGAACCTTCTCTGGCACACAGTGTTCTCTGAAAACCAGGTTGGGAGGATTGTTTTCTGAGAGAGGAGAAATGAGTCTGACCCTCTGGTTTATAAGCCCTTAGAAAGGCCTGGAAGGGTGGAGGGAACCTTGCCATATTTCTGAGGGTCTGACGAACCCACATGTCCTTTTAGACATCAGGGCTTTAAGCAGCAGCCAGTGGGCTGAACTGGAAATGTTCTCACCAGTGGAGTGCCTTCAGCATGTGGGAGATAACACCGGCAGCAAAAGGAACAGTTTTACTTATGGTCAAATGTTTTCCTGGAATTTTTAAAGTTAATAAACTTAACAGAATTTTATTTAAGTACAAAGGGAAAAAAAGGCAAAATAACTAATCAGTGTTAACACACTTGTATGTTTATCTCCTATATATTTTTCTGAGTTTTACAAAGTTTTTTATGATGGGCATGTACTACTTTATAATGATAATAAACACTGCTCATTCTCTAAATAGTTCAGTATCTAGCATGTGCCAGGAAGTTTTCTAGATGCTGGAGATACAGCAGTAAACAAGATAAAGTCCTTCCTTCTCCTAGAGCTTCCAGTTAGAGGTGGGGCTTGGGGGAGATAATCAAATGGGAGGCAGTGACAGTCCTAGAAGAAAAAGTTCGGGTAGAGTGAGAGGATGGAGAGTCCCGGGGATGAGGTGGTCAGAGAGGGTTCTCTAAGGAGGGGATGTCTGAGCAGAGACCTGAAGGAAGTGAGGGGCCGAGTCAGGGGCCGGGCTGCAGAAAGAGCTCTGCTTTACACAGAGAACAGCCGGGTGAAGGCCCTGAGGCTTTGCTCAAGGACAAGCAGAGGGCCAGTGTGACCACAGTGGAGCGAGCAGGGTGAGGAGTGGTAGGAGAAGGGTCTGGAGAGCCAGGCAGGAGCAGGATGCACTTTGTAAGGCCATGATGAGGAGTCTGGTACCAGTCTCAGTGTGAGGGGAAGTGAGGGGAAGGCTGGAGTAGAAAGGGAGGTGATGTGTAGTCTGACATTGTCTCCTGGGATGCCTCCCTTGTTCCAGGGACCACATTGCCCCCATCAGACTAACAGGTCCTGAGTTCCGGGATGGGGATACTTTCTCTTGTGCGTCCCTCTCTCAAGAGAGGGCTGAGGCAGGAGCTGCAGGCCTTGGGGAAACTGATGGCTCATTTCACCCCAGGGCTTTCACCTCTTGGGACTCACCTTCTACCGTCAACTCCACTGTCACCTGGCGGGCACCACGACCATTGGTGGCTTCACAGGTATACTTTCCCTTGTCTTCCTCACGGACAGCATGAATCACAAGGCTGAAAGTCCCCCGGGTACCACAATCCAGCAGGAAGCGGCCCCCACCGGCAATGGGTTGCCCGTTTCTGTGCCATGTCACCTGGGGCTCTGGGTAACCCCGGACCTTCAAGGAAAAGAAGAAAGGGTGAGAGCTTGTACATAAGGAGTACTTCCTATGTGGTAGGTATTGTTCTGGGTGCTTTACATGTATTAACCCTTTTAATCCTCATAACATCCCCTGCAACAAATACTATTTTCATCTCCATTTTGGAGACGAGGAGACTGAGACGCAGGGTTTTGGTAGATTTCTCAAGGTCCTGAAGGTAGCAAGTAACTGAGTCAGGCATCCTGGCTCCACAGCCCACCACACAAGTGTCTCTCAAGCCTGGATGCATGATTAGAATCACCAGGGGGAGATTTAAAGCAATACTAGTGCCCAGGTCCAACCTTGGACCAATTAAATCAGAACCCCAGGGGGTGGGGACTGAGCATGGGGATTCTAGAGCAGTGTTTCCTACTCTAACATGAATCACTTGTTAAAAATGCAGATTCTGCTTCTATAGGTTTGGGGTGGGCCTGAGATTCTGCAGTTCAGACAAGCTCTCAGATGATTCTGAGGCTGCTGGTCCCTAGAACTCACCTTGGGTAGCAAGGTTCTAGATCTGAGCTGCCCAGTATGGCAGCCACTAGCCACACATGGCAACTGAGCACTTGAAATGCGGCTGATCCTGAGTTGCACTGTAACTGCACTGTAAGTGTAAATTATATGTGGGGTTTTGAAGAGTTAGTATGAAAAGAGAATGTAAACTACCTCGATAATTTTAAAATACTGATTACATATTGAAAAGATAGTCATTTTGATATATTGGGTTAAATAAAATATATTGTTAAAACTAATTTCACTTGTTTCTCTTTACTTTTTTAATGTGGCTACTAGGAAAGGTACAGCTACATATATGCCTTGCTTGATGTTTCCATCAGGCGGTGCTGCCCTAGGCCACTCTTTCTCTACAAATAGTTAGCAGCTAACATCTGTTGAGTGCTAAGTGTTAAGCACTTTTCTAAATACTTAGCATATCTGAGCCTCACAGCAACTTGTTCAGAGAGAAGATATTTCCCCCAAGAGGGGAAAATGCAGAGAGAGACAAATTCCAAGAAATCACCTTGAGTTTCAGAGAAAGTTCCCCAAGGGCACTGAAACCCCTGAAACTCAACAGGCCCTTTGAAATGGACTCATCTTCGGAGGAGCAGGGCTCGGACTGGCCCATCAATGCACAGCCTAGAACCTGAACTGGGGGATTTTAGCACTGGAAATGCACAGAAGACACCACAGAAACCTCCTGAGAAAGAAACTGTTGGCGTTACAAATAGGTTGTAACAGTAGCTTTTATCCGCGTATCCACTCCAAGACAAGACAGCATAGATACAGATGAAGCCAAACCAAAATTCCCTGGATGACCTCAAATTACATTTACAAAGAAAGCCTTCAGTGACCTACAGCAATAATCCTCCTATACGCCCCAGCAAGGTCAGAGAGGATGCTTTATCAGCACGTGGGAGAAAGGCGAGGGGAGGTGGCTGTGCCCTCACGCCTCGCCATTGCAGCCTCACCAAGCATGTATCCTATCTCAGGGTGATGCTGTTGAAGGGGACTACGTGCATATTATAATGCCTATTATAATATGAAACAAAGTGTTAACAGCGATGGCCTCTAGGTCTCTCTTTTCCTTTTACTTAACTATAATTTTCTGATATTCCTGCAAATAACACCCCTGACCTTGGTAAAACAGAAAAAAATTTAAATGAAAATGTGTGTTCCTTTTTATATTCGTGTGCCTGTATAATGAATGTATAGCACAACCATTCATTAATCTGTGGAGCCCCTCAGGGTACTTAAATCTAGAAATGGAAATAAAAGTGGTACACAAAAACATTATGCATGTTTGAAGGTAGCAAATGACACATATCCGTATAAAACACATCACCTTGTGGCACTATCTTGGCACAAAGGTTCATGCCAAGGAATGTCAGAAAATCACTCTGTTAAAGCATTCTTTTTCTCTGTGAAGCATATTGTCAGGAAACAACTAAGGAAAGGAACTCTTTCCTACAGAAGGAAGCCCCTTGGGAGTCTGGTCATATAGTGAATCTGCGAATCATCATCTTCTCCTCCATCCTGTCAGGCAGAGCCAGCCTCACCTCCAGATGATCAGGTGGCCTTCTGTCAGCGTCAGAGAAAGGCAGGGCAGAACCCTGGGACTGGGAGGAGATGAATCATTAACTTCACCAAAGGCGTCCTTAGCATTCCTCGAGCAAGTACTCTGGCCCCCTGCAGCGGTGCCAACTCTGTGGCCAACAGGGCCTGAGGCGTCAATGTTTAACTGGGGACATTACAAGTGTCCCAGACCTCAGGGACACAGATCTCTCTTTCCCGTTCCATTTTCCTCTCATTTTCAATTTTTATTTATTTAATTTATCCTGGTTGCACCAGGCCTTAGTTGCAGCATGTGTGCTCCTGAATTGCAGCATGCATGTGAGATCTAGTTCCCTGACCAGGGATCGATTCCAAGTCCCCTGTGTTGGAGGGTGGGTTCTTAACCACTGCCCCACCAGGGAAGTCCCTCTCATATTCTACATACATATACATTCCCCTCCACCCCATACCAACAGATCCACCTCTGCAACACCCTTATATATTAAAATAAATATCCAGGGATTTTTAAACATGCTGAAATTGGTACCACTTAGAAAGCTGCGGTTTGCAATGGACTTTTGTACACCCTGCATCTGAAGCAAAGGCAGGAATTTCTATGACCTTTTTCCATTCCAAGGTCTGAATGATTTTCAGCTCCAATTCTTATCCTCCCAATATGGAAAAACTTGTCCAACCACTACCTAACGTTACCTAAAAATTACTCAACTTCAAGTAAACTCATTTTTATTGCCGGCCCACTATCCTGGGCTCCTGGGTGGGAAAAGAAGAGAAGCCTGGACTCACAACCATGGTTGTGTGACAGCAGCCCTGCCCTCCCTGGACGCCTTATCTGCCTTCATCACGGGCCTTCCACCAAGAAGCCACAGATGGGGGATTTTTTACAGCCCAGTCTAAGACCACAGTAAAAACCCAGTGATACTTTAGCTTTCAGAGGTCTTCCACATATAGAATCTTATTTGATTCTTGCAACACTACAAGGGAGGTGTCTTGGGTTGGGTTCCCAGGAAGCAGAACCTGAGATAGGGATTCAGGAACCCAGGTCTTAGTCAACAATCAGAGCAGCTGGGAATGGGTGTAGCAGCCCGGTGCAGGGGATCTGGGTGGGGTACCAAAATTGTCTGTGACAGCATGCAAGGCCAATCATATTATTAAGCCCAGAGAGCAAAGGAAAGAGGCCTGGAGAAGTGGATGATTTGCCAGCAGTAAACTGGCAGATCTGGGACCACAATTTCGGTCTTCAAGTTGAGTGGCTGTCTCTCTGTGCTTCACTGTAAATTCATTTTTTTTGGTGACATAAATATTATAGAATCCAAAGCATTAATAAGGGTCTATCTCTAATAGACCCTAAGCCTCCTCTAGGTTACAGCAATATCTGCTCCCCACTTTGGGAGAAAGCCAAAGAACTCACAAAAGTCATGGCCATCCCATAAGCAAGTCTTGGGCTGTTTCCCTGGAGTAACAGGAGGACAGTGCTATAGACTGAATGTGTCTCTCCAAAGTTCATGTCAAAATCCTAACCCTTAATGTGATTATATCGGGAGATGGGGACTTTGGGGTGATTAGGTCAGAAGGGTGGAACCCTCATGAATGGGGTTAGTGCCCTTACAAAAGAGATCCCAGAGAGCTTCCTCACCCCTTCTACCGTGTGAGTACACAGTGAGAAGCTGGCCAGCTATGAACCAGGAACTGGACCTCTCCAGACACTGAATCTGCTGGTGCTTTGATTTTGGACTTCCCAGCCTCCAAACACGTGAGAAATAAATTTCTGCTGTTGAAACCACCCCATCTGTGGTATTTCTGTTATAGCAGAAATACCCCAATGGTCTAAGATAGACAGGGATCGGGCTTCCCTGGTGGTGCAGTGGTTGAGAGTCTGCCTGCCAATGCAGGGGACACAGGTTCGTGCCCCGGTCCAGGAAGATCCCGCATGTCGCGGAGCAGCTGGGCCCGTGAGCCATGGCCGCTGAGTCTGCGCGTCCGGAGCCTGTGCTCCGCAACGGAAGAAGCCGCAACAGTGAGAGGCCCGCGTACCGCAAAAAAAAAAAAAAAAAAAAAAAAGATAGACAGGGATGGGTGCCATGCACACGCCCAAGACACGCTTAGGAAAGTCCATGTGGAACAGAGAAGACAGTGTAAGAGCCAGGCCTGAGTCCTGGGTCTTACTTGTCTTCCTAGCTTCTTCAGGTTGTAATTCCTTCCTTTCATTGAAGAGAAAACAGCTCTTGATAGCTCAGGCTCCTTCCATTCCTGAAATAGTCTGGATCTAAATAGTGACCCACTTAGCTTCTGGGGGAAGATTCTTTCCTCTCCCTCCAGTCTACCCTGGGCCCCAGCCCACAGCCTTAATACTCTCTAATCCTCCATAAGGGAAAATCAAGTGACCACAAGGAAAAAGGCTTGTGAACATGAGTGGGCAGCCCTGACTTGTCACCATAATGAGTTTTTGGAAATGGCCCCAAAGAGGGTCATTCTAAGGAGAATCATATTTTTGCCACAGTAAACCACATTTAATTGGAGGTTGTGTTCTTGAACAAAAGCCTGGGATCAAATAAATAAAGGGCATAGCCGACAATCTGTCATACAAATAAAGATATAGTAACCATAACCCCTATAATAATTTAAAATAGTAAAACTGTGCTCCAGTGCCATAAAATGTCCCCAAGAGCCTTTACGGCCTCAAAAGGCCTTTAAAAGGAATGGGGGCTCATTCTGTGTGTGTTGGATGGTGAGGCGAAAGCTGGGCTGCAGGCGGGCAGCTGCTTGCTGCCACGTCACACCAGCCGGCCGTGCTGGAGAGTTTTTCAGAACCTGGTGCTGTCTCAAGATCTGCTTAATGATTGAAAGTGAAACATTCTTAAGGGCACTGTCTCTTCATTTTTCTCTGATGTGTGTGAAGGGCTTGCAGTTAATTCCAGTTTGCCCAGGACAGGCTACCAGAGCATAAGCCCAGAACAGGGCCAGGTTCTCTGGCCTCCACAACCCCTACAAGATTCAGAGCAACACACCTGCCTTCTCAGCTCGGTGAGTGGTAGAAAGGGCGTGATTTTGCTGTTTTTGATGATCTCCTGCACGTCTTTTGTTCCTGGGTGGGCCTGTCTCTGTTTGCACAATGCAAGCCCACACAGCTGCAGTGCAGAGCTGGGCAGGACATGAAACTGAGACTCTGCCCACACTGGGGACCGAGGGAGACCAAAACGAGTGAAACCAGGATTACCCTAAGGCCAGGGTGAAAGGAGATGGCCCGGCAGGACACTGGGGAGTTGGGAAGATACACAAAGAAGACGTGAGCAGTGAGCTGAGAAGTCCTTGGGGCTGGGAACAATAGATGGAGGGGCTGTCAATAAGCATTTCTTTGAAACCTGCTCAGTAACTGAATCGATGATGGGAAAAGCTGAGCCTGAAGAATGGGAAATTAAGGAAACCTGCTGGACAGGTGCCCCACCTCATTCCCCGCAAGCTGGACAAAGCTGATTCTGCAACACAACTGTCTCCATGCTTCCTATGATTGCCGGCCTGTCTGTAGCACATCACTCTGAAACTCTTCCCCTGTTTCAAGGCAGCTTCTTCTATAATAAAGAAATTCTCCTATGATAAATGACTAGAACAGGGCTGGTGATTTAAAAAGTGAAAAATAATAGGAAGTTAATCAGTGATGCTGAGGAATGTGTTGAAGAAGAATTCTCTGCCCCATCTCCAAGTATAAGCTCACCCAGATAATAAATGGACATGGATGCACAGAAAGGAGAATTAAAACATTAACACCCCCAGCAAATCAGAGCACAGAAAATGCCTATGAAACTTACATCATGGGTATATCACGAGAGTGGAGAGTGAAGGGTGAGCCATGGGCATGGCATGACCGAGCTTAGCGGCCTGGGTCTGTGTCAGCAACTGGCACACGGCCCATTGGACAGGCGGAACTTAATTAAGGCTTTGAATAATCCCGTTGACCAACAGTCAAAAACCTTAACTGAACCCACAGAACCCATCAGGAAGAGATCATACCAGCTAAAAACAGCGATTAGTGAGAGGCTTAAACTGCTGGATGCTCCCTGCCCTTAAGTTCAAGTTGTGAAACAGCGAGGACCAAAGCAGTTCCATGAAAAACAAAAGCAGAATGCAGAGAATCATTCCTCAAACTGGCCCAGAGAATGCCACCTGGGTCATCAGGGAAAGATGCTGAAAGTCTCTATCTGTGATCAGCCACTCTCATTTTCTTTTCTTTTCTTTTTTTTTTAACATTCTTTTTCATATTCTTTTCCATTATGGTTTATTATAGGATATTGAATATAGTTCCCTGTGCTATACAGTAGGACCTTGTGGTTTATCCATCCTATATATAACAGTTTGCATCTGCTAATCCCAAACTCCCAATCCATCCCTCCCCCACCCCTCCTTCCACTTGGCAGCTACAAGTCTGTTCTCTAATGTCTGTGAGTCTGTTTCTGTTTCACAGATAAGTTTGTTTGTGTCATATTTTAGATTCCACATATAAGTGATAGCATATGGTATTTGTCTTTCTCTTTCTGACTTACTTCTCTTAGCATGATAACTTCTAGGTCCACCCATGTAGATGCAAATGGCATTATTTCATTATTTTTACGGCTGAGTGATATTCCATTGTGTATATATACCGCATCTTCTTTATCCATTCATCTGTCCATGGACATTTAGGTTGTTTCCATGTCTTGGGTATTTTAAATAATACTGCTATGAACATTGTGGTGCATGTATCTTTTCAAATTAGTGTTTTGTCCAGATGTATGCCCAGGAATGGGATTGCTGGATTATATGGCAACTTGATTTTTAGTTTTTTGCACTCTCAATTTCTAGGGCAAGTTTTCTTTTCCTCTGGCCCAAGACACAGACAACCCCATATTCCTACATCTGCCAGACTGAGAACATCCTGTTTCTCCCACAGAGAGTACGAGACAGGCTATAGCTTGGCAGTCTTGGGTTATACCTCAGGCCCTTTTGAATGTTTCAAACAGAAAGCTTGATTTCCTTTTATCTAGCTCACCTTATCAATGCACGCAACTTTTTGATTCCCTTTCTTTTTTTTTTAAATTTATTTATTTATTTTATTTTTGTTGTATCCTTGTTGCTGTGCAGGCTTTCTCTAGTTGCGGTCAGCTGGGGCGACTCTTTGTTGCAGTGCGTGGGCTTCTCATTGCAGTGGCTTCTCTTGTTGTGGAGCATGGGCTCTAGGCGTGCAGGCTTCAGTAGTTGTGGCATGTGGTCTCATTAGCTGTGGCTCACGGGCTCAGTAGCTGTGGCTCATGGGCTCTAGAGCACAGGCTCAGTAGTTGTGGCGCACGGGCTTAGTTACTCCACGGCATGTGGGATCTTCCTGGACCAGGGCTCGAACCCATGTCCCCTGCATTGGCAGGCAGATTCTTAGCCACTGTGCCACCAGGAAAGCCCCTGATTCCTTTTCAATGACACAAGCACCTAAAATTCTGAAGCAGTCCAACAAAGAAATAGAATTCTAAGTGTAATAGGGAAACTCTCACATTGATGTTTTCCTAGTTTTTCCAAATTCAGAGTTTTCCTATAAAAATAAGTGTTCTTCTGTTTGAACTCTAGTCCTTGTGGGATGGCTGTGGGATTCCAGCCTTAGTGCAAACCTCTCTACTCAAAGCCCTGAGTTCTGGCTTTACCCCCATCACGATGGTGTCCAAGGACATGGCATCTCCAGCTGGTGAAGCTAGCCTGGGAGGTCACTCTCCAGTTTCTACTGCCAAGTTAAGATATACTCTCAAATATATTAAAATATTAATAAGAGGCGTGTGGTATCATAGAAGTTTAACAAATTAGTGCTGTGGCTTGGTTTTGTTTGATTTGCTCAGGATCTCCTGCCTACCTTTCCCAGTGTAAGCTACTCCTTTGAGGGAGCAGACTCACTCCTCTACCCACCGCAGGTGAGTCTGGTGGAGATGCATTAGGCAGCTGCCTCCTGGCCAAAACGCTCAGACTTCCAAAATGAGCATGATCCACGTCAGCCAATCAGAGCTCTTCCCTGCAATTTCAATTAGAATAAAGGGAGACCAAACTGTCTCTTCATAGGGACCCCAAGCTGGGAAGATGTAAGCCTGAAGCTATCTGTCCACAGCCATATTTTCCCATCCCTGCCCCCTGTTTTCTTGCCTCCACCTAAGGGAAGGAAGCCATGTGCAAAATAAGACATCACATACACAGTGAAGAAGAGAAGAGATGGAGGCACAGCCTGGCAGAGCTATGGCAGACCCGGGATCCACTCAGTCATATGAGACAATACATGTCTTTCACTTAACCCATGGAGTTGGTTTGTCACTTGCAAACAAGAGTCCTGACTAATTCAGGAAGGAATATGGCATCTGGAATCAGACAGACCTGTGTTGGATGCTGGCTGCACCAAGCAACAGTTGCCTGACTTTGGGCACGTTACTTATCTGACCCTCAGTTTATACAACTGTAAGATGGGATGATATCTGTATCCACTTCCATGGACAAGTTTCTGACCAAATGAGATAGCATGTGTACAACAGTATATTAACAAATTCGAAAGGTTAGATCTTCTGTCTCTTCTTCAAAGTCAGTAATTCCTTATAATAAGTTACCTTAGAATCCATTCGGCTCCCAGCTTTAACAGCATGAAGCTGTATTTCTGCCCTAAGAAATACCGCTACTTTGTGAACTTCTGGGCTTGCTGAGCCTCATCTTACACAGCTCGAATTCTTATAGACAACTTCGAGGCATCACACCCTTAATTAGATAAAAACCTAACCCTTTAAACTGAAAACACCTTCTGCCTTAGCTGAATTGGCTTATTATTTTTATTTAAAGAGCAAACCCCTTTTGAAAAGTGATCATTGATTTTATGTAACATCACAAAGCACATTTTAAAACAAATATCCACTCTATAGTTTTGTCTGCACCATCATTCCACTCCTGTAATACCACGTGCAACTCTGAGACAGAGACCATCCCCTTGATTTCTGCCTCACTGACTTATGCAGCCCTGGAATTTCAAGGGCATGGGCAAGTTTCAGGAAGGAAATAAATCTGGGGTAATAAATCTGAAGTTTCCGGCCAGTCATGGTTGGATCTGGGTAGACAGAGACATACCTCACTGGCAGAAGAGATGGAGCACAGGGCTCCTCCCCAAATAACGCACAGCCCACTTGGCAATGGCTCACGACCCCTCAAACAGCACAGGCCAGATGCCACAAGACTCAAAAACTGGCCACAGATTGTACTGGGAAGGTCCTGGCCTATGAGGACTCTCAAAGAATATGAGGCGATTCTGTTTAAAAGCAAAGGTGGGCCAAAGCGACCAGAGGGTCCCAACAACCTGAGAACATCTCGGCTTGGCCCCCTTGGCTTAAATGGGCTCCCCTGGCAGCCGCTGACCACCCGTTCCGCACGCACATCATCGCACAAAGCCTGCATTCCGCTTGGACTCGCCCAGGTGGCCGCCTGTGAGGGAGGTGGGGGAGCAGGTGGGGCTTTGGCAGCAGGACCTTGCGGGCTGCCTGCATCCGTATGGCCAGGAGGGGGTCTCTGTGATGCTGTCAGAAAATACCTGGCACAAAGGGTAGAATGCAGCTGTGTGAGTTTGCTACTCTAGGGCAGAATGTCCTCCCCAGGCCCTGCTGCTCAAAGGTACCCTGATCTGCATGGAGAATCACGCCAGATAAGGAATCGAAAGCTGCTCCCTGGGCAACGTCAGTGTCTGACTGTCCACTGGGCTGAAAAACACAATCAAACATGCTGTCTTAAACTGTTTTCACTCTCACCAAGACAGGTACATGGTCAAAATGTACATTAAGTCATTAAAAAAAAAAAAAAAAAAAAAAAAAAAAAGCAGGCCCCTGCTCTACCCCTCCCACCCCCCATTTCCACTTCCTTCAAGTCTTTTAGCCATTTCTTTGGGTATTTTTTTTCCCTGTATTTCTAAATAACAGCCTTACACAACTACTTATTTTATTCTTTTTAATTTTAGACTTTATTTCTTAACATCTCTATATGGAATATGAGCTTTCAGCTCTCAAATCTTCCCCCACATAAACCCTTCCCCCCACCCCCCCAATAACCACATCTGAATTTTTATTAAGCCAGTGTGTTAGTGTTGCTTCACTTTAACTTTGCTCATTGCCAAGCTACACAGTATATTACAATTACATTTTTCCCGGAGTCAATACCTGCCATACTTTTGGTTTGATTCGTTTTTTAAGAACCCAACTTCTCAAGAGAACTATAAAATTCTTCTCAGCAATGGTCAAATGCATCAGATAATGAATTCATCAGTGGCATTTATGTTTTTCTTCTTTGGAGAGACCCCTTCTGGAATCTTCTGTCATTGTCCTCCAATCTAAACTCGATGCTGTCCAGGTCTGACACACAGTGGTCCAAGGACTTTCAGTCACCCATCCTCTTTAATCATCCACTTTGGTTAAACATGTCCCCTTCCAGTGGTTTCTTAAGGACAATTTAACCTTTCTTAAGGTTAAATTTTTAAACCTGGCATTTCCAAAAGTGTCAATATTCTACTTTATACTCAATTTACAGTTTATCTAGGAAAGGAATTAGAGCAGAAAATCTTTGTCTCTTCAGAATTTTGAAGGTATTGCTTCACGGCATTTGCAGGCAATGATTCTGGCATCCAGTGTTGCTGTGAGAGGTATAACGCCAAGGCGGTCCTTCCTCTATGACCTGGTATGTGGTGTGTGGTGTGTGGTGTGCGTGTGCATGTGTGTGTGTGTTTTCATTCCAAACTTCTAGAATCTTCTCTTTATCCCTGACAGTCTAGAGTTCCACGACGATTTGCTTTGGTGTGGGTCTTAGTTCACTCATTGTATTGGACCCTTGGTAATAGGTCTTTTCATTATTGGCAATGCATATCTTTCAATTTTGAGGAATTTTTGTGTTTTGACAATTCTCTCTCTACTGTTTTTTACTATGTTCTCTTTATAGAATTCCCGAGTTGGATATTAGCCCTACTAGACTGACCCTTTATATTTCTTTTCTTTTCTCATTTATTTTCCCCCTCTTTTTGTTCTCTCTGGGAGATTTCCTTGACTTTATCTTCCAGCCAGTCTATTGAAGTTAATATTTTAGCTATCATTAATTTTTTTTTAAATCTTCTTTCTCAGTTTTTCAAAACTGCTTTGAATAAACTCCTCTTCTTGTTTAATGGAAGCAACATCTTATCTCTGTGGTGAGATGAAATGTCTTCAAAGTCTTCTGTAGTCTTCTGTTCCTACTTGGTTCCTTTTCTGGTTCTTTTTGTCTCTTTCATAACAGACGCTTCCCTTGAACAGCTGATGGTCCTTCACTGACTCTTCATGCATGTGAGTGAAGAAATTAAAAGCTCTGTGCACACAAGTGGGGCCTTATCAATTTGTTGGATCTCCCAGTAGTGTGAATGGGTAAAAACTCTCAACTATCCATATCTGTGGATCTTGTTTCTTGAGATGATCAGTTTTCACAAAGAGAAAATCTTCTGATTCCCTGCTTAGGTGGTGGTGGTTTGGACACAGTAATTAAGTCTGTCTACCAGCATTTGGGACTCTGACTGAGGGAAGGCCTTGAGGGGTCTCATCTCATGTGGTGACTTTCACTTAGCCCCTTGCCCTTTCGAGTACAACACCTCACCCTGCCTGCAGCTGTGCCTTGTGCCCAGGAGTTGAGATTGAGAGTTGGTCAAGTTCAGTCTGTCCTCAGAGAACCTTCGATCTTTCAGGTGGAGGGGAGGAGCAGTGGCCCAGCACATGGAGTGTGGAAGGGGACTGGGGACCTTAACTGCTCCTTATTACATGTTTTTTTTGTTTTTTTTTTGCGGTACGCGGGCCTCTCACCGCTGTGGCCCCTCCCGCTGCAGAGCACAGGCTCGGGATGCACAGGCTCAGCGGCCATGGCTCACGGGCCTAGCCGCTCCGCGGCATGTGGGATCTTCCCGGACCGGGGCACGAACCTGCGTCCCCTGCATCGGCAGGCGGACTCCCAACCACTGCGCCACCAGGGAAGCCCACCTCCTTATTACACTTTTAACCAATCCTCCAGTTTTCAGCTTCATTCCACAACCCAGGCTTTCAAAATACATGGTGCCTCCCACTTCTCAGCCTCTTTCGGAATTCTTTTGGCACAGGCAGGCTTACTTTTCCTTATTTCCCACTCCCTAGCCACAGGCACAGCACAACACAGAAAACTAAAACCCATCAGCCAATCACCTATTCATTTTCCATCATCCATCAATTCGTTGACATGGCTCATCAGCTGTTGTCTCTCTCTCATTCTTTTTGTCCCCACAGATTAATGTTTTCATTTTCTTTTAATAAAAACTCATTTTAAGGATGGTTATCATAAAAACAACAACAACAACAACAAAACAGAAAATAAGCAAGGATGTGGAGAAACTGGAATCCCTGTGTACTGCTGGTGAGAATATAGAATGGTATAGCTGCTATGGAAAACAGTATGGTTGTTCCCCCCAAAATTAAAAATAGAATTACCATACAATCCAGCAATTCCACTTCTGGGTATAAACCCAAAAGAACTGAAAGGAGGGACATGAACAGATATTTGTACACCCGTATTCACAGCAGCACTATTCACATAGCCAAGAGGCGGAAGCACTCCAAGTGTCCATAAATGGATGCCTGGATAAACAAAATGTGATATATACATAAAATGAAATATTATTCAGCCTTAAAAAGGAAGGAAATCGTGACACATGCTACAACATGGATGAACCTGGAGGACACTGAGCTGAGTGAAATAAGCCAGTCACAGAAGGACAAACACTTAGATGATTCCACTTAGATGAGGACCTAGTGTGATGAAATTCATGGAGACAGAAAATAGAATGGTAGTTGCCAGGGCTGGGAGGAGGCGTGAAATGGGGAGTTAGTGTTTAATAGGTACAGAATTTCCATTTTGTAAGATGGAAAAAGTTTGGGAAATGGGTGGTTGTGTTAGTTGCACACCATTTGAATGTATTTAATACCACTGAACTGTACGTACACTTAAACATGGTTAAAATGGTCAATTTTCTGCTATGTGTATTTTACACAATAAAAAAAATCAGTGAGTCATACATATGTGGATCTATTTTTGAACTCTGTTTGTTTCAATTAACTGTATGTTTACCCCTTTGCCAAATACTACACTGCCTTTGGTACAATAGCTTTATGTTAGGTATTAAAAATCAAGAAATAAAAGTTTGAAAACATGTAAATCAGACCAAAGTCACTCCTCTATTTAAAAAATTTCCAATGGTTTCTCACTGTACTAAGAATAAAACCCAATTACCATGGCTTACAGGGCCCTGTGTGCCCTGGCCCCTGCCTATTTCTCTCCCCGCTCCATCCTTGCCCACTGTACCCCTGCCACACAGGTCTTCTCTCGATGGCAGGAAATAAGATGAAGACAACTGGTACTCTACCCTGGAGTGGGTCCCCACCTGCGGGATGACAGGGGCACGCAATCGGCCAGAGCACGCACAGTCAGTGCCGCAGAAGAGGCGTGGACGGAGGACTGAAGGAGCGCATGGAGGATGGGGGGAGCCCCATGGTGGCACTGCTGCTGTGAGCTGAGCAGGACTCCGGGGGCCACCTCCCAATACAGCGTCAGCCCCAGGGAGCTGGGGTGGGGTGGCGGATGGAGCTGGGTAGGTGAGAAGCAGCCACTCAAGTTTGACTAGGCAGGAGATGGTTCCCAGTAGCTCTGCCAGCCTTGCGGCAGCCCCTCAGGGTCCCCACCCTGGGATGGGCTCAAGGAGAGGTGAGCGGAGATGGATCCCAGGCCAGGGCAGTGGGAGCACAGCCTGGGAGGAGCCCTGGGGCTCATTCTCCTCCTCCAATCTCCCTCCACAAACATCCCAGTGTCATCCAGGCAGTGCTCCACAGCTACTTCTGCCTGATTCATTGGTCCTGCCAACTGAGTTGCATGCAGTGCAGCTCTTGCACAAGCTGTTGTTCAGGAATTTTAGGGCAGGGCCCCAGGGGACACAGGAAAGAGAGCAGAAACAAATGCCAGGACCCTCACAGAAGGTCCCATTGTGAACAAGCCTGTGCGTGGTGGTGGCATGGGTGGCAGGGAACGCCGAAGGGGTTTGAGTCCTAGTTTGAAACACACATTTAAAGCAGATTTAGACTTCCCAGTCCGAACCACTGCTATTTCTTTTCTGAAGAAGCATCTGGAAAAATGGAGGGAAAAGCTGCCCAGTTATTTAGTAAAAACAAAACCCAAACTTTCCTTTCCCCCCTCCTGCCAATGTCCCTTTAAAGTATGTGATCCTCAGGGATCCACGGGGGCTGGGGCCCAGCTATAATCACTGGCTTGAAGGCTAGGATACCTCCCCAGCCCCCAAAGCTGTGTGCTCAGGGTCAGTGGAGCCTGCTTCTGCTTGACCAACACATGGCTGGTCGAGAGGTATCAAAACCAGCCCATTTCCCAGACTGCTACAAGAGAAGCTTGAGGGTTTCCTGTGTTGGGAGCTTTGTAGCCCAAATAGCCCTTCTCCCCATGTCCTAGAATATCCCTAGTGAAAGGAGGAGGGTAAACAGTCTGCAAAAAGCCTGGGCATGCGTTTTCCTTTCTAATCACAGAGTACTGTAAGAAATTCGATAGGTGCCACTGTTAGAGCATCAGCGTCGGGGGAGCCTGTAGGCTGGGCTTGGCCACGGCCTCAGTGTGGGTGACTGCTCAGACCACCCAGCTCAGAGGATTCCAGGTGCAGTCCATGAAGCTGCTAAACATGAGTGGATGTGCTGGCAGGCACCGGGGTCACCTTAATAAGTTAGGTCTTTACTGACTTAGAGCAAGTCGGCTACAGACAACTCCAGGCCTCAGGAACAGGGAAGAGGTAAGAATGGGTTTGCCAGTCCCTGGGGGAGTGGCAGGAAGTGGCAGGGAGAAGCAATATACGGGCAAGAATGGTGCCTCTGGGGTGCCTTCAGGGAAGAGGGCTGCTGAAAAGATGGCTTGGTTCATACTTTGTGTTGCAAAAAGGGTCAGCTTCAGGTTGGGTACTAAAGGGTCTGTAAACTTCTTGTGCCCCTAAGAATCCACTTGAGCCTAGAAAAGCTTAACTCTCTCCACTGCCACCACTCTCACATTCTCAGGGAGACCCTAGCCTCTGGGAATTCTGGTAACACTTTCTGCCTCTCACTCGACACCTTCCCATGGTAGCTGCTTCACCGACACTGGGGCCCACTGTAGCCTGAGCAGGACAGGGAATTCCTGGTCCAGATCCCAAGGGGAGGCAGGCCAGTCTGCAGCCCAGAAGGAAGGTGCACGCCTGGGGTCCAGAGCCCATCACTCTCAGTGACAGGAGGGAAGCGTGAGAGCAGTGTTTATTCCAAAGCCGTTTTCTGTCAAGAGCCTCTCAGCTGGGTCCAGGGCCGGGGCCCCATTTCCAAGGTTGGTGTTTTTCCCTTACTTCTGCTGGACAGGGAGAAGTGGAAAAAACCAGCACTGCCTTGGCCCTCAGCTTCTTTGGAGCTGATTTTGCTCCCACTGGCAGGGTCTGCCCCCGGAGCAGACATGCAAACCACAAATGCAGGCCACAGCAGCGTCAGAGTCCTCAGCTCCGCTCCCCAGCTGGGTCACCAGACCCGCGTGACTCACCCAGGCAAAGATCCGACACCACTCAGGGCTCAGGCCACTGCTGCTCCTGCCCTCACCCCACACCTAGGCCATAGAGGGCCTACTTCTCTAAATATACCTGTAGTCTGCGTACTGGGGACAGTGCTCCCTCTCTAAAAAGATAGTACTTATTTTTAAAGCTGAAAAGAAATATCCTGCAGCCAGGGCTAAATGCCAGTACAACCAATTCTCAGTTATTTCCCTGCTGCAAAGCTCTATTGCTATTTGTCTACAGGATGTGTCCTACATCAGATTTATCCTCCTAATTTTGTCCTTTTAAAAAACGCTCACCATATACCATTAGGTGAACATGATAGATACCTTAGAGACGTGTGGCTAGTGGGACCAAGAGAGGAACAGCTCCAAGACACCACACCCTCCCCCTCTCTGTCCCCTCCTCCAGAATCACTCACTCCCCGCTAGAGAGTCTCCCCAATTATCCAGCGCCCTCTGATCTCTCTCACCGCCCAGCTTTCAGAACTTACACTATTCTCTAAAGTGACCGCATTTTAAAAACAAGCAGACATTTATCTGTTTAAAATCAGGCCTGTTCCAGAAAATCTGGGCCAAACTCATCACCATTACATCACCTTTCATATTTCTTTCTGCCCTACAGCAAGCACAGTGACCATACTTTCCATATAAAATCAGGACACATTATCTGACAAGAGATTCATGGGCAACCTCCAGGTGCAAGGAGGAGTTGGTGTTATAAAGTCTCAACATCAAAACACTGGAACTCCAAGAATATTTGGATGACTTTACTGGAAAAAATGAGAATATTTTGAATCAGAATGGCTGACAACAATCTGAGATGTCAGCACCTATGCCAGTAACACGGGTTATGCTTTTTTTTTTTTTCTGTACATGAATGCCTACATCTGCTTTATTCATAATAGCCCAAGCTGGAAACAACCAACTATCCATTACACAGCTTATGCTTTTGTTTATTCCAGGCAATTCAGCATAACTCCCTACAAGGCTGTGAGTTACCTAAGAGGGGGAACTAGACATGTTATCTATTTTGAAGGTCTCTCCATGTCCAGCAGGACTACTAAATCCACTACTGAGTGGACGGTTGACTGATGTCTCTCCTCTCCCATCTTTATGTCCCAGCTCAACTATCATTTCAGAAACACCTTTCTTGATGTCCCAGACTAGGTCATGCTGTTATGCTTTCAGGGCACCCCATGTTCTTTCTTCAGTGGGTTTCATCAGAGTTCATAATTCATCTATATTTAGTTATTCTTGCCTGTCTCATAGCACTAGACCATGACTGCTTGTGGAAAGAACTACAGAGGTTTGGCTCATCAGCGAATCACCAACTCCTTGGCATGCAGTAGGTGATCAACCAGTATTTTTACATTAATGACCTGGTCTCTCTGGTAAGTCCCAGGACTTCATATTTCTCCTTTGCACCAACGTTTTTATTAATTACTTGAACGAAGACTGCAAAGCTGCTCATGAGAACTAGAGTTAGCATCAATACTGGGGGCACATAGGCTAACAGAATCAACATGCTAAAAGAACAAATGTCCAAATAAACAGAAAGTTAGCAGAAAACAAGTACTGTGAAGGTTCTAAATCATCAGCTAGACAAAATCAGAGGGGCAGGGGCAGCTCATGTGTAAAAGGAGCTGGCAAGAGTCTCCTAAACTTCATTCAGTCTGAAGCTATGTTACAGAGCATGGTGTGTGAACAAGGAGAGGGCAGCCGCATGCTGCCTGACCACCACTGCCAGGTGCCACAGGTTAACTGGACATGGATGAAGGGGCTCATGATCTGTGAGGTGATGACCATGCCTACTGCCCCACTGGTACCTTGCTGGTGCTCAACAGATGTTTACTGAAGGAACATAAAGGCTAGTTGATGGAAGTAGGTATATTTAGCCTGGAATAAAACACACCACAAGGAGGACATAACTGTCTTCAAATATATAAAGAGCTCTTGTATAAAACAATCTATGTGCTGCATAGCTCCAGAACAGGGATGAACCGGTCCAAGATCTAGGCAGATTTAAGCTGATACAAGGAAGGGTAACAATAACCTGAACAATGAAAGGGACCAAGTGTAACATGATAGATCTCCATCCCCAGAAGTCTTCACAAGGAGGCTGGAGAACCATCTGGCTGGGATGTTGTCCAGGGAAACTTCATCCCCTCTAAGATGACTTCCACCCCAAATCTTAGTCTTCTAAGAAATTAACAGAGCTGAATGCATAAAGGTGAGAGAGAACTTGAAAGAAACATTACATTTATGCTATAAATAACCTTTGTGCTATGAATACAGAGCTTGGAACGATCTGTTCCTTGAAGGGTTTAATGAACTCACCCACAAAACTATGTGGATCCAGCATGTTTTCAGGAGATGTTTCCTCAATCTTCTAATTTCTTCCACTGAACTTTTCAGGTTTCCAATTTCTTTTTTTAGTCAATTTTGGTAGTTCCTATTTTCTTAGAAAAAATACATTTCTTTCAAGATTTCCAAATGTATTATCAGAGTTGAACACAGAAATCTCATTTTGTCAACTCCAGATCTGTGGTTAGAGTCTCATTTCTAAATTTTATTTATATTTCCTATTTTTCTCTGGTTGGTCTGGTTGGCCTTGCCTATTTCCTATTTCCAAGACTAGTCCTTAAACATATTCATTAATATCATTTTTCTACTTTGTAATGAACTCATGTCTTTTATATAAATAAAAGAAATGGTCTCCTTTGGTTTGTTCTATTATTTGATTTTGTGAGTTGAATAATTGGTTCATTATTTTTTAGTATTTTTTGTTCTATAATAAAAACATTAAAGACTATGAATATACCTCTGATACTGGCTTTAGCCAGTTATAAACCAGCTACTCAAAAAGCAAGATTGTTTTCAAATCTAGTAGCTATTACCAGTTAGAAAAGGTACACACACACACACACACACACTTCATCTAGGAATAAACCTAAGATGTGCAAGGATCTATGTAATGAAAGTTTCAAATCTTTCTAAACAACATATTAGAAGTCTTGAATAAATAAAGAAAAATACTTTGTCCTTGGGTTAAAAGTAAGCAGTGGGATTATACTATTAAATACGGAAATGTTAAAAAGCTATAATATTGGGCTTCCCCGGTGGCACAGTGGTTGAGAGTCCGCCTGCCGATGCAGGGGACACGGGTTCGTGCCCCGGTCCAGGAAGATCCCACATGCCACGGAGCGGCTAGGCCCATGAGCCATGGCCGCTGAGCCTGCGCGTCTGAAGCCTGTGCTCCGCAACGGGAGAGGCCACAACAGTGAGAGGCCCGCGTACCGCAAAAAAAAAAAAGCTATAATATTAAAGTGTTAACCGTCTTGGTTCAGATACAAAAATACATACATTGATTAATAAAACAGTCCATAAAATCCAAAAACAATCTCTATACATGTGACTTTAGTACGTGATAAAAGTACCTTCAAATGAATGAGAAAAGAATGAATTATTAAGTAAATATGGATCATGTTTTTAAAAATCACATTTAAGATCCCTACCTCACACTACACAGAGAAACATTTTGATTAAAATGTTAAAAGTTTAAAAAAAAGCTAGAAAAAAATACATAATCTTTGAGATTCCAAGTATGATAACAATGGCAGGAACTATAAAGATATTTAGCCACTTAAATTTAAAACTTTTGTACAAAAGTAAAGTTATGACCAAAATTAAAAGGTAAGCGAACGAAAATTATTTGAATTACATATAGAAAACAAAGGTGGAAGTTCTTAATACATAAAGTTTGTATAACTAAGGAAAACGAGTACATAAAGAAAAAAGTAAAGGATATGGACAAGAAGTTCATGAGACAGCCAAACATATAAAAAAATGTTTAATTTAAAAGTGATCAAGCAATGCAGATGTAGAGAATGGACTTGAGGACATGGGGAGGGGGAAGGGTAAGCTGGGACAAAGTGAGAGAGAGGCATGGACATATATACACTACCAAATGTAAAATAGATAGCTAGTGGGAAGCAGCCGCATAGCACAGGGAGATCAGCTCAGTGGTTTGTGACCACCTAGAGGGGTGGGATAGGGAGGGTGGGAGGGAGACGCAAGAGGGAGGAGATATGGGGATATATGTATACGTATAGATGATTCACTTTGCTTTACAGCAGAAACTAACACACCATTGTAAAGCAATTATACTCCAATAAAGATGTTAAAAAAAAAGTGATCAAGCGAATGTGAAATAAAATGTGATATTGTTCATTATTAAAGTTTGTTAATTTAATAGGTAAAGTGATAACCAGTGCTTATAAGAGTATGGGAAAATGAAATTCTTAAACACTGCTGATGTGAGAGTTACAATTTGAACTTCATTTTTCTTACCTATGAAATTAACATAGTAATGGTGATCTTACAAGACTGTCTTAACAACTTGGAAATAGCTATCAAAAGACTTTTAAAGATTCAATAAGTCTAATATCTACCTTAGGAATTATCAAAGTTGTCCATGATGATGGATGTAAGTTTAAGTTATTTAAAAGAGCAAATATTATAAATCCAAATGTCCAAAACTTAGTCTATTTAAAATAACTTTCCAGCCAGATGGTAGCCACTGGGGATGGAAGCTGGTCGTGGCTACAGTGGCGGGAACACCATCATGTCCCAGAAGGAAAATTCCGTCAGCACTGTTTAAAGGAAGGAAACTGCAAAGCTTTGAAATATTCATTTTTGAATGCAAAAGATCAATTTTGGATGCCACATCAATTTAGAGGATAAAAGGATACTGACAGGATGTTGAAACCAAGATGAAAACAGCAAAAGGATTTAGTCTACTCATTAAAACAGAGAAGCCAAAATAGGAAGCATACCTTCTGTCACATGTGTTCCATTGGACCAGCTTTTCCTTCCATGGAACACTGGAGAATATGGATGAGTTCTGTTTTTGAATATGTATAAATGATTCTCTTGCTCTAAGTTATTTTTAGGAGAAAAATTTAATTGAACAATTATGGGCTGAGAGTGTAATAAATCTGTTTCAAGAATTGTTCTAAGGCATATAAATAAATTAAATTTAAATAATTATGGTACAAAGATGGGATGAAATACTATACAGCTATTAAAAATTATAATCTTGCAACACACAAGAAAACATTAATTAAATATTAATTTACATAAAAAGGCAACTTATAAAACTAGTTATTTAATATGTATAATATGGTGTTTAATAACCATATATGTTCCTCCTGTTATAAAAGAAGAAAAATTGAAAGGACATATACAAGAATATAAACAGCTTCTTTCTCTGGTGGTGGGATTGTTTTCTTTTCTATACTTTTCTGTATTTCCAACTTTTTTTTTTACAGTGAATATATTTTATCTTCTTGAACAACACCAAAAACATTTAAAAACCTAACTTACTGAAGTTCAAATTATGCAAATTTTCTAGGAGCCCATTTTTTGGAAAGTAAATAAAAAAGAGAACGGCTGTGACTAAAAGTCCCCTCAGAAAGGAAGACTGAGGGAATGGCACGCCATACTTGTCTATAAGAAAATCCAGCTGAAATCGGCACGGCTGGTGACCAGCTGGAATAAGACCAAATGGGCTGCGGCTGTAGCAGAGCTGGCAGCATTCTCCATGCAAGGCCCTTTGCAGCAGAGGGCGGGAGGCTTCCGAATGGGAGCTTAGAACAGTGTCCTCACTCCCTAGCTGGTGTCCAGCAGGACCACTGAAAGGACTTCAAAGGACAACGAAGTCCATCCGTCGCTCGCCCAGGAGACAGCCCACACCCCACACCCCTGCCCAGAGAACCTCGCATTGGTTAACTCATCCTGCAAGGATGCAAGTCAGTGGTTAACTCCAAGCCTTGAGTGAAATAGCGCCTGGTGGTCCTGGCCAAATCCTCTCTCAGGTTTAACTGGTTTCAACCTCTGAGCCGGAGTCTGATCCTGAGCAGAGTCACTGCCCATCCCCAGCTGAGGCTGCCAAGGCCTTGGCAGAGTCCTGGGACTGAGCTCCATCCATGGAGCGAGACAGTTCTGGGCATGGAAAAGCAAGGGGAGGCTGGGCGCCAGCCTCCTCCCCAGCTGTTTTCAATAAGGCTCCATTTCTGAGGTTGCTGGCAGACCTCTGGAAAGATCTGAACTAACCTCACATAATGTTTTCCATCAAACCCACAATTAAGTAATATTCTCTTAACTCATGAACTGCACATGAAACCTTTTTCCTGTCACTTCTTAGCTCCTCTCCTAAGCAACCTACCAGCAGGTCAGGCTGGGGTTACAGCGCTTTTGCGGGGTCAGCGGAGACCACAGCACAGGCTTCCTGAGGCCATTACTATGCCTCCTCCTGCTACACAAGGATGGAGGGGTTGAACATTTGGCCTCACGATGTACAAGCCACATTATACACATCATTTCATTTAATCCTCCCAATGGCCCTAGAAGGTCAGCATTACTATGCTAATTTTACAGGTAATAAAAATGAAGTTCAAAGAAGATAAGTCATTTGTACAACATCCCCAATTCATGCTTTTTCCACTACAGCCTTCCAAGGAGGTCAAATAGGATTGTGGGCAAGAAAATTCCACGTATCAAAAAGCTATTCTAAGACCATCTGGTCTGTTGGCAAGATTTAAGCACCACAACCTTATTTTGTAATTGAAAAAATTAGTGACTCCTAGAATGACCTAAGATGGATCCCACCTTCTCCATGAGGTGTTCTGAGTGCTTCTTGCCAACAGCTTTTATCACATATTTTATAGTATTTTATACTCTGGCCAAAGGGCATTAGGTCTTATTTACTGAGGAGGGTTTGTTCATTCACTCACTTGACAAAAGCTTGCAAAGCACCCTTCCCCGGTACTGCGCTAGTCATTTGTAAGAGATACACAGATGCTTATGAACTAGTCTCAACTCAGGGAGTACCTACTCTCAGAGAGGAGATGGAGAAGACAGATTTAACAAAGGAAATCTTATAAGACAAGTGCACACACACACACACACACACACACACACACACACACACACACACTTTACCTCCTTAATCAGGCTGCATCAATGCTTAGTGAACAAGAACCGAGTCTTCAGTGTTTTCCTGCTCATAGGACCTAGCCCCGTACCTGCTGCACACCTATGTTACAGTCAGTACAGTTGGCCTGGCCCCTATCTTAGGAAGCCCCTTTCTACTGGGGGAGACAGTATCCACCTCTAAGGGCCCCTCCTCTGGGATCCAATGAAGACAAAGTGACAAATATACTCTGAATAAGGATATGATTCAAAGGGGAAGATTAAAATTAGTAAATATTTGGGCCAGGACCTGATGTGTGGAGAAGAAAAGGGAAAAAGAAAAACAAGGAGTAGTTCAAGACTTGACCCTATGTGGTTGGTGGAATCTCTGAGCCTGAAACTGAGATTTAGCCCATCCCTTTGTCAGTCAGTGTCAAGGAAGCTGGCACTAGTAGGTTAAGGCAGAGGCAGATGCAGACTGGGGCCTAGAGAAGGATTCTGGCTCAGAGAGCAGTTTGGCAGATACAGAAAAGAACCAGGCTGTGAGCTGAGGCAGGAAGAAGCTGGAGACAAACTGACAAACTAAGTTTGCATCTCACAGATGAAGGAGAGATGTCAAGCCAAAGACCAGCCTTTTGGAAAGCACTAGAACTTTAAAATGCCCAAAGCCTTTGTCCCTTTGGTCCCTCTACTGCAAACTAATCAACCCCAAGGAAATAATATTAATTATTGAATTGAAAGCTTCATGTATAAGATGTTCACCAAAATTTAATTTGTAAAAGGAAATACTGGAAACCATCTAGATAACTACCAATGGAGGAATGGTTCAGTAAATTGTAGCATATCAAAGTTAATGGAATATTAACCATTAAAATTATATTGACAGAGTGACTTGAAAAATGATATGTTGGGTGAGAAAAGGGAGGATACAAAACAGTATAAACAAATTTTAGGTGGTTTTAGGACAGTATAAATGATCTTTAGAGTGGTGCTATGGGCAGGTTGGTGATCCTGGTCATGTTACTAGTATAATGCCTGCCATTTTATTAGGGAAGTACTGTGTGTTGACATCAACTCTCCAACCAATAGTGCTGTGAGGCAGCAATTATTATTATTATTATTATTCCCTGCTCACTATAGAGCTTAGAGAACAGACCTTAAAGCCTGTGCTCTTTCTACTCCTCCCACTGCCCTACGGCACAGAGGTTCTTGGTTCCCTACACTACATTTTATGACCATTTAAGCCCTGGCAAGGCCATGTTTACAAGCACAGGGTTGACCATTGCTCCCTGAAGAAGGCAAGATGAACTAGGCCTCCCAGAGGCCTTCACCCACATTCTGCCACAGCTGGAGTCTCATCTCCCTACCCATCCCTCTAACCCCCAAAACCTTGGAGAGATCACGCCTCTCACCTGACTAGGGGGAACTGAAAGGTTCAGGGAGCATCACCAAATGTAGAAGAGAGAGCTCAGGGCCACAGGGAGATGAGGTGTGGAGCAGCTGGGGGGTGGCCTGAGCTGGTTTAGGGACAAAGAGCAGATGGCTGGGTGATCTGAGTTCTGGAGAGGAGGGGATCACAGAGCAGAGAACAATGACAGAGCCAGGCTCCTCCACTCTTCTGCCCAAGAGCATCTCTCACTGCCCTTAAAATCGAGATAGTTCCCCTTATTCACACACAGGAAATGTGCACACATCCCCAGGTACATACCACGGGAGAGCTCCTACTAGTTATGTCCTGTGATTACATCTCCTGAGTAAATGAGCTTACTTTTGAAGGACAAAGTGGGTCTTGTACCTGATCATGATTTTTAGGAAGCTTATCGTCACATCTGAAACCCATCTCCATCAACTCTACAAGACTGTACAGCACTCATTTCTGTGTGCTCGTCTTATCCCAGGTCTATATTTCCCTCCCCATATTTCCCCTTTGCTCTTTTCTGATCTCTCACCTCTATGCCAGTAAAGGAGTCAAAGCATTGTAAAATTTAATTTATACAAGGGCAATATCACCCCTAAGGGGGTGAAAATTGGTCTGGGGAGACGGCGGCAAAAAACTTTACTCTTTTTTACGTATAAAGCACTATACACATACAGTTCATAAAGAGAGAGTACCTCCTCGAGAACCACTGATCTCTGTGAGTCAACCCTGTGCTCGAGCAATAAAGAGAACACCTTCCCTTGACCCAAGATCGTCAGACACATCATTCCCAGAAGTAAATTACCCGGCGCACGCAAGTCCGGTCCCCTCCTGTCTCACAGCCTCAGCCCCACCCACGTGCAGCTGAGACCTGCAGCCGTGACCTGTGCTTCTACCTCCTGAGACCAGTGATTTCACATCAGTGGTGTGGAGAAGAGCCTGTGTAGGGCCGGTGTGCACAGATGCAGACCCCGTGGTCTCACCTCAGTGGGGCTGGGATGGGAAGCTCCAAGCACCCCAGTGGCTTCTGATGGACCCCACTTTGAGACACACTCTCTACACAGGGTCTCTACCAATGACTTAGGCACCTAGGTATCCAGATTTTTACCCCAAACTCCAAAAAAGTCATGCTCTGGCCGTTAAAAAGGAAGGGGTGGGGATGGGAAGGTGACTGATTTGACTTTATTATAAGAGCTTTGCCCCAGGTAAGTCATTAATCAAGCACCAGAGTTCCTTACATGTGTGTGGGACCCACCAGTTCTAGGTCATTATATTCGTCACTTCCAGAAACCAGTGTCTCCCCTCTCCTCTCTGGACTTAACTGTGGCAAGTCTCCCCATCCTCTGGCCCCACAGGGGATGGCATTGATTGGGGTGGCGCCTGGCCCCGAGTGGCCTGGCTGTGAGGGCCGCAGCCCGGGGAACCGGCCTCCACGGCCTCGGCTTCTCCGCACTGCTCACGGATGAGGTGAGGCCAGAATGACAGGCTGTGGAAAGTATGTCCAGGTGCCTGGCTCCCTCGGCCTCATGCCTTTAAAATCAGGATCCAGATTTGATTTGCTTTTCCTTGCCTTCCTGGCTCCAGCTCTTCCAGGCTTATTTTTCACTCCCCTGTCAGGCTTTCCAGGGCTGGGGGGCCGGGCGAGCCAAGACCTTCACACTCCACAGACAAGCCTCCCCCGCCGCCGTCCACGCAGGCTCCCACCCTGCTCCCACTGCCTCAGCCTGCCCTGAATCCCACAGGAGTTTTCTGAGGGGGATGGACCTACATCTCTTAGAGGAGCCACTCAGGGACCCAGTGTGTCACCCAGTGAGAGAAAAAGACTGGGCCTATTTCTCATTCTCACACCACTCAGCCAGCCCTGTCAGGACACAGCATCTATTCACTGTCATGGTGCCCCACCTGCTCTCATTTCAGCGTGTCCTTGAGCAGAGGCCGAGGACCAGGAGTGACCCTGAAGGAGCCATCAGGTCTGACATCCCACCTTCCCAGATGATGTCCCAGCCATCTGGGACATGTGTGTGGAACGAGTGTGGAGGGGCCGATTCACGGCCTCAGCTGACTGAGAGTGTGAATCTCTTTGAATGGAGAGACAGGACGGTCTCCTGGTCCTCTCTGTCATCTTTTTAACCCAGGTGCACCTAACACCCTGCAGAGAGCTACTGTTTGCCGAACTGAGTTCACCTGTAAACCACCCACTCAGGCCAGCCTTCCTGAGGGTCGCAACTTCATGTAGCCCTGGGGGTCAGCTGGCGGGCACACTAATAAAACCACTCGGCCTCTACTCCAAAATCTTATTTAAATTGTATGTTTATGGAATCATGGAATGTTAGAGCAGGAAAAGGCATCAGAGTCATCTGGTCCAACCTCTTTATTTATAACTGAGGAAACTAAAGTCCAGAGGTCAGAGCAAGTTAGAGACAAAGACCCAGGTGTATGACCACCAGCCCAACCCTCCTGCCAGTGTCACACCATTAGTCCTGAGACAATCCAGCTCCCTATGATGACCAGAAAACTGCCAAGCAAAGAAGTTTGCAAAGGATGGGATTTTAGTATCACTAGGCTGACTGCAGTTGTATTTAAATTTAAATCCTTGTTAGCTATGATCTAACTACGCCTTATTGAATACCTGCCATGGCAGGGTACCATCCTTGATGCTATGAAGAATACAAAAATGAGTAAGAAATGGCCCTTAAAGAGCTCTCATTCTAGTGGCAAGCACATAAATAACCAGAACATAAAGCCAAAGATAGACAGTATAAGAAAGCTCCAGGTGATTCAGAAGGAAGGAGAACATAACTGGCAGGGAGAAGCAGGATGGGCTCCCTGGTAGAAGTGACTTTTGAAAGAGCCTGGGTATTACTTATATATCTGGGGTCTAGATTCCAGTTATAAATATGACAGAAGTCAGGGAGACAAAGCCCAGGACCTGCTCAGGGATGGTGGGCTCAGGTCGTAGGGTGGTTGGGAAAAGCACTGGCCCAGGGGACTGACCCACACTGTGGACAACACTGAATGCCAGTCAGGGAGCCTGGACCCCAAACCATGGAAGGCTCTGGGCCAAGAGGAAGAGCTCAAAGAAGAACTTTGCAGAAGATGAAGTCTGGATGGGGCTGAGTGAGGAGCACCCGGGAGCCCTGGCAGGTTAACCCCGCCTGATGGGTGGGCTCTCACCCCTCAAGGGGTGCCAGCCATTCTTCAGCTCTGCTGTCCGCTAGTGGATGGGCAGATTCGACTCACAGAAGGTGATTAGAGACCCAGCATCATTCTTCGGTCTAGTTCTTCCTGAGAGCACTGTGCTCTGGGAGTCACTGGGCCTCCATTCATACATTTCATTCCATTTCATCCTGCCTATTCTTTCCCAAGAGCTTAGAAATGGGACACAGGGTGATGAGCACTTTCTACCTTCTCACAAACCTAGAAGGGCTTTGTACATTATAACGTGTTATCCAAATGAATGGTGTATTATTAAAAATCCATCCACTGATGGATGAATGGATAAAGAAAATGTGGTGTGTATATATATATATATATATATATATATATATATATATATATATATATATAATGGAACATTACTCAGCTATTAAAAAAAAAAAGGAAATCTTGTCATCTGCGACATGAATGGACCTGGAGGGTACTAAGCTAAGTGAAATAAGTCAGACAGAGAAAGACAAATACTGTATGATCTCACTTACATGTGGAACAGAGAACTGGTTGCCGGGGTGTGAGTGGGGGGATGATTTGAGATAGGTGAAGGGAGTCAAAAGGTATAAACTTCCAGTTGTAAAATTAAAAAGTCCTGGAGATGTAATGTACAAAATGGTGACTACAGTTAATAGTACTCTATTGCACATTTGAAAAGAGATGAGAGTAGATCTTAAAAATTCTCATCACAAGAAAAAAAGTTTATAACTGTGTGGTGATGGATGTTAACTAGACTTATTGTGGCGATCACTTTGCAATTTATACAAACATTGAATGATTATGTTGTACTCCTGAGACTACTATAATGCTATATGTCAATTATATCTCAATTTAAAAATAAGACATGATCAGAACAAAATATAAAGAGAACTCCAGGGACTTCCCTGGCGGTCCAGTGGTTAAGACCTCGCCTTCCAAAGCAGGGGGTGAGGGTTCGATTCCTGGTCGGGGAGCTAAGATCCCACATGCCTTGTGGCCAAAAAACCAAAACATAAAACAGAAGCAATACTGTAACAAATTCAATAAAGCTGTTAAAAATGGTCCACATCAAAAAATCTTTAAAGAGATCTCCAACCCCAAGATGTTGGAACTGAATAAAATAATAATACGTTAAATATGGGAACAACTGTCAAGATTATTTGGTGCAACTCCCAACCTGACTTGTGGATCCCAAATACTATAGCCCTGATACAGTCCTCCTTAAACACGTCTGGTTCTGACCAGCTAAAACAGTACCTGGCTCATGGTAAAGTGCTCAATAAACACAAGGTAAATGAATCAAATCCAAACACTCAAAATCTACCTTATATCAATATTAATGATCAAGAGATTAAAATTTAGAAAATCCACAGACTGAACAAATAATCTCTTATTACTGGGTACCTACCAGAATCTGGGACTGAGACACATTTTTTAAAAATCAGACATGTGAAATAGGGAACAAACAGTACAATATATAAATAATAGAACTTCAGATTGTAAAGGGCCTTAAGTGTCATCTAAATTTATTATAAGGAGGAATCTGAGACTCAGGGAGGTTTGGTGGTTGGTTGAAAGTTTTAAGGCAGCTTCATAGGAACCAGAACCCCAGTCCAGTGTTCTTTCCACAATATATTATGTTATCCATCCAATCAAATCCTAACTTGTAGAATATAACCCTCCTAGAATGTGGCAATGGAAAAGAATACAATGGACTGGAGGATCTGGAAAAGGCTTCAGAGAGGAGGAAAAGTTTAATTCTCCATTACCAAAATTGAAAATCCATTAGTTGCAAGATCACTAATGATGGTGATCATGTTTTCCTTTTCTTTGTAGTCCCAGGATCCAGAGCACAGAGGAAACTCAACTCATGTTGGTCAACTTTAAAAAAAGTTGTATCTTAATTAACTTCATTTAAAGTTGGAAGGAAGTTTTATACTACAAGGAATGTGAACATCTCAGGTTCCATAGAAATTGTATCTATGTAAAAAAAAAAAAACCAGGCCTGGGCTTCCCTGGTGGCGCAGTGGTTGAGAGTCCGCCTGCCGATGCAGGGGACACAGGTTCGTGCCCCGGTCTGGGAAGATCCCACATGACGCGGAGCGGCTGGGCCCATGAGCCATGGCCGCTGAGCCTGCGCGTCTGGAGCCTGTGCTCCGCAACGGGAGAGGCCACAACAGTGAGAGGCCTGCGTACCGCAAAAAAAAAAAAAAAGAAAACCAAACCAGGCCTGCACAAACTCTCCCAATGCCCATGTAGATTCCCACTGATGAACGCCAAACTGGAGCTGCACACCTGTCCCTCGGGCCACCATGAGCAAACACAGAGAATAAGAAAAGCCGAATCCGGTGTCTCCATCTCTCAGTGCTCATTTTGCCACACAATTTTGTGTCCATTTCAAAGCAGACAGTCAAGTAATTGGAAACATGTTAAAATAATAGAGGCCCAAAGGCCTTATTAGTAGAGACACATGTATCCACAAAGCACAGTCTTCTCTTCCCTGAGAGGTAAACTGTCACCACAAAATTAAAAAACACAGACACATAGAGAACTTACAACAAAAAAAAATTCTATTTACATGGTTCCGATTCCTCTTCTAATTTTAGGTAGTGAACATGTAGATGCTTTTAGATGGCAGTGCTCACACTGCACAGAGTCCATACTCCACTTCTCTTTCCACTTGTTATGCACACACGTTTCCATTTAGGGGTATAGCTCCCCAAATGATATGTTTCTTTAAGTATCTCCTTTTGAGTATAAACTAATTCCTTTTTTCATTTTAAATAGTGCTCTGAACATCCTAGTACCATCTACTTTTCTCCCTCTCCTTTAAGAGTTAACTTATAGCGCCAAAAGTAGAATTCTTGGCAAAGCACATCAACAGTTTTACCATGCCTGTAACATTCTACCAGTTTGGGCCCCAAAAAGGCTGAACCAACAATCAGTGCTCCTGGCACGGTTTCCTGTTTCACCTGTTTCCTCACAGCACCAACAGTGGGCTTTTGGCATCTTTTGCATTGCTAGTTTTTCAGGTACATAAATACTTTAAAGGTATTTTAATTTCCATTTCTCTAGTTGCTGGCAGTGTTGGATAATGTATTTTGATGCAATGCTACATATTTTTCTACACTTAAACTTTATGTTCCTTTCAATGTAAACAGTGTATTCATCTTTGACCACTTATCAAACAGGATCTGGACATTGAACTCAGATAGATATACCAAGTCTTTTTATAGGCAAGTTTATTGTGTTTTTTAGAAATTACAGAAGTAATTCCTTTCTACTGTTAAAAAATTTCAAGCTGTAAGAATGTGTACAAGGTAAAAGGTGAAAGTTGAAGGTATAAAATGACGAAAGGTTTCCTCCCCTCTCACTCTTTCCCCTCCCTGGAATAGTATCATTTTCCAGATATAACCACAGAAATCATCTTTCCATTCTTCTTATCATTAAATTCTGTAATTCTAGGTAATACACTCTGGGTCTCTTTCTTGATTTAAGAATTTAGAGAGCACTTAGTGGATTCCCACTATGAATGATGAGAAATTTCACTGGCTTACACTGCCCCTCTCTCACCAGTCCTTTTTTGATTTTTAGATCTTCTATTGGACATTAATGACAAGATCACAAACTCAAACGCCTACAGACCCTGGGCAGGATACCCAAGTATAGAAAGTGGGCAGGGACAAGAAATGGCATGAGGCTCTTCCTGCCCATCTATAGCTTTCCCATTGTTAACATGAACGTGGCTAGGGAAAAAGCAAAGTCATAACTGACAACAGAGCAGAAGCAAGAAAAACTATAATCCTGCAGCCTGTGGAACAAAAACCACATTCACAGAAAGATAGACAAGATGAAAAGGCAGAGGACTATGTACCAGATGAAGGAACAAGATAAAACCTCAGAAAAACAACTAAATAAAGTGGAGATAGGCAAACATCCAGAAAAAGAATTCAGAATAATGATAGTGAAGATGATCCAGGACCTCGGAAAAGAATGGAGGCAAAGATCAAGAAGATGCAAGAAATGTTTGACAAAGACCTAGAAGAATTAAAGAACAAACAAACAGAGATGAACAATACAATAACTGAAATGAAAAATACACCAGAAGGAATCAATAGCAGAATAACTGAGGCAAAAGAACGGATAAGTGACCTGGAAGACAGAATGGTGGAATTCACTGCCACAGAAGAGAATAAAGAAAAAAAAATGAAAAGAAATGAAGACGGCCTAAGAGACCTCTGGGACAACATTAAACGCAACAACATTTGCATTATAGTGGTCCCAGAAGGAGATGAGAGAGAGAAAGGACCCGAGAAAATATTTGAAACGATTATAGTCGAAAACTTCCCTAACATGGGAAAGGAAATAGCCACCCAAGTCCAGGAAGCACAGAGAGTCCCATACAGGATAAATCCAAGGAGAAACATGCTGAGACACATAGTAATCAAACTGGCAAAAATTAAAGACAAAGAAAACTTATTGAAAGCAGCAAGGGAATAACAACAAATAACATACAAGGGAACTCCCATAAGGTTAACAGCTGATTTCTCAGCAGAAACTCTACAAGCCAGAAGGGAGTGGCATGACATATTTAAAGTGATGAAGGGGAAGGACCTACAACCAAGATTACTCGACCCAGCAAGGATCTCATTCAGATTCAACGGAGAAATCAAAAGCTTTACAGACAAGCAAAAGCTAAGAGAATTCAGCACCACCAAACCAGCTCTACAACAAATGCTAAAGGAAATTCTCTAAGTGGGAAACACAAGAGAAGAAAAGGACCTATGAAAACAAACCCAAAACAATTAAGAAAATGGTAACAGGAATATTCGTATCGATAATTACCTTTAAGTGAATAGATTAAATGCTCCAACCAAAAGACACAGGATCGCTGAATGGATACAAAAACAAGACCCGGGCTTCCCTGGTGGCGCAGTGGTTGAGAGTCCGCCTGCCGATGCAGGGGACACGGGTTCGTGCCCTGGTCTGGGAGGATCCCACATGCCATGGAGCGGCTGGGCCCGTGAGCCATGGCTGCTGAGCCTGCGCATCCGGAGCCTGTGCTCCGCAACGGTAGAGGCCACAACAGTGAGGGGCCCACGTACCGCAAAAAAAAAAAAAAAAAACAAGACCCATATATATGCTGTCTACAAGAGACCCACTTCAGACCTAGGGACACATACAGACTGAAAGTGAGGGGATGGAAAAAGATATTCCATGCCAATGAAAATCAAAAGAAAGCTGGAGTAGCAATGTTCATATCAGATAAAATAGACTTTAAAATAAAGAATGTTACAAGAGACAAGGAAGGACACTACATAATGATCAAGGGATCAATCAATGAAGAAGATATAACCATCGCAAATATTTATGCACCCAACATAGGAGAACCTCAATACATAAGGCAAATGCTAACAGCTATAAAAGAGGAAATCGAGGGCTTCCCTGGTGGCGCAGTGGTTGAGAGTCCTCCTGCCGATGCAGGGAACATGGGTTCGTGCCCCAGTCTGGGAAGATCCCACTTGCCTCGGAGCGGCTGGGCCCGTGACCCATGGCCGCTGAGCCTGCGCATCCAGAGCCTGTGCTCCGCAACGGGAGAGGCCACAACAGTGAGAGGCCCGTGTACCGCAAAAAAAAAAAGAAAAAAAGAGGAAATTGAGAGTAACACAATACTAGTGTGGGATTTTAACACCTCACTTACACCAAGGGACAGATCATCCAGACACAAAATTAATAAGGAAACACAAGCTTTAAATGACACAATAGACCAGATAGATTTAATTGATATTTATAGAACATTCCATCCATAAACAGCAGATTACACTTTCTCCTCAAGTGCACATGGAACATTCTCCAGGAGAGATCACATCCTGGGTCACAAGTCAAGCCTCAGTAGATTTAAGAAAATTGAAATGATATCAAGCATCTTTTCTGACCACAATGCTATGAGGTTAGAAATCAATTACAGGGAAACAAACATAAAAAAACAAAATCACATGGAGGCTAAACAATACGTTACTAAATAACCAAGAGATCACTGAAGAAATCAAAGAGAAAATCAAAAAATACCTAGAGACAAATGACAATGAAAACACGACGATCCAAAACCCATGGGATGCAGCAAAAGCAGTTCTAAGAGGGAAGCTTATAGCAATACAAGCCTACCTCAAGAAACAAGAAACAACTCAAATAAACAATCTAATCATACACCTAAAGGAACTAGAGAAAGAAGAACAAACAAAGCCCAAAGTTAGTAGAAGAAAAGAAATCATAAAGATCAGAGCACAAATAAATGAAATAGAAACAAAGAAAACAATAGCAAAGATCAATAAAACTAAAAGCTGGTTCTTTGAAAGATAAACTAAATTGATAAACCATTAGCCAAACTCATCGAGAAAAAGAGGGAGAGGACTCAAATCAATAAAATTAGAAATGAAAAAGGAGAAGTTACAACAGACACCGCAGAAATACAAAGCATCGTAAGACACTACTACAAGCAACTCCATGACAATAAAATGGACAAGCTGGAAGAAATGGACAAATTCTTAGAAAGGTATAACCTTCCAAAACTGAACCAGGAAGAAATAGAAAATATGAACAAAACAATCACCAGTAATGAAACTGAAACTGTGATTAAAAATCTTCCAACAGACAAAAGTCCAGGACCAGATGGCTTCACAGGTGAATTCTATCACACATTTAGAGAAGAACTAACACCCATCTTTCTCAAACTCTTCCAAAAAATTGCAGAGGAAGGAACACTCCCAAACTCATTTTATGAGGCCACCATCACCCTGATACCAAAACCAGGCAAAGATACTACAAAAAAAGAAAACTACAGACCAATATCACAGATGAATATAGATGCAAAAATGCTCAACAACATACTAGCAAACAGAATCCAACAACATATTAAAAGGATCATACACCATGATCAAGTGGGATTTATCCCAGGGATGAAAGGATTCCTCAATATATGCAAATCAATCAATGTGATACACCATATTAACAAACTGAAGAATAAAAACCATATGGTCATCTCAATAGATGCAGAAAAAGCTTTTGACAAAATTCAACACCCATTTATGATAAAAACTCTCCAGAAAGTGGGCATAGAGGGAACCTACCTCAACATAATAAAGGCCGTATATGACAAACCCACAGCAAACATCATTCTCAATGGTGAAAAACTGAAACCATTTCCTCTAAGATCAGGAACAAGACAAGGATGGCCACTCTTGTCACTATTATTCAACATAGCTTTGGAAGTCCTAGCCACAGCAATTAGAGAAGAAAAAGAAATAAAAGGAATACAAATTGGAAAAGAAGAAGTCAAACTGTCACTGTTTGCAGATGATATGATACTATACATAGAGAATCCGAAAGATGCCACCAGAAAACTACTATAGCTGATCAATGAATTTGGTAAAGTTACAGGATACAAAATTAATGCACAGAAATCTCTTGCACTCCTATACACTAACAATGAAAGATCAGAAAGAGAAATTAATGTAACAATCTCATTCACCACTGGAACAAAAAGAATAAAATAACTAGGAATAAACCTATCTAAGGAGGTAAAAGACCTATACTCAGAAAACTATAAGACACTGATGAAAGAAATCAAAGATGAAACAGATGAAGAGATACACCATGTTCTTGGATTGGAAGGACCAATATTGTGAAAATGACTATACTACCCAAAGCAATCTACAGATTCAATGAAATCCCTATTAAACTACCAATGGCATTTTTTACAGAACTAGAACAAAAAATCTTAAAATTTATATGGAGACATAAAAGACTCCAAATAGCCAAAGCAGTATTGAGGGAAAAAAAATGGAGCTGGAGGAATCGGACTCCCTGACTTCAGACTATACTACAAAGCTACAGTAATCAAGACAATATGGTACTGGCACAAAAACAGAAATATAGATCAATGGAACAGGATAGAAAGCCCAGAGATAAACCCATGCACCTATGGTCACCTAATCTATGACAAAGGAGGCAAGGATATACAATGGAGAAAAGACAGCCCCTTCAATAAGTGGTGCTGGGAAAACTGGACAGCTACATGTAAAAGAATGAAATTAGAACACTCCCTAACACCATACACAAAAATAAACTCAAAATGGATTAGAGACCTAAGTGTAAGACTGGACACTATAAAACTCTTAGGGGAAAACATAGGAAGAACACTCTTTGACATAAATCACGGCAAGATGTTTTTTGATCCACCTCCTAGAGTAATGGAAATAAAAACAAAAATAGAAAAATGGGACCTAATGAAACTTAAAAGGTTTTGAAAAGCAAAGGAAACTACAAACAAGACGAAAAGACAACCCTCAGATTGGGAGAAAATATTTGCAAACGAATCAATGGACAAAGGATTAATCTGCAAAATATGTAAACAGCTCATGCAGCTCAATGTTAAAAAATACAAACAACCCAATCCAAAAATGGGCAGAAGACCTAAATAGACATTTTCCAAAGAAGACATACAGATGGCCAAGAAACACATGAAAAGCTGCTCAACATCACTAATTATTAGAGAAATGCAAATCAAAACTACAATGAGGTATCACTTCACACCATTAGAATGGGCATCATCAGAAAATCTACAAACAACAAATGATGGAAAGGGTGTGTAGAAAAGGGAACCTTCTTGCACTCTTGGTGGGAATGTAAGTTGATACAGCCACTATGGAAAACGGTATGGAGGTTCCTTAAGAAACTAAAAATAGTTTTATCATATGACCCAGGAATCCCACTACTGGGCATATACCCAGAGAAAACCGTAATTCAAAAAGACACATGCACCCCAATGTTCATTGCAGCACTATTTACAATAGCCAGGTCATGGAAGCAACCTAAATGCCCACTGACATATGAATGGATAAAGAAGATGTGGTACATATATACAATGGAATATTACTCAGCCATAAAAAGGAACGGAATTGGGTCATTTGTACAGATGTGGATGGATCTAGAGACTGTCATACAGAGTGAAGTAAGTCAGAAAGAGAAAAACAAATATCGTATATTAACACATATATGTGGAACCTAGAAAAATGGTACAGATGAACCAGTTTGCAGGGCAGAAATTGAGACACAGATGTAGAGAACAAACATATGGATGCCAAAGGGGGGAAAGCGGCAGGGGGTGGTGGCGGTGGTGCGATGAATTGGGAGATTGGGATTGACATATGTACATCAATATGTATAAAATGGATAACTAATAAGAACCTACTGTATAAAAACAAACGAACAAAAAAAAAGTAGCAACAGACGCTTGCCCATGTGTTGGGAGATGACTGGGAATCGGGGTAGGTCGGGACTACAGCAACCTGGCAAAGACATGCTTAGATGTAAGGGTAGCACCCACTGACCAAGTGTTGTCGGATCTTATTTTTTGAGAAAAGCCATTCAGAAATGAATTGTATGTGTAAGTTTTCCATTTGTAAATCTTAGCTCAAATGTTTTGAGAACACTGCTGACCAAACATAAAATGTCTGTGTACCAAATATAGCTGATGAGCTGACCATTTTTTACCTCCGTCATTATGGTTTTAAGTCATATACTCAAGCCTCTGTTATTTGATCCATCTGTTTTAGATGGTATCTCCTCACTTCCTACCATGTAAGATGAGGACAATAGTGCCCTTGTAGTTTTCTCTTCCCCTCTTTCCCTCCTCTACCTTACCATTCAACATTCCTTTACTTACGGCTTGCCAAAGCTTACAGAGTTTACCTTCTGTTCTGTATCTCTAACTAATACTTTACAGCTTTGTCTATAGATTGACTTTAAAAAAAAGAACAGGGACTTCCCTGGTGGTGCAGTTTTTAAGAATCTGCCTGCCAATGCAGGGGACACGGGTTCAATCCCTAGTCCAGGAAGATCCCACATGCCGTGGAGCAACTAAGCCCATGGGCCACAACTACTGAGCCTGCACTCTAGAGCCTGTGAGCCACAACCACTGAGCCCATGTGCCACAACTACTGAAGCCCGCGAGCCTAGAGCCCGTGCTCTGCAACAAGAGAAGCCGCCGTGATGAGAAACCTGCACATCTCAACAAAGAGTAGCCCCCTCTTGCCACAACTAGAGAAAGCCCGTGCACAGCAACGAAGACACAATGCAGCCAAAAATTAATTAATTAATTAAACTTAAAAAAAAGTATAAAAAAGAACAATTTTCTTGATAGCAATATTATATTGTATAAATATTTTCTTCAAACATTTGGTGGCCATGAATTAACTATTCACAATCTATGATTGAAGAACTAGTTTCTAAATGGAGGTTTTCCATCCCTGTGTGTAGTCCTGTCACCCTGAATGAGGGGCTTGACTGCAAGCTTCGTGTCCCTGAGTGGGGCATGTCTACTGCTGGGCTTCACTTAGAGTGTCTGGGCATGGAGCAGCTGGACAGCAACTGGACAGTCAACACATTTCACCTGGTGGCAAAGTAAAAAGACTTTCTTTGGAGATACTAATTAATATCGACACCAAGAACTTCAGTTTTCTCCATAGAGATATTAAGTAAACATCCTTTAATCACCCCTATTTCTGCCCTACAGCCCACTCCTAGTCTCCAAATCCTTTCATCTCAAATATGTGGCTCTCACTTATATATTATGGTGGGTAGCGCTGATGTATCCATCCATGCAAACCCATGGAAATCCCTCATCCACTAATTCCCCTCTCCTGTTCTCAGTGCAACTCTGAATTAATTCTTTTTAACCCTTTATGTTCATTTCAATGGCACATTTGGAGGGTAGAGAAGTTAATAAATATGTTCAGTCTGGCATTTTGAATCAGAGTGGCCACCAACTTCTGACAACTGTACTTTCAGCATGACCTGCCCTGTCATTTCCCATTCTGCTGCTTTTCCTTTAAATACTTCAGGAACCAGTCTCCTTGTCATGAGAATTTCTGAGCCACCTGGAACAGACAGCTATTGAAATGTGGGGGAGCACATTCAAGCTTTCTGGGATACCAAGATTACTACTCTTCAACAAAAATGGAAAACAAAGATTCGTTCATCAAGGGTTTACATTTTTCTTTGAATGATTTTATGCCCTAAGGAAATTATCAAGAATTTAATGTCTTATTTCTATTGTGAATGGAACAGCCATTGTCAATATATCTTCTAGCTGTGGATCTCTAGTACGTGGGGACTGAATTAAATGCAAGAGTGGCCTTGATCAGCCCTCTCTGATAGCACTTTCTAAGATGATAGAAATGTTCAATAATCTGCACTGCCCAACACGGTAGCTATCAGCCACACGTGGACACTGAGTGCTGAAAATATGGCTAGCATGGCTGAAGAATTGAATTTTTAATTTTATTTAATTTTAATTCATTTAACCTAAATTTAAGTAGCCATATGTGGCTAATCGCTATCCTACTGGACAATGCAGCTCTAGACCTCAAACAACTCATTCGCATTGAGGAAGCAAAAGACAATAAACAATAACTGATAAAGCTGCACATTAATAAAAGAAAAAATGAGTCAGATAAGTAAGTATTCTAGGAATTCAGAGGAGGGAGCAATTGAGGGTTGGAAAGTTCAGGATTAGCTCAGATCTACCTATGAGGTAGATCTATGCGCTATTGTTAAAAAAAAAAAAAAGGCCAAAAGATGTTAAGCAAAAACAGCAAGGTGCAGATCAGTATATGTGCATGGGTCCACTTGTATATGTAAAAGCATATACAGATTTATGCTTATATTTGCATAGAATATTTCCGGACGGATACCCAAATTGTTAATGGTGGCTACCTCTGGAGAGCAGAAGTACAGGTCAAGGCAAGGAACATTTTTACTTTGCTGGAACTTTTGTTTTAAAAAGAGTTTAACATTTAAATCATTTTTTTCTTTATAATAAAATTATAGGCACAGAGATGAGTAATGAATAATACATTTTTAAAAGGCCAAAGTAGTCAACACTTTCCTGCGGTTATTACTCATGAATGATTTTATGTGATTATTGGGAACCTTCCACATCCTATTACCATGGCTCCTCTGTCCTCTATTAAAATGCTTTAAAGAGAAGACATACTTAAGGAAAGTAGCCTGAAGGAGGTAGGGTTTAAATAGGATCTTGATGCTGGATAAGATGCAGTGGGAGAAGGAAGGGCATTCTTGATAAAGGCATGGCCTCAGGTAAAGAAGGGAGCAGGGAATAGGATGGGGGAAGGGGAGACAAGACCCTAAGAAGCATGGGACCAAATCCCTATGGGCTTGACTGGCAAGAGGTCTCAGTCAGACCCAACCAACTTGGTTCTCAAGGGAACCAAACACTTACAGAGCACCCATCATGTGGCAGGCATTGTGCTACTCCTGGGACACAAAGATGAATAAGAAACAGTCACTGAGTTCAAGGAACCAGAGGAGACCTGTAAAAGGGATGACATCTGCAGTGCGAGGAATACAAGATTTGGACCCTAAAGTACTGCCTCCTTCACTTTCTGACGTAATCTTTTTTTTTTTTTTTAATTTATTTGTTTTGCTGTAAGTGGGCCTCTCACTGTTGTGGCCTCTCCCGTTGTGGAGCACAGGCCCCGGACGCGCAGGCTCAGCGGCCATGGCTCACGGGCCCAGCCGCTCCGCGGCATGTGGGATCCTCCCAGACCAGGGCACGAACCCGTGTCCCCTGCATCGGCAGGCGGACTCTCAACCACTGCGCCACCAGGGAAGCCCTCTGACGTAATCTTTGCAGGTTTGTAATTACTCTGAGCCCCTGGGTTCTTCCTCTATAAAAAATGGGGATATGAGGGCATTATGCTAAGTGAAATAAGTCAGACAGAGAAAGACAAATACTGCATGATATCACTTATATGTAGAATCTAAAAAATACAACAAACTAGTGAATATAAAAAAAGCAGATGGGCTTCCCTGGTGGCACAGTGGTTGAGAGTCCACCTGCTGATGGAGGGGACGCGGGTTCGTGCCCCGGTCCGGGAAGATCCCACATGCCGCGGAGCGGCTGGGCCCGTGAGCCATGGCCGCTGAGCCTGCGCGTCCAGGGCCTGTGCTCCGCAGCGGGAGAGGCCACAACAGTGAGAGGCCCGCGTACCGCAAAAAAAAAAAAAAAAGCAGACTCACAGACACAGGGAACAAACTAGTGGCTACCAGTGGGGAGGGCAGGGGGGGGCACTGTAGGGGTGGGGCATGGGAGGTACAAACCACTGGCTGTAAGATAGGTTTAAGGATGTATTGAACAACACGGGGACTACAGCCAATATTTTGCAATAACTGTAAATGGAGTATAACCTTTAAAAATTGTATTAAATTTTTTTTAACTTTAAAAAATGGGTATAAAGCTGCTTTACCATGAGGACAAAATGACGAAGACCATATGCCTGGTGCCAGTAGGCCTATCACACTCTGCCCCCACTCCTAATCGATAGGCAAGATAAAATGCTTTCCTTGTTTACCCTTTCTCCGCAAAGGCGATACCAGAACAAAGTACTGTTGTGTGGGCGAGCAGGGCTGGAGTGAGCCATAGGGAGGAAGGGAGGAAGAGGGGTCAGGGCTGGAAAGCTTGGAGCTGATTGGAAAGGCCTTGTGGGCAGCTCTGAGGAACCTCATCCAAGGTTCGAGGATTGAAGCAGGGAGGTGACATAGTCAGACCTGCATTGTCGGAAGGACCAACTGGAAGGACAGAAGTCCAGAAGCAAGAAACCAGTTTCCAAGCCACTGCAAACCTCATGTTAATCTCCTCTAAATTCCTATAGTACAAACTATTTAATTGAACTATTTCAAGCATCTAATTATACTGTCATATCCTACTGTTTTATAGGCACATGTTTTTCTCAAGAACCACATCATTAAGACTTCTGAGGACAGAGAATCCCCTGATGGTCCAGTGGTTGGGACTTGGCACTTTCACGCTTTCACTGCTGGGGCCCGGGTTCGATCCCTGGTTGGGGGGGATGGGGACTAAGATACCGCAAGTCATGTTCAAAAACAAGACTTCTGAGGGTAGAAAGCAGACCAGATGATTCCTTCAAACTTCTCTAAGTGGTTGAGCACTTCTGAGATAGAAGCGAACTGGGAAGTTAGTGGGGGAAGGATACCAATGTTGGTTAAAGTGGAAATTGAGTTATTCACGCTTTCATGGGTCAGGCCTTCCCTGTTCCGTTCCTCCACCCTCCACGCCTTAAACATAAACATGTCTTAATGAGGCCAGGCTAGCCCATTATTGTGAAGCCCCCTTCAGTGAACACTGAGCCCCTCAGTCTGGACTGAAATCTCATTTGGGCTGTACTTCAAGAGGCACTAAAGTATCAGCTCGTTTGATTCACAGCACAGCCAGGGCCTATCACTATGTTTGCTTTTTCTGATAAGAATGAATTCCAGGGCAGAAGGGAAGAAATCTCCAGTAATTTTAGTATTTCTCCTACCATCTCCCTCCTTTCACACTTGACTCCATGTTGGGGGAAGCAGCCCATCAGCACTTTAGCCGCCCTCAGGGGCAACAGAGCAGCTGGAGGCATTTCATCAGCCCTTGATATGTGTGGGCCTCTGCTATCTGTTCGTGGAGGCCCCCAGCACCCTGGGCCCAGCAACACACACGAGGCAGTGGCACAGTCCATCCTATGCTGTCAGGGCCCTGCTATACCTGTGGGCGGACAACAGATCCCCACATCTGAGTTTCATCTACCTTCTTATCCCCCCAAGCAAACAGCTGCCCCTTGACCATCCCACTCAAGCCTAGGTAAGTCTTCTCACGGGAATAAGCCAACCCAGGTCTTAGAAGTGGGCTCAGGGCCCTTTGGTAGAGAATTCCAGGGTCCTGGGTGCTCAGAACATGGCAGATGGTGTGGCTCCACTGGGTATATCCCTTGAGCAGAGAGATCCCCTGCTCTTGGGCAAGGGTGCAGCCAGATGAAGGAACAGGGGTTTCTAGAATGTGGGCTCAGGTTGCCTGGGTCTAAAGGTGGTACTGATGAGACATAGATCCAAAGTTGTGTGAGTTCTGGTAACTATAATCTCCTTAAGCTGGCAGAGGAAAAAAAAAAAAAAAGGTGGGGCAGGGTAGGTAGCTTTGCCCTAATCAGTAGACCCTGATCAAATAGTAGTTTTCTGTAATGACATTAAATCACCACTTAGCGCCATATGGTTGACTTTCTCTCATAGACCCTAGACCCTGTTGGTTCAAGCCAGATGGCCACAGCCAGGGAGGAACAAATTCCTCTAGAATGCTTTAACTGCACGGCCACATTCAACTCAAGCACTCCCCTCACTGTTGGTAGATTTGGTAAAGGTCTGAAAGGGTTTTTTAGTCCTTCTCTGTGTTATGTCTTCTCCCCTGTTATTCCCATCATTTAAAGAGATGATATCTCCACATGCATCTCATTAGGTGATATCTCCACATGCATCTCATTAGGTGTTGTTTCATCAGTTAGGAACACTTTCTATAAAATTTCCTGTGTGAATAACCACAGCCAAAGATCCTATCTAGGAAACTCTCTTAGGACTTCTGTCTCTTAGCTGCTGGTCTTTATGCTCCCTCAACAGCTGTACCCCCCCACCCTCTATGCCCACCCCAACCAATCCTTTGTATTCTGGCTTGTTCCCTCATGGTTTTAATATGGCTGCCTGAGCACCAGCCATCAAATCTGCATTCAAGGCAGGAAGCAGGAGAGGGGTGGAATATGAGAGAACCAGTGACTTGTTTTGGGTTTTTTTTTTGTTTCTTTTTTGTTTTTGTGGTACGCGGGCCTCTCACTGTTGTGGCCTCTCCCGTTGCAGAGCACAGGCTCCGGACGCACAGGTTCAGCGGTCATGGCTCACAGGCCTAGCCACTCTGCGGCATGTGGGATCTTCCCAGACCGGGGCACGAACCCGTGTCCCCTGCGTTGGCAGGCGGACTCTCAACCACTGCGCCACCAGGGAAGCCCTTGTTTTGTTTTAATCAGAAAAGCAAATGCTTTCCTAGGAATACCCTAGCTGACTTCAGCCAAATGTGTCACTGAGCAACTCTTAGCTGCAGAGGAAAACTTCGCAATGACCTCTAGAATGGAAAAGGGAAGGGCAAAGAGGGTTGGTCGTGGGTTACATGTTGGTCCAAAGTATCTGCCACAAAGTGGAAAAACCCTAAAGGATGTGACGGACTGAGACCCATAGAGCTAAACATCTCACAGTTTGGAGCTTCTCAGAAAAAGACAAGAAACACAAGGGACACCTGTGGTCCTGTCTTAGGGTCACCAAGTCTTTTTGATAGAAAGAGGAAGGCGGGGAGGAAGGGGTTCATTAAGTCTTTGGCCTAAAAATAGGATAAAGAGGAAGGGGGGGCGGGCAACAGTTTTTACCTCTTTCAGGAATAAAACCAGAAAACACAAGGTTGAACCAACTTTTGATTACCAGCTTCGGAAGGCAGTAGGAAACAAACCTTTATAACTTCCTCACATCTGTGGGGTTCATTGTGTTTCTACAGTTATGGGAGGATCCCGTGCCCTCTGCAAAAGAAGCTGGGACATCCTAGTACCCTCCACACCCAGGCTTTAGGGCTTGAGCTGGTAGTGGCAACTTTTTAGAGGGGCGTCGGGGGAGAGGAAAGCAGACAGAGGCCCTGAGGGCTGCTGCAAGGAAGAGAAGGGTTCCTGCTGGCTGTGATGGGTGCCAGCCTGGGCCTAAGAAGTAGCTTGAAGGCTTATTTTTAAAGTCGCTCATTTTTAAGAGAGTCTGCAAGAGCCCAGTGACTGGAGAGCTGAGGTCCTGAGGTCGCTGTGAAACTGACACCAGGACTGGCTGGTGCAGAATGAGCCTCTAGAACAGGATGCGTCCCAGGGCCTGGAGAGAGGGGTCAGCTGCAGGACAGGTCAAGTGGCCACAGCAGAGCAGGTTAACATGCCCTAGAGGCAGAGAACCCCTGGCTGTGATCAGGGGATGACCGTTTGGCGCTCGGTCTTTTAAAACTAGAAACTCCTGCTCTAAGCTCGTGTCACGCAGGTCACCACCACCCTACCTTTCCCTTCTCTGAGGGGGCCAGGTCAGGAACACCCGCTGCTCATCTGCATCTCTGTATCCAAACAAAAATTCCTCATTCTGGAGTCACTTGACGTGGCCCTTCCCTGATGGAAGGTGTTCCTTTGCTTCAGTGATAACACACACTCGCAGCATGCTAGTTTACAGAGCGCTTTCTAAGACAGCCCCTCCCTCTGTGTTTCTCTCTGCAAGTTCTGAGATGGAGCCAGACATTCCACCTAACATCTCTCTGGAATTGTCTTCCTTCTGTGTCCACTATACACCAGCATGCTCTCAAGGTGCTGTTCTGGGTTAATTCCAGAAAGCTGGTGAGTGGTAACAGAGCTCCGAAGGCTGACTTCTAAGGAACACATTCCCTTTGACCTATAGCCCACATGTAATATACAAAGTCAACCATTTCCTCAATATAAGTAAAATAAAATGTTCACATAGAGAATGCTCTACTTTAAGAATACTGCAGTCAGCATTGTGAATGCATCAAATGCCATCGAATTGTTTAAGACAGTTAAATTTATGTATATGAATGTCACCTCATTAAAAAAAATACTGTTATTACTACACTTCTTGACTTTATGAACTGCTTTTACCATTTTCTTCTTCAACTCGCTTTCTTTTCACATCCCTGCAGGCCAGAAAATAAACAACTAGTTATTTCTTCTCAGATAAGGAAACTGAGGTCCAGAGAAGGTCTGACCTGCCAACTAGAGGATAACTGAGCAACAGAGATCTCCAGTGTGTGGACTGCTGGGCCAGTGCTCATTCTACAAAGGTTCCAGGGCAAACAGCCTGAAGGCTCCGCTCCTTCATGACCTCCAAAGTCAGCAGAGGAAGCAAGCCCTCCTCATCTGCAGAAGCTAAGTCATCTCTTACTCTCTGAATTTGAGGGAGGAGTTCATCTCTGACAAGCAATAGGGCAGGAGGGTGGGTATGGATCAGTTTTGCTAAGCCGTTTTTCAGAAGTTCACTTTGAATTTTCTAAGTGTAAATCCAGTGTTTTATAACATATTCACAAAGCTGTGCAACCACCACCACTACCTAATTTCAGAACAGTCATGATCCCCTAAAGAAACCCTGCACTGCTCGGCGGTCACTCCCCACTCCTCCCCGCTAGCCCTCAACCACACTCATCTACCGTTAGTCACTATACTTTTGCCTGTTCTGGACATTTCAGATACAGTCATTCAATATGTGGCCTTCTGTGTCTGACTTCTTTCATTTAGCATGTTTTCAGTGTTCATCCATGTTGTCGTGTGCATCAGTACTTCACTCCCATTTCTAAATCCCCAGGGACTCTTCCTGTTGCTTCTTTCCTGCCAGCTGTGGGGATGTGGGGATGGAGGGACCACAGTCAGGGCAACAGAAAAAAGCCCTCATCCTGGTAGAGCCCAGAGAGAAGAAACAGACCCCTCAGCAGCATCACCAACATTCCCCTTCTTCAAGTAAAACATATGACAAGGAACGTCAGATCCACCAGCAAACAGTTAACTACACAGGCCTGTGCAGAGCACATAGCCCCCGAATACTCTCCAGAGGACCACGCAGCCAAACATGCCACTCAAACAGAGGCAAGGCCCAGTGTCATCCAGGAAGAGTGATGCTCTTGACTCCTTCATTCCACAAGCTTTCAGGTCCCTGCTCTTAACTTGTAGACTCATAGTGCAACCTATGAGTTCCTCATCACCTCAGCTGTCTTCTGCTCGGATCAAAGCCTTCTAGCTGCTAAAGCATTTCCTGGGGGAGATCGTCCGTGTTTAATCCAGGACAAATATTACTTGCAAACCCCTGACTTCCACGTGCATCTCTGCATCAAGCTGATGATCTGACTTCCTGGTGACCTGAGCCAGCAGCTTACTAAAAGTCTCTCCAATGGGGCATAACCTCGATATTCTTACAGCTATTCTTCCCATCTTCCTCTTCTCCTTTCTAGTACAAGGTGGACGAGGAATTATCATTGCCTATTTGCAGAGGAAGAAATGGAGGCCCAGTAAGGGCAAGAGACCAGTACCCATTAGCAAAAGGTGACAGAACTGAGATAAGGGGTCCTATCTCCCACCCCATTGCTCTGGATGTACCGTGTGGATACACGAGAGGGTTAGTTAACCAAACACTCCTTCCAGGTAGGAAGTGAGAGAAAAGTGAGAGTTAGTTCTCAATTGTCAGATTTGAGACTTCCTGCCACCAGCCCCCCTCTTCTTCTCCTAGAATCAGGTGCATGAACCCAGAACACGACTTGCATTAATAGCAAAACATCAGTGTCCCTCCCCACCCCCAAATTCTCCAGCACGGCCCAAAGTCAACCATAAACAAAAGAAATAGGGCCAATGGGCATATATCCACTTTACTTGTGAGTCCAAAAGGAAAGCAGGCTTTATGGCAGGTCAGCCTGCCGGGGAGAAGGCTGGAGCAGAAGCAACCACCCTGCCCCACATCCCCTGCAAGCCGCCCACCCAGCCTCACTCCTTACCCTCCCTTCAAACTTGGCGGTGGCCCCTTCCTTGATGCAGAGGTTCCGAGGGGGCAAAATGAAAGCAGGGGCCTCGGTCAGGGGCATGGAGCCAACTCTTGTGTGATCCACAGTGAGGGAGGTTTTGGAAACGTGTGTCGAGGCAGCCAGCTTCACATCCCCCATGGTCTGCAAACAGGAAGGAAGATCAGGTCAGAGGAGACAAAGTACAACCCATCCTCCCTGCAGGCGGCCGACGTGCCCAGGGTGCTGGTTGGGGCCGCAGTGTCGTGGGCTTTACAGGGAGCCCCACTAGGTCAAGGGCCGCCTGGAGCTCCTCTCTGGGAATGAGAGTCCCTGTGTCCCCTACACGCAAAGCTGCAGGGGTGAAGCCCAGTCTGCCCCAGACGCCAGCTCCCAGGGCCACGTCCTGGTCTCCCCAAAACCCCGTGGAGAACTTCCAGGAAGGGGGCAGCTAGAGCAGGAACAGAGACATCAGATGTTTCTCGGCGTTTTTACAATGGATATCTGAAGTCATACTTAATAGTCACTCAACCTTCAGAATCTATATCTGCATTAGTCACTCAAGGTGAAAGTAAAAGCTGCTTTTGCCTGAACTGTGAGGGCTCTTGGGCTAAAGAAAAATGGGATCCATAGTCCAAGAAAGAAAAGAGTTTAGGGTTAATACGGCAAGGATCCTGGGTGAGGTGAGGTGAGGTGAGAGTGTGGGGTTGAAAGCAGGGAAGGAAGCAAGGCTAGGGAGGACCCTAGCCACTTCTGGGGACCGGACTGTGAAAAAGCCTCAAAAGTCATAGAATGTCAGAGAAGGGAGCATTTTACGGTTATCCAGGCTAACTCCTCCATTTATAACTGAGGACCAGAGAAGGTAAGTCACTCACTCAAAGAGACAAAGTAAAATGATGGCATCACTGGCAAGTAAACCTCAGGCTCCTGACTCCTGGTCCAGGGCCCCGTTGGGACTAGACAAGATGTCTATGGGGGCTGGCAGGTTGATTGGAACAAAGGGATTTCCTTAGGGTTAATTCTAGAAGTGGAATTAGGAACAGGTATGAATCAGTTCCTGGTTGCAAATTACAGAAATGGACTCTGGCTCTTATAAATGGATAAGGGATCTGTTGGAAAGACAGGGAGTAGGGAAGCTATCAAAGTCCACAGGAAAGGCTGGAGAACCAGGCTGGGAAAACAGGCAGCAATCGAGAGAAGCCAGGTTGTCAGAACCTAGCCAAGGTCACTGGACACCCGTTGCCACCCCCTGGAATATGTCCCAAGTATCCCTGCTCCAGATTTCAAGTCCAGGTAGGAGCCTCACCAGGCTGGGGTGGTTCCAGGTTGGGGACCACATCTTACTCAGCATGGAATCCACGGTACCTGGCCTATCACAGCCCTGCAACGTCTGCTAAACTGAAGAGGAAGAGTATTTCCAGTTTTTATTTTTCTGTTCATTTTCTTGGGATCGTCAGTCACAAGACTACGTCCCATGCCAAGTGGGGTAAGCTGACAGAAATGAACAGTGATAATCTGGGCATGTAATTAGTTTGTTTAAATTTAATAACATCTAACAAAACTAAAATGGAGGTTACAAGTTAAAGTAACAAAGACCTAGGTTTGTTTGTAACAGGGCACATCCCCTGCTTGACAAAGCCAGCTTTCTCTTTCACTGATGATGTATTAGCTTTGCAAACAAAATCCTTTCCAAATGATAAGACTCACAGGTTCACTGTAGTAAGTAACAATAAAAACCAAACTTATGTAGCACTTACTATATACCAGGAACTATTCTAAACACTTTATAAATAATAGCTCAATTGCTCCTTACCTCAACACTGTGAGACAGATGATCTCATCATCCCCATTTTATGGATTAGAAACCGAGGCTCACTGAGATTAAGTCATTTGCCCAGGATCAGAGTATTTAGTAGGGGGCAGAACTGGCATTTGATCCCAAGTGTCTGGCACCAAAGCTCCTATTCTTAACCACTGGACCCTCTTTTTTTTTTTAATTAATTAATTTATTTATTTTTGGCTGCGCTGGTTCTTTGTTGCTGCATGCGGGCTTTCTCTAGTTGCAGCGAGCGGGGGCTACTCTTCATTGCAGTGCACGGGCTTCTCACTGCAGCTCTTGTTGCAGAGCTCGGGCTGTAGGCGCACGGGCTTCAGTAGTTGTGGCACATGGGCTTAGTTGCTCCTCGGCATGTGGGATCTTCCCGGACCAGGGCTCGAACCTGTGTCCCCTGCATTGGCAGGCAGATTCTTAATCACTACGCCATCAGGGAAGTCCCCCACTGGACCCTCTTGCTTCCTATTAGGAGTCAGAGTTGGCTGGTGGGAAGGGGGTCTGAGGTTGGGGTCATAAGCGAGAAAGCTGACAGCTGCTACCATACACACATAAAACTGAGATCTTCCATATGACACAGCATACCAATGACAACATTAAAAGGCATTTGATGATCTGGGATAAAATGTTTGCAACAAGAATGAAGGACCAGGATATTTTATATATAAGAAAACAGCCTGACAGATAATGGGTAGAGCTATCACTTGGATGGTTCACAGAAGATAGACAAGTGACCACAACACAAATGCAAGCTGCCTAGCCTCAATCAGAATCCAAGAGTGCAAATTAAGGACAAGTTATTATTTTAAAAAACTGACCAAACTGACATTTAAAAAAAAGATAACATACAATACTGGTGAGACTCTGGGTACTCATACCCTTCTGAGGAGTATAAACTGAAGCAATCTTTCTGGAAAGCAATTTGTCAAAAAGATTCTGAAAAAACTGTCCATCTCTTTCCCCAGTAATCCTACATTTAGAAATGTATTATTGGGAAAGATTCAGAGATACAGACCCAAATTTATATATGAGAATGCTAATCACATTACTTATAGGAAAATAAACAGAAAAATAATCCAGTTAAATAGAAATAGAAAAGAAAAAAAAAACCAGTTAAATATCCAACAGTGAGAATTGGTTAAATACAGTAGAATATCAGGCAGTTATATGAGTGTATATTTACAAGGAAAATAATAATAGGAATTTAATGATACAGAAATTTTAAACTAAAAATAAGTTTCATTATGGAAAATTTCAAACAGAAAAGTAGAAAGAATGATAAAATGAGCACCTCAAATACCTATCACCTAGATTCAACAGTTAACATTTTGCCATATTTATATCATTGTGTTTGTGTATGTGTTTGCAGAACCATTTCAAGGTAATCAGGATATAATTTTAATGGCAAGAATCAAGATATAGTCATTCACTCAATTAAAATATATTTATTGAACATCCACCACGTTGCAAGCTAGGGGCTAGGGATACAGCAGTGAACAATTACATGTGTGTATGTGGTGAGTGTGATAACATGGGGATCTTATATCCTGCAGAGCCTCCCAGGACCATACCCCAGAGGGGACACTGTTCCCTCTGCCCTCCTCCACTGCCACTGAAGTCAGGTGGCAAATACACTCTGTGCTGCCAGCGCCAGGGGTGGCGTGGAGTGAGGGCAGGTATCACAAGGGTCGCCGCCAGCCGCAAGTCCAGGGCACTGCTACTTTCCAGCTATTAGCTGGGCAAGGGACTTCAACTCTCCTGGCCTCAGTTTCCTTTTCTATAAAATGAGAATGATAATATCAATCTCACAAAGTTGACGGGAGGATTTGAATGACAGTGTATATAAAACACTTAGTACAGCATAAAAGGCACTCAATAATTGGTAGCTGTCAACATGGTCATCATCCAGCTCCCAAAGGGAAAGCAAGTTCCCCAACCCTGCAGGACAGACCCTTTTCACCAAGGACGGCAAGCCCAGGCCAGCCTGATTATCCTCAGGGCAAGGGTATCTGAGTGGGATTATTGTATGACAGCAGTGGGAAGCATATGGCAGACCATGAGAAGGTGGGTAGGAGGGCCTGGGGCCCCTTGACAGCCTCCGCAGCACTGTCCTGTGTGTCCTAGCATGGAACGGGCAGGGTGCATGCACCCGACATTGTGCTCAGCCCTAATCTCACTCAATCTCCTGGTCCTGCAAGGCAGTTCTGATTATGCTCCTTTCACAAACGAGGACACCGGGGCTCAGAAAACCAACTACATTTGTCCAAGGTCACATAGCTAAGAAGTGGAAACCAAACTGAATTCTGATCGTAGCCATACCCTGTGGGCTTCCTGGAGGGCCCCCGGACCCAGACTAGGCGTTTCCTGCCTTCCCCAGTAATGGGAGATGCGATAGGCAGAGGCTTGGGAGTTGCATAAAGGAAGGGGGGCGGGGGAATGTAACACCCCCTTCTGCTCTCACTTCTAGTTTTCAAAGACACAAGACTCTTCCACTCTGCTTTCGGGGGAGCTGGAAACTAAGAGTGGTGACATCAGGCTCAGAATCCTCTCTATAAATCCTCTTGATCTTGACCTTCTGAGGTCTCCTGAAGGCCCTGGATGCTATCATCAAAAGGAACATGCTCGGCCCCATACACACAGAAGATAGAAGTCTTCCATCCCTGGGCGGGAGGGAAGGTCTGGCTTCAGGTCAGAAACAGAACAGGCAAGTCAATACAGCAAGTGCCCTGCGAGGGGTGGGGTGGGGTGGGGGGGTAGGGCAGTTATTAACCACCACACAGGCAGAACCAGGGCCCAATCCCAGGCTGGCCAGGCACACCAAACAGCTCTGCTCGGCTCATCACCCCGCCCACTGCCATCAGCCGCATAAACATATTCCGTCCACACTGCAAATTAATGGTTACTGGCATATCTGGAATGCTGTACCAATAATAATTATAATAATTATTATAAATCAAACCAAACCATCCTTGTTCCCTTCTAACGCCTCATCCAGCCTGTTGACCACATTCCAGTCGAGAGCACCAGAGGTCCTGGGTGGCTTCTGCAATAATTTCTCTATCGGCAGAGCAGTACTCAGTGGCTGGAGTCAAATACACCTACCCAGGGGGTTTTGTTCAGCACCAGTTAAATGCAGATGAATAAGAGACAGAAGGTAAATGGGAGTGTTTTCTTAATTTCACTTTCAGATTTTTCATCATTAGTGTATAGGAATGCCAGAGATTTCTGTGCATTAATTTTGTATCCTGCTTTACCATTGCAACAAAAAGAATAAAATATCTAGGAATAAACCTTCCTAAGGAGACGAAAGACCTGTATGCAGAAAATTATAAGACACTGATGAAAGAAATTAAAGATGATACAAATAGATGGAGAGATATACCATGTTCTTGGATTAGAAGAATCAACATTGTGAAAATGACTCTACTACCCAAAGCAATCTACAGATTCAATGCAATCCCTATCAAACTACCACTGGTATTTTTCACAGAACTAGAACAAAAATTTTCACAGTTTGTATGGAAATACAAAAGACCCCAAGTAGCCAAAGCAAACTTGAGAACGAAAAACGGAGCTGGAGGAATCAGGCTCCCTGACTTCAGGCTATACTACAAAGCTACAGTATTCAAGACAATATGGTACTGGCACAAAAACAGAAATATAGCTCAGTGGAACAGGATAGAAAGCCCAGAGATAAACCCACGCACATATGGTCACCTTATCTTTGATAAAGGAGGCAGGAATGTACAGTGGAGAAAGGACAGCCTCTTCAATAAGTGGTGCTGGGAAAACTGGACAGCTACATGTAAAAGAATGAAATTAGAACACTCCCTAACACCATACACAAAAATAAGCTCAAAATGGATTAAAGACCTAAATGTAAGGCCAGAAACTATCAAACTCTTAGAGAAAAACATAGGTAGAACACTCTATGACATAAATCACAGAAAGATCCTTTTTGACCCACCTCCTAGAGAAATGGAAATAAAAACAAAAATAAACACATGGGACCTAATGAAACTTCAAAGCTTTTGCACAGCAAAGGAAACCATAAACAAGACCAAAAGACAACCCTCAGAATGGGAGAAAATATTTGCAAATGAAGCAACTGACAAAGGATTAATCTCCAAAATTTATAAGCAGCTCATGCAGCTCAATAACAAAAAAACAAACAACCCAATCCAAAAATGGGCAGAAGACCTAAATAGACATTTCTCCAAAGAAGATATACAGATTGCCAACAAACACAGGAAAGAATGCTCAACATCATTAATCATTAGAGAAATGCACATCAAAACTACAATGAGATATCATCTCACACCGGTCAGAATGGCCATCATCAAAAAATCTAGAAACAATAAATGTTGGAGAGGGTGTGGAGAAAAGGGTACACTCTTGCACTGCTGGTGGGAATGTGAATTGGTACAGCCACTATGGAGAACACTATGGAGGTTCCTTAAAAAACTACAAATAGAACTACCTTATGACCCAGCAATCCCACTACTGGGCATATACCCTGAGAAAACCATAATTCAAAAAGAGTCATGTACCAAAATATTCATTGCAGCTCTATTTACAATAGCCAGGAGATGGAAGCAACCTAAGTGTCCATCATCGGATGAATGGATAAAGAAGATGTGGCACATATATACAATGGAATATTCCTCAGCCATAAAAAGAAACAAAACTGAGTTATTTGTAGTGAGGTGGATGGATCTAGAGTCTGTCATACGGAGTGAAGTAAGTCAGAAAGAGAAAGACAAATACCGTATGCTAACACATATATATGGAATTTAAGAAAAAAAAATGTCATGAAGAACCTAGGGGTAAGATGGGAATAAAGACACAGACCTACTAGAGAATGGACTTGAGGATATGGGGAGGGGGAAGGGTAAGCTGTGACAAAGTGAGAGAGTGGCATGGACATATATACACTACCAAACGTAAAATAGATAGCTAGTGGGAAGCAGCCGCATAGCACAGGGAGATCAGCTCGGTGCTTTATGACCACCTAGAGGGGTGGGATAGGGAGGGTGGGAGGGAGAGAGATGCAAGAGGGAAGAGATATGGGGACATATGTATATGTATAACTGATTCACTTTGTTATAAAGCAGAAACTAACACACCACTGTAAAGCAATTATACTCCAATAAAGATGTAAAGAAAAGGAAGAGACAGAAGTAAGAAGAGACAAAAAAGGAGGCGGGGATCAGAAGAGCAGTGGTCTGAGGGCTGGAAGCCACACGCCGTCATATACACACAATGCTTGGGCCAAAGCTCACCTCCAAATAAGGTTTTCACAAGTAGCAGAATTTATTAATCCTTCAAAGCAGCACTAAATTAATTTGACTTTAATTCGATCAAAAGCACTTTCAATTGTCTCTTGAACCCAGAAAGGAACACTTTCAACTATGGCCAAGAGAGAGGGCAAAAAGACTGAGGCAAAAAGACTCAGAGAAAAGTTTAAAGTCAAGAATCAAGGTACACAGCAGAACAAGTTTAGAGAAACCAGCTGCCCCCTTCCCTACCCAAAGTGCATACATTTTAAATGATCGTAGTCCTTAAGCACCTGATCCGGCAGCAAGGCATCCTGGAGATACCATACCTTCCCTACAGGGAAGGGCTCCCAGTGGGCTCTGCACTGGAAGCCATGAACCCCTGGAGCCACAGGCACACAGCAAACACAGCAAACCACCGAGGTGCAAATGCCACAGGCAATGACAGCTTCCTCTCCCCACCTTAATCCTCTCTCTTCAGAGCATTCAAATCCTGACAAATTCCCTAATCTCTCCTAATCCTAACGAGCTGCTCCTTGGCTGTGGGCTGTGCCTGTTGACTTGCTGTGACCCACCGGAGCAGGCAGTGCCGCAGGATCACACACCAGAGAACGGACACGCCTTACCGTGACCTCTTCCCTGGGCAGCTCTCCCATGAGTTGGGACGCGTGGACGGCCACGCTTTACCACCGTACTGCAGAGACGCCTGTCCAAGGTCTGTCCGAGAAGGAAGACAGTGAAGGAGAGCCAGAGATGTAGCAGAGCCCAGGGCCAGACTGAAAAGTTAAGGGGCGTTCGTCTGACTGCTCACAGATGTTGCAACTTGCCTTGCGCCAAGCAGCCAACTTCACCCGGTCAGAGGGATGTGTGGTTCCAATCTGCCCAGCTGGGGTGACCCTTGAAACCCCTGGCTGCCAGCTGCAGAGGCTCTGAGTGGAGTCCCGGGGAAACCAGGGATGGAAGCTCACAGGGTTTTACTTGTTCAGAGCTGCAGGTTCCAATCTGAGTGTGGAGCAAAGGGAGGACACTGTCAAGCTGAGAGCTGAGTCCTTGGAGGGGCTGGGCACACCCCCAACTCCACATCTGGCCTGGAACACTACCCATCCCTAGGCACATGTGGCCTGGGATTACCACCCAGTGCTCGTGGGACCCTTGCCTCCTGAGACCTAGCTCCCTCCTCCTTGAGCTGAAGAAGCCCTCTTTATGATCCCCGGAGTGGGAGCAAACTCAGAAAGCAGAGGGATGGGGGACTCCTGTGCTCCTGTCTTAAGGAATCTGGGCTGAGATTTGAACCATGCTCCACAGACTGTGTTCACGTTGAGAACAGGACCTAGCAGCGTGGGTCCTGACCCCTGGAGAGCTTCAGGAGTGGTCCCTGGCGCATACTTCTAAAACATGGTAGCAAGGTGATGACCAGTCCAGTCTTTCTCCTCCAGGGGACAGAAGGTATTTCCATAGTTCCAAAGGAATCTCTCATCCTATGCAACTCACACCTTGGGACAGACTGCAGATGTCCAAATCAGAAATGATGTGGATTTAAGCTTTTCTACTGGCTCTTGTCTGATTCTTGACCTAGCTGACCTTCTCCTAACGCCTAGCTGACCCCTTAGCCACTAGCTCAGCAGTTCTCAAACTTTTTGGTCTCAGGGTTCCTTCATACTCCTAAAATTAATGAAGATCACAAAGAGCTTTTGTGTGTGAATTGCTGCTATTAATATTTTACTGTATTGAATTAAAGTTTTACTGTATTAAAACTAAGAAATAGTAGTTCATTTAAAACATCAATAATAAACCCATTAGGTTAACATAAATAACACTTTTAAAAGAAAAATACATTTTCTGAAACAAAACCAAAAAAAAAGTTTAGTAAGAAGAGTTGTTTGTTTTTGCAAATTTCTTTAATGTCTGGCTTAATAGGAGACAGCTAGATTTTCATATGTGCTTCTGCATCCAGTTGGTTGTGGCATCACAGTGTTCGTACCTGCTGGAAAACTCCGTTTGAGAGAAAAGGAGAGTGAAAAAAGCAATGACATCTTATTATAAAAAGCAAATGACATCTTATTACAAAAATTATTTAGACCTCCTGGGCCCATGAAAGAGTCCCAGGGTCCCCAGGGCCCACTTTGAGAACCATTGCTCTACCCTATCTCCTGCTCTCCCCACCACCATCTGTTCTTCTGTCCTCTGTAAAGCACACAAGTGGAAGGGGAATAGTGGTTTTATAGGAGTAGTGGTGTGAGGCTTTGACGGGCAGGTAGGAGAGAGGGTGAATCAATACCTAATTTGATTCCATCTTTTTTTCCAAGGGGAATGGTTGAACATATGTGGACCAGAGAGATCTGAAGACAGATACTGATGAAGAGTACACCTTTAAGGCAACTGAGTTCTTGGTCAAGACTGAAAATGCACCACAGACTCCGGAAGATCTTGCACATGGTAGATATTTGAATATTTTATGGATAATAAAGGAAGAAATGAATCCAAAAAAACAATGCTACTCACCCTGAGGAACAGAGGTGACTCCAGATCTAGGTCTCCTAGACAGAGGTCTCTGGGGAGCAACCAGAGACTGGAAAGTCATTTTGAAAGACAGAACTAAGGACAGTAATTCGGACAAAATCATGGAAGGTGTGTCTATCACATACATCATAGTTGGCCGCCATGCAGTCATGTGGTTATTTGATTGACATCTGTCTCCCCCACTGGAACATAAGCCCCTCCACTAGGTCACAGGTCCTGTGTGGTTTGCTCACTAATGCCTAGAATACGGAGGAGCACACAGTAAGTTCTCAACAAATACTTGTGGGATATATGAATAAATTGAAAGTTGGGCTAAAAATCATAAAAAATCACTTCCAAACTATGGTATCCCTTAATTTTGTTGTGGAGCAAACATGTGAACATTAGAGAGAGGATGTAGGGAAAGGAGTGGGCGAACAGGTCACAGCAATAAACAGTCTACCTCTCTGGGGCCTGTAGGCATTTGGTTCCAGACACATGGGTACCAGCCCTGGCTCTAAACCTGGCATGTAACTTGTAAATCCTTTCCCCTCTTTGCTTGTCAGGCTGCCTGGGTGTGAAGTGAACACAATCACACCCGGCCCTGGGTACACTCTCTAGGTTTCCTGCTGGCATCCTTGAGAGCCTTGGGCCCAGGTTTCCGGGTTCCTAAGGGATATCAGGTAAAGCCAGCCCACTCCTTCCTGCCCCACCCCCCAGCTGAGTTCTTCCCTGAGCCCATAGGCAGCCCTTCCTTCCCCATGGCGTCCTGGGCCTTTCCTCTCGAAAGACACGTTAAAGGAAGGTTGGGCGGACTTCACTGGTGGCGCAGTAGTTAAGAATCCGCCTGCCAATGCAGGGGACATGGGGTCAAGCAGCCTGCGTGTCACAACTACTGAACCCCGTGTGCTTAGAGCCCGTGCTCTGCAACAAGAGAAGCCACTGCAATGAGAAGCCCGTGCGCCGCAACGAAGGGTAGCCCCTGCTCACCGCAACTAGAGAAAGCCCGTGCGCAGCAACAAAGACCCAACGCAGCCAAAAATAAATAAATTAAATAAATAAATAAATAATTTTTTTTTTTTTAAAAAAGGAAGTCTGGGCTTCTACAGGCAGGTGACCTACCCGCTTCAGCCCAGCCACGTCATCAAAGGAGCAGACCACGGGCAGGAGGAGGGTGTCCACTCAGCAACTCTACCCTGAGTGCCCACATCTTTGGCAGAAAGTTATTTTTAAATTTTCTTAAAAGGGGATCAAACCAAAAAAACACAGCCAAATGAACACACAGTGTGAACGAGTGAGGCCTGCCCTCCTGGAGCTGCTCTCTTACTGTTGGGATTCTTGCTTAATTTGAGATTTAATGAGACCAGATGAGAGAAGCTTTCTGCAGTAAAAGTCACATGCAAAAAGAAATCAGAGCCAGAAACCCTGATTATAATTAAATTAGCAACATGCACATTCCTATCATCTTAGCAACATCCTAAAGTTCACTCAGCTCATTAGCAGTATCATCCCTGCAGAAGTAAGTCTGGGGTCACAGGGGTGTTTATTCAACCATCCCCTTCTCAAATACCTTGCCTCCCCCTCCATCCTGCTAAGCCACGCCGATGTGCCCGTGAGATGAGCACTGTGAGAACTCAGGCAGGAGCAGCCCCACCTAGGTCCGTGGGAGCCCAGGAAATCCACTCGGGGAGCAGGAACGGTGCTTGTGGCTTCCATCGACAGGATGCCCCTCTGCAGGGAACAGACTGCTCTGCAGTCAGATGTGCATTCTCCACTGCGAAACTGTGGCCTGAAAAAGTGACAACCTCTCAAAGTCTTAGTTTACTCATCTGTAAAATGGAGCTGCTATTAATACTCTCCTACCTGCAGGGTTGCTATGAGGGTCAGCAATGTGTATAAAAAACAGCCCGGTCCAGTCTCTGGCACAGAATAAGTGCTCAGTCCATGGTGGCTGCTATTGTTAATGTTGTTGCTGTCACTGTTGTTTTAAGATTTCTGTCAGAAGCTCAGAGGATAGAAGCAGCCTTGGCCAACAAGGGGGCCAGCTCAGGAAAATTGGCAGGCAGCACCTGACGGTTAAATAGCTCAGGAGAGTCAGAGGCTCCAGTGCTCACTGTGGCTGCACGCTAGCCACTGCGTGACCTTGAGAAAGCCACTTCCCATCTCTGGTTCTCTCTCTGACCTGAAGGGCCTCTCTGGACCTTCCTTCCCTAGTTCACCTGTGTCTCTACGACTGTTGCCAGCTCTCCATAGGATACCTGGGCAGGTAGGAAAGGTTCCAGAAGGGGGAGTCAAGCCCACAGCAGAGACAAGATGCTTTGGGACACCAGGAGAGGAGAAAGAAGAGACTTCTGTTCCAGGCCCTCCACGCAGGGCTTCACAGGCTGACAGGCGCATCTGGCCCTCGGCACACATCTGTGAGACACAGGCACAAGCCATGAAGACTGAAGCCTGGGCCAGCGCTAGGAATGGGCATGAACGCAGTCATTCCAGCTTCACAGCCTCTGGCCTCTCCCAGGTCGAGCTTCTGATTCTCTGAGGTCTGTCCGGAGAGGGGCTGGGGCTGAAAGAGCTGAGGGGAAACCCCAGGAAAAAGAGGAGAAAAAGGAACCAATAATAGCTCCTGTTTAGTGAGCACTTATTAAGTGTCAGGAGTGGACTAAGTACTTAAGGTGATTCCCTTAGCAGAGCGGCAAATATTAACAGCAAAATTAAAGGGGCAGGGTGCTGGGCAGAGTCATTTGCTCATAAAGTAAGTGGAATATATTCCTTTTCTTTCTACCACTTCATTCTTCCTCTCCTTCCTCCAATTTAGCCAACATTTAGTAATTTATTTTGAAACCGGAGTCTTGGGCAGGGGGAGCACGTGGAAGGGGTGGCGGGTGGGCAGGGGTGGTGGGTGCGCTATTAGGGATGTAGTGTCCGAGGGGTGAGAGTGGAGGAGAGGGAGAAAAGGGAAGGGTCCCCACTCTGTGCCCTGAGTCTGCCCGGCCATTCCTCTCCTGGTCTTTAGTGAAGCCTAGGAAAGCTCTGGAAAAGAAGGCCCAGGAAGGGAGTCCATGATTCTGCTCATCACACCCTCCCTGGAGGGACCGTGAGCAGCTTCTCCAGCTCCAGACAGGCATGTCCCATCCCGTCTTCCTGAGCTACTGGAAGCACATGCTGCCCCTCAGCTTTCTGCCGGGACCTGGCCCTGTGGTAATGATCTGAGGGGACCGGCCCAGAGGATCCTGTGCTGGGAGGGCCCTTGGATTCTGAGAACACGGCTGCAAGTGTACTGTGAGCGGAGCTCACCTAGGCCTGGCTACTGAACCCAGCTTCTCTCCACACAGTTTAGGGGAGTTGCCAGCACCCCATGGCCTGTGTCTCCTGAGAAAACACTAGCCCTGTGGCTGGACTAATGCCTGGCTGATGCGAGGAGAGAGAATGAGAAAGACCCTTCTATGGGAGGCCTGCCTTTCCCCATGACAGGCTCAGGCACTGGCTGGAACGGTGTCTTCCAAGGAGAGGGGGAGCGGGAGCACAGCCGACAGGAGGGTCTGCAGAGATGTGGATGCTGATGAGAACTAGTGCTGAGTTTGAAGACTCTCTCCAGCCATAGGCGTCCACAGCTCCTGCTAGACCTCCTGGGGCCCAAGCTGGCTCCACCACATCCCTGTTTCCCCGAGCTTCCCTTACTGAGAGGTGTGGGGATCCTTCTTTGGCAAAGCCTGACACAGCATGAGAATATGAGGCAAGCCAGCCTGCTTCACCAACTCCTACAGGCTCTGGGATTTGAAATGCGAATTTGTAATTGTTTTCTACCTACTCCCACAGACGAAACCTGCCTCTTCCAGCTGAAGCCAAAGGCCTGGCCAACAGTGTATGCATTTCTAGTTTCTCTCCCACTCTTGATTAGCGCTGAGACAAGGGGGCAGGTGCACAGAGAAGAGGAATGAGGAGGGAGCCAAGACCCGGTGTCTCCAACATGCCAGAGGAGGGAGGGTGCTAATACAGGTGGGTTTTTCCCCTGGAAATTTTAGGTTGGCTGCCCCAGCCAGAGAGAAATGATCAATTCCTACTCTAGGGTCAAGCCCAGAACTGAATCAAGAACACTGTTGGGGTAATCGCCAGTCCTGGGACACTAGGAACAAGAAATTGACAATCTAAGAGTGAGCTGGGTGGTGATGCCAGCCAGTGGACTTGGGCAAGCCATCCCATCACAGGCTCTGGAGTCAGACATGCTGCACTTGAACCTGCTTCTGCCACTTAGTAGCCAGATGACCATGTGTGATTTACTTAATCTCGCTAAACCTCAATTTTCCCATCCGTAAATCTGTTCTGTAGGGCTCTGTGGAGATTAGAGGGAAGGTCAAGTATCTAACACAAAGTGGATACTCAGAATACCCAACACACTGTAACTGCAATGCAATTTCTAGCCATGCCTGGCACATAGCAAGCACTTAGGAAATGATGACTCTCTGGTAACAGTCAACTAGGAGGACCAATCAGAGGTATCACATTTCACTTATATGTTCTCGTTCATTGAAATATTGCCTCAGGGACTTCCCTGGTGGTCCAGTGGTAAAGAATCCGCCTTCTAATGCAGGGGACATGGGTTCAGTCCCTGGTCAGGGAACTAAGATCCCACATGCCGCAGGACAACTAAGCCCAAATGCCACAACTACTGAGCTAACGTACCTCAATGAGAGAGCCCACGTGTCACAAACTATAGAGCCCACATGCTCTGGAGCCCTTGCGCCACAACTAGAGAGAGAAAACCCACACACCACAACTAGAGAGAAGCCCATGCCTCAATGAAAGATCCTGCACGCCTCAGTGAAGACCCCATGTGCAACTAAGACCCGACACAGACAAAAAAAAAAAGAAATTAAAAAAAAAAGACATACTGCCTCAAACATAGCCTCATCTATCACAGAGAGTAGATTACTAATTCACACTCTTACATTGACTTCTTTTACTCAGTTACTTGTCATTGGCTAGACAATATGCATTGCTCTCATCCCAAATTCTAGCTTCCTGGTTAGAACAGTGGAATACAGCTGGATCGCAGAATGTGAGGGTTGGTAGGGGACCTAAATCATCTAGCCCAACCCCCTCACTTTACAGATGAGGAAGTGGGCCCAGAGTGGACTTATGTATCCTCAAAGACCAGAGGAGGGCAGGGATCTCTGAAGTTTCCAAGGCACAAGAATTCATGAGAATGAATCATGATCATCTAAGCAAGTGAGCCCTGCAGTAGAGAGCTGAGCTGGGCAGGGGAAGATGGTGGTACATGTGTCAGTGCAAGGAAACTCACCTGGGAAAGGGATGGGTCAAGGGAGGTTTTGAGAGATACAGTCATTAAATTGATTGAGACTAGGTTGCAGAGGGCCTAGAGGGTAGCATGTTCTTAGATAATGCTACCAAAAGCTTTTGCTTTATAATAAACTTCGAGCTACTGACAATTTATGAAATGCTTTCCCAATCAAGATCTCATTTCAACTTCACAACATATTGAGATACGTTACAACCCCATTTTATTGATAGGAAATCTGAGGCTCAAAGACCAAGTGACTTGCCTAAAGTCAATAGCTAATAAAGCAGAACTAGAATCCAGTCCTTCTTACTCCAAATCCTGGCTCAATTTGGTAACATGCTCGGGAAGGATTTAGCAAGATATGTTGAATTTTATCATAATAAACACCATGCCCAAAAGGAAATTTCCAGTATAACAACTGTGTTGATATTCCCTCAGATTTTATTGGAATGATATCTGATGGGTACAGATTTAACTAATGTAGTCAATCCCTTGCCCAGAGAAAGCCCCTTTCATTTGTCCCAAAGAAATGGGTGACTTCATTTCAATCCCTCATGCCTGAGGGAGAGACCATGCTTACTGGCTAATCTCTAGCAAGTCTATGTAGGACTCACGCCACCATCAGTAGATATGCCTCACCCCACGCACAGAGATGCTTTCTCTTCCCATTCACAGGCCAGACATCTCTGTGTTCTCCCCCAAAGTGTGCTGCTCTTCTCCAGACTCCCCTCAGTTCTCCTCCCTCTGGCTGGGCACAACCCCAGACCCTGGCCTTGGGTGCTGCATTAGAATGGCCAGTAGGATGCTTTGGCAGTGTGACAAGCGCTGTGTTTCCACAGGCGGTTCACCCCTTGCCCTTACCTGCCCTCCCATGACATGAGGACCTGTCCCCAGTATAGCCTCCAGCTCTGGATGAGAAACAATGGCTTAGTGTTTCCTGGAATTTACCTGGGGTGGTGGAAGGCTGCCAACCCAACCCAACCCAACCAGGTTTATCAGCCCAAGGGAGGAAAGTCAGGCTCAGACACGGCCCCGCTCCTCCTTCAGGCTTCTTCAGTCTTCACTCTGAGGGGCTGCATCATCTTCCCTCTGCTGGTGGCACCCACCTAGCACTGTGCAGCCCCACTAGGGTGAGGGGCACAGGGGAGCCTGTCTCTCGAGGTTCCTTTAGGATTCTTGGGTACCAACCTCAGGCCCTTTGTGGAGGAGACTTGCTCACCCTGGAAACCTGAAATGTCAGGGCTGGAAGGGACCTTAGAAATGATGCCATCAGGGGGACCTTCAAGTTGGCAGAGGAGTAAGACATGGAGATCACCCTCCTTCCCACAAATACATCAAAAATACATCTACATGTGGAGCAACCTCTACAGAACACCTACTGAACACTGGCAGAAGACCTCAGACTTCCCAAAAGGCAAGAAAATCCCCACGTACCTGGGTGGGGATTTTCTGGCAAAAAATTGTACCTGGCACAAGAAGAAAGAAAAAACAGAGACAAAAAGTAGGGGCAGGACCTGCACCTCGGGGACGGAGCTGTGAAGGAGAAAAAGTTTCCCCACACTAGGAGCCCGTTCACTGGCGGAGACGGGGGTGGGCCGGGGGGAAGCCTCGGAGCCACAGAGGAGAGCACAGCAACAGGGGTGCGGAGGGCAGAGCGGAGAGATTCCCGCACAGAGGATCGGTGCCGACCAGCACTCACCAGCCCGAGAGGCTTGTCTGCTCACCCGCCGGGGTGGGCAGGGCTGGGAGCTGAGGCTCCGGCTTCAGAGGTCAGACCCCAGGGAGAGGACTGGGGTTGGCTGTGTGAACACAGCCTGAGGGGGCTAGTGCGCCACAGCTAGCCGGGAGGGAGTCCGGGAGAAAGTCTGGACCTGCCGAAGAGGCAAGAGACCATTGTTTCGGGGTGTGTGAGGAGAGGGGATTCCTTCCCTGTGTGCCCAAGGAAGGCAGAGCACCGCCTAAGTGAGCTCCAGAGACGGGCACAAGCCGCGACTACCAGCTCAGACCCCAGAGACAGGCATAAAACACTAACGCCGTTGCTGCAGCCACCAAGAAGCCTGTGTGCAAGCACAGATCGCTATCCACACACACACCCTCCCCCGCCCCACCCCACTGGGAACCTGTGCAGCCCTGCACTGTCAGGGTCCTGTGATCCAGGGACCACTTCCCCAGGAGAACACACGGGGCACCTCAGGCTGTTGCAACATCACACCGGCCTCTGCCACTGCAGGCTCGCCCCTCATTCCAATTATGACGACCGTTCCCCTCCCTCCCCCCGGTCTGAGTGAACAAGAGAGCCCTAATCAGCCGTGGCTTTAACCCCCTCCTGTCTGGGCGGGGAACAGGTGCCTGAGGGCAACCTACATGCAAAGGTGGGGCCAAAATCAAAGCTGAACCCCAGGAGCTGTGAGAACAAAGAAGAGAAAGGGAAATCTCTCCGTGCAGCCTCAGGAGCAGTGGATTAAATCCCCACAATCAACTCCATGTACCCTATATCTGTGGAATGCCTGAATAGGCAATGAACGAATCACCCCAAAATTGAAGCGGTGGACTTTGGGAGCAACTGTAGACTTGGGGTTTGCTGTCTATGACTGAGTTGTTTCTGATTTTTATGTTTATCTTAGTTTAGTTTTTAGTGCTTGTTATCATTGGTGGATTTTTTTTATTGGTTTGGTTGCTCTCTTATTTTTTATTATTATTTTAATAATTAAAAAAAATTTTTAATAAGAGCACCTTTAAAAAAAATTAATTAATTAATTAATTTATGGATGTGTTGGGTGTTCATTTCTGTGCAAGGGCTTTCTCTAGTTGTGGCAAGCGGGGGCCACTCTTCATCGCAGTGCACGGGCCTCTCACTATCACGGCCTCTCTTGTTGTGGAGCATAGGCTCCAGATGCACAGGCTCAGTAGTTGTGGCTCACAGGCCTAGTTGCTCCGCGGCATGTGGGATCTTCCCAGACCAGGGCTCGAACTCATGTCCCCTGCATTAGCAGGCAGATTCTCAACAACTGCGCCACCAGGGAAGCCCCAAAATTTTGTTTTTAATATTCTTTTTTCTTTCTTTTTCTGTCCCTTTTCTTCTGAGCCGTGGGACATACAGGGTCTTGGTGCTCCAGCCTGGTGTCAGGCCTGAGGCTCTGAGGTGGGAGAGCCGAGTTCAGCACACTGGACCACCAGAGACCTCCCAGCCCCATGTAATATCAACTGGCAAGAGCTCTCCCAGAGATCTTTGTCTCAATGCTAAGAACAAGCTCCACCCAATGGCCAGCAAGCTCCAGTGCTAGACGCCCCATGCCAAACAACAAGACAGGAACACAACCCCACCCATTAGCAAAGAGGCTGCCTAACATCATACTAAGTTCACAGACACCCCAAAACACACCACCAGATGCGGCCCTGCCCACCAGAAAGACAAGATCCAGCCCCATTCCCCAGAACACAGGCACTACTCTCTTCCACCAGGAAGCCTACACAAGCCACTGAAACAACCTTAGCCACTGGGGGCAGACACCAAAAACAACGGGAACTACGAACCTGCAGCCTGTGAAAAGGAGACCCCAAACACAGTAAGTTAAACAAAATGAGAAGACAGAGAAATATGCAGCATATGAAGGAACAAGGTAAAAAACCACCACACCAAATAAATGAAGAGGAAATAGACAGTCGACCTGAAAAAGAATTCAGAGTAATGACAGTAAAGATGATCCAAAATCTTGGAAATAGAATGGAGAAAATACAAGAAACGTTTCACAAGGACCTAGAAGAACTAAAGAGCAAACAAACAATGATGAACAACACAATAAATGAAATTAAAAATTCTCTAGAAGGAAACAATAGCAGAATAACTGAGGCAGAAGAACAGATAAATGACCTGGAAGATAAAATAGTGGAAATAACTACTGCAGAGCAGATTAAAGAAAAACGAATGAAAAAAATTGAGGACAGTCTCAGAGACCTCTGGGACATTAAATGCACCAACATTCGAATTATAGGGGTCCCAGAAGAAGAGAAAAAGAAAGGGTCTGAGAAAATATTTCAAGAGATTATAGTTGAAAACTTCCCTAACATGGGAAAGGAAATAGTCAATCAAGTCCAGGAAGCAAAGAGAGTCCCATACAGGATAAATCCAAGGAGAAACATGCCAAGACGCATATTAATCAAACTATCAAAAATTAAATACAAAGAAAAAATATTAAAAGCAGCAAGGGAAAAGCAACAAATAACATACAAGGGAATTCCCATAAGGTTAACAGCTGATTTCTCAGCAGAAACTCTGCAAGCCAGAAGGGAGTGGCAGGATTTATTTAAAGTGATGATAAGGAAAAACCTACAACCAAGATTACTCTACCCAGCAAGGATCTCATTCAGATTTGACAGAGAAATTAAAACCTTTACAGACAAGCAAAAGTTAAGAGAATTGAGCACCACCAAACCAGCTCTGCAACAAATGCTAAAGGAACTTCTCTAGGCAGGAAACACAAGACAAGGAAAAGACCTACAATAACAAACCCAAAACAATTAAGCAAATGGTAATGGGACCATACTATCGATAATTACCTTAAATGTAAATGCATTAAATGCTCCAACCAAAAGACAGAGACTGGCTGAATGGATACAAAAACAAGACCTGTATATATGCTGTCTACAAGAGACCCACTTCAGACCTAGGGACACATACAGACTGAAAGTGAGGGGATGGGAAAAGATATTCCAGGCAAATGGAAATCAAAAGAAAGCTGGGGGCTTCCCTGGTGGCGCAGTGGTTGAGAATCTGCCTGCCAATGCAGGCCACATGGGTTCAAGCCCTGGTCTGGGAGGATCCCACATGCCGCGGAGCAACTAGATAGACCCGTGAGCCACACTGCTGAATCTGCGCGTCTGGAGCCTGTGCTCTGCAACAAGAGAGGCCGCGACAGTGAGAGGCCCGTGCACCGCGATGAAGAGTGGCCCCCGCTCGCCGCAACTAGAGAAAGCCCTCGCACAGAAATGAAGACCCAACACAACCAAACATAAAATAAATAAATAAATAAATAATTTTTAAAAAAAGAAAGCTGGAGTAGCAATTCTCATATCAGACAAAACAGACTTTAAAATAAAGACTATTACAAGAGACAAAGAAGGACACTACATAATGATCAAGGGATCGATCCAAGAAGAAGATATAACCATCGTAAATATTTATGCATCCAACATAGAAGCACCTCAATACATAAGGCAAATGCTAACAGCCATAAAATGGGAAATCGACAGTAACATAATAATAGTAGGGGACTTTAACACCCCACTTTCACCAATGGACAGACCATCCAAAATGAAAATAAGGAAACACAAGCTCTAAATGATACATTAGACCAGATGGACTTAATTGATATTTATAGGACATTCCATCCAAAAACAACAGAATACACTTTCTTCTCAAGTGCTCATGGAACATTCTCCAGGATAGATCATATCTTGGGTCACAAATCAAGCCTCAGTAAATTTAAGAAAATTGAAATCGTATTGAGTATCTTTTCCAACAACAATGTTATGAGACTAGATACCAATTACAGGAAAAAAAACTGTAAAAAATACAAACACATGGAGGCTAAACGATGCGCTACTAAATAACCAAGAGATCACTGAAGAAATCAAACAGGAAGTCAAAAAATACATAGAAACAAATGACAATGAAAACATGACAACCCAAAACCTACGGGATGCAGCAAAAGCAGTTCTAAGAGGGAAGTTTATAGCAATACAATCCTACCTCAAGAAACAAGAAAAATCTCAAATAACCTAACCTTACACCTAAAGCAAGTAGAGAAAGAAGAACAAAAAAACCCCAAAAGTTAGCCGAAGGAAAGAAATCATAAAGATGAGATCAGAAATAAATGAAAAAGAAATGAAGGAAACAATAGCAAAGACCCATAAAACTAAAAGCTGCTTCTTTGAGAAGATAAAATTGATAAACCATTAGCCAGACTCATCAAGAAAAAAGGGAGAAGATTCAAATCAATAGAATTAGAAATGAAAAAGGAGAAGTAACAACTGACACTGCAGAAATACAAAGGATCATGAGACATTACTACAAGCAACTATATGCCAATAAAATGGACAACCTGGAAGAAATGGACAAATTCTTAGAAAAGCACAACTTTCCAAGACTGAACCAGGAAGAAATAGAAAATATAAACAGAGTAATCACAAGCACTGAAATTGAAACTGTGATTAAAAATCTTCCAACAAACAAAATCCCAGGACCAGATGGCTTCACAGGCGAATTCTATCAAACATTTAGAGAAGAACTAACATCTATCCTTCTCAAACTCTTGCAAAATACAGCAGAGGGAGGAACACTCCCAAACTCATTCTATGAGGCCACCATCACGGTGATACCAAAACCAGAAAAAGATGTCACAAAAAAAGAAAACTAAAGGGCAATATCACTGATGAATATAACTGAAAAAATCCTCAACAAAATATTAGCAAACAGAATCCAACAGCACATTAAAAGGATCATACACCTTGATTAAGTGGGGTTTATCCCAGGAATGCAAGGATTCTTCAATATACGCAGATCAACCAATGTGATACACCATATTAACAAACTGAAGGATAAAAACCATACGATGATCTCAATCAATGCAGAAAAAGCTTTTGACAAAATTCAACACCCATTCATGATAAAAACTCTCCAGAAAGTCAGCACAGAGGGAACCTACCTCAACATAATAAAGGCCATATATGATAAACCCACAGCCAACATCATTCTCAATGGTGAAAAACTGAAACCATTTCCTCTAAGATCAGGAATAAGACAAGGTTGCCCACTCTCACCACTATTATTCAACATAGTTTTGGAAGTTTTAGCCACAGCAATCAGAGAAGAAAAAGAAATAAAAGGAATCCAAATTGGAAAAGAAGAAGTAAAACTGTCACTGTTTGCTGATGACATGATACTACACATAGAGAATCCTAAAGATGCTACCAGAAAACTACTAGAGCTAATCAATGAATCTGGTAAAGTAGCAGGTTACAAAATTAATGCACAGAAATCTCTTGCATTCCTATACACTAATGATGAAAAAGTCTGAAAAAGAAATTAAGGAAACACTCCCATTTACCATTGCAAGTATAAAATACCTAGGAATAAACATAGCTAAGGAGACAAAAGACCTGTATGCAGAAAACTATAAGACACTGATGAAAGAAATTAAAGACATACAAACAGATGGAGAGATATACGATGTTCTTGGATTGGAAGAATCAACATTGTGAAAATGACTATACTACCCAAAGCAATCTACAGATTCAATGCAATCCCCATCAAACTACCAATGGCATTTTTCACAGAACTAGAACAAAAAATTTCACAATTTGTATGGAAACACAAAAAACCCCAAATAGCCAAAGCAATCTTGAGAAAGAAAAATGGAGCTGGAGGAATCAGGTTCCTGGACTTCAGACTATACTACAAAGCTACAGTAATCAAGACAGTATGGTACTAGCACAAAAACAGAAATATAGATCCATGGAACAGGATAGAAAGCCCAGAGATAAACCCACGCACATATGGTCACCTCATCTTTGATAAAGGAGGCAAGAATATACAATGGAGAAAAGGCAGCCTCTTTGGTGTACAACAGAAACTAACACAGTATTGTGAAGCAATTATACTCCAATAAAGATCTATTTAAAAAAAAGAATGAAATTAGAACACTTCCTAACACTATCCACAAAAATAAACTCAGAATGGATTAAAGACTTAAATGTAAGGCCAGACAGTATAAAACTCTTAGAAGACAACATAGGCAGCACACACTATGACATAAATCACAGAAAGATCCTTTTTGACCCACCTCCTAGAGAAATGGAAATAAAAACAAAAATAAACAAATGGGACCTAATGAAACTTAAAAGCTTTTGCACAGCAAAGGAAACCATAAACAAGACAAAAAGATAACCCTCAGAATGAGAGAAAATATTTTCAAATGAAGCAACTGACAAAGGATTAATCTCCAAAATATACAAGCAGCTCATGCAGCTGAATATCAAAAAACAAACAACCCAATCCAAAAATGGGCAGAAGACCTAAACAGACATTTCTCCAAAGAAGATATACAGATTGCCAACAAACACATGAAAGGATGCTCAACATCACGAATCATTAGAGAAATGTAAATCAAAACTACAATGAGGTATCACCTCACACCGGTCAGAATGGCCATTATCAAAAAATCTACAAACAATAAATGCTGGAGAGGGTGTGGAGAAAAGGAAACTCTCTTGCACTGTTGGTGGGAATGTAAATTGATACAGCCACTATGGAGAACAGTATAGAGGTTCCTTAAAAAACTACAAATAGAACTACCATATGACCCAACAATCCCACTACTGGCATATACCCTGAGAATACCATAATTCAAAAAGAGACATGTACCACAATGTTCACTGCAACACTATTTACAATAGCCAGGACATGGAAGCAAACTAAGTGTCTATTGACAGATGAATGGATAAAGAAGATGTGGCACATATATATAATGGAATATTATTCTACCATTAAAAAGAAACAAAACTGAGTTATTTGTAGGGAGGTGGATGGACTAGAGTCTGTCATACAGAGTGAAGTAAATCAGAAAGAGAAAAACAAATACCGTATGCTAACACACATATATGGAATCAAAAAAAAATGGTTCTGACGAACCTAGGGGCAGGACAGGAATAAAGACGCAGATGTAGGGAATGGACTTGAGGACACGGGGAGGGGGAAGGGTAAGCTGGGACGAAGTGAGAGAGTAGCATTGACATATATATACTACCAAATGTAAAACTGATAGCTAGTGGGAAGCAGCCGCATAGCACAGGGAGATCAGCTCGGTGCTTTGTGACCACCTAGAGGGGTGGGATAGGGAGGGTGGCAGGGAGGAAGATGCAAGAGGGAGGAGACATGGGGATATATGTATACATATAGCTGATTCACTTTGTTATACAGCAGAAACTAACACAACATTATAAAGCAATTATACTCCAATAAAGATGTTAAAAAAAAAAAAGGCAAAGTCCACAGGAAAAAAAAAAAAAAAAAAAGCAATGATGCCATCACACCCCCAACCCCGGAGTGGAACAACTCATTCCTGGAACATCAACTATACTCAAAGATCTGGGGGAAGCATTTCTATATGGGAACCAATGTGTTCACATTGTTGTACCAGATGACAACTATAAGTTGATTTTACAAATTACCCTAAGACTTCAAAGAAATGTGATGCTTTCTGCAAGCTGCTTCAGGCTACACCCCAAGCCCCTACCCTCAGAATACTAGTTCTTTCTCCAATTCCCTGGGGATGGCAAAGTCAGAGAAGCACTGCTCCCACCCAAACCCTGTATCACAGAAGGGAAACCTCAGGTCCAGCCAAGTGAAGTGACCGTGAACCACAATATCTACTATTACTAATAAAGATAATCCATTTACTGAATGCTTACCAGGAGCCAGGTACTCTACTAAGAGTTTTACTTAAGTTAACTTTCATTTTCAAAGCAACTCTATAAGAGGTATGATTTTCACTTTAAAGATGAAAAGAAGACTCAGAAGTTGAGCAATATATCCAAAATCGCAAAGCTAACAATGACAGCTACTTCTTATCAGCTGGATTTGAACCCAGGCCTCTGACTCCAAGGTTCAGAGCCTTGGTGACAACGTCACACTGTTAGTGATGCAAGAGGGAGGAGCCAGGAGTGGGTCGGAGTCCAGGGTGCTGGTGTCTTGTCCCAGATTATTATGCACAGCCCCAGAACACAAGGGTGCCTTAGCTTACCCTCGGCCTATCAATAAGAAAACTGAGGCTCAGAGAGAAGAGCCCAACTTAAGGCCAGAGCTACCGAATTTCAGAGACAGCATCTGCTAACAGTGGGCTCTGGGGGAGTATCCTAACCTCTCTGGGGTTAGAAGACCTCTAACATCCCTCCTGAAGGTACCAGTTATAACCTGACTTGCACCTCCTGTCAGCCTTTGTGAGCCTGAGCACCTGCGGGGGCCTCATTCACTTTGGTCTGCAGACAGCAGCTCTGACAAGCTACCCTTTACCTCCCACCAGGGGGCTGGACGGGTGGGGGGTTGGGGGGAAGGTCGTGCTAAGGGAACTCGTTTGACAATTGCCAGTCACTCCTGGTTCTGAACTGATCAACCAGCCTGCTAGTCATTAGCTAAGCCCTGTATGCCAGGAAGCAGAATGTATACACAGTAGCCAAAAGCCACAGCCACAAGCACGCACACCCCTCTCAGCAGGGAAATTCCAGAAGTTCATTCATTCCTGTGGTTCACATCTATAAGAGTCTTCTTCCAGATCCCAACTTCTTAGGTCCCTGATGTTGTCTAAAAAGCCTACTCCACATCTGGACAAAAGCATGCTGAAAAGATGCGACTCTGTTGTGACTACTTAGAATATTTACATTATCTGTGGTATCCATGTTGATCGCCTGAGCCAATCAAGCCAGGTTTATCAACACTGTGCTCCCAGCAGGGCAGGAAGCAGCCCGGCTGAAGGGTCAGAACACACAGTCTGTCCACACACCCATCACTGTGTGTTTACCCAGCTCTGTCCCGGACCCCACGGGGCTCTGTGTGTTGAGAGGAAAAGGGAGCAGAACAGCAGGGGGTGAAGAGACAGGAGTGAGAGAAAGTTGAGACTCAGGGAGCAGCTTTGGAAGGGCCAGCACTCCTCCTCACTTTGGCCTTGAGGAGGCCTCTGGACAGCAGGAACCGTCAGCCTGCTGGGGAAGAGCCCCACCCGAGAGTAGATAAAGGCAGCTCACAGCCTGCTTGCTTCCTCCCCAGCCCAGCCCAGCCCCTCAGCTCCCACCCACACTGTTGCAGCTCCTCCTGAGCATGTTGCAGGTTCTAGAGTCTCGCCTCCAGCTGTGGCTCTTTAAAGCTGAGCAACTCGAGGTTCACACAGGCCCTACCTGATGTTCTAAGCCTGTCCCGGCTCCCGCCCGGAGCTGCTGACTGGGGAGCCCCTCACACCTCTTCTAGACAGGCTCCGGGACCCAGGACATTGGCTGGGGGCGGGCAGGCCACCACCTCTCACCTTCCCTTTCGTGCTCCTGGAATAGGCGGGAGAAGCCACTCAAGCACCAGGTGTGCAGGTCCTCGGCTGTCCTGCTGTCCCCTCACGCTGGGCTGCGGCTCAAGGCCCTTCCCCACCACACCTGCCTGCCTCCCTTCCTCCCTCCCAAAGGACGCCCTCTGCTTCTCTGTCTCGGCAGGCGATTAGGGATGCTGCCGAGAACATCCAGTTCTTACCATCTGCAACAATGGACGATAACAGAGAGTGACGCATTTTCTCCTGTAAGGACTTTTCCCACCAATCATGTCTCCCTCCCTTCCTCCTCAGGGGTCACTGAAGATACTGACAAGGCTAACATGTGTCTCTTCTCCTCTCCCACCCCAAACCTGCTCCGAAGGGGCGCTGTTGAGAAAGGACATGGTGACCCCTGGGAACCCGGAGGCAAGGGCATGGAGAAAACTGATGGGCAATGGAGAGCATGGTGCATCAGCAGGAACACGGCCAAGTGTGACTGATCCTCTGGAGAGAGGACCAAGCTCACAGGTGTCAGCTCAACTGGCCCCAGTGGGGAGGAGAGGGCCCCTGTCCCTCCAATCTTCTCTTGGAAACAGGGGCCCAGCAGGAAGATCAAGGGCTACCCCATGTGTCAGCTGGGCTCACACCTGGCCAGGGGAGCACAGACCTTGAAGACAGGGGACTTGGAATCCTATTGGGAAGGCCAGATCAACGAAGGAGAACAATATAACCACAGGGGCCAGGAAAGTGGGATTGGAAATAAAACAGCTGGTGGGCCCTGGCCTGTTCACGGGACTTGGTAAACCCTTCATGTTTTCCACTCCTGAACCCCACAGTTCTGCACTCTGCTCGGGACACTCAGCCAACACAAATCAGCAGTTCGTTTCTTAGCATCTGCCTAGAGGGGAGCATGGGCCCAGCATTTACTGGGTGTTAAGTGTTCTCTCTCCCCCGCAGTAATAAGATGGGTACAGGACTCTGAAAGGAAGTACATTGTTTACCATCACTGCAAAGCTTTGAAATGGCCATCCTAGTTGTTAGAACATTTTCTCCAGGGCAATTTAGGTACGCTTCCACCCCCTGTACACAGCAGCCAACCAGCTAGGCCTCTCCAGGTGTGGTAGATTAGGCCAAAATAGGACTACTAAATGTGCTTATCCATACCAAATAGACCTATTGAATTAATAATGCACTTCTAATTACTCTAATGAAATAATTTATCATTCACTCTTGAAGTGAGAATCAGTTTTACTCTCACTCTGGTTTTTTATGGTTACTCAATTCGGGATTTTTCTGCGAGAAAGCAGTCCCCTGGGACTTCCTAGAGGCCAGTGTTTGATGGGGGGAAACGATTTATACTGAAGAACTCTGCTCCCCCCCACACCTGTTAGCTGGGGCTTGGTTCCATCTCCCCGATGGCTTTGTTCCTCTTGGTTTCTAGGCCAAAGTGAGCTTCTGGGAAGCGGCAATTTGGCACAAGTGCGTACTTGCTTGGGTGTCCTCTCTCTCAGCTGATCTTTGCAGGTTCCTGGCAAGTCTCTCTCTTAGTTGAGCCAATGCTCCCCCCGACCCTCTTCCCGCACCTCTTAACTAGAAAAATAATATCCAGGTTCCAGAAGGTAGTTTCTTGCTTAAGCCCAGGAAAAGCCAAAGAGAGCTAGCTTATCCCCACATTTGCCACCTGCAATGCTCAACCAAACAACAGGACAAACCATCTACGAAAGATCTAGCTATCTCTTCACTTCTGCAATCCCTGAAGCATTTCTTTGCCTGTCCATGTGCACAGTGAGCTGCATCTGTATGGCTTCCCCATTGACCGGAAGCCCCTCCGAGCTGACACTGTGAGGAGATGCTGCCTAAAGGACGTCCCTTGAGTCTGCTCCCCAAGCCCCGTGAGGTCCAGCTGGGCACCTCTGGGCACTCGGGGTCAGACCCATCCTCCTGTGGGCACAGGGGAGGGGCCTCCCCCACGACCGCACTTTTCTTGCAAGCTGAACCTAAGGCTAGGCTCCCAGCCTGCATCACAGATGGTCAGCTCGGTGCTCCGCTCTGAAAGGGGGTTCCCAGTAAGGCAGCCTTGACGGAGCCAATGGAGCACGGGGCAGACACCAAGAAAGAAACAGAGCCCTCCCAGGCCGAGTTCTTGTTTGCTTCGAGTTATTTTCTACCATTTCAATGTATTTCTGCACTAGCCATATATAGGCTTTTCTATTAAAATTCAAGGACTTTTCTAGGGAGAACTGCTCCCAGGTACACAAATAGGAGGACGGCTCAGCTGGCAAATTATCTATTCTCACTGTAGATACTCTTCTGCTCAATGAAACTTTAATGGTCATGAACTCAATTTGTGGGATAGGTAAGGAAGGATGGAGGTGGGAGAGGAGCTCCTGGGTCAGAGTGAAATATGAATTCTAGCTACATGCTACAGCAGCTTAGGAACAACCACTGTGATTATCCTACAACTAATCAGGAAGCAGAGCTATATTCAAATGGACCACTTCTCCCAGGCAGGCCTGGGCCTGCCTCAGCATCAGGGAATCTTAACTCACCAGCTCTTATGCACTAGAGGAAACCGGCAGAGCAATTACCATCAACCTATACTGTCCTCCTCCTTCCTTTTCAATAACTAGGGTGACCACATGACACATTACCCAAACCAGGACTCTTCTGAGAGTGAAGAGAGGGACTATTAACACTTATGCCGGGACTGTCCAGGGGAAATAGGATGTGTGTGACCACCCTAATCACTCCCACCATCTCCTTAAGTCTGAATGTGACACATGACTTCAAGGATGTTTTCCCTGGCCACGTTCACTCTGTTCTGGCCAAGCTTGTACTTCACGTGCTCTCAGTCCAGGAAACTGTTATGTTATTTCACACACTGGGTTATATTTGGACATGTTCTCATATCTGTCCTTGCTCCTTTTCTAGACCATCAGTGTCTTAGTTTCTGACTTGTTTTTTTGAACTACAGTTGATTTACAATACTGTGTTAGTTTCAGGTGTACAGCAAAGTGATTCAGTTATATATATTTTTTTCAGATTATTTTCCATTATAGGTCATTATAGATACTGAATATAGTTCCCTGTGCTATACAGTAATCCTTGTTGCTTATCTATTTTAGGTACAGTAGTTTGTATGTGTTAACCCCATACTCCTAATTTATCCCTTCTCCCCTTTGGTAACCATAAGTTTGTTTTCTATATCTGTGAGTCTGTTTTTGTCTTGTATACTGTCTTGTATATAGATTCATTTGTATTATTTTTTAGATTCCACATATAAGTGATATTGCATAATATTTGTCTTTCTCTGTCTGACTTACTTCATTTAATATGATATTCTCTACGTCCATCCATGTTGCTGCAAATGGCAATATTTCATTCTTTTTTATGGTTGACTAATGTTCCATTATATATATACCACATTTTCTTTAACCAGTCACCTGTTGATGGCCACTTGGGTTGTTTCCGTGTCTTGGTTATTGTAAACTGTGCTGCTATGAACACTGGGGTGCATGTATCTTTTTGAATTAGAGTTTTTGTCTTTTCTGGATATATGCCCAAGAGTGGGATTGCTGGATCATATGGCAGCTCTATGTTTAGGTTTTTAAGGAACCTCCATACTGTTCTCCATAGTGGCTGCACCAATTTACATTCTCACCAACAGTGTAGGAGGGTTCCCTTTTCTGCACTGTTTGCTAACTTTTTGCATGAACTTTAAACTCACTCTAGTTCCTTTGTTCCATCCACTTTTGTCATTGTTCATAAATAAATAATATTTGTTGAAAGTCTGGTTGTAAGTATGATTGCAAATGACTTTTTTCCTAACATAAATACTGTCATTTTTTATATATTTTTCCAGTATTTTTCTATATATGTACTTTTTAAAACAAAATTATACATACACACTATCATTGCCTTCATCTTCATACTTTTGTTCAGGCTAAACCACAATATTTTTCCTGGTTACAGGACACTCTTCCTAAGTCTCATTTTTAATAACTTTGTAACATTCCATCAAGTGGATGAACCATCATTTACTCAATCACATCCCTGTTATTTACCATTTACGTTGTTTCCAATTTCACTAAAACAAACAAAATCACAAGTCACAATTTCATGAACATAACTTCTCCTTCACTCTAGATTATAATATACTCAAGATATATTTCAAGAATTTTGATTACTAAGTCAAAGTGCTTGAAATTTTTATGGCTCTCAAATCTAGGTCCTCTTAATTTCTGTCAATGTATACTACCTGGGGTGACTCATGGCTCCCCAAATATTTTGCTCTCCTTCCTCAGCCCCAGTTTGATCTTGAGCTCCTTGATCTGGTGCCAGGGCCCAGGTATGAGCCAGGTCCAGGGATTCCTGCACAGTTTGAAGGGATGTGCACTTAGATATCTGACCAAGTTAGGCAAGGCTTGGGAAATGAGGCAAGTATTGAGCAAGACAGGGAAGGATCCCACCCCAAGGAGTCATGAAGTTCAAAACAACTATCGTCATCAAGCAAAACATGGGGTCTCTGCTCTCTCTCCTCTGTAATCCTGCCAATGGGGGCAGCCCCGGATGCCTCTGAGCCTTTTCTGCAGAGCTGAGTCCTTCCTTAACCTCAAGGTATCCTCTTCTCTAAGGCCTTCCCAGCAGGATTTATGACACAGGTTCTTGAGCACAGATTCGGACAAACTTTCCAATCTGTGAAAAAATACAGAAAATGAGGACAATACATGGAATTTTTCATACAGCTCATTGCACATAGTTTAAAAGGCCATCCTGTAATCTCAGTTTATGTCCTTCATACTTTCTTGGAATTAATGTATTCTTTCATTTATTTGTAAAATTGTCCGTGGCTTTGTTTAATTAGTAGTTCGTTTATTTATCGCATATGTTTTGACAGCTCACTACCTGCCAGGTGCTATTCTAGACCCTGGAGACAGAGCAGCAAACACAAGAGACAAAGGTGCCTGACAACTAGCTTTTCTGATTGTGATATAAGTGCCAGACATGTAGCTTTTGATTGCTGAGGCCTCCACTTCAAAGACAGCCATTTCGAATAAACACACTGCCAGCTACAGGACTAGATAAACAGCCAGGCCGCCCTACCCATGAGGTTCCCTTTTTTTAGAGAGAGCTCTGGTGACCTAGATAACTGACCGTTCGCTGGTTTTTCCCTTCCTATGCTTTAATTCCTGCTTTTATGCTTTAAATTCACCAATAAAGAGTGAACACTTGAAACTCTAGGTCCTCCAACCCTCAACCCCAATAAAGGCAGAACCCCAGGTCTGCTCCATCTCGTGCTTTCTCTCCCTCTCTCCCCCCACCCCTCGCTGTGTGGCCCCGGGGAGGTCTTGCACCCTCAGGGACCTGCGAGCAATAAGCCTTGTCTTTTCTAAGTTCCCTGATGGTTGTTACTGAGCTGCGTCTTGCAGTCTTAGTAAGAACCACAAGGGTCGGTCCAGCCACAACATTGGCTCCAGGTGGAAAAATGTCTGTGGGGGGCCACCACAAATAGCACGGCCCAGGGGAGTGCCCCCAGGCGTCTCTAGCTTACAGGATCACTATCACCAGGCTGAGAAGGCCTTGAAACAGCGCCCTTGCTCTGACTGTGGAGGCTCTGTGTCCGCAGCGCCCAGGAGGGTGGGGGGAAGGGCTCAGGTTTGGACATCGTTGTATCTCCATGGTGGTGTCCTGCACAGTCACTTCTTAGTAAACACTTGCTGGGGACAGGGTTTTATAAAGACACTGACACTCCCTGGAGCATTAGTGGGGACACTTGTGTGCACAGTAGAGGGCCTGTGGGCAGTTTGAAAAAGGGCGTGAAATCAACCAACTCTGGGGCCATGGTGCCTGGCTTCCAATCCCAGCTCTGCTGTAGGACCTTCAGCAAATGCTTTAACCTCTCAGCCTGTGTCCTCACTTGTAAAATGGGCAGGACTGTAACAGTGCTTGCTTGAAGAGGCTTGAAGATGGAAGCCCTCCGCACAGTCCTTGGCACACCAGAAGCCCTCAGTAAATGTGACCTAGTTGTAGCAATAACAATAGCATCAATTGGGTGCTAAATAAACCAGCTCATAGGTGACTGTGTCAACATTAAACCAGGTGAAAGGTCACAGCCCAGAGACCCAAACGGAAATTGAAGGTACATCTGACGGGCCAGAAATGTTAAAGATATAACAGGGAAAATTAAATTTGTATATGAAGGAAGAAAAAAACAAACTGGCCAGACTTTCTCTTCCTTCTCCACATGTCAATGATAGAAACTGATAGAATTTCATTTATGTCAGTGATAGAAACAGGGCAAAATGCTCCTACCAAATCCAGGTTTGTTCAGTGATGGGCACATGCCAGAACTCAACCACAAATGGCCACGATGAGTTGAGGGGAATGGAACTAGGGAATAAACACACAAGTTCAGGGACTTTCCTAAAGTATGGACATTCCACAAACAGATAATTTCCAGTGCCACACAGAACTTCGGAATTTAAGAAATCTGAGGGAGGGTGGGACGGGGTAGAAAACAGAATACTGGCCACAACGATCAGCAGGACAAAGGCCCAAGTTTGCAGAGGTTGCTCTTAGCTCTGTGATTGAAATGCAATGCTGTGCAAACTTAATATCGGCGGCTCAGATAAAATAATGTCAGCAGACTGGATAATTAAAGCTTTTTGGCTCATTTCTTTGTTCCCTTGCTTTCCGGAGGGAGGTCAATAGAAAAAGGAGATGGGTCCAGTAAACCAAGAATTCCTCAGAGTTTTAAGTATATTTTTAGCTACTCCCGACATCTGGGATAGCAGAGACATTATTTCGGGATCAGAGATCAGATCCTGATCATGCCCTTTACATGGGGCTAAACATCACTCTCTAAAATCCTTTGATGAGAATGTACTTATTGCAAAGATACGCACAGGCTAACTGAGACCACATTTAGGGTGTCTGTAGCTTCTGACAGAAGATGTTTCTGGCTGAGTGGAACAGATGCCATTAAACCAGTTGCCACCATTCCTATTTTTCACCGTCTTCCCAAATTCCTTCCTGGACCTGCATCTGGACCAGACCTATTCCACTCAGCACTGGAGCTGCCCAAGACCAGGGGAGTGACCACGGGTCCACAGCCAGGTCCTTACAGAGCAGCAATGGACCCAACCGCCTGGTCCCACTTGCTTTTTAAAGCATGGGCTACTCGACAAGGAAAGAGTAAATCACAAAACCACAGACACAGTTAAGAGTGCAGGGAGATCTTCGAACTCAACCTCCCATCCAATAGAGGAATGCTGTTCTGCCCCAAACTGGGCAAGGGTGGGACTGATATGTCTGTGGACAATTGCCAGGACCTGGCTGAGCCGTGAGGCTGGTGATTACAGGGATGGAACCAAACCCATCAGGGATGGAGGGAGGACTTAGCCAAGATCCTGGTGGGTCCCTCCGTAAGAATGCTGGGAACTGCAGGACTAGGGATGCATCTGAGACTAACCCCTCCAGCCCCCTTAGGGCAGGCTGGGGCTCCCTAGAGTTAGAACTCCCCCCGCCCCACTCATGCAGGAACCCTCTCTGGGGCATGTCTGACAGGGGAAAATGCTCAGAGAGGGGACAGGAAGGTGTGGCAGGGGAGGGAGTTCCAGTCACTGTGTACAGCAGGGTCTGCTGAGCCATGATGTGGCCTCGCCTAACTGGACCCAATTCTGTCCCCTGGAGTCACATAAACTCTACCTTTCTACAAGACATGGCTACAAATATCTGAAGACAATCATCATTTACCCTTTATCCTTCTGCAGATGAAACACACTCGACCCTTTCAACTGTTCCTACTTGCCATTGTTTCCAAACCGTTTCACATCCTCTGGGTTCATGCTAGTTTCACCAGGACCCCCTTGGTGTGACCCTGAGGACTGAAGGAAGAACACAGGAGCACAGTGGATAAACCACGGGTTTGAATCTCGGCGCCATCATCCCCCATGCCTCAATTTCCTCTGCAGTTTCCTCTGCAGCACCTGATAATCTTAGTTAGGAGAAATGCATAAGTCAGTTCATAGCGAACTCTTAGAACTGTGCCTGGAAAGGCAGCTGATAAGCAGCTAATTAAGTCTCAGCTATTTCTTAGCACAATGCTTAGCATAAGAAGTATGCAATGCATATCCAAATCCTGCAACTGATACTCCATTACTCACCAGCTTTCTTACTCATAAAACAACAGTACCACCTCTGAGCTTTTTTTTTTTTTTTCCTGGACCGGGGCACGAACCCGTGTCCCCTGCATCGGCAGGCGGACTCTCAACCACTGCACCACCAGGGAAGCCCCCACCTCTGAGCTTTGATGAGGTAAGTTGTGAGAAGTCTCCTGGTCAGTGCGTGGTGCAGAACAAGCAGGCCATATACACTAGCTTCCTTCCCCTTTGTACGGACGCAGCAGCTAGGAGGCATTCTCTATGGATCTCTCATGTGCTGTATATCCGGCAAGCACAGGCACTGACTGCCTTTGCTCCAGATTATCTTTTTTTTTTTTTTTGCGGTACGCGGGCCTCTCACCGCTGCGGCCTCTCCCGCTGCGGAGCCCAGGCTCCGGACGCGCAGGCTCAGCGGCCATGGCCCACAGGCCCAGCCGCTCCGCGGCATGTGGGATCCTCCCGGACCAGGGCACAAACTCGTGTCCCCTGCATCGGCAGGCGGACTCTCAACCACTGCGCCACCAGGGAGGCCCTCCAGATTATCTTTTCAAGAATATTTATATCATAAACAACCTTGGAAGAAAGAGTGTCTTCCTTTGGAGCAAAGAACAGGCACGCTTACTGTCCATTATAAAAGGTCTGAGTTCCCTAATCTCAGGATTTCTCTCCACTGTATGGGCAGGTGTCACCCTATGGAGATTGGAGCTCAAAGAACCAGTGAGAGAAAATGCTGGTTCTCTGGTCACTGTCTTTGTTATGAATCATAAAGTCCTGTCCCTAACCCATGGAGCTCATCTTCTGCCAGCATTCATGAAACCTTGGCAGCAAACTCACTAGCTTTGCCAGTTGGTGAAATCTCAGACCCTCCATAGTGATTAAAGACAACCTAGAGAAGAGACAGTGACAAAATAACCACCCCCTGACCCCTAGAGTAAAGATATTAAACTATCATCAACCTTATCATAGTCTATCTATACTTAGCTGATTTTCTAAAAATTCTAAGTGAAGAATTTTTATTTCCTTATTTATTCATTTCGATTTTCATCTTCTTGATTTTAATCGAAAGTTCCATTCATTTGAGGTGTCTTCTAAACTTTTTTGAGGGGAGACGTCTTTTGAACTTGAAGGTTCCCCTTTCCAGTGCCTTTGTCAGAGGTGCACAGACCACAGTCTCTCCTCCCGTTCCACTCACTTCTCCCACCAGACCAGGTAGACCCTCCTTCTAAATCTAGGTTCTCATCCGTAGCATGAGACACCAGTTTGAATTGTATGAGGCTCTTGACAAGTTTCTACCTTCATTCAATTTGTGGCTAAGAGCACGGTGAGTTCTACAATCATCCTAGGATGCTCTTTGTTCTCCCCTTACCCTTTACTGAGAGCACTGGGTGAGCCTCTATATTAACACCTCCACTTCCAAAAGGTAGAGATGTGTGACCTATGGGATGTGACACAGCTGAAGAGCAGGAGGACACCAGCTGGTGTAGTTAGGAAGAAGAGGTAAGAACACCCACGTCCTGCTGGGAAATCTGGCCTAAAACCACTAAGGCTGTAACCCAGAGCAAGTCGAGATCTGAGAAGGCAGCTGTGTGAATGGGGTAGGGAAGTGCAAATACTGCCATGTATGTGCTTCAGACTCATCTCTGGCACTAAGAAAGACAGGGGCACAGTTAGGGACAATGTTATGAAATGCAATTTCAACTCACCCCAGGTAGCTTAGTAGGAGGCCGGTAGATATGAAGCTGTCAGTGGTTCCAAATCTTCTTCAGACACCATAAATGAGTGGGACAAGATCTTTACTCCCATCCTCTACCACGGCCACTACCACTGTCCCTCATTTTCAGATCAAGGATTCATGCACGTGACAAACTGTAGCTCACAGGTATCCATTGACTATTCAGATAAGCAACCAGTGATTTTCATCGTTTTGTCCCTTGGGTACTTTCTTGCATTTTATATGTACCCTCCCTCTCCACCACAAAACTGGGTATATCTGGGTCTCAGCATCTGGCATTAAATTATAACATGATTCTTTTCAAAAATAAATAAAAATAAGTGAGCCAATAAATCTCTTGAACTACAATGCTTTTTCTCTTATTCATCTTTTTAAATTGAAGGGGTTTTATTTTTAGATTTTACTGTCTGAAGATTTCTTACAATATTTTTAAGCATGACTGGGTACACCAAGATCTCAACATCTGGTCATAATTTACTTGCAGAACTGTGGCAAGTTTTCTTTCTTTTGAAAAATAATTAATCTGTGATAGTTTTAATGGATATCAAATGAATAAAAACAGCTTTTATCTTAACATAGTTTCAGCAGTAAGCTTGGACTTTATCAGGCCCCATGATCAAGGATTACTCAGGAAAGTTTAGTAATTAGGTTCCCAGGATAACTCCAGGGGATGGATCCTTGGCTTGCAGGCTTATTACCAGCTTAAACTCTCATCCCACACCCCAAGTCTCCCTTGTGTTATAGAGGGCTCTCAACTTCTGGTCCTGCCTCCTCAAGGTGGCCTCCCATCTCTTCAAAGCTCTCACAGTGTCCCATCCAGAAACTGCTTCTATGCTTTCCTATGATCCAACGGTCCTCTGGTTTCATTATGTCTGTGTAAGATACAGGACAGGATCCAAATCTCATCCCAGACTCCCGATTGTCAGAAAACTCATCTCTCTACCTACTCAGATTAACTCCTAATGTACCCAACCCTTAGGGGGTTTTGAGGCTGTTCCACAACAGACTGTCCCCAGTCAGAGATGGCCAGACCTTCACACCTGGTTACCCCCACAGGTACAAATCAATAAAACCCAGTCAATGGAATATTACTCAGCCATAAGAAAGAATGAAATAATGTCATTTGCAGCAACATGGATGGACCTAGAGATTATCACACTAAGTGAAGTAAGTCAGACAAAGACAAAGTTCATATGGCATCACTTATATGTGGAATCTAAAAAATGATACAAATGACTTATTTACAAAACAGAAACAGATTCAC